>NW_027518701.1:5520000-6720000 GCF_043159265.1 Tasmannia lanceolata | reverse complement strand
CAAGAACTTAAATCGATTTATCTTGTGTCTTTCGGGACCATTGGATTATGGTTTCCGTCATAAGAATCATTAGAGCCCAATTTAGGAACACTTACGTCAGGTCGTGTCCTAGGTTTTAGGGAGTCTTAGGTTTTAGGGAGTCCTAGAGTTAGGAGTCCAGCCTCATCACGGATGTTTGCTATGGATAGCAACCGTGCCATAGGTCTAGTTACACTAGTCACCCAATCTTTTCCTAGGACAAGCCTAGTTACCTAGGATGTAGGTTAACCTGCATTAGTCTAAGGGACAACTTGCATTAAGATAGGGTCATATAGCATCTTAGATGAAGTCCTAGGATAATAAAATCTTCAACTTGCATTAAATAACTTCTCTTAAAACTGTTGAAACAGTCAATCCAGTCTAAATCAGTGTCTTAGATGAGTTAGGCATAAGTAGCTTAGCTTAGGTGCACCGAACTACGTCGACTCTGATCCCAGTGAGGCTTGGGTACGTAGGCAGCTTGGATGTCTGATGGCATACCAACCGCGAGTCGGCTCCACAACAAATTGTGGTGTTTTGTATATTAATTTTCTTGTAAATGCTTAATCAAATCACTTAGGATTTTCCATGAAATTAGAATTTTAGGAGAACTTTCACTTAGATTGAATTCAAACAAATAAAGAAATCAAGATACACACTTAGGATCTACATTGAAATTAGATTTTAGGATGCATGTCACATAGTTCGCACATCAGCATAGAGTTGAATGAGCCATTTAAAATAAATTTAAAAGAGTTAGCTTTTGGAATCGAAGACCGATTATCGGGCAGGAATGGTGCATGTGGTGGATAACTCCCCATACCTTCCATTCTCGTAATCAGGTAGCGAGTCTAGATTTTTGGTTAATTATGGGTCCTAGATCTCACATCTAGGTGGCGACTCTGTCACTATCTTTTGTGTGGAATTCGGATTGCCTTAGTGATCCCAAGTTCACATAAAAGACGAATTAAAATCAATACTAAAAAAGCACACGCCATTCGCGTGCGTACGAGAGACCAAGAGAGAGCGTGGCGGCTCGCGCCCCACCCCTCTCGCGGGATCGGGTCCCACAATGTCATACCTAATTGGTGTCTGAGTTCTGGTGTGCAAACACATCCATGCTACAGCTAAATGTATAGGATCTGTACATGAAAGTAAGAAAACACAGCAAAACACACAACACAAATCAATTCCATACATGACTGGACAAGACAAATCCTAAAACTCTAATGCAGGACTTGACTCGGACCAGAATGACCATCCACCCTGGCTGCACTACGTATACCGGCCTCGGGAAGAATCGGAGTTAACATAGTTCGATGACCTATTCTAAACACGATGCCTAACCATCCAGAACCGCTATCCTAGACTCGATCCACTAGACTCGACTGATTTTTAAAGCTTTTTGTATAATTGCTTAAATTCATGTGAATTGTAATTTTTAGGACTCTCTATATGCCCTAACTAATGCAAGTTGATAGCCTTAAGCTAATGCAGGTGGGTCCTACATCCTATGTGTATCTAGGCTGTGCATTCTAAAGAAAACCATGGGCTGACTATATGCTTCCTAGTCTAGCCATCGGTTCGACTAAATGTCTAACCGATCAACTCGAGGCCTCCTAACTCTAGGGACACTCACATGACATGACACACCATATCAATACAAATCAAGACAGACTTCTAACTCTAAAACACTCCGAATATCTAGGACAGACTCCTAACTCTAGGGGAAGATCTTTTTGAAAAGATTTTTGTAGACACCCCTATTTTGCTACGGTTTAAAAAGCAAAAGATTCGATAGTATCACCGAGTCTTGAATCCGTATTTAGCATTAGATTAGGCATCCATGCATTTTAGGATAGATTTCATTTCATTATGGGAGTTTTGAAGTTGATTCGCGATCCTGAAAGTCTCTAGGGGGTTCCTTTGGCCTCTAGAAGATGAAAGTTCAAGTTTCCAAGCAAATAAAAAAAAACCTGCTATTTTTAGAATTTTCAGCGTTTCCCTCACTTTTGCCTATTTTGAACTGCAGGGGTATTTTGGTCACTCCCAATGTGTCTCATTGACCCCCGAGTTATATTTGAGAAATCTTGAGTGATTTACAAATTTTGAAAAAGCTGCTATTTTTAGAAACTCATGGGGCTTCCACATTTTCATCATCTTATGGATATTTCAATCATTTCTCATATGTCCAAAACCATCTCGAGGGTATGGCTGATGGATTAAGAGTAATTTCGTAAGATTTGGAAAACCTGCTAAATTTAGATCTCTCAAGATTTTTTCTTAGTCTTGCACTTCGGGGGTAGTTTAGACATTTCCAAACATATCATATTTGGTCCCTAAGTTGTGTCTAAGAAATCTTGAGTCCGTTCATAAATTTTTGAAAATCTGCTATTTTTAGAATTTCTCAGGGTTTTTTTAGGGGATACCAAATGATCCTGTTTGATATTGCTCACCGAAAGGACCCAATTTTGAAAGTTTCTATTTTTGAAGTTTGACCACAAAGACTTTCCATTTTTAATTTTTCCCTTTAGGGGTAAATCAATCTGAGGGTACTTTGGTCGCGTTTGGATGTCTAACAGTCAAATAGGGGCATTTTGGTCCGAAAAGTTATTTTCTAAAAAAGATGGTCCGATCATGTGTGAGGGATGCACCATAAATGTCAAATGGGTTGGGTCCAAATATAGAATATTGAATTTAGAAAGATTTTATTGATTTTTTACGGAAAAACCCGAAACCCGTGTGAAATGGCCCATTGGGCTAAAGCCCGCAAAGATGGAGCTCATGTGGGTTCACCCATATGGGTCAACCACCATGGTGGGCCGCCCACATGGTTGACCCACATGAGTTGAGCACCCAACCTTGATGATGTCACAATGGTGACATCATATTTGTTAAACGAAAAATAAAAAGAATAAAAAATGAAAAGAAGGAAAGAAGGAAAAGATGAATGATTGCTTAAAAATGTTTTCTTCCAAAGAAGCAATCTGGAATGAGAATAACATGTCTTGATTGACAAGAAATTAAGATTGTAATCAAATCCAATTTGGAAATAAGAAAGAAAGAAAGCAAGAGGGGAAAATTGGAAACAAGCCAAAAATGGAGCTCTCACATTGGAAATTACTATTTCTCTCTTAACCCTAGCTTTTTTTGTATAAAAGTCAAAGCAAACAATGCTAGAAAGGATTGGAAAAAATCCAAATTCGTCATTTTTCTCTCTCCTCCCAAGAAAAAAAAAACCTCTTCTCTCTTTAAGTGTGATTTCTCTCTCAAGTGTTCTTCACAAAATGAATTCTTGAATTCCTTCTTCTCCAAGGCATCACACAATCAAGCATTATTGGAGTGTTCTTTCGATCTTTTTTAGCTTATAAAAGGGTTGGACAAAGCGTATATCTTGGATCACCAACCCTAGAGACAAGGATCGCGATCAACGGTAAGGATTCCTCATCTTTGTGAAGTAGAAAAAGCATGCTAGGGTTTTAATTCTGATGGATCAAATCAACGACTTTTTCTTTGAAATTCCAGTATGTTATAATATAGATTATGAGTTTTCAAAATCCAAAATTTGATCGAAAAATTAATTTCTTGATGAATAGAGCCAGAAGTATATCACGCCATGTCCAAATTTAGTAAAAGTTTGTTTCCAGTAGTTTTACAAGGTTTTTAGATCACCCAAAAATTTTCATATTTTTTGGATTTTATTTAATTGGATTATTAATTATTTTAAATTTCGGTTATTTTTAATAAATACCAAATCATTTTAAAAATTGATGAAACTTTCCAGAATTAAATCATAATAATAAATGAAAATTTCCCTTGAAAAATATTTTAAAACAAATATGGTTTTTACTGATTTCTATTCCCTTCCCCGATTTATGTGTCATAATTCTTTTTCTTATTAAATTAATATATTCTTTACAAACCAGTAACTTTGGTTACTGGAATGTTAGAGAAATATTTTCAATTAATTTTGCAAAGATTTGATAAGGTTTTACAATTTATTTTAATAAACGGGTTTTAACGCCTAAGAAACAAATTGATCTCTTATATTTAAAAACCAATTTTATGGCGGAGGTTTAAGTTTTAAGTTTTGCAATTTTGATAATAAATTCTATAATCTATTATATATCTACTGGAGTTTTTCATTTGATTTTAGGATACCATTAGGTTTGCTTTTTAAGTAATTCTTTGGTTTCATCTTATTTTTGTGTGAATTTAAATGGGCATCAAATCGTAATACAAATCCATGAAAGTCATACAGTAGTCTAATCTCATGATTATCTTTAGACTGTAAGAGTTTAAGTTGATTTGAAATTGATATGCTATAGGTTACTGTGTTAATCTATAATCTGATTTGAATTTTGAAAAATCAGAAATTGATATCTAATGTTAATGCTAATTCATGTAAATTTTGAGTAAGATTTAATCATCTATATCCTTATTACGTAAAAGTTTGAAGTAATTTAAAATTGATATGATATAGGTTACTGTGTTAATCTATAATCTGATTTGGATTTTAAAAAATCGGGAATTGATATCAAATCTTAATGATAATTCATGAAAATTTTTCCGTAAGCCACAATCATCCATATCTTGTTACTGAAAAAGTTTCAACTGATTTGGAGTTCGATTGCTTAGGGTTACTGTGTATTCTTAACAATCTGGTCTTAATGATATTAAATCACAATTTAATAGCAAATCAATACAAAAGTCAGTAAAAATCTCCAAAAAACCTTAGCTTTTCATCATAAATTCAATCCCTAACTTTTTGTAACAGAAACCTTAGGGTTCATAGATTGCCTTTGTAAATTGGCTATGCTGTGACAATTTAACTACCGATTGGAATCAAATCCAATTTGGAAATAAGAAAGAACGAAAGCAAGAGGGGAAAATTGGAAACAAGCCAAAAATGGAGCTCTCACATTGAAAATTACTATTTCTCTCTTAACCCTAGCTTTTTTTGTATAAAAGTCAAAGCAAACAATGCTAGAAAGGATTGGAAAAAATCCAAATTCGTCATTTTTCTCTCTCCTCCGAAGAAAAAAAAAAAAACCTCTTCTCTCTTTAAGTGTGATCTCTCTCTCGAATGTTCTTCACAAAAGAAATTTTTGAATTTCTTCTTCTTCTCCAAGGCATCACACAATCAAGCATTATTGGAGTGTTCTTTCGATCTTTTTTAGCGTATAAAAGGGTTGGATAAAGCGTATATCTTGGATCACCAACCCTAGAGACAAGGATCGCGATCAACGGTAAGGATTCCTCATCTTTGTGAAGTAGAAAAAGCATGCTAGGGTTTTAATTCTGATGGATCAATTCAACGACTTTTTCTTTGAAATTCCAGTATGTTATAATATAGATTATGAGTTTTCAAAATCCAAAATTTGATCGAAAAATTAATTTTCCTCCATTTAAAAATGGTTTTCTTTTGTTTTTATTCAATATGGATTTAAATTAGATTATCAAAGCAAGTGTTTAAAAACATGGTTCTTTTTAAAAACTGATATTTTCTGGATTTTATATAAAATACAAAACTACTGGAAACTTAATTTCCAACTGCGGTTCGGTCGTTTTATTTTTCATTCTATTTTTCAAAGAATAAACCCGAAAAGGGTTATTTCTTGATGAATGGAGCCAAAAGTATATCAAACCATGTCCAAATTTAGTGAAAGTTTGTTTCCAGTAGTTTTACAAGGTTTTTAGATCACCCAAAAATTTTCATATTTTTGGAGTTTATTTAATTGGATTATTAATTATTTTAAATTTCGGCTATTTTTAATAAATACCAAATCATTTTAAAAATTGATGAAACTTTCCAGAATTAAATCCTAATAATAAATGAAAATTTCCCTTGAAAAATATTTTAAAACAAATATAGTTTTTACTGTTTTCTAATCGCTTCCCCGTTTTACGTGCCATAATTCTTTTTCTTATTAAATTAATATATTTTCAAAATTTTTCTTTACAAACCAGTAACTTTGGTTACTGGAATGTTAGAGAAATATTTTCAATTAATTTTGCAAAGATTTGATAAGGTTTTACAATTTATTTTAACAAACGGGTTTTAACGCCTAGGAAACAAATTGATCTCTTATATTTAAAAACTAATTTTTTGGAGGAGATTTAAGTTTTAAGTTTTGAAATTTTGATAATAAATTTTATAATCTATTATATATCTACTGGAATTTTTCATTTGATTTTAGGATACCATTAGGTTTGCTTTTTAAGTAATTCTTTGGTTTCATAATATTTTTGTGTGAATTTAAATAGGCATCAAATCGTAATAAAAATTCATGAAAGTCATACAGTAGTCTAATCTCATGATTATCGTTAGACTGTAAGAGTTTAAGTTGATTTGAAATTGATATGCTATAGGTTACTTTGTTAATCTATAATCTGATTTGAATTTTGAAAAATCAGAAATTGATATCCAATCTTAATGCTAATTCATGCAAATTTTTCAGTACGATTTAATCATCTATATCCTTATTCTGTAAAAGTTTGGAGTAATTTAAAATTGATAAAATATAGGTTACTGTGTTAATCTATAATCTGATTTGGATTTTAAAAAATTGGGAATTGATATCAAATCTTAATGATAATTCATGAAAATTTTCCAGTAAGCTACAATCATCCATATCTTGTTACTGAAAAAGTTTCAACTGATTTAGAGTTCGATTGCTTAGGATTACTGTGTATTCCTAGTAATGGCCATCCACCCTGGCTGCACTACGTATCCCGGCCTCGAAAGAATCGGAGTCAACGTAGTTCGATGACCTATTCTAAACTACGATGCCTAACCATCTAGAACCGCTATCCTAGACTCGATTCACTAGACTCGACTGATTTTTAAAGCTTTTTGTATAATTGCTTAAATTCATGTGAATTGTAATTTTTAGGACTCTCTATATGCCCTAACTAATGCAAGTTGATTAGCCTTAAGCTAATGCAGGTGGGTTATACATCTTATGTGTATCTAGGCTGTGCATTCTAAAGAAAACCATGGGCTGACTATATGCTTCCTAGTCTAGCCATCGGTTCGACTAAATGTCTAACCGATCAACTCGAGGCCTCCTAACTCTAGGGACACTCACATGACAGGACACACCATATCAATACAAATCAGGACAGCCTCCTAACTCTAAAATACCCCGAATATCTAGGACAGACTCCTAACTCTAGGGGAAGATCTTTTTGAAAAGGTTTTGAAGAAGTTTTGTATTTGTTTGAAGGTTTGAAATGTTTATTTTTAAAGGTTTGGCTGGACCTGGGATGTGGATCCCAAGCTGCACTACGTACCCCGTGGAAAGGGATCAAGCCAACGTAGTTCAGAATAGATTTCTCTCTTACTGACTCAAGATTTTTGAGATTTTGGTTTTTCAGATATTTTTGATGTTTTTGACTCAGCATGACAGAATCCTATCATCATACGGGTAGGACAGACTCTTGATATCCCGTAAAGGTTGGACACATTACTATGCTTTGCAGGGGAAAATGACAGAATCACGACTCTGCAAGGGTTGGACAGCATCCTATACCTTGCAAGAGTGGATAAAAATCACATGATTTGATGAGAGGTTGGAAAGAATCCTAACCCCTATGATGATAGGACTGACTCCTGAAACTGAATGACTGACTTTCTAGCTAAGGACAGACTCCTATGCTAATGGAAAAGACTGACTCGTAGTGCACAACCCTAAGGGGGGAGTACTAATGAGACTAAGCTAGTCTCCTAAAAGAAGAGGAGATAAAGAAGGGGTGGTAGTGAGACTAGGCAAGTCTCCTAAACGCCGAGGACATTATGACCAATGAGACAAAGCCTGTCTCCAAAAGATTCGACTTTTTCACTGAGACATAGCTTGTCTCCCTAAAAGGGTTTGATCTTTCTATTGAGACATAGCTTGTCTTTCTAGAAAGTGGGCTCTAGATGACTCTTTCATTGCCCTTGCAATGAAAAGGGGAACCTAAGGTCAAGGAATATACATCTAAAAGACTGGGCAAGTCTTTTAAATGAAAGAGGGGAGTGCTACTTGGACTAAGTGAGTCCCCTAAGGATGAGGTTGGGCTATCGCCTTCATTGCCCTGGCAATGAATGGAAGGATCTAATGACTTGAGGCTATCTTTATAAAAGACAAAAGGAAGAGGGATACTACATGGACCAAGTAGGTCTCCCTGAAATATGGGCTTGGGATAACTCCTTCATCGCCCTTTCCTAATGAGAAATGTCAAGGGTTCAAAGGGTGCCTAAAAAGCTAAGAAACTTCTATTTAAAGAAGGAGAAAGAAAACAAGGGGGACTACCATGACAAAGTATGTCCCCCTAAATATGGGCTTGGGCTAGCGCCTTCATCGCCCCAAAATAGCGATCATTTGAAAACATTTTTATTTGGTTTTATTTTATTTTTCAAATTTTATTGTTTTCTTAATTTTTCGAAAGGGTTTGTGAAAATCGTCCCCTAGCCTAACAATTTTCAAACACGGCCGCAAGTTAGAGAAAACATCACCAATAAAGTCATCCTATCAATTTATGACCAAAATACCCCCCATGTGCAAATATTACAATGGGTGACGTCAAAGAGGATTCAAAATACTCATGTTTCTAAAGAAAGGTATCAACAAGATGGGTTGTAACTACATCCAAAGCCTAAAAGACCTAAATGCAAAGAAATGATATCATTCTCACAACATTGAGTCAACATGAGTATTCTGGTCTTCTCATGAAACAAAGCTTTTACTATTATATGAGGTCTTTTAAACTCTATCAAGTCAGATAACATACACTATAGGTGTTTCAGTCACAAGCTGATAAAATAACTTTATTTGCAAAATTTGCCAAAACTTAATAATTATACCCACAAATCATTAAGCTAGAAAGCCCTTTTGGATATATAGACTAAATGCTTGAGAAAAAATCACGATGAAACTGAGATAAATCTAGATTTCAAAAGTAACTCCATTAGGCCAACTTGATATTACAAACCCATTTTAGAATTCGGATTATAACCAACAGAGAGAGTGTCTTCAACATGCATAGTAATAAGGTCAAGGACAATGGGGAACCCAAGACCAGAGAAGAAGAAAACAAGCCCACAAAATTTAATGTCAAAGACCCAACTACAAAGATGAAATCGAACAACCTGAAAAGGGCCTAAGATGTAAACACCATGAGATAATTTTGTTGGAATTTAACCCGGGCACAATTTTGGACCATCCACTTTAAACTTCTTTGATCAGAGTGTCAATACGAAGAATTGATAGGGGGACGGACCTATGAATTCAGACTTCGGCCCAATCGTCAGGAAAGACAAGAACTCACCAAGATAGAGATGGCAAAGATAATGATTCCAATGAGGGTTTGATGATAAAAAAGGTCAGATCTCAGCTCAATTTGGTAGTAATAACAAAAATAATGGCCAATATTGAAGTTGAAGATGGAAACATAGGTGAAAAAGAGAAAAAGATGAGGCTTTTGCTAAGGTCTATGATGAATTTGGTGGTCAAAGATAAAATGACGTTTTAAAGCAAAATAAAAGAGGATTTAAAGGGAAGATATAGGCTGGAAATGATGTCCAAGGCAATGAAAAAGCAGCTGACTTGTTCCAATCAATACAAAACCACAAACTTAATTTCTCTGAGACTTGCCAACATTTTCAGGAGAAATGAAGGAAAACTCTAACTCTTTCTACAAATCCTAACAAGATGTCTAAGATCCAATCAAATACCGAGATAAACCAATGCAATTAGAGCGAATTAACGAGACTAAAAAAAAACAAAACCCATCGCCTGATCAGACCTTAAGCTTTTGATCTTAAAACAAAAGGCACAATGGTATATTCAAACAACAAGGACGAGAATTTCATAGCAAATCACACAAATTCCAAAACTTATTCTAGGAATTAGGCATAAGAGAGTAAATGAAGAATACTTAAAACTACTTACCTCTTCTCTTTGATGCCTTTCTCCTTCGTTTTTCTTACTTTGCAAAGCTCCAAATCATTAGATTAAACACACGAGCTGACTCAGATCTGGCGATTTCTGAAATGAAATGACGATTTCAACCTCACTTTCTCCTTTATTTTTCTCTCTGCTCCTGGATTTCTCTCGGATGATCTCTGTTATTGAGTGAATCCATCAAAATCTCAAACATTTGAAAGTTGCAGGTTTCGCCGGTGAAGACACAATCACTCGGAATTGCAAAGATGAATAGCTTTGTTACAGAAATCGGAAGATTTATGTCCAATTCAGAAAATTGAGTGAAATCACATTGAGAAAAGTGTTGAACAAGGGGCTGTGCTGAGATCGAAGTTGAGATGGGTTTGGATGATCGGATCTCTATGGAGATGAAGAGTTAGGGTTTCAAAAGTAGAAATAAAAAATTTTAAGACTTCTAAAGCAGATCTGAGAGGGCAAGATAGTGAAGTTAACAAAATAGCAATGGAGGAGAGTAGATCTGAGGATTCTCAAAATGAAAATAGAAGATGTCCGGCCAGGGAGTGAAATTCTACTGGAGAAGATGAGCTTTGATAGGAGAAGGAGTCATGGCCGGGGTTTACCGAAATCCAGCGATGATAGTCGGATCTCCGGCGAGATCGCCGGTGAAGGAGATCAAAAGCCTCTCTCTCTCTCTCCCTCTTCCTCTCTCTCTCTCTCTCTCTCTCTCTCTGGAAAATGAGATCTTCTCTTAAACGATTTTTTTTCTCATTTTTATAAGAAAATATGGGTGGTGATATTAGGACTACCGAAATGGATGAGCGCGTGCTTGCGCAGAAATTGATAAGCGCACGAACGAATCGTGTCTTATCCGGCCTAGGATCGGCCCTCTCTAGGATAATTCGCCCCCCTTTTCTGGTTTACGCTACGACTTTGCTTCGGTTCGATCACTAGGCAAACACGCTCGGATTCTGACGAAATTTTGCAAGGACCTAGATGAGACCCTAACCTAGCTTAGGGAGAAGTTTGGGACCCTAATTCATTCATTTGATGGGGTCTTGCACAAACACGGGAGGCTCAGGGTATGGTCAAAATGGGGTGTCTACAGCGATTTAAAAGAAATTCAAGAGAGTTAACTTTTGGAATTAAAGACCAGATTATCGGGCAAGAATGGTGCATGTGGTGGTAACTCCCTGTGGACCCCGATCCGGAGAGGACGAGTGCGGCGAGGGACGCGAGGTCCCCACAGCAATCCTCTAAGATCTCCACAATGTGAAGGAGAGCTCTGCCAAGGAACTCTCGAAACGGATGCCACCCTCACAGCATAGCACGAGTGGCGATACAAAACGAATGAGATACATCCTGATCAGGAGCCAGGGCTCGAAACCGAGATGTACCTAAAAAGAACTCAGAGTCGCCATCCAAGGAAAGTGGGCCAAGGATCCCATACTATGCTCTGTTGCAACGGATAACCAGAGATATAAAATAGGGTTCGTGCCTGATGACGAATGGGGAAGGGATTAGGCGCCCCCAATTCGCCCAAGTGCAAGCACCTGGTCTCTTATGCCATTTTCATTAACTCCAAAGAAGTTTGGGTAAAAATCATATGAAATGGGAACAATCCTCAGGAATCGTCTACCTAAGCATGCATTTCCTGAGAATGAAGAAATAAACACATAAAATGAAAATGTGTCACCTAAGCAAAGCTAGGTTATGGGTGACATGCCTAACTCTAATGCAAGACTGGACTCGGACCAGAATGGCCATCCATCCTAGCTGCACTACGTATCCCGGCCTCGGGAAGAATCGGAGTCCACGTAGTTCGATGTCCTATTCTAAACTATGATGCCTAAGACATCTAGCCCTCTATCCTAGACTCGATCTAAAAGACCGAACCAGTTATTAAAGCTTCTTGTATGATTATTAAAATTCCAGTGAATGGTGGATTTTAGGACACCCTATATGCCCTAACTAAATGCAGATTGATTAGTCTTAAGATAATGCAGGTGGGTCCTACATTCTAGGTATAACTAGGTCGTGCATCCTAAGGAAAACCACGGGCTGACTATATGCCTAGTCTAGCCATCGGTTCGACTAAATATCTAACCGATCGACTTGAGGCCTCCTAACTCTAGGGACACTCACACGACAGGACACACCATATCAATACAAATCAAGACACACTCCTAACTCTAGAACACAACCTAAACAGCTAGGACACACTCCTAACTCTAAAGGAAGATCTTTTCGAAAATGGTTTGAATATTTTTGTAATTTTCAAAGGTTTAAAATGTTTATTTTTAAAAGTTTGGCTGGACTTGGGATGTGGATCCCAAGCTGCACTACGTACCTCGTGGAAGAGGATCAAGCCAACGTAGTTCGGAACAAACTCTCCTAATTACTGATTCTAAAACACTCAACACTTTAGGCTTTTTAAGGTTTTTCAGTTGTTTTTCATATTTTTAAAGTTTTTCAAAAGTTTTTAAAGTAAAGAGTTTTCACCCTTTTGGTCAAAGACCTAAGGGAAAACACAAAGCAAAACCCTAGGACCAAACCTTAGGGCAAATAGGGGAAACCCCTAAACAAGGCAAACTAGACTATCGATGACAACAAAAATGATCTATGATCTCAAAAAGCAAAGCTATAATGAGACTGGGCTAGTCTCCAAAGAAGAAGAAATGACAACAAGACTATGGAGAAACTCCTTACTAACAGCACTCAAGAAGACAAATGAGCCACAGGCTCTCTAATACTACAACTTAAAGGAGGAATGAGTCAAAGACTCCCAAATAACACCAACGGAAGAACCAACGAGTCAAAGACTCCCTGGTAATATCACAAAAGAACAAATGAGTCAAAGACTCTAATGATACCAACTAAGAAAACGAAGTGAGTCAAAGACTCTCGAAAAGAAATGGAAACACGAGTCAAAGACTCCAACAATACCAACTAAAAGATAAATGAGTCAAAGACTCTCTAAAAGAAAAGAAACATGAGTCAAAGACTCCACTAACACCAACTAAAGGATAAATGAGTCAAAGACTCTCTAAAAGAGATGAAAACACGAGTCAAAGACTCCACTAACACCAACTAAAGGATATATGAGTCAAAGACTCTCTAAAGGAAAAGAAAACACGAGTCAAAGACTCCACTGACAACAGCTAAAGACAGATGAGTCAAAAGACTCTCTAAAAGATATGGAAACGCGATCGAATCATATAATAGAAGATTGAAAATCTGTGATCAAGATGAGATGAGATAGCATAAGATTGCTTTCAACGGATGGATCATGAATGACTAATCCTATGAGATCTTTGGAAATGAATGGGATTTACATCCTAACCCCAAAGGAAAAGTTTTTTAATCTTCACACATTTTATCAGTGTTACCTGAAGGCATCAACCCTAACCCTAATCTAGCGGAGTGGAGAAAGGATCTCGACTCATGACTTTGTTTGTGTACCTAGGACCGATCGTAGCCATTGGAAGATGGACTACAGCCTAATCTAGACACAAATGGGTAGGATATCCTAAACTAGGCTCACACACGTGATGCACATGTGTTCGTATACTACATGCATGTGTGGGTTAATCTAGGGGTAAGGCCAAGAGTTCCCTTAGCGCGAATCCATGTTCGATATACTGTACCAGTGTCCGGCGTATCAGTACGTGAACAAGAGATCCGTTTACGTACCATAAAGGTACTAGGCTAAGGGTGGAATGCTTCTCTAGCACAGAGGCACCAGGTGATGAAATCCCAGTCAACCATGCTAGATAACACTCCGGGTTCCTAAAATAGGACGTGTGTGCATGTGAGATGCAGGGGTTTAGATGCAAGTGATGTAAGTGTGTGCAATAAGTTCGCGCAATCTATGATGCCTTCAGGTTTTGTTAGATTAAGTTTGAGTAAATATGATGAGAAAATAAAGCATACAAACTAATCACAGCACCAGGATTTTACAAAGGAAATCAGTGATTCCTAAGGTTTCTATTTTGATAATTTAATGATTGAATATGTGATGGAATATTATGATCTGGAAATTTTTAAAACAATTTGATTTTAATTCAATTTACTCAAGGATTTTAAAAGGTTTCAATTCAGATTGTAGATTTACACATCAACATATAACAAATCTTTTCAGAACAAGATGAAATTTTTACAGTAACTTCTCCTTAATTATATAAGATTATAATAAAAATTTCATAGATTTTAAATGTGGTTTGCTATTAGTTTTTCAATGTTGAAAGTTTCTGTCCAGATTGTGAATTAACACAGTAACGTATAGCAAATCAATTCAAAACAATATGAAATTTCTATAGTATGTTTATTACAATAAGAAAGGATTACTGTAAAAGGGGCATAAATTTTAAAAATGATTTACTATTAATTTACGATTTTACAAATATCCATCCAGATTATGAATTAACAAAGAAACACATAGTAAATCAAATCCAAATCAGTTTAAACTTTATGAAAACATGTAATTCCAGTAGTAATTATCAAACAAATATTTTCAGAAGTTTTCATTGCAATTTACTATTTTTATCAGATTTAATACAGCATGCATGATTTTACGTAAAAAATCATAAACAAATATCCAACAGAAACCAAAAATCTTGAAAAATTCACGGGAGATTAGATTAGATTTAATTTGCATCTCATCCAAATTTCACTTTTGAAAACATTATAGAGTTTTTGAAAATTGGTTTTTTCCAAAAATACCCCTAGAGTTAAATGAATTTTTAAACCCTTTAAATCAAATCAAGAATTCATAAAGAAATTCGTACTAATTCAAAATCTTACAATTATATTATGTTTAAATTTTCATTGATTTTGGATCTATGTTGACATCTTCTTAAATTCAATCTTTAGAATTTTACCCCTTTGAGGGTAAAGTTCAAAAGGTCAAATTACGGTCAAAACGAAGTCAAAATTCTTCGAAATTCCAGATTTCTACACTTCTTAATGTGCAAAACACTCAGAGATTGAAAAAAACATATTTTGAATAACAATAAGAAAAAATAAAAATAAATCACAAATTCTATCCTAGCATGCTTCTAGTTTAAGATATATGAAAGAGGGTTTTGGAATACCAACCTTGCTAGCTCTCCTTGTCTCTAGGGTAAGTAATCCTCGGATATACGCTTTGTCTTACCCTTTCAATTAGCAAAGAAAACCCCAAAAAAAAAATGTTGCCGCCGATCCGTTCCGCCGTCTTTCACTTTCTCTTAGAGGGAAGGATTGGGAGGTGATTGGGAGAGATAATGGAAGAAGAATATAGGGAAAGGGATTGGAGGGAGTGATTGGAAGAGATAATGGAAGAGAAAAAGATAATGGAAGATAAATCTCTCCTTTTCTCCTCTCTTTTATGGATGGGAAGGAAGATATATATAGGGAGAGAAAGAGAGAGAGAGAGATGTGTTGGTGGAGAGCTCATCATGTTGTCCCTCTTAGTGGAGAATCCATCATCATTCTTCTTAGTGGAGGGCCCATCATGTTTCTTAGTGGAGAATCCATCATCATTCTTCTTAGTGGAGGGCCCATCATGTTTCTTAGTGGAGAATCCATCATCATTCTTCTTAGTGGAGGGCCCATCATGTTTCTTAGTGGAAAATCCATCATTATTGTTCTTAGTGGAGGGCCCATCATGTTTCTTTAGTGGAGAATCCATCATTATTGTTCTTCATAAGAGGCCTCACAAGAGGCCCTACTGAGGCCCCACAATGTGGGCCCCACAACGCGGGCCCCACAACGTGGGCCCCACAATGTGGGCCCTCGGTTGATTCGAATTTTAAACAAATGTTCAATGCGGGCCCACCAAACGGGTCCAAATTCTCCCTCGCTTGGATTCTTATGAATAATCTCTCTCAACCTCTCAACACTAAACGGAAAAATGCGAAACATGGCGAAAATGATCGGATGGGGTTTCTCCCAAGCATAGCGAACTTGGGTCCGGTCAAAATGGGGTGTCTACAGATGCCCCTCTTTGGCAGAGCGTGTGTAACACGCGAATGGCAAAGCTGAACAGACGACACATTTTGACTGACCCGAAACCAAAACAAAGCAAATTTTTGGGTTTTCAGTTTTAAAACGATATTCACAAAGATAAAACTCTACTAACAATAGGGAGATAGTCTCTCACCGACTCTTAACTCGGCAACTAAGACATCTCAAAGAGATAGTCTCTCCCTAATACTCATGACTCGACTAATTAATAAAAAACGAACGAACGATTACAAAAACACAAACATTTTTTCTTTTTCTTTTTTTTTATATATCAGGCTAAGCCAAAGTAAACATAACAATTGCTCCAAGAGCACCAACCAAAGAAACAAGTTAATCACTTCAATCACTCAAAGAGCTTCCATTTTCTTTTTTAATTTTTTAGAAACCACATTGCAATTTGTCCAAGACAAGTATAATTCGAAACACTCAAAGAGTTTGTTTTTTTTTTTTTTTTTTTTTTTTTTTTTTTTTTTTTTTTTTAGAAACCTGCAAAAATAGGCCAAAGACCAATGTATCAAAACTCGTCCAAAACAAGTTCAAAATCAAACACTCAAAATTTTTTTTTTTTTTTTTTTAAAATCATGCCGATCAGTCAAAGACTCGACCAATTACTAGGGTAATCGAATATTCGAGCTAAACTCAAACTTCTAATACCCGAGGCGAGACTAAGTCTCAAGCCTAGCGATAGTTATACAGATCATTGCTGAAAATAAATCTGTGTAACTACCGAGTAACTCTGACTCCTCTCTTTCAAGGTAGCGAATCACTCCGGATCACGCGGTTCTGCTAAACAGTTCCACGTAAATCCAAATTCGTAGGTCCTGCTAAACAGTCCCCTACAAACCTCTTCGCAGATACACATGACTCCTAACACGTTAGGAAGCTGCACATTGCGGAACGATGATTAGGTAAGTTACCACTTGACATTACATTACTAATCATCTGGGTACTAAATACCCGAGGCGAGACTGAGTCTCAAGCCTAGCGATAGTTATACAGATCATTGATGAAAATAAATCTGTTTAACTATCCGAGTAATTCTGACTCCTCTCTTTCAAGGTAGCGAATCACTCCGGATCATGCGGTTCTGCTAAACAGTTCCACATAAACCCAAATTCGTAGGTCCTGCTAAACAGTCCCCTACAAACCTCTTCGCAGATATACATGACTCCTAACACATTAGGAAGCTGCACATTGCGGAACGATGATTAGGTAAGTCACTACTTAACATTACAATACTAATCATCAGGGTCCTAAATACCCGGGAGAAGGAAGAAAAGATCAATCCTTGTAACACAGGATCAGAAATTTTCCACAATTAAAACCTTTAAAAAGACCAAGCCGTGTAACACGAATTCGGTAATTTTTCCTTGTAAAACATCTTTGAAAACAGGTTAAAGGAACCACCAGATAGTGCAACACTAAATCCGATGATTTCTTATTCTATTAAAACACTCTTCAAAACACTTTGAAGAAAAGACCAGACCATGTAACACATATTCTGGTAACCTCTATCTTTATTAAGAAACTCCTCAGAACAAAAGAAGAAAGACCAGATCATGAAACACGGAATCTGCTAATTTCTATCTTTATTAAAAATCTTTCAAAATTCGAGTATCTTGAAAGAATTTTTGAAGGTCAAACCTTTTTTTTTTTTTTTTTTTTTTTTTAAAACGCAAAGCATTTTACTGAAATTTAAAAATCTCTGGAGTGAATTCTAGACTCCACTGGGATAAAGATTTTTCAAAGAAATTCAACTCCAAAGGAAAATACCCTGACTAAGAAGCTCAATATAAAGAGTGTTCGAACTTCTCTAGTCTCTATTTTATACAAAAATTTATTTCAAATCTCAATGATTACTTGACATCTTTTATGACATAAGTCATAAAAGATGCCCCTAGTATGATTACTTCCATGAAAAAATTCATTAGAGAGCAACAAAAAAAGGAATGGGCCAAAGGCTGAACATTTGAGATTACAACAAATTTTTTCTGATAAACACCTGGGTTTACAAGGTTTTTCATAGGCACCAGAAACTTGTTATGCTCAAAATTTTCTCATCTCTGCCATCTGCTGATACCGGAACTGAGCTAAAAGCTTGTCGATCTCTGAACACTGCTCTGCTTTACATTATCCACATGAACTGCAAATTTTCTACTTCTCTGAGTCTCTAAGTCTTTATCACCCCGGCTTTGGGAAGAATACTGACTAAACAGGACTCTGGAAATTGACTTTGATTCGACAACAAACTGAGTTTGACAGACAATGACCAAAGACTTTGACGAGTTTTAAACAAGACTTTAAAAGAGAATGAATCTGCTTCTTAAATTGATAAACATTTTTTTTTTTAAATGGTTAGAGTCCACCACTCTTTAGAGTTTTTTTTTTTTTTTAAAATACCATGTTTAAAGATGTTTCAACCTCTTTTCAAGATCTCCATCATGGTTATTATCCCTTCAGATTACTTAGTTTCAATCTCCTGACTCAAAGAGTAACCAAAGAAGCTCTGATGGCACTTATTAACTGGCTTTCAGATAGCTCTGTCCTTCATGAAGTCTTGCCGTGACCAAATCGCCCTTTTGGGTTTTCGATTTAGCGGACCGCATGCCTTAATTTTTGCCTGGACTGTCTGCCCTTGCAGATTTTCCATCCAGCAGGCTCAATACCCTGATTTTTGCCTAAACTGCCCTTTCAGGTTTTCAGCTTAGCGGATTTAAGACTCCATCATTCTTTTCTTTTCTTTTTTTTTTTTTTTTTTTTTTTTTTTTTACAAACCTGGGCCTAAGTACATCAGGAGGACTTTCAGGTAGGCTTAGGTTCAAAAAGGCTGAATATCTAAGGTTCTAAGGATTTGGACCGAATCTGGTCTAGCCAGACTACCTACGTACCCCAAAATGGAGGATCAGGTCCTAACGTAGTTCAAACTACTCTTTTTTTTTTATATATATATAAAAAAGAAAATGCCCCTGGTTTGGGTTTATCAAAGAAACAAATTATTTTATAAGCCCAAAGGGTTTGCAAAATGGTTTAAAATATTTAGGTTGTTTGGCTCAAAACTCAGATCAATCAAAGACGGCTTCTTGGTGTATTTAAGCATAGTACTTCTTTAACTGATCCAGGTTTGTAGGTTCATTTAATTTTTCTCCATTTTCATTGAGGAGTCTTACGGCTTTTCCAGGCAGGACTTCATCGACGATGTAAGGACCAGACCAGTTTGGCCTGAATTTCCCTCGGGGATCGAATACCGGTGCTCTGTAAGACTTCAAAACAAGATCTCCAGGCTTCAAATCTCGAACACGGACTTTCTTGTTGAAAGCTCTCTCAATCCGCCTCTGATATCCTTGAATATGGTACAAGGCTCTCAATCTCTTCTCATCTATCATCTGCAGCTCATCATACCTGGCTCTAGCCCAATCAGACTCTGGTAAGTCAGCTTCCATCATCACTCTCAAAGAGGAAATTCTAAGCTCAACAGGGAGGACTGCCTCCATTCCATACACCAAAGAATACGGAGTTACACCTGTTGAAGATCTGATTGATGTCCGATAAGCCCATAAGGCATATGGAAGCTTATTCGACCAATCTTTATAGGTCTCAGTCATCTTACTGATAATGATTTTGACATTCTTATTTGCCGCCTCTACAGCCCCATTTGTTTGAGGTCTGTAAGGAGATGACTTGTGATGTTTAATCTTGAATTCTTCACACAGGTGTAACACCTCTTTCTTGAAATGCGACCCATTATCTGAAATCAGCTCGTGAGGCACTCCATATCTGCAAATAATATTGGCACGAATGAACTTCGCAACTGTGCTCGAAGTAATGGAAGCATACGAAGCGGCTTCAATCCATTTTGTAAAATAATCAATTGCGACCAGAATGTACTCATGACCGCTCGAAGACTTTGGATAAACTTTCCCAATTATATCAATTCCCCATACTGAAAATGGCCATGGAGAAGTCATAGAGTGCAACACCGAAGGAGGAACGTGAATAAGATTTGCATAGACTTGACACTTATGGCATTTCTTCACAAATGCGAAGCAATCTGTTTCCATTGTGGGCCAATAGAATCCGAGTCTCAAAATCTTTCTTGACAACATTTTTCCATTCATGTGAGGTCCACAAACTCCTTCATGGGTCTGCTCAATAAGCTCTGCAGCTTTATCTTCATCAACACAAAGAAGCTGTATACCATCAAATGACCTTCTGTACAGCTCTTCTCCGCAAATAATAAAGTTGGCAGCCAACTTCTGAAGCGTCTTCCTCTCTTTGCTTGAAGCTTCTGGGGGATGTCCTTTACCAGCAATAAGATTTCTGACATCTGTATACCAAGGCTTCCCATCTGGACACCTGGCTGAGATCTCTATAGCATTCACATGCGAAGGAGCCCACTGAAGTCTGACAACTAGCGGCTGAACCTCCATTGATACAGAAATGTCTAACATCGAGGCCAAAGTAGCCAAAGCGTCAGCAAAATGATTTCTGGTCCTTGACAAGTGAGTGAACGTAATGTTCTTGAACTTTCTGACCAAAGATTCCAAATAAGTGTTATAAGGGATCAATTTATCTTCTCGAGTTTTCCATTGCCCATTAATTTGGCAAATGATCAAAATAGAATCCCCAAACACATCAATATCCTGAATCTCCAAAGCTAAGGCTGCCTCTAACCCGGCGATGCAAGCTTCATACTCAGCCATATTGTTGGTGCACTCAAACTGCAACTTGATAGAGACAGGAATATATTCTTTCCGAGGGGATATAAGTACAGCTCCTACTCCTTGTCCTCGACTGTTTACAGCTCCATCAAAATACATAAGCCACTTAGTATTCGAAGCTTCTTCTTTAATATCCATGATCTCTTCGTCAGGGAAGTCTGCCTTCAGAAAAGCGTTCTCTTCAATGGGTGCATCAGCCAACTGTTCAGCAACGACACGCCCTTTAATTGATTTCTGAGTGACATAAGTGATGTCAAACTCAGACAATAACAACAACCATCTTGCGGTTCGTCCTGTAAGGGCGGGTTTCTCAAACAAGTATTTTAGCGGATCCATCCGCGAAAGCAAAAAGATCTTGCTTGAAAGCAAATAATGTCTAAGCCTCTGGGTAGCCCAAACTAATGCTAGACACGTCTTTTCCAAAACTGTGTACTTTAATTCGTATTCCAGCATCTTCTTACTGATGTAGTAAATGGGCTTCTCCCGTTTAGACTCTGAATCTTGCTGAGCAAGCATGCAACCCATCGCTGTATCTGTGATAGACAAGTACAACAATAATGGCTGGCCTGGAGTGACTGGCGATAGAACAGGGGGCAAGGATAGGCACTGCTTAACCTTTTCAAATGCCTCCTGACATTCTTCATTCCACTTCTTCGAGGAATTCTTTTTCAGAAGCTTGAAAATGGGTTCACACGTCATCGTCAGATGTGATATGAACCGTCTCAGATACTGAACTTTGCCAAGGAAACCTCGGATCTGCCTTTCTGTCTTCGGCGGCTGCATTTCTTGAATTGCCTTAATCTTTTGCGGGTCTACTTCAATCCCTCTTTCACTGACCATAAACCCTAAGAGCTTTCCTGATGTAACACCAAAGACGCACTTACTAGGATTTAGGCGAAGCTGATACTTCCTGATCCGCTCAAAGAACCTTCTCAGGGCAACAGTGTGCTCAGGTCGAGTCTTGCCTTTCACAATCATGTCATCAACATATACCTCGACCTCTTTATGGATCATATCATGTAAAAGAGTTGTAGCAGCCCTCTGATACGTAGCACCCGCATTTTTCAATCCAAACGGCATCACCCTGTAGCAGTATGTACCCCATTGAGTAATGAACGCTGTCTTCATCATGTCCTCGGGAGCCATCTTAATCTGATTGTAGCCTGAGAACCCATCCATAAAGGATAGAAGAGCATGACCAGCTGTATTATCAACCAGGAGATCAATATTGGGAAGAGGAAAGTCATCCTTAGGACTTGCCTTGTTCAGGTCTCGAAAATCGACACACATTCGAACTTTTCCGTCCTTTTTGGGCACCGGTACAATGTTTGCAAGCCATTCTGGGTATTCAACTACTTGAATGAATTTTACCTCCAACAGTTTCTTAACTTCTTCATAAACTTTCATCTCCCATTCAGTTTTGAGTTTTCGGAGCTTTTGCTTCTTTGGCTTAACACCAGGGATTAAGGGTAAGCGATGTTGAACAATTTCTTCACTTAACCCTGGCATGTCATCATATGACCAAGCAAAAACTTCCTTGAACTCTTTAAATAAGGCGATTAATTCCTCGCGTTCTTCAGGAGATAAAGTTTTGCCAATTCGAATCTCCTGAATCAAGGTTTCGTCACCTATATTCACGGTTTCAATTTCCTCTTCGAGTGGTTTTGCTCGGCGACTCTCGTCCTGTTGAATCATGTATTTGATTTCAGGAGGAGTGTCGTCGGTATCCTCATCAGAGGGGGAGTCTTGATTGTTATTATTAAGTTTATCAGATTCTGAAGCAGAAACATTAGAAATAAAAGTAGAGACTGGATTGTACTCAGAGAAAGGATGCTTTATTTCATTTAATGCTGAATCAGGTACATCAAATGAAAAATTACCCACATCGGGCTTTACAATAGACGCTTGAAAAAAATTTACAGACTCAACGAACATATTGACATTTATGTCAATTAACTCTGAATCAACGATAGAAGTAGCATCTGACTTGATTCCGCTGGAAGAAGAGGAATCATCATCGACCTTAGGAGACTCGACATTTACAGTACCTGCATTAACAGAATTGTTAGAATAAACAGACTCTGAATTAGACCCAAAGACTGACGTGTATTTATGGACAACTGACTCTTTTGGAGGGACATGACTGTTTAGGAAAGTAACCTGAGGTATGACTTGAAAGGTCCAGTTGGTCAATGGTTCCTCTGCCGGGGTGATTAAATGAGTAGGGTTCAGAATCGAGGCCCTCCGATCAATTACGGCAATAGTTTGTGAATCTTCGAGAAACAGTGAACTCAGAAGGCTCGGCTCTACATGTTCTGCCCAATCAGCTTCTGATTCAACTTCTGTCTGCACATCGGTCTGCTTGTCTTCTAACTGCAGATCAAAGAAAATTTCAAATCCTGGCAACCTCTGTCCTGAATTCTCATCTAACCAAGTTTCGGCAAAGCCACAGAAAGGGACATCTGCACCCTCTCTTCGAAAACGGCCATTCATCGTCAAATTAATCGGTGCCATTGGTAATTCTAACCCCCTGCGGCGACATTCAGCCCATTTCATCATCAGCAGCTTCATTTCTTTAACTTCCTTCTTTGAAGGCTTGTACCCCAGCCCAAATAGATTATTGAAGGATTCGAATTCAGGGAACTCAGTCAAACCCTGATGGTGTCTACCTAGCCCTGCACCTGGCATATATCCTTGTCGACGAATCATCCTGACGACATTTGCGTTTGTACTGGTCAGGAAACAAATTTCCTCATTCATAGCTTCTTTAAAGGTAATGGCAGCCACCTCTAATGAGAATCCAGTCAAACTAACATCCTCAGCTTTCTCCATAGTCAGGTCCTGAGTAATCAGCCCTACTTCCAGGTCTGGGTCCCCCTTCACAGTTACCACTCCGTTTTTGCGAAGAAACTTTAGCTTTTGGTGAAGAGAGGATGGAACAACCCCAAACTTGTGCAACCAAGGGCGGCCGAGTAACAACAAAAATGAGGCTTTGATGTCCAAAACCTGGAACTCTATCTCAAAGTCTTCTCCTCCGATCTGTATTTCGGTGACCAGAGTTCCGATCACATCTCGGCGAGTGCCATCGTACGCCAGAATACCCTGTTCAGATGGGATGAAATCCGCAGGACCAAATCCAAGAGTTGTTGCAGTACTCAACGGGCATACATTCAAAGCAGAGCCATTATCAACTAACACCTCTGGTACTCTCTTCTTGTTGCAAAGTACTGTGATTTTCAGAGATTTGGTGTGGTCTCGGCCCTCAGAAGGCAGATCGTCGTCAGTGAAAGATAAAGTCTTAGACACTCTTGTCATGGCAACCAAGCTTACCAGCTCATCCGGAGTAGTGTCTACAGAGACTTGTGCTGAGTTAAGCTCTTGAAGGACTAATTTTCTGTGCTTAGATGAGGCCATGAGTAAACCCCATACGGAAATATTGGCCTGAGTCTTTTTCAACTGCTTTAACAAGCTCTCTTCTTCTTCATCGGCGCTGACCTTACTGACCTTATTCTGTCTCTGGTTTTCAGTATTTCGCGCAACCTCTGCAGGATTTTCAACACACAATTCTTGAGGCTTGAATACACGCCCACCACGGGTCATATGACGCATCTCGTCACAATGGTTATCCAACAACAATAACTCATCTTCTTCAAAGTCCTCAGCCCTTAAGACATAAGGAGCTGTCCTTCTATTTCCAGCACTGTCAATCTGAAATGTACCAAACTGAGATGAAGACGATTCAGCCAATTCATCGTCATCAAAGGAAATTACATAATGATCTTTCTTTTCTACTGCTTCGAAATCTTCCTTGTCAAACTTCATTACATAGGTTTTTTCTGTGGTAATGGCACAAATGAGGGTTGATGGATCGAGCAGAGGTTCATCAGTAAAAATTGCATTGGTAGCAGGAGGAGGCATGGTATGATGATTAGGAAGTGGGTTTTGAGTAACGTTTGGTCTCTCCACTGCCAGCTCATTTTTGTCAATCATGTTCTGGATAGCATGCTTCAAGGCCAAACAATTCTCGGTCAAATGCCCTGGACCTCTGTGATATTCACAGTATTGATCCATCTTCCAGAATGCGGGTAAGGGATTGGGTGGAGGTTTGATATCCGGGAGCCGGATCTTCCTATCTTTCATGAGCCTTTTGAATATCATTATTATCGGATATGGAAGAGGATCAAACTTTCTGTCATATGCAACTCTCCTTGGCGCTTTTGCAGCCTCTGCAGCAACTCTGGCCACAGGCCTGGTATAACTGACAGCATGAATTTCTTTGGACTGGACCATTGGTCTTTTCCCGTCTCGGATTTCAGAAGAAACCTTGGCTCTCAAGCCTTTTGCTATGGCATCTTCTGTCTGAGTACCTGTCTTGATTAAATGGTCAAAGCTCGGGTAATGCTGAGGAGCGAGAAAATGAAAATACATGGGAGACAAACTCTTCAGAACCAGCTTTATCTGCTCTGATTCAGTCATTTTCTGGCTTAGCTGAGCAGATTTGCGTCTCCAGCGCCTGATAAAGAAAGTGAAGGTCTCTTGAGGACCTTGCTTTAGCTGTTTTAGGTCTCTCTTCGTGACCTCAATACCCTCTTCCATTGAGAATTGCTCTATTAGTTTCTCCGAAATATCTTCCAGGGTTCTCACCTCCTCGGGCTTTAGCCTTAGAAACCACTTCTTTGCGATCCCAATCAAAGAAATCGGGAACAACTGGGCCATCTGCTCACGGCTCAGACCATACTGCTGGGACAAAATGATAAACCACCTCATGTGGTTACGCGGACACCCGGTTCCGTCATATTTGTCATAATCAGGAGCTTTGAAGTTGGGCGGTAAAGAAACTGTTGAAGACAGTATTAATTCAGAGACGTCAAATTTCTTGGGTCCCTGGACTCTCATCTGCTCCATCTCATGAGCCATCTTGCTGAATTTCTCAGACATTTCCTTCTCAAATTTTTCAAATTTTTCTTTTTCTTTATCAACCTCTGGAGCACAATACTCTGCAGCATACTGACCATCATCTAAATCCACCTCGAAAGACTGGATAACGGGTCTATGCGACTCCGGAGCTGGAACATGAGAAGGCTGAAGTACGGGCCTAGACGTGGAAGTCTTATCACTTATCTGTGTTTTCATGTTTGCCATTTCTTCTTTCATTCCCGCCATATCTCTGGTGAGGTTTTTCATCATCTCTTGCATGCTCATTAAAAGTTCAGTTGTGTCTGCCATTTGATTTACTTCAAATAAATTTGAAGACTCTGGTGAAGAAGGTAAACGAACTGAAGATGACACAGAGGAATCAAAGTGGCGAACGAGTCTAGACACTGGGGTAGGTCTCGACCAGGTGGGCTTAGCTTGAAAGTCTTTTTTGGGAGCGATGGTTGCTATCTTTCAGAATCCTGATTGGAAGTTAACAAACTAGGTTACATGATTGACAAATAAGATAGTTTGTACCAATAGAGACAAAAGAAAAAACAAACATCCTTTGTATTGATTATACTGACAGCAATCGCTGAAAACCCTGAATCACTGACTGTTTATAACATGTCAAGTAAAATTTTTTGAATTTTCATCTATAATGGAATCAAATTTACAAGTTTTGACTCAATAAAAGAAATGACAATCTTGATCCAAAAATCCTCATGGTGGATAGAAATGACGAAGAGGAGGCACAATGGATTGCTCCCCTCCATACTGACGCTGAATCCTGGCAGGAACATAGAAGGAAGTCCTTTTGAGACCAAGAAGACGAACGTAGCATACGCACCTACCTGGTGCCCCTGGATTCTAACGATAGAGTTCCCATTTAAAATGATTTTAGCTCAAATTTCTCCAAAGTTAATAAAAATGGCATTTTTAAAGAGTTAGGCAATGTTTCAAGAACTCCCCAGCAGAGTCGCCAACCTGTGGACCCCGATCCGGAGAGGACGAGTGCGGCGAGGGACGCGAGGTCCCCACAGCAATCCTCTAAGATCTCCACAATGTGAAGGAGAGCTCTGCCAAGGAACTCTCGAAACGGATGCCACCCTCACAGCATAGCACGAGTGGCGATACAAAACGAATGAGATACATCCTGATCAGGAGCCAGGGCTCGAAACCGAGATGTACCTAAAAAGAACTCAGAGTCGCCATCCAAGGAAAGTGGGCCAAGGATCCCATACTATGCTCTGTTGCAACGGATAACCAGAGATATAAAATAGGGTTCGTGCCTGATGACGAATGGGGAAGGGATTAGGCGCCCCCAATTCGCCCAAGTGCAAGCACCTGGTCTCTTATGCCATTTTCATTAACTCCAAAGAAGTTTGGGTAAAAATCATATGAAATGGGAACAATCCTCAGGAATCGTCTACCTAAGCATGCATTTCCTGAGAATGAAGAAATAAACACATAAAATGAAAATGTGTCACCTAAGCAAAGCTAGGTTATGGGTGACATGCCTAACTCTAATGCAAGACTGGACTCGGACCAGAATGGCCATCCATCCTAGCTGCACTACGTATCCCGGCCTCGGGAAGAATCGGAGTCCACGTAGTTCGATGTCCTATTCTAAACTATGATGCCTAAGACATCTAGCCCTCTATCCTAGACTCGATCTAAAAGACCGAACCAGTTATTAAAGCTTCTTGTATGATTATTAAAATTCCAGTGAATGGTGGATTTTAGGACACCCTATATGCCCTAACTAAATGCAGATTGATTAGTCTTAAGATAATGCAGGTGGGTCCTACATTCTAGGTATAACTAGGTCGTGCATCCTAAGGAAAACCACGGGCTGACTATATGCCTAGTCTAGCCATCGGTTCGACTAAATATCTAACCGATCGACTTGAGGCCTCCTAACTCTAGGGACACTCACACGACAGGACACACCATATCAATACAAATCAAGACACACTCCTAACTCTAGAACACAACCTAAACAGCTAGGACACACTCCTAACTCTAAAGGAAGATCTTTTCGAAAATGGTTTGAATATTTTTGTAATTTTCAAAGGTTTAAAATGTTTATTTTTAAAAGTTTGGCTGGACTTGGGATGTGGATCCCAAGCTGCACTACGTACCTCGTGGAAGAGGATCAAGCCAACGTAGTTCGGAACAAACTCTCCTAATTACTGATTCTAAAACACTCAACACTTTAGGCTTTTTAAGGTTTTTCAGTTGTTTTTCATATTTTTAAAGTTTTTCAAAAGTTTTTAAAGTAAAGAGTTTTCACCCTTTTGGTCAAAGACCTAAGGGAAAACACAAAGCAAAACCCTAGGACCAAACCTTAGGGCAAATAGGGGAAACCCCTAAACAAGGCAAACTAGACTATCGATGACAACAAAAATGATCTATGATCTCAAAAAGCAAAGCTATAATGAGACTGGGCTAGTCTCCAAAGAAGAAGAAATGACAACAAGACTATGGAGAAACTCCTTACTAACAGCACTCAAGAAGACAAATGAGCCACAGGCTCTCTAATACTACAACTTAAAGGAGGAATGAGTCAAAGACTCCCAAATAACACCAACGGAAGAACCAACGAGTCAAAGACTCCCTGGTAATATCACAAAAGAACAAATGAGTCAAAGACTCTAATGATACCAACTAAGAAAACGAAGTGAGTCAAAGACTCTCGAAAAGAAATGGAAACACGAGTCAAAGACTCCAACAATACCAACTAAAAGATAAATGAGTCAAAGACTCTCTAAAAGAAAAGAAACATGAGTCAAAGACTCCACTAACACCAACTAAAGGATAAATGAGTCAAAGACTCTCTAAAAGAGATGAAAACACGAGTCAAAGACTCCACTAACACCAACTAAAGGATATATGAGTCAAAGACTCTCTAAAGGAAAAGAAAACACGAGTCAAAGACTCCACTGACAACAGCTAAAGACAGATGAGTCAAAAGACTCTCTAAAAGATATGGAAACGCGATCGAATCATATAATAGAAGATTGAAAATCTGTGATCAAGATGAGATGAGATAGCATAAGATTGCTTTCAACGGATGGATCATGAATGACTAATCCTATGAGATCTTTGGAAATGAATGGGATTTACATCCTAACCCCAAAGGAAAAGTTTTTTAATCTTCACACATTTTATCAGTGTTACCTGAAGGCATCAACCCTAACCCTAATCTAGCGGAGTGGAGAAAGGATCTCGACTCATGACTTTGTTTGTGTACCTAGGACCGATCGTAGCCATTGGAAGATGGACTACAGCCTAATCTAGACACGTGATGCACATGTGTTCGTATACTACATGCATGTGTGGGTTAATCTAGGGGTAAGGCCAAGAGTTCCCTTAGCGCGAATCCATGTTCGATATACTGTACCAGTGTCCGGCGTATCAGTACGTGAACAAGAGATCCGTTTACGTACCATAAAGGTA
Source organism: Tasmannia lanceolata (assembly GCF_043159265.1). Taxonomy (NCBI): domain Eukaryota; kingdom Viridiplantae; phylum Streptophyta; class Magnoliopsida; order Canellales; family Winteraceae; genus Tasmannia; species Tasmannia lanceolata. The sequence continues at coordinate 6,690,956 of NW_027518701.1, read as the reverse complement.
CTAGGCTAAGGGTGGAATGCTTCTCTAGCACAGAGGCACCAGGTGATGAAATCCCAGTCAACCATGCTAGATAACACTCCGGGTTCCTAAAATAGGACGTGTGTGCATGTGAGATGCAGGGGTTTAGATGCAAGTGATGTAAGTGTGTGCAATAAGTTCGCGCAATCTATGATGCCTTCAGGTTTTGTTAGATTAAGTTTGAGTAAATATGATGAGAAAATAAAGCATACAAACTAATCACAGCACCAGGATTTTACAAAGGAAATCAGTGATTCCTAAGGTTTCTATTTTGATAATTTAATGATTGAATATGTGATGGAATATTATGATCTGGAAATTTTTAAAACAATTTGATTTTAATTCAATTTACTCAAGGATTTTAAAAGGTTTCAATTCAGATTGTAGATTTACACATCAACATATAACAAATCTTTTCAGAACAAGATGAAATTTTTACAGTAACTTCTCCTTAATTATATAAGATTATAATAAAAATTTCATAGATTTTAAATGTGGTTTGCTATTAGTTTTTCAATGTTGAAAGTTTCTGTCCAGATTGTGAATTAACACAGTAACGTATAGCAAATCAATTCAAAACAATATGAAATTTCTATAGTATGTTTATTACAATAAGAAAGGATTACTGTAAAAGTTGCATAAATTTTAAAAATGATTTACTATTAATTTACGATTTTACAAATATCCATCCAGATTATGAATTAACAAAGAAACACATAGTAAATCAAATCCAAATCAGTTTAAACTTTATGAAAACATGTAATTCCAGTAGTAATTATCAAACAAATATTTTCAGAAGTTTTCATTGCAATTTACTATTTTTATCAGATTTAATACAGCATGCATGATTTTACGTAAAAAATCATAAACAAATATCCAACAGAAACCAAAAATCTTGAAAAATTCACGGGAGATTAGATTAGATTTAATTTGCATCTCATCCAAATTTCACTTTTGAAAACATTATAGAGTTTTTGAAAATTGGTTTTTTCCAAAAATACCCCTAGAGTTAAATGAATTTTTAAACCCTTTAAATCAAATCAAGAATTCATAAAGAAATTCGTACTAATTCAAAATCTTACAATTATATTATGTTTAAATTTTCATTGATTTTGGATCTATGTTGACATCTTCTTAAATTCAATCTTTAGAATTTTACCCCTTTGAGGGTAAAGTTCAAAAGGTCAAATTACGGTCAAAACGAAGTCAAAATTCTTCGAAATTCCAGATTTCTACACTTCTTAATGTGCAAAACACTCAGAGATTGAAAAAAACATATTTTGAATAACAATAAGAAAAAATAAAAATAAATCACAAATTCTATCCTAGCATGCTTCTAGTTTAAGATATATGAAAGAGGGTTTTGGAATACCAACCTTGCTAGCTCTCCTTGTCTCTAGGGTAAGTAATCCTCGGATATACGCTTTGTCTTACCCTTTCAATTAGCAAAGAAAACCCCAAAAAAAAAATGTTGCCGCCGATCCGTTCCGCCGTCTTTCACTTTCTCTTAGAGGGAAGGATTGGGAGGTGATTGGGAGAGATAATGGAAGAAGAATATAGGGAAAGGGATTGGAGGGAGTGATTGGAAGAGATAATGGAAGAGAAAAAGATAATGGAAGATAAATCTCTCCTTTTCTCCTCTCTTTTATGGATGGGAAGGAAGATATATATAGGGAGAGAAAGAGAGAGAGAGATGTGTTGGTGGAGAGCTCATCATGTTGTCCCTCTTAGTGGAGAATCCATCATCATTCTTCTTAGTGGAGGGCCCATCATGTTTCTTAGTGGAGAATCCATCATCATTCTTCTTAGTGGAGGGCCCATCATGTTTCTTAGTGGAGAATCCATCATCATTCTTCTTAGTGGAGGGCCCATCATGTTTCTTAGTGGAAAATCCATCATTATTGTTCTTAGTGGAGGGCCCATCATGTTTCTTTAGTGGAGAATCCATCATTATTGTTCTTCATAAGAGGCCTCACAAGAGGCCCTACTGAGGCCCCACAATGTGGGCCCCACAACGCGGGCCCCACAACGTGGGCCCCACAATGTGGGCCCTCGGTTGATTCGAATTTTAAACAAATGTTCAATGCGGGCCCACCAAACGGGTCCAAATTCTCCCTCGCTTGGATTCTTATGAATAATCTCTCTCAACCTCTCAACACTAAACGGAAAAATGCGAAACATGGCGAAAATGATCGGATGGGGTTTCTCCCAAGCATAGCGAACTTGGGTCCGGTCAAAATGGGGTGTCTACACTCCCCATACCTTCCATTTTCGAAATCAGGTAACGAATGTAGATTTCATGTCAATTATGGGTCCTAGATCTTTCATCTAGGTGGCGACTCTGTCATTCTCTTTTGCGTGAAATTTGGATTGCTTTAGTGATCCTAAGTTAAGGAAAAAGATGAATTAAATCAATAATAAAAAACGGTTGATGATTGAAGATGTACCACACAAGAGTCAAATGAGCTAAGTGGAGCTCACATCATCTCTCAAGCAAGCATACACAAAATGAAAGATCAATTGAAGACCAAGTCTAAAGAGAAATTCAAGGTTACATAGATTTCATTGTACATCTTTTCTCTTTAGATTTCTAAGTCAAGGCAAGGTTTTTCAAAAGAGTTTTCAAAAACACTTAAGAACTTAAATGGTTTAGTGAATGGTTATGTGGTGGACCAACATGTTGGGACCCTCATAAACATTCCAAAATTATCATAGAAATTGAGTTCCAGAAGCCCAAATGAAATAAGCAATAAAAACATAAAAATCTGCTTATTTTAGGCTTCTCGGAGCTCCAAGCTCGGAACTCCAAGAAATGGTCCAGTAGTTTTTTACAACTTCTGACCATTCTCTCGGAACTCCGAGAAATGGTCCAGTAGAATTTTTCTTCTTTTGGCCGTTCTCTCGGAACTCCGAGAATTTGTCTCGAAACTCCGAGAATTTCCCGGAGCTCCGAGAACGTCTCGACAGCCAAGAAAAGAGCCGTTGGTTTTTGAATTAAAAATTGGTATTTGATTTTTATAATTCCAAATGGTCATATTTTCTTGAAAGGCTATATATACACATTCAAGAGAATTATTTTCCTCTCTTGAATATTTGGAAAAACCTCCTTAAGCCTTCAAACAACTTGCAAATCATTTGTGCTTAAGAAATTGTTTTTCTCCCCAAACTTGCCTTGCACTTGCAAATCTATTGAGTTTGGATTTAGAGCTTTCACTTGCAACCTATATTGGAGAGCAATCAAAGGGACAACATTGTGCATCAAGCTTTGAAGAGAAGCCAAGCAAATCTTCATCTTCTATTATTGTAAAGGTGGCTAGGGTATCCTATCTTAATACCCTAGGGAGTATCGCGTAGAACTCGGCGAAGAAGGAGAGTCGGTGTAAAGGTGTTAAGGGCATCCTCATTTAATATCCCTTGGAAGTGCAATCGCCTCGGAGCCGGGCATCGTGGAGGTCTCACATAGTGGAAATCCTTAAGGACGATCTTAAGAAGAGTGGAGTAAGGCTTTGCCCGAACCACTATATATCGGTGTGCACTTTCTTTTTCTTGCACTTTCATTCTTGATTTTGGTTTGGCATTTCATTTTGTTTTGATCTCATTTGAACTAACCAAAATCTAATCAAGAGAAGAAAATTCAAACTAGGTTCAATACTTAAATTTAAAAAGGCTTAATTTAGTGTTAAAACCAATTCACCCCCCCTCTTGTTTATTTCAAACTCTATCTTATATCTTATATGCTTGATAGATTAGTTTGTATGCTTTATTTTCTCATCACATTTTACTGCGAACTTAATCTAACAAAACCTGAAGGCATCATAGATTGCGCAAACTTATTTCACACACTTACATCACTTGCATCTAAACACTTGCATCTCACATGCACACACGTCCTATTTTAGGAACCCGGAGTGTTATCTAGCATGGTTGTAGAGAACCCATTTTGACCGATCCCTAATTGGCTTTGTGCAAGTAGCAAACCCATCAAACCAATGATTTAGAGCACCAAATTTCACCCTAAGCTAGGTCAGGGTCCCCCCAAGGTCCCTACAAAATTTTGTTGAAATCCAAGCTAATTTGCCTAGCGAACGAGCCGAGACATTCTGCGTAGTGTAGCAGAAGGGGGGTAGTTTATCCGGTCTGAGGGCTGTCTTGTCAGATTAATTCATTGTCTAAATAGCAGCAGGAGGGTGTCCTTAACTCTTTATTTTCACTAAACACTTTTCTTGCGGACCACCCTTTCTTAACCAAAACAAGTCTAAAAATACGTATAAAGGGTTGTCCAAGACAGAATTAAGGGGCAAAAAATTATGGGATTTTTCTATAAATAGAGGGCAAGGGTCCTCATTTTTGCTAATTAGGTTTTCTCAAACCATTGTTTTTAGAGAGAGAGAGTCTGGAAAATTAGAGAGAGGAAATAGATCTCACGGTTTAAACCCTAACCCTTCGTGCTTCTTTTCTCCGGCTTCTTTTCCGGCGAGCTCCTGTCAAGCTCCGGCCGGCATATTTATCCCATTTTCTTCCTTGTTTTTCTTTATAACTACTGATTTCTAGTTGTTTCTCTTCATAAAACCCTAGAAATCTAAGATAAAAGGCACAAAACCCTAAAATCCTTACTATCTTCTTCGGCTACTCTGATGAGTTCGTGTTCTCCAGCAAGCTTAACATCTTCGGCCGGCCTTGTTTTCTCTTCAGATTCTCTTTATTCTTATGATCAGAGGAGTTCACACAGATTCTACTTCATTTGTTTTCTTTTCCTTTGCCGTATCATGGATCTATTCAATTGAAGCTCGAATTTCAGCATCCTTTTTAGTATGAATCTAAATCCTGTTCGAATTTTTAATTTGATTGAAGAACAAAGAGAGGTTTTCAAAGGAAGAAGAAAGTAAACAGGAAGAAATTTCTAATTTCAGGTATTTTTATATACATTTTTTTACGATTCCGAGAATACTGTTGTTTCTCTTCATTTATTGGTGACTATCCATAATTTTATTTTGATTATCTATGATTTCAAGGTTTGTTTACTTCGATCATAACTTTGAGTTCTGAAATCTTAGATATAGGCATATTTCTAGCTTTATGAATCTTTTATAGTTTTGAAATACTTGAACTCTGTTTTTCTCGTTAGTCATCGATCTTTTTCTTTTTGTTATTTCTTGAATGAAGTCTCTGATGTTGTTGCCTGTTAATTTTCCACATCAAATGTGCAGAAATTATGTGATTGACTTTAAAAAGCAGTCATGCTTTTGATATCAGCAACATCTTTGCTATGATTTTCTACATTGAATTTGATATCAGTATATGTTGAGTTAGTGTTTATACTGAACTTGGAATTTATATTGTCTAAAAAAGTTGATAGCGTCATATATCTGTTATGATAAACGCAATACCATGAATTATGATGTTTAGTACTTTTATGGGATTTGACATAGACATTGCAATAGTATTAAGCCAGATACTTATGCATTTGTGTGTATAACTCCAGACATGATATTTACTCCTTTACGACGCTACTGATGTCTCAATTAATATGTTTAATGGCGGAAATGTAAGTTTTCCATTGTTATTTAGCCTTTGTATTTTGTACGAATTTTTTTTTATCGTATATTGGGGTTTTCCTTGGTCAGTTATTATGTTCACAATGGTTTGTGTTGTGTAGTACTTTAATTTACCATTGTTAATTCATGTTGAGATGATGACAATATTGCCCTGATTTGTATGGCTGTACTGATGATATTTTATTGGAATATTTGTCTTAAACCTTTTGATCAGCCTATATGTCTTCTTGGATCTTAATAACTATGCATTCTTGATGTAATAAAAGGAACAAGATGAGTTAGTGTAACTTACAGAGGATGGTAGAATCCTGTCCATTATTTGAAAGAGACCCTCGTATCATTCCCCTATGGCTTACCCTCCTTAGTTGTTGATGATCCAATTACAAAATGAATTAATGCTATGACAATGGAGTGTAGTTTTTTGGGCTTAAGCTTATGTATGACGTGACCCAATTCATTTGTCTTCTTGTCAATTGGTTAAATTTAGGGTAGTTAGTCATAATTTGTCACTTAGATTCAACATTGTCTCCACGTGTGGAACCTAGATAAATTTAGAGTTTTAGAAATATGAGGAAATGTAGTGTCAGCCATCTGTCCATTTTATTAAAATCATGTGTTAGGAGTGGCCTCTTATTGGAAATCCGAAGGCTATACTATGTATTTAATTTTTCAGAAGATCTTTAGAGAGAGAGAGAGAGAGAAGAATGAGAATAAAAGAGTTGCAAAGAGGGGCTGAAGGGAAGAAGAGGGTCCAATTGTCATTTCTTTCATAACTTTCTTCGACAACATTATTGGTTTAGAGAAGATAAATAAAGCTATTATTTAGCAGTTCAGATTTGAGATAGAGATAGTGCAGCAAAGGGAGAAAATCAGAAGGAGCTGCTCCTTACTGTTTTTGAAATATAGTGCAGGAGAGGAGAGTTTTAGACCTGATGGAGGGGGCTAGAAAACTTGTAGAAAGCAGTGCATAGAATGACCGAAAGAGTGGGCTTTGTGAATGGTCTAATTCTTATCCATTTTTTTTTAAATGTGTGTGTCAATGGTAGTGGTGTTGCTGGATCTTTGATTCCAATTTCATTTTGGGTTTATGGTCTAGCGTCTATGATATGTTTAGTTGAATTGGACAAGCCTAAGGTTAGGAGTTGAGTTACTTCAATTGTTTAAGAGATGGAATTGTAGGTTTAACGGGTGCCTTTCATTAATTTACACTTAATGTCCTCACCTATAGCATTAATTGACTCATTTCTTCCTTTAGCTTTTTCAAATTCTTAAGGACATGGCATCATGATTTCTTTGAATATAGGTTCAGTTGGCACTGTCTCTTTGCAAAAAATACATTAACCCTACTTATTTTCATTAATAATGATTGTTGCTAATTGGTTGTGCTTTAGGTTCCTTCATCTAATTACGTTTCTATAGCATTGTGTAGTTCCCTGTTTTAGCATAATTTCCAGCCGTAATTCAACCCCTGTTTTAGCATAATTTCCAGCCATAATTCAGCCCCTGGTTTAGCATAATTTCTGTTCACAATTCAATCCCAGTTTTTTTCACAAATTATGTCCATAATTCAACCCTTATTTTACATAATTTCCAGCGATAATTCAGCCCCTGTTTTAGCATAATTTCCAGCCATAATTCAGCCCCTGTTTTGGCATAATTTTTGTCCACAATTCAATCCCAGTTTTGGCACAAATTCTGTCCATATCAGTCCCTCTTTTTGTCAAAACCCGACAATGTTTCATAGCAGTTTATCCTTTTGCTGATGACAAGAGGGATGCCATACCTTGGTAATCATACGAAATCAGCTTGTTTGTTGTACGTGTTGAAGTTATGGGTGTATGAGTTGAGACTATGCTTAATATTTTTGTGTACAGTGTTTGTCTTCATGGTAGTAGTTTTGTAATCAAGAAGAAAATAGGTCTGATATTTTCTGCTAGTATTTATTATTTTAGTGGCAATTCTTCCAATTCATATTTAAGGTTGAAGCCCATTTTGAATCATAAATTTTCTTTTAAGGTATGGTTTTCAAAGGTTAATATTAGTAGATTCATTTTTTTTATTATCATTTCTTACCCTTGGTTTTTGTTATAATATATGCTAAAGCATTTGGTCTTATTCATTTCTAAGGGCTGTAGTAATTCTTTGTTTTGATTAGAGTGGAATACTGTAGATGTATTTCTTAGGCATTTGCACTATTATAGGAGCAAGACATTGACGCAGGTTTAGCGATACTTACATGAGTGTCTCTTTGTGTATTTTGATCTACAGAGTATATAATAACATGAAGGCTTACACGGATAAAACATGTCGATACTTATAGTAGCTCCATCAGTGGTTAGCATGTGTTGTTATAGTTACACAAATTTAGTTTATTTATGTTTATGTATGTATACTGTCATGACCATTTTTTTTAGGTTATATGTACAACACAGCGTAAAGTATTGGACAAAGTCTATGGGTCTTGTTACTGCTTTGATCAATCTTATGTGCTTTATTGAATGGCTTAAAATCTATCTTTTCTTTTCTATTGTCAAATGCAAGTAGGGGTCATAAAACTTGTTGAATTTGTTTAAAATGCTCACATTTATAGTATTCTTTTCATTCGTTTGAAAAAAACTTCATAGATTCAGGGTGATATTAATGAACTGATATCTAATTTGTTTTGTTGTGATGATTATATAGTTCCCATTTTTAGTGAGTCCATTGATAAATATATTTGTAGTTTACACTGACAGATATAGTGCTATGGTTTCCTTCTATCTTATGTTCATTAAATTTATTGAGTAGCATTCTTACTATTTAAGAATTGAATTGATGAAAAATGCCCGTATTATTAATATGTAATTCCATGTTTTTTTTTAATTTGTTAAGCTTATTGTCTTAGAATTAGATTGTAAGTTTAGCTTTTGAAGGGTTTTCATCATTATAGAAGGGCAATGAAAGAGTTATCTAGAGCCCCCACTAGGAGACACACTCTGTCTCATTGAGGTAGTTCTTTTTTGAAGACAGGCCTCTTTTAAGACTTACCCTTAGGGAGGTTACTTTAATTTGGTAGGGAGTTTTCTCGTAGGAGGCATGCCTTGCCTCATTTATAGTCCCTGTTTGGAGACAAGCCTTGTCTCGTATAGAGAGTTTTCCCTTTAGGAGGCTTACCCAGCCTCATGTTAGAGTAACCCCTTCTTCTATAGTGAGTCTTTGACCTATTTGCCCCATCTTTCGGTAGGATTATTAGAGAGTCCCTTACTCATTTGCGCCCCCTCTTTAGTATTGTTAGTTAGGTGTTTCTTCTTTAGGGTTGTTACTTCACCTTTGTTAGAGACTAACTCAATCTTATTAGAGCTTTGCTCGCTTAGGACTTTAGATCATTTTCTCAGTTCTTGGGATACTAATTTACTCGTTGTGGATCGTCTCTTTGAGACACTGGTTGCTTATTTGGGGTTTTCCCTTTAGATTTTTGGCTTTGCCCTAGTTTGTGGTGTTACTTGCGTTTTTCCTTTAAGAGTGAAAACATTTAAAAGGTCCAAAAGCTTTAAAAAAATTTAAAAACATCTAAAAATATTTGAAAAGTGTTGAGTTTTAGGAGTGTTAGTTAGGAAAGTTTGTTTCCTAACTATGTTGGCTTGATCCTCTTTCACGAGGTACGTAGTGCAGCTTGGGATTCATATCCCAAGTCCAGCCAAACTTTGAAAATAAATCATTCGAATCTTTAAAAAATCATTCAATAAACTTTAAAACCTTATTTTCAAAAAGATCTTCCTCTAGAATTAGGAGTATGTCCTAGATAGAGAGTTTTAGAGTTATGAGTTTTTCTTTGATGTGTTGTGTGTTTGTTTGTATTTGTGTTAGAGTTAGCAGTTTGTTACGCCTCCATCCGGTCAGTTGGCGATGTGACTAGGTCTAGGATGCATTAGTCTGCCCATTATTTTCCTTAGGACACACAGCCTAGTTCTACATAGGTTGTAGGAACCACCTGCATTAGCTTAGGGCTAACTGGCATTTAGTTAGGGCATATAGGGTGTCCTAAAATTCACAATCCACTGGAGTTTAAATAATCGTAAAAGAAGCTTTAATAACTAGTTCGGTCTTTTAGGTCGAGTCTAGGATAGAGGTCTAGATGTCTTAGGCATCCTAGCCTAGAATAGGTGCAAAGAACTACGTGACTCTGATTCTTATAGAGGCGGGGATACGTAGGCTTCTTTGGATGAACATCAGATCATCTAAAGACTCGGGTTTAGGCATCAGAGTCTCAGGATTTGTTGTTAGTACTTCAGGGTTTGTGTTTGTATATTGATTATGATTTCTTGCATAGGAATATGATAGTGTATGATCATTTCTTTGCTCACTCACATGCTTAGTTCTAGCATATACTTACTTACTTGTCTTGATCATATGTTTAGCTGTAGCATTTACCTGCTTGCTTACTTCGATCATATGCTTATCTGTAGTTTACTTATCTTTATACCTTATCATATTACTATATCTTGTGCAGACCTTATACCTTTAGCTATAGCATGCATGTGTGTGCTCATCAAAACTTAGAAACTAATTAGGCATGACACTTATAACTTAGCTATGCTTAGGTGACATTTCTTTTATTTATTTTGTATGTTCTTATTATCCCCGGGTCATGCATGTTTAGGTAGACGTCATTCTCGAGGATATTTGTTCCCATTTCATATGATTTTCACCCAAAATTCTTCAAAGTTAATAATAAATGGCATAAGAGACCAAGTGCTTGCACTCGGATGAATTGGGGATGCTCTTCAGACCTTCTCCATTCGTAATCAGGCACCGACCCATATATATTTCTGGTTATCCATTGCACAGAGGATTTGAGTTTGGGTTCCATGGCCTATCCATGGATGACGACTCTGAGTTATTTTTATGTACGTCTTGGTTTTGAGCCTTGGCTCTGGATCAAGAGGTATCTCATTTATATCGCCACTCGTGCTATGCTATGAGGGTGTCATCTGTTTCGAGAGTTCCTTGGTAGAGCTCTCTTTCATGTGGAGATCTAGATGATGTAGGGACTCGTTTCCTCATCATCCTCGGATCGGGGTCCACAGGCTGGCGACTCTGCTGGGGAGTTCTTGAAACATTTCCTAACTCTGTATGAATGCCATTTTAATTAATTTTGAAGAGATTTGAGGCAAAATCAAGTTAAATGGGAACTCTGTCGTTAGAATCCAGGGGCACCAAATAAGTGTGTAAATAAAACAAGGGGTCACACACCAATTTCATCCATGCATATATTATCTGTTTTGTGGTTACTTTTTGATATGGTTTGCTGTGGATATACTGTCTGATTACCTATTCGAGATACTATGAGTAGGAGCCGTGAGGGCTATACCCGCCTTCTAGTGCCACCGCACTAGTAGTATACTCAGCACCTGGACACTTCGTGTGTAAAACGGACATAGTTCGTACACTGGACTCTATGTCACAGTGTACAAGTAACTATGCACCCGACCAGGTGGACCTTGCAACGGTACCCCTTCTATATATTGCATTGTCCTCTTGTTTGCATATAGAGACGAACTTGTGTTACTTACACTTGTGGAGCCTAGAGTTAGGGGCCTTATCCTATCTATAGATTAGTGTAGCTCACTTCATGTGGCTACAGACGCAGTCCTAGTACACATCAGTCTGTTAAGAGTTAAGATTTCCTTGAGACTCTGCTAAATTAGACTAGGGATGGTGCCCCTGGTTAGGGTGTGTGTATATATATCTATATATACCTATATTCATTGATTATTAGATTAGGGCCTACTTATTTAGTGAGGTTCCTTATTTAATCCAATCAATTATATCAATCGAATTTTCAGATTTAGACCTACCATGTGGCTCTTTCCTTGTCGCCCTTGTGGCTATGGTCTATCTTTTGATTCATTCATGGTAAATTCGATCCTTATAGGCTTGGGCCTACTCATCTTGTGAGGCTTACTTGTCTAAATCTATCCTTGATATCAGTTCATCTTTCAGATTTAGACCTGGTCAGTGGATTCTATTTTGACACTCTTATGGCCATGGTCTATATCTTGTTTATTGATGATAAATTCAATCTTTGTATTTCTTGATTATTAGACCATGACCTACTTCTTAGTAGGAACTTCTTGTCTAAGTTGATCAAATATATCCATCCATCATGCAGATTTTAGATCTGGTCCTTGACCCTACTTTGTCATTATTATGGCCATGGTTTATCATCCATTGATTATCCATTTGATCCATGTTTATCATTTATCTTTTTACCCTTGGATCATATCGAGATCATTGATGGAAAAGTTTGATCCTGCTTATATCCTACCTGTATCCTTTGAGTATATGATTTTTTTTGTCAATACTTTTCCTTTTGTAACTCAATATTTAGAGTTGACCTCGTTCTCATCTTATTTACCTTCCTTGATTATCATGTGATTTATCATGTCTAATGAGGTGTTGAAAGAGTGGATTTCTGATCGTAGAGGTGGTCGCCTTAGCTTTTCTGTTCATAACTTTTCCCATTTCTACAGTCTTGCTACCCATAAGATTGATTGGAACCTCCTTAAGGCAGCCGCCACCTTTTGGCAAACTGATGTCCATGTGTTTCGGTTCGGCATGAAAGAGGTTTGCCCAATTTTTGACGAATTGTGTTATTTGATGGACCGCGATCGCTCTGGCCCCTTGGTCAAAAATTATACCAAGTTAGGTTATAATCATGTCTTTGAGCAACTTATTTCCCCTCAAGTTGTTCCAGTTAAATCCATCTTAGGGGAGAAGGGTGTGTCCATTAAGCAATTGGTTAAATTTTTTGCTCAGCCCGGTAAGCTAAACAAAGAATTCCAAACCAGCCGTAGTCATGCCTCGGTTTTATGTGTCTATTCCAAATGGTTACTTTCCTAAGATATCCATTATGCTTCCCTTAAACGTTTGGACTTTGTATATCAAATTTCCAAAGGGAGTAATCAATCCCCACCATGCTTGCAGAAACCCTAAATGGATTAGATGACATTGTCAATGGAGTCCGTACCACTTTTGTTGGATCCCCAGTCCTTCTGTACGTTTGGCTCTGTTTAAAACTCCAAATTTATGTACCTTTGCAAAATAAAGACTTTACCTTGTCCAAGTTTGACCAATGGGAACACAAAACTTTTTCCTATACTAAGGATGAATGGATTGAGTGGTTAGCTTCCCGTCAAGCTGACCAAATTGCTTGGTGGTTCCCTGTTTATCATCAGTTTGTAACCCAGACCCAAGCTAATAGAATTATTCAATTTCTTGGTCTGGAGAAAACCTCATTCTATATCCCGGACCGTATCTTCCGTCAGTTTGGAGGACTTCAAACTGAATGTTCGCATGGGGATTTTCGAATTGAGTTTTATCTCCCAACACCTGATCAACCTCTTGTACAATTCAATCGTCATATTGCGGAAGAAATCTGTAGAGATTGGGATCATAAAGTAATGCGATCATCGTGGAGCTTGCAAGTTAAGACTTATTGTGGAGTATCCGAAGGGTATTATCAGTGGTTATTGGAGAACATCGAAAATCGTAAGCCTAAGAAAGCAAGATTGGAGGAAAAGGAGGATTGAGAGTCTTCATCTGTTTTATGTCCTAAACATCTTGTAGTCCAGAATTTCAATATTATGATCATGGTATCCTTTATTTTACCAGTTTATCTTTGTTATCAGATCAAATTATATCAATGAAAATGTGCTTGTTTTGTCTTATCTTTATTTGATCAGCATGCCTTATTTCACTTATGATTCGTTTAATCTAATATGTTCATTTCCATTTAGGATTCTGAAAGAGAGCAACCATCAGTCCATCAAAAGATAATCAATCTAAACCTACCTGGTCTAGACCTTCTCTGTCTCTAGACTTGTCCGTCATTTTGACTCGCCTGTAACATCTAGAGAGTCTTTATCCCCTACCTTGGAATTACCCAACTCATCTGAGTCTGATCTAATGGCTGATTCAACTGATCCCATGTTGGTCATACAAGAAATGTTTAGAAACATGTCTCAAGATATATTGGGATTAAAAGATGAAATAGCCATACTAAAATCTCAGAATACCGACAAGACCTCTACTTCTAGAGCGCCTGTCATCCAACCTCATATTCCTCCCGTGGAGGTTGACCTCGACGAGGATCAATATGCCGAAGAATATTGCGCTCCGCAGATGAATAAGGAGTTATTCAGTATGTGTCAGAAGATGGCTAGGGACATTGAAAGCATGAAGTTCCAAGGGCCAAAGAGGTTCGATATTTCTGAATATTTTGAGACCCCTAGTGTTACTTTACCGCCAAAGTTCAAAGCACCAGATTATGATAGGTATGATGGCACTGGGTGCCCAAGAAACCATGTCAGATGGTTTATTACGCTCTCTCAACAACATGGGCTGAGTCGTGAAAAAATGGCCCAGCTATTTCCCATGTCTCTCACAGGGATAGCTAAAAAGTGGTTTCTGAGACTGAAGCCTGAGGAAACCAGAACTTTGGACGATATATCGAACCTGTTTGTTGAGCAGTTTTCAATGGAGGAGGGGATCGAAATAACAAAGAGAGACCTGAAGCAAGGTCCCCAAGAATCTTTCACGTTGTTTATCAGGCGCTGGAGGCGCAAATCTGCACAGTTGAGTCAGAGGATGCCCGAAGATGATCAGATCAAGTTGATGATCAAAAGTCTATCCCCACAGTACTTCCATTTTATGGCGCCGCAGCACTATCCTAGTTTTGATCATTTGATAAAAATTGGTACCCAGACAGAGGACGCTATAGCTAAGGGTCTTAGAGCAAAGACATTGTCTAATGTGCGAGAAGGCAAGAGGCCTATGGCCCCCCCCTAAAGAGGTCCATGCAGTGAATTATTTCAAGCCCGCTTTTCCACCAGAGGCCAGGGTTGTCGCGGAAATTGCTAAGCCCTTAGTAAAAAGGCAGTTCAGACAGTTTGATCCATTACCGTATGCCCTGCCTATGATACTTAAAAAGCTGATAAGAGATAAGAAGATCAGACTTCCGGATGTTAAACCTGCATCTAATCCATTACCCCCAAACTGGAGGAAAGATCAATATTGTGAGTATCATAGAGGTCCGGCGCGTTTAACTAAGAATTGCTTGGCTTTAAAGCATGCAATTTAGAATATGATCGATAAGGATAAACTCGCAGTTAAAGGACCAAATATTACTTAGAATCCTCTCTCGAATCATCGTTCTGGTCCCCCTCCTGCAACTAATACCATCTTTGTAGATGAGCCCACCCTTGATCCGTCTGCTCTTATATGTACTATCATGTCCGATAAAATATATGTTTTGGAATTTGACGATGAAGAATTTGAGGATGTGAAAGGAAAGCAGTCGTATATATTGTCATTTAGCGATATTGAGATTGCTGAGTCCTCTTCATCTCAGTCGTATATCCCTCATTATGATGATGTGGGGAAAGAAGCGAAGACTCCATATGTTTTGGGGATGGATGACTTCCAAGAAGAAAATGTCAGTGGAATTCCTTATGTGTTAAGTATGGATGACAATGAGTTGTTGCTGCTAGATGATCAGTGTGACGAGATGCGTCACATGACTACGGGAGGGCGAGTCTTTAAGCCTCCTGAGTTGAGCGCTGACAATCCGGCTGAGATTGCAAGGGCCACGGATGGCCAGAGGTAGAACATGCTTGTAATAGATGAAGAAGATGATAATCTTCTTAAGCAATTGAAGAAGACTCAAGCGAACATCTCTGTTTGGGGTCTCCTGATGTCGTCTTCAAGGCACTGGAAAGTGGTGTTGAAAGAGCTAAACTCTACTCAGGTGTCTGTTGAGATAACTCCCGACGAGCTTGTCAGTATAGTTTCCATGGCTAGAGCGGTGAAAACTCCATCATTTACAGACAGTGATTTGCCACCAGAAGGGAGAGATCATACGAAAGCCCTCAGAATAACTGTTATTTGCAACAAAAAGAAAGTACCCGAAGTACTTGTTGATAATGGGTCTGCATTAAACGTATGCCCGCTAAGCACGGCAACTACCCTGGGTTTTGGACCCGAGAGCTTCATTCCTTCAGAACAGGGTATCTTGGCCTATGATGGGACTAGGCGTGATGTGATAGGGACCTTAATAACTGAAGTGCAAATAGGTGGAGAGGAATTCGATATTGAATTCCAAGTTTTGGACATCAAGGTCTCCTTTCTGCTGTTGATTGGCCGCCCTTGGTTACATAAGGTTGGGGCTGTCCCATCCACATTACATCAGAAACTGAAGTTCATTTGGAAAAATAAAGTGATAACTGTTAAAGGGGACCCTGACCTAGAAGTGGGACAAATCTCCCAAGAACTCTTTGTTGATAACTTCAGAGATGTTAGTCTGACTAGATTTTCCTTGGAGGTGACAGCTATAACTCTGGCAGAAGCAGTGAATGAAGAAATCTTTTTCTTAAGCAGTACCAATTCGAAGGTAGTCAGGATGATACGTCTGCAGGGTTATATCCCAGGGGCAGGACTTGGCAGAAACCATCAGGGTTTAACTGAATGGTCGTTTGTTCATACCTTCAATGGTCTGTTTGGGCTTGGATATAAGCTAGCTAAGGCAGAGGTCAAAGAGATGAAGCGATACATGTTGAAATGGGCAGAGTGTCGCCGTAGAGGTTTGGACTTGCCGATGGGACCACTTGATTTGACTATGAATGGGAGATTCCGCAAAGAAGGATGTGACATCCCATTTTGTGGCTTTGCTGAGACATGGAAAGATGAATCGACCGGACAGTGGCTGCCAGAATTTGAGATTTTCTTTGACTTAGAGCTTGATGATGAATTGATGAGTCTGCAGGGCACAAGAACTGAAACAGAGGCTGAAATAGATTGGGCAGATGCAATGGGGCCCGATGCACTGAGCTCCCTTTTTCATGAGAAGTCACAGACTGTGGCTGTGATCAGCAAGAACCTGCTCGTACTGAACCCCACTCACCTTATTACCTCGGCTGAGGGACCTTTGACTAATTAGACCTCTTAGGTCCTACCTCAGGTTACTTTTCAGTCCTGTCATTTTCCTTCAAAAGAGTCAGTTGTTCATAGGTATGTGTCAGTCTCTGAGTCTAATTTAGAGTCTTTTCTTTCTGATGATTCTTTTGATGCAGGTACCGTAGAGGTAAAGTCTATTTCTGAAGTTGGTGATGGGACCACTTCTCCTAGTGAGGTTGAGTTGGAGGCTGTTTTTGCTGATGGACTTGATGTTTCTTCTTTGCATCTGTTTGAGTCAGTTTGCACTGAGGTCAACTTGTTAATTGAGCCTGTAAATACGAGTTATGAGTCCATTGTAAAGCCTGATGTTGGCCATTCATCATTTGATGTGGGCCATTCATCATTTGATGTATTCAATTCTACTTTCAATGAAATAAAGGGCTCTTCTTCTGTGTATATTTCTGTTTCTATTTCATCTACTGAATCTGCTTTAAAATCTTATAATGTTAATAATAACAATCAATACTCCCCCTCTGATGAGGAAGCCGACGAAACTCCCCCTGAAATTAAACATATGATTCAACAGGAGAAGAGTCGCCGAGCAAAACCACTCGAAGAGGAAATTAAAACCGTGAATATTGGTGATGAAACCTTAATTTGAGAAATAAGGATTGGCAAAACTTTATCTCCTGATGAGCGCAAGGAATTAATCACTCTACTTAAAGAGTTCAAGGAGGTTTTTGCTAGGTCTTACGATGACATGCCGGGATTGAGTGAGGAGATTGTTCAGCACAAATTACCCTTAATCCCTGGCATTAATCCAAAAAGCAAAAGCTCCGAAAACTCAAAACCGAATGTGAGTTGAAAGTTTATGAAGAAGTCAAGAATCATCCAAGTAGTTGAATACCCTGAATGGCTCGCTAACGTGGTACCGGTGCCCAAAAAGGATGGGAAGGTTCGAATGTTTTGGGACCTGAACAAGGCAAGTCCAAAAGACCATTTTCACTACTGAACATTGATCTCTTGGTGGATAATATGGCAGGACATGCACGCTTATCCTTTATGGATGGGTTTTCCGAGTACAACCAGATCAAGATGGCACCTGAGGACATGATAAAGACAGCATTCATTACTCAGTGGGGCACATATTGCTATAGAGTAATGCCATTTGGTTTAAAGAATGATAGTGCTACATATTAGAGAGCTGTAACTACTCTTCTTCATGATATGATTCACAAAGAAGTCGAAGTCTATGTAGATGACATGATCGTTAAGGCAAAGACTAGACCAGAGCATACAGTTGCTTTGAGAAAATTCTTTGAGAGAATCAGGAAATATCAGCTTCGCCCGAATCCAAACAAGTGTGTATTTGGAATTACATTCGGGAAACTCCTTGGATTTATGGTCAGTGAAAGAGGAATTGAGGTTGATCCTCAAAAGATCAAGGCAATTTAGGAAATGGAGCCGCCTAAGACAGAAATGCACATCAGAGGTTTTCTTTGGAAAGTTCAATACTTACGAAGGTTCATATCTCATTTAACTATGACATGTGAACTAATTTTCAAGCTTTTAAAGAAGAATTCCTCTAAGAAATGGAATGAGGAGTGTCAGAAAGCTTTTGAAAAAGTTAAACAGTGTTTATCTTTGCCTCCTGTTGTTCCAGGAGAACCATTGTTGTTGTACTTATCAATCACAGGCACAGCAATGGGTTGTATGCTTGCTCAGAAAGATCCAGAATCTAAGCGGGAAAGGCCTATTTATTACATCAGTAAGAAGATTCTAGAATATGAGTTAAAGTACACTCTTTTGGAAAAGACCTGTCTAGCATTGGTCTGGGCGACCCAAAGGCTTAGACATTATTTGTTGTCAAACAAGGTACTTTTACTTTCACGGATGAATCCGTTAAAGTACTTGTTTGAGAAACTCGCCCTCACTGGAAGAACCGCAAGATGGGTATTGTTATTGTTCAAGTTTGACATCACTTATGTCACTCAGAAGTCAGTTAAGGGGCGGGTCATAGCTGTGCAATTGGCCGATGCTCCTGTTGAGGAGAGTGCTTTTCTGAAGGCAGAATTTCCTGATGAAGAAATCATGGATATTGAAGAAGAGACTCCAAGTACTAAGTGGTTGATGTACTTTGACGAAGCTGTCAATAACCAAGGTCAAGGAGTAGGAGCAGTGCTTGTATCCCCGAAAAAAGGAATATATTCCTATATCCATCAAGCTGCAGTTTGAGTGCACGAACAACATGGCAAAATATGAAGCCTGTATAGCAGGACTTGAGGCAGCTTTAGCTCTTCAAGTTCAAGACATAGATGTGTTTGGGGACTCAATGCTCATTATTTGTCAAATCAATGGGCAATGGAAAACTCAAGAGGATAAATTGATTCCTTATAACACATATTTGGAATCACTGGTTAATAAATTTTAGAATATCACTTTTACTCACTTATCAAGAACCAGGAACCATTTTGCTGATGATTTGGCTACTTTGGCTTCGATGCTTGACATCTCTGCAACTATGGAGGTCCAACCCTTAGCTGCGAGATTACAGTGGGCTCCTGCACATGTGAATGTGATTGAAATATCAGCCAGGTGTCCAGATGGGAAGCAATGGTTTATGAACATAAATAACCTCATTTATGGTAAAGGACATCATCCTGAAGCTTCAAGTAAAGAGAGGAAGACTCTTCAGAGATTAGCTGCCAACTTCATCATTTGTGGTGAAGAGTTGTATAGGCGATCTTTTGATGGTATACAACTCCTATGTGTTAATGAGGACAAAGCTGCAGAGCTTATTGAGTAGACTCATGAGGGAGTCTGTGGCCCTCATATGAATGGGAAAATATTATCCAGAAAGATTTTAAGATTTGATTTTTATTGGCCCACAATGGAAGCAGATTGCTTTGCCTTTGTGACGAAATGCCACAAGTGCCAAGTCTATGCGAATCTCATTCATGTTCCTCCTTCGTAGTTGCACTCTTTGACTTCGCCATGGCCGTTTTCAATGTGGGGAATTGATATAATTGGGAAGATTTATCTGAAGTCCTCGAGCGGGCATGAGTATATTCTGGTAGCTATTGACTATTTTACAAAGTGGATAGAGGCTGCATCTTATGCTTCCATAACTTCGAACACAGTATTTTCCAGCCATAATTCAGCCCCTGTTTTGGCATAATTTCTGTTCACAATTCAATCCTAGTTTTTGGCACAAATTCTGTCCATAATTCAACCCTTATTTTACATAATTTCCAGCGACTGATGACTAGATCTAGGATGTGTTAGTCTGCGCATTATTTTCCTTAGGACACACAGCCTAGTTATACATAGGTTGTAGGAACCACCTGTATTAGCTTAAAGCTAACTGGCTTTTTTTTAGGGCATATAGGGTGTCCTAAAATCCCCAATCCACTGGAATTTAAATAATCGCAAAAGAAACTTTAATAACTACTCCGGTCTTTTAGGTCGAGTCTAGGATAGAGGTCTAGAAGTCTTAGGCATCCTAGCCTATAATAGGTGCGAAGAATTATGTGACTCTGATTCTTGTGAAGGCGGGGATACGTAGGCTTCTTTGGATGAACATCAGATCATCTAAAGACTCGGGTTTAGGCATTAAAGTCTTAGGATTTGTTGTTAGTACTTCAGGGTTTGTGTTTGTATATTGATTATGATTTCTTGCATAGGAATATGATAGTGTATGATCATTTCTTTGCTCACTCACATGCTTAGTTGTAGCATTTACTTTCTTACTTGTCTTCATTACATATTTAGCTATAGCATTTACCTGCTTGCTTACTTCGATCATATTGTTATTGGTAGTTCATTTATCATTATAGCTTATCATATTGCTATATCTTGTGCAGACCTTATACCTTTAGCTATAGCATGCATGTGTGTGCTCATCAGAACTTAGACACTAATTAAGCATGACATTTATAACTTAACTATGCTTAGGCGACACTTCTTTTATTTATTTTGTATGTTCTTATTATCCCCGGGTCATGCATGTTTAGGTAGACGTCCTTCTCGGGGATATTCATTCCCATTTCATATGATTTTCACCCAAAATTCTTTAAAGTTAATAATAAATGGCATAAGAGACCAAGTGCTTGCACTCGGACGAATTGGGGGTGCTCTTCGGACCTTCTCCATTAGTAATCAAGCACGGACCCATATATATTTCTGGTTATCCATTGCATAGAGGATTTGAGTTTGGGTTCCATGGCCTATCCATGGATGGCGACTCTGAGTTATTTTTAAGTACATCTTGGTTTTGAGCCTTGGCTCTGGATTAAGAGATATCTCATTTATATCGCCACTCGTGCTATGCTATGAGGGTGGCATCTGTTTCGAGAGTTCCTTGGTAGAGCTCTCTTTCATGTGGAGATCTAGAGGATGTAGGGACTCGTTTCCTCATCACCCTCGGATCGGGGTCCACAATGGTTGACTGGAATTTCATCACCTGGTGCCTTTGTGCTAGAGAAGCATTCCACTCTTAGCCTAGTACCTTTATGGTGCGTAAACAGATCTCTTGTTCATGTACTGATACGCCGGACATTGGTACAGTATATTGAGCATGGATTCGCGCTAAGGGAACTCTTGGCCTTACCCCTAGATTACCCCACACATGCGTATAGCATACGAACACATGTGCATCACGTGTGTGAGCCTAGTTTAGGATATCCTACCCATTTGTGTTTAGATTAGGCCGTAGTCCATCTTCCAATGGATACGATCGGTTTAGGTACACAAACAAAGTCATGAGTCGAGTTCATTTCTCCACCCCGGTAGATTAGGATTAGGATTGATGCCTCAGGTAACACTTGTTAAAATGTAAGAAGATTAAAAGCTTTCCCTTTGGGATTATGATATAAATCCCATTTTTCCTAAGATCTCATAAGATTTGTCTAGTCTTGGTCTACCCGTTGAAAGCAATCTTGTGCAATCTCATCTAAACCTTTGATCATGTGTCTTTCATTCTTCCCTCTTGTGTGATTCGATCATGTCTGCATACCTTCTCTTAATTGGCAGGAACAGAGTCTCAATCCTTTGATTATGCAATCCTGATCCTGATGATCTAATCATACTTGTATCATTAGTCTCTTATTAGTCTAGGGGCATCATTTTTCGAGATTATTTTGCTAAGCCCTTCAGAGTTCACTCTCATGATCCTTGAACTAGGGGCATTCCCCTGCGCGGTTCTGTCATCATTGTTATGTCTCGGTCATTTAGCATTCATCCTATCATCCCCATTAGATGTTTACTCCATAATCATTTTCAATCATTAAGATGAAACACTCCTTGAATGTCAAGCACGTATACCAGTTTTTTTTGTTTCCTTGTCAGGATTGTTCACCACTGAAAATCCAGAAAAGCTTATTAAGTTTGAATCTATTCGCGTTTAGTAAGAAAGCTAATTCCCCATTTTCTTCAAAAGTGTCTCCAATCCCCTCTTTCCATACTAATGGTAAACTCTATGGAAAATTTTTAGCTCTCCTACATCATAGAAGCCTTGACCCTGCTTGTCCAGCAGATGAAGGAACTGAAGGAAGAAAATCGATCCATCAAAGCTCAACTGACTGAGAAATTTGGTTCAACCGTTGTTACTTCTAAAGACAAAGGTCTTAGCTTCCTGGATACATTGGAGCCATCTCAAAATCCTATGGCTATGAGAATGGAAGAAATGATTACGAATCTCTCTAGACAAGTGGCCGCCCTGGCTCATGAGGTTCTTCAAATGAAGCAGCAAATGCCGACAAATTATTCCCAACCTCTAAACCTCCAAGAGTTGTTTGGGTCAGATCCTTTTGAAGAAAAAGAAGATACAGACAGTGAAGATGTTCTAGTAGCTGCTCTCCTGATGTGAACCGCCTTTGCCGAGCCTCCAAAGCCAGACCTTTGCAGCGTTTAAAGTTAACGTCTCAGTCATTTACTATTTTGTGTTGAGTCAGTCAATATGTTAGTTCAGAAATTGAGTCTAGTCTTACAAGGTTATAGAGTCAATGCCTAGTCGGGTGAGTCTTTTTCTGCATTTATTTTCAAGTTCAAAAATTGTGAATCTTGAGCATGTTCAGGATAGGTCATCATTTGTAGTGTCTTTCTATTAAATGAAATTTGCTTCCTAATAATGTTTCCGTGATTGCTTCTGATCTTAATAAATAAAAATGAGACTCTCTCCTCACATGAGGAAAAAGATACCGACGAAACTCCCCTTGATTAGCAGCATATGTTCAAACTAGAGAAGGAGCGCCGGGCCCAACCTCTCAAAGAGGAAATTGAAATGATAAACATTGACACCGAAATTTTAATGCAGTAAATGCATTACCCTCCAAAAGAGCGCGAAATGAACTCATTTCGAGACTAAGAGGATTATCTAGAAGCGCTATAACTGATACCAGGGGCAAGACATAGATAGAAAGCTAAAGAGAATGAAGAAAGTGAGAGACATATACTATACAAGGGGCATGGATTGGAAATAGTTTTCATATCTCCAGTCAATGACCTTGGTTCCCAAATTCATAATATGAAACCAACAAATTTAGGATAAGAATTCAAGAGCAAGTATTGAAAAGCGATCGTCAATTATCAAAAGTTACCAATTCATAAATTGAAGATGTTAAAGAATAAGTTTCGCTCCATCAAAGTCAAAAGTACATATCAGAATCCTGAAAGAAGAAGACCCATTATCTCTTACCTGGAATGCCGTCAAACTCTGTGAAAAAAAAAATAATAAAGAAAATTTATCAACCTAGATCAATTCCAAACCTGAACATTGGAAGGCCTCATTTGCCCGAAAAAATTCCAAGTTCATGACCCAGTGTGAAAAAGAATACCATTTTTGCAAACCCCTTTGGGCCTGAATAATATTTTCTTTCAAAACCCATTATATTAGGGCCATCAGCCCCAAACTACGCGAGACCTGATCCCTACACTAGGGTACATAGGCAGCTCGGTCAAACCGAGTTCGGTCGTTTCAAAAGAAAAAATTCAATAGTTCCAAAAAGAAGAAAAGAGAGTGTCAATTAATCAAAAGAAAGAAGTCAATAAAAAAAAGAGAAAAGAAAAGAAAATAGAGTCAATCAATAAAAAAAAATCAGTTTACTTTCAAACTAGGGGCATCTGCCATGAACTACGCGTGACCTGATTCCTACACTGGGATACGTAGGCAACCTGTTTATGGGTTCGGTCAAAATTTTTACAAAGCCATAAGTATTTTCTTTGAAAATGCCCATCCTACCTATAAAGTCCTTCCGGTGTTCAGAATCAAGGATTTAGGTCCCAATGCAAAAAAGAAAAACAACAAAGAAAAGAACAGAGTTTGAAGATCTGCTAGACTAAAAACCTGAAAGAGCGGTCTAGGCAAAATTTAAGATCATTCCCCTGCTAAATTGAAAACCTGAAAGAGCAGCTTAGGCAAAAGTTAAGGTCAATCGGTCCGCCAAGTTGGAAACCTGAAAAAGGTAACTTGGTCAAGGTAAGAGAAAATATCTAAGAAGGCTATACCTAATATCAATATCAAGGATTCAAGAAGTTCAAGCAGGCACACTCTAAATCCTCGAAACTAGGGGCATGAAACCAAGTAATATAAGGAGTGGTAATGAAATCCTTGAAGTATTACTGTTTTAAAGAGGAAGTCCATTGTTTGTCAATTGCAATACTACTCATTGAAAGGCCAGACTTACCGAATAAAACGCTAATTAAGTCAGAAGCATCACTGTGTGCCCGTTTAGGCAGTCAATTCGTGTTGTTATTTCTATTCGTTCATAAATTCTTGATTATTCGAATAATGTCTTGTATCAAGTTTTCCTCTTTTGAGTAGAGTTAGTCGTTGTCTTCATATTGAAAAAGGTTGCAACCGTCTTGGTGAAAGAGGTAAGGCATCAGCTCATCCGCAACTGTAACTGAGCCAGCGATCCCGCGAGAGGGGAATAGCCTGTGAGCCGCCTCCCTTGGTCTCTCGTACCCACATGAATGGCGTGTGACGTTTTTTTATTATTGATTTAATTTATCTTTTCCGTGAACTTGAGATCACTAAAGCAATCCAAATTTCACGCAAAAGAAAATGACAGAGTCGCCACTTAGATGAGAGATCTAAGACCCACAATTGACCAGAAATCTAGATTCGTTACCGGATTACGAGAATGGAATGTATGGGGAGTTACCACCACATGCACCATTCTTACCCAATAATCCGGTCTTCAATTTCAAAAGTTAACTCTCTTGAATTTCTTTTAAATGGCTCATTTAACTCTATATTAATGTGAGAACTATATGACATGCATCCTAAGATCTAATTTCAACGCATTTCCTAATGTGTATCTTGATTTTCTTAATTCGTTTGGATTCAATTCATGTGAAAGTTATCCTAAAATTCTATTGGAAAAAAATCGTAAGTGATTTAATCAATTTTAATTTAAGGTTTTAAATGGTGAAAGAAAATAAAAACTACCCTAAAAAAACCCATTGATTGTGTGTGGGGCTGACTCGTGATTGGTATGCCATCAAGCATCCAAGCTGCCTACGTACCCAAGCCTTACTGGGATCAGAGTCGACGTAGTTTGGTGCCTAAACTAAGCTATATGCCTAAACACCAATCAAGACTGTAAGGACTGTTTCAACAGTTTAAGAGAGATTATTTAGTTCAAGTTGAGTAGATTTTATTATCCTAGGACTCCATCTAAGATGCTATATGGTCATATCTAAGTGCAAGACATCCCTTAGACTAATGCAGGTGAACCTACATCCTAGGTAACTAGGCTTGTCCTATGGGGAAAAGGGGTAACTAGTGTAACTAGATCTATGACTCGATTGTTAATAATAGCAATCGGCCGTAATGAGGCTGAACTCCATAACTCTAGGACACCCTAAAACCTAGGGCAAAACTCGACGGAAGTGTTCCTAATTGGTTCTAATGGTCCTTACGAAGAGATACTGTTATCCAACGGTTCGAAAAGCATGGATCAAATGATCTTAATTTATTAATTTAATAATTTGTAATTTTTCAAAGATTTTCGATTCCTAACATCTAAGGAATACAAAAGGCTCTAGGGCTTGACGAATTTCAGCCTTGAGTTGCATTCATGAAAGGGAATCGTGCTTCCCACCCTTGCATAATTTGACACGTAAGTTATAGTATATTATTGCCTGACATATTTCTCAGGATTTCCTTAGACAGTGGACCTCAGAGCCAACAACATACTATAATTTAAATGCTCAAATTATTAAGGATTGATTGCAATTAAGATACGATTATGAACGTAATCTTGGCGATTAAACTATCATAGCATTGCAAATCAGCAAAGGAAATCAATGACTCCTAAAGTTTCTATTTCAGTAGTTTAAGGATTGAATACGTGATGAAGCATTAGAATTCTTTGAAAATTTTTATAATAATTGGAAATTGTTTCGATTTTCTTAAAGATTTTAACAAATTTGTGTTCAGATTATAGATTTACACATCAGCTTATAGGAAATCTGATCTGAATAAGCTGAAATATTTACAGTAGCTTTCCCTTGACCAGAGAAGGCTACTTTAAAATTTTCATAGATTTTAAATGTGTTTTGTTATCAGTTTTTCAATGTTGAATAAATCTATCCAGGTTATGAATTTACACATCAACTTGTAGAAAATCTAATCAAAATAAAATGAAATTTTTATTCTAAATTTCCCTAGAACAGAGAGGATTACTGTAAAAGTTTCATGAATGTTAAAAATGATTTACTATTAATTTTTGATTTTAAAATTATCTATCCAGATTATAAATTTTCAAAGAAAAACATAGTAAATCTAATCTAAACTAGTCCAAACTTTGTGAAAACATGTAATTCTAGCAGTAAATATTAATAAAATATTTTCAGAATTTTTTATTGCAATTTGCTATTTGTTTCTGATTTAACATGGCATGCTCGATTTGGCATAAAAATCATAAACAAATATCTAACAGGAACCAAAAATCTTGAAAATTTTACAGGAGATTAAATTAAGTCTTAATTACTTTTCATTAAAATTTCATCTCTGGAAATGCTATGTATTTTTCAAAAATTGGTTTTTTCCAAAAATGCCCTTACAATTAAATAACTTTTTAATCCCTTAAATAAAATCTACAATTCTTCAAAAATTTCGTACTGTTTCAAAATCTTAAAATTCTATTACGTTTAAATTTTCATTGATTTTGGATCTTTTTTGAAATCTTTTTAAATTCGATCTTTGGAATTTTACCCCTTTAAGGGTAAAGTTCAAAAGGTCAAATCGTGGTCAAAACGAAGTCAAAATTTCTTGAAATTCCAGATATCTATGCTCTTTAATACAAAAAAGACTCGGAGATTGAAAAATTCAAGAAATTTTAAAGGTTTATTAAAGTTGCTTTGTAAAGTGGATTTAAACTCTCTTAATTTCAAAAATTGGATTTTATATTAAAAAATAGATTTTCCAAGAAAAATTTTAGATTATGAAGTAACCTAAACCTAATCTCATCTCCTTAAAATTTCACATGGAAACAATTTCATCTTCATAGCTTTTCAAAGAAAAATAATAATTCAATCTTAGCATGCTTCTAGTTTAAACTACATGAAAGAGGGTGTTGGAAGACCAACCTTGCTAGCTCTCCTTGTCTCTAGGGTAAGTAATCCTTGGATATACGCTTTAACTTACTCTTTTTATCACAAATGAATCATAAACTAGCATCCATTATATTGAATATATTTGATATGTGAAAGCACTTTGTGAAGAATGAATTCCAATGAGGAAGAGAGAAGATGAATTTTCCCGAGAAAAAACCAAAGGTTGTGCTTGTTTTTTTTTTTTATAGAAAAGATTAGGATTGAGAGAAGATTAGTAGTTTCCAATGTGAGAGCTCATTTCTTTAGCTTGTTTTCAATTTGTGCTTTGACTTTCTCATTCTTTGATTTCCATATTGAACTTATTTCTAAACCTTGTTTCTTGCAAGCTAAGCAATGCTAAATTACACAATAGAGATCCTTGAAGATCAATCTAGAAGCCTTCTCACATAGGAAACTAGCTTTTATGAATGATTTTCATCCAAAGAGGGTTGTCCAACGTTTGAGCTCATTTTTGACCTATTTAGAGGTTGATTCAAGAAACGTAGGAAACTACAAAGTTGTATATCCTTTCGAGACGTTTGAAACAAGTATAAGAGCAAAGTTTTTAGATTAAAAAGCAAAAAGTTATGGCCGTTTTAGTAACCTGGTCATACAAGCCTTTTCTAATTATAACTCTTCCTTTCTTTATTATTTTTTCAAAATAAATATGATGTCACCAACCACCTCATCCCATGTTGGACAATTTTGCATGTGGCCTCCTCATGTGGGGCGCCCACTTATGTGGCCAACCCACATGGGTGGGTCCACATGGACCCCCACCTTGTGGGCTTTAGCCCAATGGGCCTTATGACATGTATTTTGGGCTTTTTTCAATGAAAATTCAATAAAATCCTTTAAATTTAAATTTTTTATTGATGAACCCAACCTATATGACATTTAGGGTGCACCATCGACATATGATCGAACCATCATTTTTTGGAAAAATAACTTTTCGGACCAAAATGCCCCTATTTGACCATTACACATCCAAATGCGACCAAAATACCCTCAAATTGGTTCACCCCTTAAAGGGGAAAGTTCAAAATGAAAAGCTTTTGTGGTCAAACTTAAAAAATAGAACCTTTTAAAATTGGGTCCTTTTGGTGAGTAATATCAAACATGATCATTTGGTATCCCCTGAAAATAGCCAAAATGCCCTTGACATATAAAATTTCCAAGTCAAGCGAAACCCCTGAGAAACACTAAATTTAGCAGGCTTTCCAAAATTCATGAAATGATCTAAGATTCCTTAGATACACCCTAGAGGTCAAAAAAAACATATTGGAAAAGACCAAATTACCCCTGGAGTGCAAGAATAAGGGAAACCCTTAGAAATCTAAATTTAGCAGGTTTTTTCATTTTCTTGGAAACATGAACTTTCATCTTCCAATCATTAGAACAACCTAGAACCTTTAGGATTGCGAATCAACTTCCAAACACCTAAAATGAGATGAACTCTACCCTAGAATACATGGATGCATAATCTATTACGAAATATAGACTCGAGACTTGACAAACTACCGAGTCTTTTACTTTTTAAAGTGTAACAAAATGGGGGTGTCTACAGGCATGGGTTTTAGGATTTAGATTTGGGTTATAAATTCTTAGGATGATCCTACAGGGTTGGGTGTTAACTGGGTTCTTAACACAAGAGATTTAAGCGGATGGTGGACATGGTTTTTGGGCTGACAAGTCGCACAATAGAGAGATATTAGGTTCGGGATAATGGGACATGGGACATGGGATACAGGATGAGAGAGGTCCAACATAAAATGGTATAAAGAGAAGGCATAGAAAGAGGTTGCAAATATAAATATTTCCAAATTTTAATCACACACAAGTCCTTTTAGATCTTCTGATCAATTTTAGAGAACTCCATTTTAGAAAATTCTCCACTAGACAAAATCCCATTAATGGCAGTAACTATTCCAACTTTAATTTTTCATTAGGAATTTCTCCATCCTTGACTAAAGATCTTTTCTCTTAAGAATGTTAAATTTGTGAATCCCTCCAATTCGAATGTTCGAATATGAGAGTTTCACAGATTCAAACATATTAAAGATACACAAAGGACTTGCTTGTTTGCACTCATAAATTCTTAAATTTGAATGACTTACCTCTTTCAAGTTTGAAGATGACTCCTTTTGCCTTTGGATCTTTTTTGGACAATGATTCCTTGTTGATGATGAAAGTATGATTCCTCGCCAATTGCTCGTAGAATTCCAATCCAAAGTGAAGGAGTGAGAGACAGAGAGGAAAAGAGGGTTGCATGAATTTGGGAGAAGGCGAAGAGAAAAATCGTGGGCTCTTGGAGTATTCAGTTGTTTCCAGAGAAGAGAGCATGGGTATTTATAGGTGAAGGGTTAGCTAGGTTGCCTTCTTAGGAGCCTAAAAGTGTAGCGTGGAGATTGAGTGATGGAAAAAGTAAGGGGAAAGAATGGCCAAGATCAAATTTTCCTAGAATATTCTCCCTCTTCTTTGGCATCTTCCATTTAATCCATGGCCATATTCAAAATGGCAAGCATTTGTGTGGCCAGGATCTAGCACTAAAGATTCTGAATCAATTCAAGGTCCAGGATAATGCCATTTATCGTTGGAATCTTTTTTAATATGGAAGCAAATTTTGGGACAAAGAAAATGTCCAATTTGGTTGCCTTTGTAGAGAATGGCAACAATTTGGATGGCTGCGATTAACTGCAATCTCCATGTGATCGAAAGAACGGGCGAGATGGGGTCTCCAAATATCCTGGAATCCTTGCAAAGATTTTCTAAATATTATGTAATACAAAAATCACCCAAATCAGCTCTGAATTTGGTTTCACACGTTATTTCCCAAGTGGGGAAATCGTGTGGAAGAGGAGAGAGAAAACGGGGAAAGAGCAACCTTGTGGAAATACGAAAACGCCGTTTCCGGGAGATTTCGTCATCCGATTTCGATAATTCTTTCGCCATTGGAATCATTGATTTCTCCTCTTTCATTTAAGCCCAACATTGCCATAGATATACTGATTTGAAATTTTTGATCAATGAGAGCCATCGATCGTCATCGGCAAATCAGTTTTCCAAAGATTGGGCAAATCGGTGATCCAAACGAACCAACCGAATCGATCAATCTTGGATCAATGGTTAAAACCGTTAAACCATGATATTGCCAATGATTGTGACATCAAAAAGTTCTGTTGTCAATGATTTAATGGGATGATTTCGACGGATCTCGCTTATCCCGCCTTGATCCGTGACTTTTCACTAGTTTTTTGCTTAGTTATGTAATCCAATGTTTAATCCGGATTTTAGAATAGCTTTGATTGATATTATTTTGACTAAATGATCACAAATCCTTGGTAAAGAAAGACACCCAGGTCAAGATCTGCCCTCGATCTGATGATTTACAAAAATCGGGTCTCGAAATGGAATCAGGGCCCGGGCTGTGAAGTGACCCAAGCTTATTTTGTTCCGATTGATGATCCGTAAAGTCAGATCGAAGTATTAATGGCCTAATATCTAAATTTCATGATAGAGGGGATCTTCTCATGGATTCAAGGGAATGTGAGGATGCTTCTTTTACCAGTGAAACTTCGCGGATCAATACATTAGGCTATTATTGGTTAAAGTGTGGCAAAATGAAGGTGTCTACAGATGCCCCTCTTTGGCAAAGGTTACTTAATAATTGCATGCCAAAGCTAAAGAGACATTTTCATTTTGCGAAAATTTAACTGACAATAGTCGCATTCAGATGGATGATGTGTTATATCAATTTGTATTTCTAAGGCAATTTTAATGAAATATTCCAAACAAAACAACCCGATACCCCCCAATGCAATGCAATCCTAAATGCAGACTAATGCAGAATTTTTGTGATTTTTATTATTTTTTCATGCAACATGGTTTTCTATCCTAATGATGCAAGGTGTGGCTGAAGATTACGGATGATTGAAAAAGATGATGATAGGAGACTTTGGTCTACTCAGACAAGGTTAGGGATGGAGTTTTGGTCCGAATGAATACGGAATTCATCCGGAGGCCGAAATATGGTTCTTGTTGACGGATTGTCCACTCGGGGATATGATGATTGAGGATGGATTAATAGCCTGTCTGCGGAAGTAGCATGTCTGTCGAAAGACGAGGCCGGTAAGACTGGGGTCAGTGAGACAAAAGTCTCAGGATTTGGATCTGCGATTGGGTGCAACTCAGGTTAGATTTTGCGGTGCGAATGGATGCAACTCAGGTCTGATTTTGAGTTGCGAGAGGGTGAACCTCAGGTCAGATTTTGAGGTTCGAATGGATGTAACTCAGGTCAGATTTTGAGGTTCGAATGGATGTAACTCAGGTAAGATTTTGAGGTGCGAGTGGGTGAACCTCATGTCAGATTTTGAGGTGCGAGTGGGTGAACCTCAGGTCAGATTTTGAAGTTTGAATGGATGCAACTCAGGCCATTGTGAAATTCACTGGAAGCTATTGTGTTCATGAGAATTTTAATGCATGCGGTTTAAAATTCATTAAAGAAGATGGTGGGAATTGATTCTTATTCCATTCAAGAGCTATAGTGTTGCTAGTTATCAGCAAGCTCAGAATGTCTAAACTTAGTGTCCCATTGCTGCCATTCCCTCAGCCTATCACTTGGTTTTTCCTTGCATCTCGGTAGTTGTTCAAGTGTTAGAAGACATCAAGTTGAGTTGAGGCCTAAGTAGCAGACTTTGTTCTAAAAACAAGATCATCAATTCAGAGCTTTGAGGCTGGTCATTTTATCTAAATCAGCACTAGACCCTCTTTCTTGTGCTGTGCTAAACTCAAAAGACAAAAGGGGATGTGGCCATTGAAATTCTATTGGG
This sequence comes from Tasmannia lanceolata, assembly GCF_043159265.1. NCBI lineage: Eukaryota > Viridiplantae > Streptophyta > Magnoliopsida > Canellales > Winteraceae > Tasmannia > Tasmannia lanceolata. The sequence continues at coordinate 6,659,023 of NW_027518701.1, read as the reverse complement.
AGTTGAAGACATCTTTCCATTGATTTGAGGTGGTGTAATACAAATTGGAGAAGGGAGTTGCCTAAGCAACAGTTTCATTGGTGCTAGTGCCAAAAAAAAAAACTGTACTTGTTTGAGTAATTGAGTGATCATCACTTGAATGTTCAAGAAACTACCATGTCTGATCATTTCCATTGAGGCACATTCATTTGGACTGAATTTCAGCAAACATAGAGTGGTTTCAGCTCAAGTTACTACCGATTCTAGCTAGTTCGAAGAGTATTTGGAACTGCCACAAACAGTGCTGCCACCTTCAGTATAGTGGATCACATGAAACAACAAATTTATGACGAACATGGAAGTATTTCCAGGCAAGATGATTCCAACGTTAAAGCATGGTCCTCACAAAACATTCAGAGAATGCAACCATGTCATTTTCTATTGTTTGCAATTCACTGGTGGATGAACTTGGACACAGGACATCAACTACGGATATACAAAATTTTGTGCAATCAACTCTACAACATATGATCCACAAAATACAATGTCGAGCAGTAGAGGTTTCTGTTCAAATTGCCTGTTTCCCTTTGAATCGGACCTCAGATCAAGCAGGGGCAGTACCCTTCTTTGGATTAACATGCTGATTCCAGCCAAAGCTTCAAGAGCTAAGAAAACTGAATCCTTTTGGTGTAGAAGGTTTTAACCATGGTTTTAAATTTCGACCGAGGGGACCGAAATCGAAATTTGACGAAATTCAAAATTTTGCGAAATACAAAATTTCGGTCGAAATTTCGGAATTTCGATAAATTTCGATAATTTCGGTCTGAAATTTCGAGAAAATGTCATTTTTGTTTTTTAAAAAAAGTGTTACAAAATTTCGGCCGAAATTTCGGAATTTTGATTCAGAATTTCTAGCTGGATTACCAAATTTCAGCCCGAAACTTCAGATTTCAGACCCCACCGAAATCGTTACTGAAACCGAAATTTAAAACCTTGGTTTTAACACCAAAACACTGATTTTGTCTGCTTCCAAGAAAGCATTGGTTAGTTTAAAATAAATCCTCCTAGTTGGATGGAGAGTAAATGTTCAGAGGATAACAGTTCATGAAAAACCCATGAACAAGAAGCGAGCTGATCTTGGATGTGTAGTGGGCACAAATACAAGGAAATAACTGATATTTCTGTTGTAGTTTGTCTCTGCTACAAAAATGAGGATGTCCAGCGAACTAGGAGAAAGAGAACATTGAGACCAGAAAGAGTTTTTCTGCTATAATGCAAACAACAGTAACAAGTAGAGATGGTTTGTCGTAAGCTGAAAGAGGAACAATGGATCATTTAGGAAAAAAGGAGATTGGGTCAGTTTGCACCAGTGCAGGTGTTCGTGAGGTACCAACTCCTATTGAATTCAGCAAAGCCTGAACTTTAGAGCGGAAGACAAAGGGCAGTTTGTGCTTACAGAAATTCAACAGTTTGCTGAAATATTTTGGACTTGTACACCGACCACACAAAAATGGACGGAAGGCATTTCAGGTTGAATTGAATTCAGCAGAGAACAGGACAGCAATGATTGAAATTTAGTGTACTGGTAGACTAGAATCTTGAATAGAAATGCTGGCTCCTCCCTTTAGTTGAGGACAGTGTGAGCTTGAGCACAAGCTCTTTTCAAGAAGGGGGTTTGATGCAGGAGCATTACCTTGCTACACATCATCTCCTAAATGGCATTTAGTTTAGATGTCTTTGCTTGTTCATGTTCTGTCTTTGTTTAGTCATTTTTCTTGTTGTAACTGGTCTTTTTTTTGTTTCATTAGGGGTATTTTAGACCATTTATGCTGTAGTGGGGGCTGCCTATATAAAGCCTCTTCCCTCTCATTTGTAATTAGTTTAGAATTGAAATTTTTGGAAAGATTCTCATTAGAGAGAAATTTGAAATAGAGCTTGGCTCTTTTATCTTTTATCTTTTTTTTTTAAGATTATGGAATTTGAAGATTAGTGTCTTACTCTTTGTTCCATATCTTCTATTTCTCAATTTCTTGTTGAATGCAAGAACATCATCCCATTGATTTCGCGATTGATCGAGCCCGTGTGTCTCCTCACTCATAGCGTAGATCAAAGCATCCGACGATTCTGTTCTTGATCGAGCTTGTGTGTCTCCTCACTCATCGCGTAGATCAAGATTTATCCTTTTCAAAAAAATAAAAAAGAGGAAAATTTTTCAAATCTATCTGATCTCCAAGATCGCCGAAGAACTCGTCCGGATCAAACTGTGTCATTTGCTTTGGCCCAAATCCGCATTTTGAAACATTAGATATGATGACTTAGAAAAGAAATCACACAACAGAAGAAGAAAGGCGCATAGAGCTTATAGAGAGAACAAACATTTTAAACGATAACAAAAATTTATTAATAAAATAGTAAAGAACAGTGAAGCTACCAAAAGGGAAAAGCTTACCCAATAACTAAATCTTGCATCTCCAACTGATCTATCGGCCAATTGATATACCCCCAAGAAGATATGTGAGAGGAAAACATCCCATCTACATAAAATAAACAACAACATTGTGAATACTTGCCAATCCTCACCATAAGCATTGCTCATTTGCATCCTTATTGTGACTGGTCCCCTATGACTTAGTGCCACTCATACCATATAACTGAAATTCAGGTCAATCAAGCTCGATAGAACCGCCTTAGAAGCAAGAGCGCCACGAAAATACTCTCCTTGAACGTTCATTCGAGATCTTTGCTTGAGTAAGATGGATATAATCACCTTACAGATCTCTCCTTATGTACATTAACTGAGCAAGATGGATATAATCTCCTAAAAAACAATAATCAAATGGCCAAGAAGAAAAACTAGCTGAAGTTGTATTATACAACTTGTTCAAAACAGCCCAAAACGAAGTCCTCAAACAAGATAGATAGAATTGAGAAATACTCATTCTACCATGGACTTGGTGTAACCCAAATGTGTGACAACATGAATGAACGGTGATTCTTGGCACAATAGGCTTAATACAGCCATCCTCTAACCGGAATCCCAGCAAATGAAATGCCTGCAATTCCCTCCTGGAAAATCGGCCGCCGAAATAGAATTACAGCAGCTCCTACCTAAGAACAAGGCACAATCACCCAAGATTTTCTCCTCAACCCAGCAACCTCATACCTAGTTTTTATGGCATACAAGGGATCTCTTACAAAATATCACATTTGCATAATTGTAAATTTGTTCTTTAAAGAAAGTCCATGTTCTGTCTCCCACTCTACATAGTGCCATTCTCTTATGCATTGATAAAGTATCTCGGTTTCTTCAATTATATATCCATCGACAAAGTCACAAAGTCATAGACATATTTGACATTGGGCCAAAGCTCTGCTATTACTTCATACCAGCATCCCTTATACATAGAAGCTTCCAGTTCCAGAAACAAACTGGGATGTTTAGAAACAATTGTCCTAATGTATGGAATGGTGTTTCTGCTACTGAAAATTGCTTTGATATTGCTGTATAAGTTCTTCCCATACATTCTCAAACTTTCAAAACACATAACAATTTTGTTGGCATAATTGAATGGTATGAATTGCACTTTCCCAAAAGATTAAACCAAATTAGAGGTTACAGTATAAGGGCTGGTTTGAAGTCAGGGCCAAATATGACTTCATTAGGGCTACAACATTGTGACTAGCTTTCCTTGGATGCGTTCTTGAACTATTAGCTACAGTTTGTCGTAGCAGAGATAACAGTTCGAAACAGACGGGGGTTTGCGAGCTATCTTTGCGACAACAGATGCATATCACAGCAAATAGTTCAGGCGCCGAAAAATAAATTTTATGCCAATTTTTCCGTTAAAATGGGCCCAAAATATGTTTCACACCCATTTTACATTGAAAGAAATAGAGCCTCGAGAGCAAGATGAATGCCATTCAGTTAGGGAAATGTTATCAGCACTACTGTATTTTGATGAGGGCACTCCTCACTTTATTAAAAGTACGGTATGGCCTGCACCATAGGATCATCCAAACCGTCCATTAGATTGCCCACAGCCTAAATAGGTTGTGCCCCAAAAATGATTTCCATAGGTTGATGCTAACCCTCCGATCTATAGAGGATTGGGATCAACCCTCTAACATTCAGATTAGAGGGTTAGGATCAACGTATGGAAATGAATTTTGGGGCACAACCTATTCAGGCTGTGGGTCATCTAATGGACGGTTTGGATCATCCTATGGTGCGGGCCATACTGTACTTTTAATAAAGTGAGGAGTTCCCTCATCGAAATGATAACATTTCCCTTCAATTATAATGTTGTAGCCCTGATGAAGTGATATCTTTGCTTGTCTTCAGCCAATCCTTATATTGTTACATCTTATGTGGTCTAATTTACTCAGATGAAGTGCAATTCGTATCATCAACATAATAACATTTGGCCCCAACACTGTTCACGCGTCTTGAAAATTTGAACATGCATGGGAATGACTGTTTTGAGATAGCAAACCAGTAGGTCTCAGGACTGCTACTTTTAGACCCCTTAAACCAAATCTAGAATTGACAGATTCTAGTTGTAAGATATGATTGGGGTTGTGCATATGTTAGGGAGAATCCTGAAGCTTTGGTATTCTATTTGGGTCTACTAGACTAGTAATCTCATTACCATTAAAATTTGCAGATTTTCTTCGAGAAAGAAGGCCTTTCTATTTTATAAGAATGATGAAGAAAATCCCTTTAGTATTTTTTTCAGTCGATTGAGCCATAGGGGCTCACATACTGGATTTCTAGTATGCGAAGCCTGAGTCGACTGTCCGTCAACTATCGACTGTCCGTCAACTATCGACTGTCCGTCGATTGTCGACTGTCCGTCGATTGTCGACTGTGATTTAAGGGATTAAAGTTCTGGTCACAAAATAAACTAGAAGGCAGTCGACTGTCCAACCCTCAGTCGACTGAGCCCGATATAATAATTCACATAGCACCTAGTTGGCAGTCGACTGACTCGTCGCAGTTGGCTGAGCTGAAACAAAAAATAGCCGTCAAGGCACAAACGACTAGTTTCATTTTGGCTATTTTCAAATATTTTTAAGTCTAAAACACCCCCAAATGGTCATTAAGCTTGGAGACTATAAATACCACCATTTCGACTCCATTAAATACCTTTTTGAGAATTTGAGCTTCAAGTTTTAAGACAAAAACTTTCAAATCTTTCAATTTTCCAACCACCTTCTTCAAAAGATTTTATTTGTGTAATCTCTACTTGTGAAGAAAATCTCCATAGACTATATTTGTAATCATTTGAAGATTTAAGAGCATTCATTGTAATACAAAGCCTAATCAAGAGGCTAGAGAGTTTTTCTTTGTTTTTGTTCTCATATTTAAAAAGAGGGTTTTACACTTCGGCCCTTGAAAGGAGAAGTAAGCTTTGTTGAAAGCTTGGGTCCGACGCTTTGGCTCGAAGAAAGGAGAAGCTAGATTGTATTACGGCTTATTGATCCAACCATTTGCAAGGAGGATCGAGATAGTGGAAACTGCAAGTGGACGTGGAGTGTGGACGCATGACTTGCTCCGAACCACGTAAATATTGTGTCCATCTGATTGAGTCTTTCTCCCTTCTCTTGCAATTGTTCTTGGTAATATCCTTTCTCATCTTTTCACAATTTAACAAGGATTAGTTGCAATTTCAATTTTTAGGGCTAATCAACTTTAAGTTCAAATTTTTTAATTAAATCCAAATCTCCCTTCCTCTTGGGTTGCCTAGTGGGATTTCAATAAATGATTGGACTTTTACATTCTATTTTACTTGAAATTTCAATGGTCTTCAATGATGCTTCTTCATTTAAAGTCCTTTCCATCTTGGATCTTCTAAGGCTTCTGTAAGCTTCTTTTGATGCTCCATTTATGATTTAATTCCTTGATCCAAACTCCCTTGATCTTCTCAAACACATGTGTAAATCTAGAACTTAAGATCATACACATTAGTATAAAAAATCACTTGTGTTTAGAATCATCAATGCAAGATTGGAATTGCCAAGGGTTGAACCTTTGGGCTTACATTATCCCCCTTTTTGTTGATGACAACACAAGAGATTTTCTAATAATAAATCTATCTAATATGCAATATGATATGCCAAATGAAAGCATGCATAAACAAACATGTCAAAGACCTCCTCGTGCATCAAATCACTAATCTCCCCCCCTTTGGCATCAACAAAAAAAGGGGGTGAGGGAGTCATTACGTATTAAAGATTTGCCATTAAAAGCTCCCCTTAGTCAAGGAAGATTTGAAATTGGTAATGACCATGTACACCATAATATTGGCACCTATTGCTAGGGTTAGCATGATGACTAAATACATATGATTTAGCATTTTTATGCGTATATCTAGATTTCTTATGAATAATGTCTATTATTTTGTCTCCATTTATAATTTCATGTTCATTTTGGAGAACTTTGTTTTGTTTTAGAAATTCATTTTTCTCTTCTTCAAAACTCTTAGTGGAACCTGCCAACTTACGATTTTCACATTGAAGTTCACTAATTTGGCAAGTAAGCTCTTTCATCTCAAGTTTAAGATTTTCAACATTGTTTTCATCTTGAGATGTTGAGGAAGATTTCCTTTTCAAATATTTAAGTTTTTTCTTTTATTTTTCATATAAATCCAAAAGAAATTTATTTTTAGAAACTCAACTTTTCAAAGCAATTAGCAATTCATCATAGAAAAAGTCATTTTCACTCTCACTACCATTATCACTAGAATAATCAGAACTACTAACCTCATCTTCATGTGGTAGAACCATGAAGCAAATGTTTAGATCTTCCTTCTCACTTGGGCTTAGGAATATTCGCTTTCGAACTTTCTCCATGTGGCCTCCATTCCTTTCTTTTTTATTTGAGTCCCTCTTCTTGTATCTTGAGGGAGATGACATGTAAAGAGGGCAATCCAGCTTTATTTGTCACTTCTTTCCGCACTTGAAGCACCGGATTCCATCTTCTTCTTCACTTTCACTTTCTTTATTCTTTTCTCCATTCTTTCTTCTTTCTTCTTTCTTCTTCTTCTCTTTTCTTCTCCAAATATTCTTTAATTTCTTCAATATTTTCTCCTCATCCCCACTTTTAGAGTCGCTTGAAGATTTAGCCTTGAACGTTGCATCCTTTCTTTCCTTAGGCTTTTTCTTCTCTTCTTTTTGGGTAGCTCACTTGTTCATCTTTATCTCATGAGTAATTAGAGAACTGTGAACCCCGATCTGAGAAGCGGCAAGGAACGAGTCCCTATCGGTCCTTTGGATCTCCTCATGTGAAGGAGAGCTCTACCAAAGAACTCTCAAAACGGTGCCCTCACAGTATATCATGAATGACGATATATGAGATACCTATTGATCCGGAGACAAAAGCCTCGAAACCAAGACATACCTAAAAATATGAAAGAGTCGCCATCAATGGATAGGGCATGGCACCAAAACATATGCTCTGTGCAATGGATAAATCCAGAGACAATTGGGTCCATGCCTGATTACGAGTAGGGAAGGTGTTAGGCACCCCACTCGCTCGAGCGCACTCGGTCTCTTATGCCATTTATTTATTAACTTTGAAGAGTTTTGGGCGATTATCATGTGAAATGGGAACAGATATCTCCAAGAAAACGTCTACCTAAACATGCCTGATCCGGGGATGGGTAAATAAAAATAAAACATACAAGTCCTAATGAGAGTTGATATCAGTGTCACCTAATATTAGAATCAACATTAGAATCCACCGTCTCTCAAAGAGGCATAAAAGTTTAGAGCCAATCCAATATAAGGCAATCCTGCTACTTATATTCATACATCACATCTAATCATAACTCATCACATCTAGGAATACAGTAAACATACACATGCACATCTACAGCTAAGTAGGTATGGTAGATTTATGAGCAAATATGATGAGATAAGATAAGCAAATAATAAAGAAATGAAGTAAACAGGTAAATGCTGCAGCTAAGCAAGTAGTCAAGAGATAATAAGCAAGTAAACAGTAAAGAGCTATGGCTAAAGCATGTGATAAAACTGTGAAGGCAAATATTACTACGGTTAAGCATGTGAATGAACATGTGAAACCACATAAGAGATGTATCTAAATGGTCAATGCTCAGGGAAAAGAAGAAAACACACTAACATGTCCCTATACGACACATAATCACAAGTACCATATTACAAACTTTTAAAACTCTAAAATAAAAAAAATGTGCAACAGTACCACTTGGATTTGGATGACCAGCCATCCAAGCTGCCTACCTATCCAAGCCCCTTTTTGGAATCAAGGTTAATGTAGTTCTGTGGCCTATTCTAAGCTACAATGCATATTTTTGCGTAGACCACTAAATTAGACTCAACCTAAAAAACCAGACTGGTTTTTAAAGCTTCTTGAATACGATTAATTAAGTTGAGGTGAATTGTGGATTTTAGGACTTCCTATATGCCCTAGCTAGATGTAAGTTTTTAAACCCTAAACTAATGTAGACAGGCCCTACATCCTATGTATAACTAGGCTGTATCCTAGGAAAAATAATAGGCTGACTAAGTGCATCATAATACTAGCCATCAGCAGACTATGCGCCAAGCTATATAGTCAAGCTGACCGCACAGGGGCTCCTAACTCTAGAACTCTCCTGACTCTAAGACAAACTCCTAAACTCTAAAACACTCTAAATATGTAGGACAAACTCCTAACTCTAGAGGAACATCTTTTTGAAAATATTTGCAAAGTTTTGTTTGAAAGAATTTGAATGGTTTTTTTATTTTTTTGCAATATTTGTCTGGACTTGGGATGAAGATCCCAAGCTGCCTACGTGCCTCGTGGGAGAGGATCAAGCCAACATAGTTCGAAAACAGACTTTCCTAATACGCTCCTAAAAACATTTGACTTTTTGATGTTTTGAAGCTTTATGGTTTTTAATATTTTTTAAGTTTTGAATTTCTGATGTTTTTGAAATTTTTTAAATGATTCACCCTTTTAACCAAAGGAAACACACAATCAACACACTAGGACAAAATCCTTAGGGCTAAAGAGGAAATCCTAAACAAGCAAACTAGTGTCCCAAGATAAAATGAAAATGGTAAGATCCCAAGTAGGTAAGGCTCTAATAAGACTAGACTAGTCTCTATGGAAAAGAGGAGTGACAACAACACTAAAGGACAAACTCCTAAGCTAGAAGACAAACTAATAGTCTATGAGATAGACTCCTAAACAATCAACACTAAAAGGGGTGCAAGTAAGTCAAATAATGACTAACACTCTATGAAGGGGTGAAAATAAGTCAAATAATGACTAACACTCTATGAAGGGGTGCAAATAAGTTAAAACATTGTCTCATAGAAGGAGGGGATATAACTAAGACAAATAAGGAAAAACCTGCCTTCTATATGGGGAAGCAACTAACTCTAATGAGACAAAGCACGTCTCATATGGGGCTCAAAGTAACCTTATTATTGCCCTAGCAATGATAAATAGGGGTTAAACAAATAAAAGACTAAGTTAGTCTTACACTAATAGGGGGTGCAACTACAATGAAACTTGGATAGTCTTCTAAAAGAGAGAACTTTCTAATGAGATAAGGGTTTATCTCTCATGAACCATCTCAAGCCCCATAAGAGAGCTCTTGGTTCCGCCTCATGAGTCACACACACCGGCTGAACGTGAGAATCATGAAATATGTCGCCTATGCCCACACACCCTGGATTGCCTTTAGAACTCCCATAAAAATTAAGTTTGGCCCATCTAAACTGTGATGGTCTCCACCTTGGCAACACTTTGAGTCTCCTTTTCTTTTCTTGAACACAACAGTCTTCTAATTTCTACAATTCTCCCCCACACTGTAGAAAGGAGCATCCTTGCCACTTCTACTCGACATTATGATGATTTGATATTTAGCACCATTCTATCCCATACTCACTTTTGATCTTTGAAAACGTGACAGTTCCTTTCTTTGCAATTATTCCAAATCAAAACATAGGGAACCAGCTACCACAATGCTCGCCCCACTTTGTCAAACGGACCTTCACTCCAATCCAATAATATGCTCTTGATAGATCTTTGAAGGATCCAAGATAGGCCAAATTTTTTAATGATGTACATCCATATATGATGGAAAACAGGACAACAAACCATAAGATGTTCTTGCAAATCTTTTGCCCAAGAACTCAAAAACTAGTCATAAGGATTTTTCTTTCTTTTTAACCGATCACATCTATCAACCCTTTTCTTTGCCACCACCAAAGCGAAAGCCATTACCTGTGATGTGGCGTCAAATTTTCAAATCCTTAAACATTAAGATTCTTCCCCTTTCATTATGGCCAACCTTTAAAAAAGGTCGAACGGAGAAAGTGCCGAATGACAGTCCAGATCTGGTACATGTGCCATATGTACAGACTATTTATTTGGATATGAAATTTTTATTTTTTTTCTGCTTTACCTAATAGGTGATTCTTTGGACTTATGCACATAAACTCCATTCTTGTTTGGGAACCAGCATCTTATGTCACCCACTTACAGGTAACTTTGTATGTTGTGTTGAACTTGTGCATGGCCGTTTTGAAATTCTGTGCTTAATTTCAATGCTTGTTTTAATGCATCTAGAGCTTGGATTCAGGTAATTTAATTTCATCATCTGTGCTTCAGGTGTGGCATATGTGCTTGTTTCCAATATTGTTGGATTCACTTTGAAGTCCGAGTTTATTTAGTTAAATGTTCTAATATGTGCATGGGGCATGGGGTCCAAAATCTAATCTTTTCTCTTTGAGATAGCAGATCTCTAAAAAGCTACCTAAGGAACCCTACATAGACATCATTTATGACATTAAAATATGGGAAATGATATCAGCACAACCATATATTGATATTTTCACAAACCATAGTATTTAAAGAGCTGTCATAAGGTTATTACATTTCCCAAAAAGCACTCATGAGCCTATTAAAAAAAAGACCAACTTGGATCATTCAACTATTAAAACATGGTTGTCAAACAACCAGTTACTCCAAAAGCTTAAGCTGTCGGAGAAAGGTGTTATTAAATCTTTTATACTTTAACAATAGCCGTGCTGATATCGTTTTCGAAAAAAAAAGCCCATAAACAACCATGATATTATAAGCCAAAATTAAATTATCATCTATTATTATAAAAATATCCAAATAAAATAACTTTTGAGAGCATAAAAATCAAACAACAAACTAGATTGAGCTCCACTCCACAACGAAAGAGGCTTAGTTCTTTTAGAATTGATTCTCGGTGGGGTAGAATTATGGTGAGGGCGATGAGAGCGACACTTGAGTTATTGAAAATGGGTTTAAGAGACAACATACTCTAATGGGTATGTTAAGCAACGAGCCTCTGCTGAGTTTAGCTTCTAAATAATGCCAAAATCTCAACACTTGAATCATCTAAGAAGATAGTAAGGAATTGTCTTTCTATGTGCTTTCTTACTGACTTCAAAATTAATTTTTATCTAACTCCTAAATTGATGTATTTTCAGGTCATGGCTCGGATCAGCATACACATTGGAGGGAGATAGATCTCAAGGATAATACCAATTTAGAAGAATAAGCAAATGCACAAGTAACTAGAGCACCAAAAGCACAAGAATAAAACTGGACACAAAGTCTGTAGGCATAAATATCCATAAGAAAGAATGAAAGCACGGAATTGTCTTTCTATGTAATTTCCTCGTGACTTCAAAATTTATTTTTACCTAACTCCTAAATTGATGAATTTTTCAGGTCATGGCTCGGATCATCATCGTACACATGCGAGGGAGATAGATCTCAAGGATAATACCAATTTAGAAGAATAACCAAATGCACAAACAACTAGAGCACCAAAAGCAAAAGAATAAAAGTCGACATGAAGTCTATAGGCATAAATATCCATAGAAAAAGAACGAAAACACAAGAACAAAGCAACGTAGTTCAGATCCTAGATCATACTGAAGAAAAAACTAAGACAAAGGCTTGAAACAAATATAGAAAACTAAAAAAAAAATAGTGTCTACCACTAAATGCAATGGGAACTTATTCATTCAAAGATGTTGCTAGATACTGCGATCCTCCATGCTTAAAATCAGGATTCCGCTCCAATTTGCAGGGACCCCATGAAAGAAATAGATTCAATTCCTCCAGTACCCAAGAATTCATATACTAGATCATACTGTAACCCAAGTGTTTGTAATACGGAGTGATGACCTATTCATTGGAAGACGACGCTCGATAATATCATCCCCTAACTGACAAAACAAGATTTCACTCACATCATTCTTCCTGTGAATAAAATACATGCAACTCCTCCAACACCCTAGAAATTTGGTGATAGCAGATGATAAAAACCGATTGACTTCAAAGAAGCAGTTTATCTCAACCCATTGAGTAACCCTTGCATCTAGTTTGAACAGCCTGTATCGAAACCTTAAATTCCAAGGTCTTCTGAACATGAACAATTCGCCACAAGATTCAAGCAAATTATATCGCCAACTGTAAATATCTTCTCTTGTCACGATGACGTTGCAGATATTAAAGGGGGGAGGTAATGAAAAAACTATAAGTTCATTCCTAGCATTAATGGCATACAATAATCCATTACAAAATGCAATATCACCTGATTCTCTGATGTTGTGCTTCTCTTCAAAGGCCGTCCATTTCTTATCTCCCAATGTACAGAAGATCAATTCGCTAGAATTTGTAACGGCGACAACTACACAATTTGCCGATATGGTTGTGTGATTATAAGTAGGGGCTGATGACATAATAGCCTTCCTAATGTAGCTTCCAATGTTTTTGTCTATTTTTGTCTGGTGGTGAGGGTGGGATGGAAGTTAAATTTGTGCTCTTGAAAACATGTTCAAGAGATAGTTCATTCCATTAACTTCACTCATGATCATCCATCCCTTGTAAGAACCACAACATTGCTGTGAACAATGCACCTCTGGCAGATTTAGCTTGTAAACTCTATCCTCTGAGGGACTGTAAAATCTTCGAATATCACTTGTGGAACCGTTGGCTAACATTATCCAAGGTAATTGAGGCATCGGAGGATTCTCTACAACAGCTAATCTCCATGGAACACAAACAGCGTGAAACCGGGTATAATCAGATAGGACTAGCTGTTTTAAGATGAGTTCCATAATATCTTTAGGAGATTCAGACCAGTTACTATATTCTATATTCGTGGGCTTTTCTCCTCCTTTCACTAGCTTATCTTTAACTCGTTGTTGAGTCATGAATCTTCCCTAGAATATATAAACACGAATATTAGTTCATAGAAAGAAAAACCCAAAACAGAAAACCCCAAACTGTAAAAGAAAAACATAAGAAAATACAATTATACTTACAAGATCAACTCCTAATCTTTCTGGAGTAGTATCTGGCATACTTTTCTGGGTTCTTTGCTTCATATTATTTCTGCGTTCTCAAACTGCAGAAAAAAAAGAAAAGAAAAGAAGAGTGCCAAAGGGATACCTGAATCTCCTTAAATCCATACTTGTGCTTCCTTTTTCCACTTCAGCTCTCTCCACATAAAAATCCTCCAAAGAGAGTCTTTGTACGCAAGGAAAGAGACCCCACAACGGCTGAGTATTTCTTTATAATCACGTTTTTAGATCAGGGGTTCATCTATGGGTGAAAGAGCCCAACTATGGGTGAATTTGACTAAAACTCAACTATCGAGTGAATATGAAAAGAAATTATCCTAAACTACTAATTGTTCACTAAATATGCTTTTCTGAGCCGAGCAAAATGCTCAACTATCGGTGAATAAGAATAGAAATTATCCTAAATTACTAATTGTTCACTAAATATGCTTTTCTGGCCGAGCAAAATGCTCAACTATCCGTGAATAAGAATAGAAATTATCCTAAATTGTTGAATAGTACTAATGGTATGACACCATTAGTACTCTCCACAACCCGTACGACACAATTCAATTCTCTCTCTCTCTCTCTCTCTCTCTCTCTCTCTCTCTTTACATAACCTTGTGTGGGCCTAAGTTGTTTAAATCATTGAAGATGGGCCCAATAAAAAGTGTAGTTTTTAAATAAAAATCAAATGGGCCCAATTTGTTCAACGATCTAAACCGTTCATTTGTTCCAACTCAATGTCAATAGGCCCTCGGCGCATAAAACCTCTCTCTCTCCGAACTTGTTGTGGGGCCCAATAATGAATGGTTTCTTATATCTTTGAAGGAGAGACGGAGCCAAGGGGGAGGGGGCAATTGCTCCCTCTGAAAATCCGATTTTTTTCGCAAGTTGATAAATTTACAGATGTTTTCATAAGATTTCGATATTTGCCCCTCTAGAAAATCAGAATTTTTTAAGTGGATAGGCTTTGTTACCTTTTTTTCTATTCTCCCTAAAATCAGAGTTTTTTTCGTAAAGCCTCTATATAGTAGAGTTTTTCCACAGGTTTCTACCTCAGGTTTCCATTTCTACATGGTCTCTCTATGAGTGGGTATACCATATATGTATAAAGTTTGCATTTCTACATGGGCACTGAAGGAGCTTATAAGATGAATGGCCCGTAATTCATGTCCATAGGATGATCTTGGCCCTCCGATCTACAAGGGTAAGATGATCCTAGCCCTTTGATCTATAAGGGACTGCCCTTATCTAAGCTTCTATAGATCAGCGACGAGTTAGGATCATCATATCCTATCATATAATATCATATAATATATATGTAAAAAGGAATCCGGGACAATGTGGGTGCACCATGTGGCACCCCTCTCCAAAAAAACGTAAAACTCTCTATATAAGGTGATATACTTGGATTGTAGAAAAAATCTCACCATATCCCACAATTTTAGCAAAATTGTTTCTATTACTCAATATCCCACGTATATTAGCAAAATTGTTTCTATTTATTGGAGAAAAAATCTCCACTATGTCCCATGATTTTAGCAAAATTCTCCCTATAAGGTGATATATTTGGATTGTAGAAAAAATCTCACCATATCCCACTTTTTTAGCAAAATTGGTTCTATTACTCTCAATATCCCAAGTATATTAGCAAAATTGTTTCTATTTATTGGAGAGAAAATCTCCACTATGTCCCATGATTTTAGCAAAATTCTTTCTATCTCTTAATATCCTTTGTATATTGGCAAAATTTTGGCGCATTATTTATTTTTTGCCGCGTACATCGCACGGTTGTCCACTAGTGGAGATGAATTGCGGGTGCAGCCTATTAACGTCGTGGCCTGACAAATGAACGATTAGGGTCATCCTAAGAAGTGGGCCCATAGTACTTTCTGAAAAATACTAGACTTCATGCACGCACAACACAAAATCCAAAGAATTATTGGGATTTTCAAATCATAAAGCGATCCTCTCTTTGTAGCTTAAAATTTATTATATCACTAGCTTTCTTAGCATGCTATAGATGTGGTAAAATAGTGGCCCCCACCCATAAAAAATTGAGGCGTAAATAATGGGCCTCTTTATATCAAAATATGAGGTCTAAATTGTGGGCTCCACTTTATGCATGGGTTAGGGGGAAATGGTGGGCCCAAACTATTAAAACATGAAGTGTAACATGGTAGCCCCACAACACGCTACGCCATGTCAAAATGGTGGACCCCAACATGATATGCATGTGATGCAAAATGGTTGGAACCACCCCATCATAGCATAATGTGTAAAATGGTGGGCCCCAGCCTATGCATGGGTTTTGATGGACCTAGATTTTTTATTTAACAACCATTCTCTGCCCCCTAGAGCAAATTCCTGTTTCCGTCCCTGCTTTGAAGATGTACACTGTAAAAAGCGTATTGACATAAATAAACCTTGGCACAAAAATCATCTCCCTAGGATGATCCTCCCTTCGATCCGTAGAGATTTATATATTGTGTCAACATATTAGATCAGAGGATCTGAATCATCTTATGGATATAATATTTGGGGGCCACAAACTATTTATGTTGAGGCTCAACAAATAAACAAGTTGGATCTTTAAACAAAGTGGCCGTGAATTTTCGTACAATAACAGTTACCAAGCAGTATCCAAATGGAGCCAAATGAAGTTCTGTATGGTAGAAAGTGCAGGTCACCCATATGCTGGGATGATGTGGGTGAAAGGGATGTTTTGGCACCCGAACTAGTGCAGCGAGCGGTGGATAAAATCCGAATAACCGGGAAAAGAGTTTCGATGATGTTAGAAGAAGGGAATTGTACTTTCAGCTTGGTGACAAAGTCTTTCTGAAACTGTCACCCACTAGAGGGGCGATGCAGTTTCGAATCCGAGGGAAGGTCAACCTTAAGTATATTGGACCTTTTGAAATTCTGGATAAAGTGGGGTCATTGGCTTACACACTTGTGCTGCCCCATTCTTTGCCAAACATTAACAATGTGTTTCATGTATCCATGCTAAGGAAATACGTGCCAGACCCTAACCATATTGTTATGTTACCAACCATTCAATTGTGAGAAGATCTGTCTTTTGATGAATGACTTGTTCATATTGTTGACCGTAAAGACCAGCTTCTCAAGCGGCATACCATTCCTTATGTCAAAGTCCAATGGCAAAACCATTGTGAACGTGCAGCCACCTGGGAACTGGAGGACAAAATGAGGGCAATATCCTTTTCTCTTCGAAGACACATGTACGTCATAGACCAAATTTCGAGGATGAAATTTTTATAAGGGGGGGAAGAATGAAATACCCCAGATAGCCCTAAACAAAATTCGTCCCCCTCTCATTAGAGATGGTTGTTTTTGTCTAGAAGTTGGCTTTGATTAGGGCTCTCTTAAGAGGCCTATAAATAAAAACTTAGTGGAAATCTGGGAGACTAAAGCAAACCCTAATCGTTTCTGCAACCCTAGAAAGAGGTTTTTGTGGAGAACAAGAGGAGAACCAAGAACAAAGACTGGAAAACACATATCAAGGTAAGATCTACACTCTATTACAATTTTGAGTGTTAAGAACCTTAAAAAGATGAATATTGTAATTAGAAGAAGAAGATTTCTATGTTGAATAATGTTACAAACGAATCGTATGGTTGTTCTTGGAATTCTTACAGATCATATACTTCCTTGATCTCCAATAAATTCAAGATCAATCAATTTTGGCCTTAGAAAGTGAGATTCTACCACTTTTGACCTAGACCTTAGGGCTTTGATGTGATACGCGTTTATTGGGTATTGATACGTGAGATTAAGTTTGATGGAATCTCCTCGTCAAACGGAGTCCATCGGATCTAACCTCGCGCGAAACGAAGTTTAAAGGAACAAGTTATGACCCTTTGAAGTCTGTGTGAAGTCGGGTAGAACATTTGCGATTCACAACCTCGTGAAGAAAACCCAGCCCGCAAAGTTTGGACGTTCGAAGCGGTGTTCAGACGTCTGATCCGGGGGCTCGAAGGTGAAGAGTTTGAAAAACCTGAGAGCCCGAATTTCTTCAAAAATTCTCAGAGCCGTCTGAAGGGTCTTCCGAAGGATGTGTTCGGACGTCAGAAGACCCTGTTCGGGCATCCGAACCCAGCGGAATCTGAAAATTTACTTATTTAATTTTGAATTTTGGGTCAATTATTCTAACTTGTTTCTTAGACCCAATAATGATTGAATTGACTAAGAACATTTAGAAAGATACAATAGTGATTGATTGTGAAACTTCCTTACTGTTAACCGTAGGGAACTGAAGAACTACTTTGAGACTGACTCAACTCTAGAACCGTGATCGAGGTGAGTAATGGGGATTACTCTAATGGGTTTTTTGCAAACCCTCTTGGATGCTTACCGATTCTTCTGATTTCCACCTATATTAGAGTATTGATATTCATATCTCAAATTTAATTCTGAGCCCAGTATATTGTTGATCCTGAATATTTGAGGGTACAACCCACCTATTGACTCTTTCGACCTATTATTGTGTCAAACTCACTATTCTCATTTATTGAAACCTGCTATTGAATATCGAACCATTGAATATTGACAATTATTGGGAAGCTTAAGTTTATTTATGAACCTATGCCAATGGGGAATGCATAATTCATTGGCACACTGAACAATCTGAACTATTGGCCAATTCTGGACCGAAGTCAGTGAGGAATGGATAATTCACTGACAACTGTCGACAATTGAAGTTCTGAAAAATAATTTACTAAGCTCTTTCTGAACCTAAGATGTATTGAATTCTGACATTGATATCTGTATTGAAATACCACTTGAAATCTGATTATGACTGCTTATTATTATCTCTGTCATTGATATTATATCTGTTAGTGTAGTTTCTTATTTACTTCACATGAGATTTGGCTCACCCGTGGTTTACAAATTTCAGATCCTGAGGCTTGATTCCAACTTGAAGTTGGAGCGGTGAGGGAAGACTAACACGTGGAGAAAGATTTTACTTTGCTTTTAGTTTGTTGAGTGAGTAGTAGT
Organism: Tasmannia lanceolata; assembly: GCF_043159265.1. NCBI lineage: Eukaryota > Viridiplantae > Streptophyta > Magnoliopsida > Canellales > Winteraceae > Tasmannia > Tasmannia lanceolata. The sequence continues at coordinate 6,640,660 of NW_027518701.1, read as the reverse complement.
CAGACATGGTTCTTATTCATTTATTCAGCGTTTGGGTTTAAGAGTGAGAGATTGACTATTCTGAATTAATTAGTTAAATGGTTGATGAAAGGATTATGGATTTGATTTATTATAGTTTTGAGCAATGGTTCTGTATACTGTAGCATTGCATGCTTGTAGAGTTTACTATACAGGTGTGTGGCGCTATTATGTTCCAAGACATGGTGGTGGTTTGGAGCGTTATAGTAACCTGTGCTGGATTGATTATGTAAATTGGGCAACGTAAGGGGATTTCAAATGTAGAGACTGTATTGGGGTCGTCCCCTAAGGTATTTTTTGTAGTAATCTCTACTGCAATTACGATTGATATCTGTAATTCTACTGAAATTTGCAATAAAATATCGTTTACCATAAAAAAATATGAGGGAAATAGAAGACAATAGTGATCGCATAATTTTATTTATGTTTACTACGAGTGTGTTTCCAATTTTTAAAGTTCTTCACCACCTGAAAATGGCCAAGAAGAGGATTGGCAGTTATTCCTATGTCAAAATCTTTTTGTAGGTATGAAAATTTTGAACTCAGTCACTGCATGATTTCATACTTAAATTTTTTTTTTCATGTTAACCTTTTTATTTTTTGAATTATTCGGCTGATTTTTATTTTTTTAAAATTTACTTTTCTAGTTTTGAAGACTGATATCATGTCAATATTTGATAATCTGACACATGATGGTATATATTTATATTCTATACCTTTGGAGATTGTTCGATTTATCTTTTGCAAATATGGGGTTTAATTCATTACCTTTTGTCTTTTTATTTGCTAGTTGATTTACTACGTACTTTCATTAATTTAATTATGTAAATGGTGAATCTGTTATTTGGAGCAGATGCCCAGCACACCATTTTATTTCGCATTGTCTAATTGCCGATCCTTATGGTCAAACTTGATGTGGAGCTATATAGGAAAAAAACAATTTAACTATTGTTTCCAATATTCTATGACAGCATATAGTAACTGCATCAGTACTGTTATTTATCATTAAGTAGATTACAGGAGAAGATGACACAATTCAGCACCTGTGATATTGTTTTCTGCTACTTTTGGATTTTTAATCATGTATTCATGTAAGCAATTGTTCTTCCAAAATCGGATTGTTTTAGTCCAAATGTCTGTCTTACTTTCTTGGCTTCATCGACTTGTAAGTTGTTAGCGGTCACCTTTGTTTATTCTTTGGGACTTTACATGGAGAAGAACTTTTGTCATTTAAGTCAAACTATCAAATAAGAGCAATAGATTTAATAACCATAAATTAGATGAGATTTTCAATCATTATCCTAGGCATGTTGTCTACAAAAAAACTGTGGCTTCGTCTTGCTGATGATTCTTCAATCAAAAGCATGTTGTCTCTACAAAGCTACCTAAGGAACCTTATGTCAATATCATTTATGGCATTAAAATAACATGCCCATAAGGAATCATGATATTATAAGTAAAAAATAAATAATTATTTATTCAAACAAAAATAACTTTCGAGGCCATACAAGAAAAACAATAAACAAGAGTGATTGGCAAAACATAAGAGAAGAGGGTTAATTCTTTTAGATTTGATTCTCCCAGATGTGGTATTATAGTGAGGGATGAGAGTTGGCCTTGAATTATTGAAAATGGGTTTAAGAGAAGACATACTCTAATATGTTTGTTTAGTAATGAACCTCTGACAGGTTTAGCATGTAAACAAGGGCTAAATCTCAACGCCTGAAACATCGAAGAATGTAGCATACATATGTCTGTGTGTGCTTTCCTCTCTACTTCAAAATTTATTTTCACCAAATTGTTAATTTCCTGTGATTTTCAGATGTAAGTGAGGGAGATAGATCTAAATGATAATATCAGCTTAGATGAACAAACAAATGCACAAGCAGCTAGAGTACCAAAAGCACAAGAAGAGAAGTTGAAAAAGTTCACAGGCAAAAATACATATAGAAAAAGAAACAAAGCAAAATAGTTGAATCATAAATTCATTAAAATAAAGAAACAGAAAAACACCATGAAATGTAATCAGGGCTGCTTGATACTGCGATCGTCGAAGCATAAATTAAAAATAAACTAAAACAAAGCCTTGAAAAAAAATATAGGGAACAAAAAAAACAAGAAAAAATCTCTCTATCATTAAGAAGGTGTAACCCAAGTTTCTGTAATACGGAGTGATGGCTTATTCATTGGAACATGTTGCTCGACACTGCCATCCCCAAAATGACAAAACATGATTTCCCTCACCTCTTTATTGCTCCTGATAAAATAGATACAATTTCTCCAGCCCCCTAGAAATTTGGTAGCATATAACAATGATCTCGGATTTTCATGAAACCAGCTTTTTATCTCAAACCATTGGAGAACAGTTGCATCTAGTTTGAATAGTACGTATCGAACACATTGAAATGTCACATACCAACTTCTTGTGAGCACGAACAATTCCCCACTAGATTCAACCAAATTAGCTTGCCCACTGTAAATATTTTCTCCTTGCAAAATGACATTGCACACTTTTGGCTTGGGACTCAATGAAAAAACTATAATTTCTTCCCTAGTATTAATAGTGTACAATAATCCATCACAAAATATCACTGTAATATTGCGATTCCCTCGTGACATCGTGCTCCTCTTTAAAGGCAGTCCATTTCTTAGCTCCCAATCTACAGAAGACTATTGTATCAGCATATGTAATCACCACAACTACACAATTTGCATAAATATATGGTTGTGTGAGCAGAAGAGGCAGGCGATGATGACATAATAGCCTTTTTAATGTATCTTGGCCGGAGTGGATTGAATGGAAGTTGAATTTGTGCCCTTGTAAACATGTTTAATAGATACTTCCTTCCATTAACTTCGCTCATGATCAACCAGCCCTTGTAAGAACCACGCCATTTTCATCCATGAACCTTTGGAAGATTTAGCTTGTGAAGTACTCTATCGTCAGAGGGACTGTAGAAACTCTGAATCTCACTCTTTAAACCTTTATCCATGGTAGTTGAGACTCTAGAGGATAACTGCTGAGAGCAGAGGTTGATCGCCATGAGACACATATGGCACCAAACCGGATATAATCGGATAGTGTTAGCCGCTTTAAGACGAGCTCCATGATTTCTATTGGACGTTCAGACTATTTACTATCTTGTCTGCGTATGAGCTTTTCTCCTTTTGTTTGCGAATCTTGTACTCTTTTTTGTGTGTTAAATTTGTTGAAATCAAGATCAAAGCACAAAGCTTTGATACCGCTTGTAGAACATGAAATCAAAGCAAGAAGCAACACCTACAAACATAAACCCACACGGGAGAGAGAGAGAGAGAATTCTCTTTTAATGTTCTTATTCACACAAGAGCATTAGGAAGGGAGGAAAGTGTGGATAGAATGGGGAAAAAGAGAGAGGAACAGCTGCTGGGAGATTGGAAGTGCTGCAAGTGTGGGTTCCACAACTTTAAGAAAAGGGTTGAATGCTGGGGATGTGGGAAGATTTGGTCGTCTTTTGACCATAATGTCGTGAGGAATCCGATAAAATCAAAGCCTGATGGAGTAAATGCATTAAGAAATGGGGTTGAGGAAGGGATTCAGGAATCTGAGTCTGTTAGCAGTAAAACCCCTCAAAATATTGTCTTTGGTGACTCGGACAAAGGAGAAGTTCTTCCCTTGGTATCTTTGAAAGGAACCGAGCGTAGCTTGTGGGGCAAAATCGGGGATGGATGGTCTGGTAATGTTCCGGTGGTCTGGTAATGTTCCGGCATTGGAAGCATGGTTGTTCAAGAGGAAAGTTGCAGAAGGGAATATTAAGGTTTATAAAGTAGATGAAAGGGAAGTTATGATAGTTCTTCAGTCTGATTCTGTTCTATTGAAATCGAAGGTGGCCTGGTTCGCCGCTAGAAATTCGCCGTTTGTCAAATTGTTTTCTTGGTCATAGAAATTTGAGAACTTGACAAGGGTGGAGTGGTGGTTCATTTCTGGTGGTGTTTGGAGAATTTTAGGAACATAGGGAAGAGGATTGTTAGGGTAATTGAGATGGATGAATCTTGTAAAGCCGTACCACATCAGCCCGGCCCTCCAACACCGTGGAAAACCACGATGACTCTCTCAACACATTGAAGGCTATTTAAGAGAAAAAGAGGAAAATACAAATTTTGGAGTAGGAGAGCCCACTATTTGTGAAATTGCCGAAGACTTTAATATGTAAACGGAGCAAAAGATCCCACTATTTGTGACATTGATTAACTTAACGATTTAAGAGGAGCAAATGAGACGAAATAAATGCCTAAAACTTGTACGATTCAGGAGCAAAAGAGCACGACTAGATGTGAAATTGCCTAAAACGTCATATAATTCAAGAGGAGAACCGGATCCCAGCTACTGTGAAATATCCTAAAAGATCCCAACTAAGAGTGAAATATCCTAAAATTTTAGGCTTCATGAGGAGCAAAAGAGCGCAACTATAGGTGAAATTGCATTAAACTTAACTATTTAAGAGCAAAAGAGCCCAACTAGGCGTTAAGTTGCCTAAAACTTTATGATATAACGAGAGAAGAAGCAATGGGTGATATTGCTTAAACTTTATTGTTCATTAAATATAGTTTCTTTTTTGAGTTGTTGGGGAAAGACTGAAAGAGGACAGGACAGGCCTGTAGAGTTTCTTTGGATAAATTTTAGACTCTTGACGTAGCCATTAGGATATAGTTTTTAAGGAAAATGATATGGAGACCGAGAGTACGACCCAGCAGGGGACCTGCAATGAGAATATGCCATGTGTTCAAAAAACTTTACTTTTAGATATTTTCATAAATTTAAGGGGTGGCTCACGTCACTTGTGATGTGGGGCTTGAATCAATTTGTTAGGTCCCCTTTTAGGTCTTATCCTCGGTTTCCCTAGCATTTTTTAAAGGACTATGATAAAAAGATGGGCAATTAGGCTCCACTGAATAATGTTCTATAATATCAATGGTCATGATTTCACATGTCCTCTCGTATTGAAAAGTTGAATGTTATGATTGACCCTAACAATAATCGAGTTAGAAAAGTTTTGGACTCTGTTCAAATTTAGTTCACCTGTCATTCTAATTGTGTTGAATTGTGTTAACAAAAATAAATTAATTTTTAGTATAGAAAGAGATCGACAAGAAGTATCTCATCTCGAGGAATGAAAATGATCGCAACATTGTGCAAATGTGTTATGTGTGCTTGGTGATCACAGGAATCTGATGGGCCATCAGAGGATCACCTAGTTGATCCAAAACTCCTCTCTTTCATGTTTAAATTTTCAAATAAATGCCATCTTAATTATATCTATCACTAGGCGACACGGTCATTCTTCTCAGACATTGTTGGGTCAGAGGAAAATTTGGTCTGCAAATGGTATTACGGCAAATGGGGGCAACTTGGGTGGGGTTGAGGCCAACCCTAGCCCAACCCAAGATAGCATTACTTTAAACCCTAACCTGACCCAACCTGAGCCTCGGGTTGAGGATGGTCAACGCTAACCCACCCAACCTGCTTCTAAATCTCTCAACCCTAACCCCAATCAATCTAACCTGAAATCGGATGGGTTGAGTCTGGTTGGGTTGGGGTTCTCCTAGGGCCAAACAACAAATTACAAGAAAGAAACATAACCTAGAGAAAATCAAGATAAAATTAGAGGATGGAGGTTGGGTTCGGGTCGGGTCACGTTGCCAAGGCTTAAACCCTAACCCGACCTGAAATTAAACCGGGTTGGCTTTTCCCAACCCAACCGTGGAAATGCCAACCCAACCCAAGCGAAAATCGGGTTGAACTCGTCGGGTTCAGGTTGACCCGACCCAAATTACACCCCTATTACGGCAGCTATCAAAAAAGAAGGTGATATATCCGCCCCTTTTGACTACTTGGCACCCTGCAACAACAGTGTATGTGGCAATCATCCCCATTGAATCCTTCTAACGTGAACTACATCAGCCCCTCTGCAGTCTTTGATACACTACTGCTGGGTGTCCCAAGTAATCAAAAGGGGCGATATATCACTTCCCCAACGAAAAACCTATCTAATACCTGAGCTATACTTGAAAGAAACAAGAAAAAAAGAACTCAATAACAAAAACAAATCTTATTTTTAATTGACTTAATTCAAAAATCGTTCCATGTTGATATGTATCTGTTAATATTTAAGTCCAACCTCATTGAATCCTTCTTCTGACATGAACTACATCAGCCCCTCTCCAGTCATTGATACACTGTTTCTATGTGTCCCAAGCAATAAAAAGAAGCGGGTATATCACTTCCCCATGAACTACATCAGCCCTCTCTAGTCATTGATACACTGCTGCTGGGTGTCCCAAGCAGTAAAAAGAAGCGGATATATCACTTCCCCATCGAAAAACCTATCAAATACGTGAGGTATACTGGTAACTGGACTTAGTGAGGTGCCTGGCAAAAAAAGATATAGGGAGTGCCCATTGGTCAATACTCATTTATGACAGATGCTGTCATAAATGAATATCGACTAATGGGGGCGTCTTTTTACACATTTTTTGCAAGGGATCCCATCAGTCTCGCAGTCCTCTTATTACATACTTCAGTTTTCTACATCGGTCTTATGGCCACCAGTAGACCATCTTTTGCAGTTCGGACATTCCTCTGATTGCTGGGTATCACTTTGCTAATTTACATCAAAAGAGAGATATTTTGGCCATTTGGTAAGACACGAGATTTAGACACAACTACCCCCATTTTTTTTCTTTGGAAAAATGACAAAAAAAAAGCTCTTTGTTGGACTATTATTCAAAAATCAGTGGAGAGATGAAAACGACCAAATTGAAGTGCTTTTCACTATTCATATTTTATTGACGACCGAATTACCCCTCCTGCCCATTCTCTCTGACAGACATCTTTTCACCTAATAAAAAGCATTTTTTCCCTCCTTGAGGCTATAAACGTTTTAGTGTAACGTATATAACATGTTTCCCAACTCTCTCCCAACACAGCAACCGTTGGTAGGCCCACCATTTGAACCCTACCCATACTTTTTAAAATGAACACAACACCAAACCGTCCATTTGATGGGCCACAAAGGTTGCATCCCAAAATATCATTTCCATAGGCTGATCCTAGCCCTTCAATCTAAATAGAAACTACATATTATGCAACCTCTATAGAATGGAGGGTTGCGACCTGGGGTATGCCAGAAATTTTGCACAAGGGGGGCAAAAATTATAGTAATTTTTGCCCTCCAAACAAATGAAAGCAATATTATAGTTTTTTAAAAAAAAACACTCATATATAATCCATCACCAACATACATTGAGGTAAACAAAAATGACATCTTACAATTTTAGAGCGCAAAACCTAATAACATGACCCGTAAGAAATTTTTATAGGCTTCCTCGATGTGGTCTCATTTTTTAGAAACGACACATGATTGTCTCATCATCGATGTTACCAAAAATATCCTTCTCAACATATAGAATCAAGCAATCAGCCATAAATTGATCCGACATTCTATTGCGTAATCGATTCTTCAAGATCTTCATGGCAGAAAAGGCCCTCTCAACGGTTGCAATTGCGACTGGTAAAATTAGTACCAATGTGATGAGCTTGTAAACAAGTGGATACAAGGCATGCTTTCCCTTCTCAACTATTTTTTCAGCAAGATCTCCAATTCCTTTCAAATTCACAAAGTGAGTATTGGACCTCATATCAAGAATATATGTTTCAAGTTGGTTGTCTAATTCTTTTGTAGAATACTGAACTTTTGAAAATTCTTTTAGATAAAACTTAGAGAGTCGAATCAACTTCTCTTTATCAAATGCATAAAATGAATCACTTAGATTCAAACATGCCATACATAGAAGCAACTCTGTATTTGCTTCATTGAAACGACTATTGAGCTCTTGAAGTTGTAAGTCTATAACTTGAAAAAATAACTCAACTTGAAAATGGTGCAAGACCGTTCTTTTCTCTTCATGCCGTCGCACTCTTCCGGGAACGACATAAGTATCAACCATGTTAGGGACTTCTATGTCATGTTTGGCACAAAATGAAGAAATGTCATCTAACAAAGAATTCCATCCATTATCTCGCATCAATTGTAGCCATTATTTTGATATTCTCACTAATGTCATGGCATTCACAATATCTTGATCCTTCCTTTGCAATGCTTGCGACAATTCATTTGTAATTCCCAATAAACTTATCATCAAATGAAGGAAAAATGCGAATTCAAAAGTTTGCAATGATTTCAAGAGATTATGTGCTTCATGTCTTTGATCTGAACTTAACTTCATATCCTTGACAATAAGATCAAACACATCAAGAATAGAGGAAAACATATATTCCAACCTAACCAGTGTTCTATAGTGTGAGCTCCAACATGTATCCCCCGCTCGTTTGAGTGTGGTCTCTTGATTATGTCCTTCTTCCTAATAAGCACTATTTATTGTTGGAGGAATTTACTCTGTGGTGGTTATGAGAAAAGAAAAATAAGATGCTTCAAGGCGCGTAATCACTTTCCTTAAGACAATATTCGCCCCTATCAGTTGTGTGCAAAGGGGGTTCGCCAATTGCCTCCAAGATACAATGAAGCATTGTAGGACAATCCTGCAATTGTTTGATGACGCTTTGCACAAGCGGAATCAAACCCAAAACACCGTTCAAGAACTTCAAACCTTAGAGAAAATCACTAAAATTGTTTCTGTAGAAAACAGTTTTTAGTGCACTGTTTTATGAACAAATTAACTAAAAAAACAAGTGAGAGAGAGAGATTGCTAGAGAGAGAAGAAAGTACAACAATAACTGTTTTCTCATTCTTTGAAAAGAAAGATTTATGCTCTTTTATAGAGCACTAGATGTCTATTGACCAAGAGAAACATCTCTTCAAGACATCTCTTTGATTGGTTTGAATAATGGCCATTCGATCACAACTCTTTGTAATTTAAGTATCTTGGATCACTCACAAAGTGTCCTTTGTGTTTGAAAAATATCCATGACTCTTGGGAAGAAAAAGATATGAAGAAAGGATGAAAAATGGAAGTGAAAAGCCATATCTATTTTCTCCCAACTGATAGTTTTTCGAACAACTGCGGTCGACCGGGCTACTGCTGTCGCTTGCCGGCATGCTTCTGTCCATTTATTTTTTTCTCGATCCAAAGAACCGCGGTCGACCGTCCTTCCACGGTCGACCTCTGACACCTTCCTGGAAATCATTCAAGTTTCCAGTAACCAATCCGCGATCGCCCAGGATACCCTGGTCGATCAGCCCTGTCTAAAAAAAAGTTTTATATTTAAAATTAAAAACTTGAAAAATAATTTTAATTTTCAAATACCACTTTGCATTTTGAAAATCTCTAACAATCCTCCACCATTTTCTAAATAAAAGAATAGCTTTCTCATAAGGCTTGGAAATTTTATGCATAGATGAAGGTATATTACGATTTAAACCTTCACTTAGTGATGACATATCAAAGTTAGCTAGAATTGCATAGTAGACATATCTTTGAACTAGCTATTCTATACGGCTAACCAGACACTTCTTTACATATAAGATTTCGTCTTTATAGGTAGTTTTTAAGAGCCGACACATGTATTGGCCTTGTATCTGTATCTTTGTTTCATGAGTGCTTTAGAGATTAGCCAAGCCTCATAGGAAGCGGCACCACTTCCACACTCACATAGGTAGGCTTAAGAGTGCCCCTGTAACTATAGCACCCTAACATTCTGTTACAAGCCTATTAAGAGCCAATTGCTCATTACACATTACATGTACCAAGCACTTTCCCTTGGGATGAAAATAATGTATATTATAGTGCTTGCAATCAGTCCATATAATGTACTTGGGCTCATTGAACTAAAGACTTGATGTCTCTTCAAGCGTTGGGTTGAGTTTCCATCATTGGTGAACATTGGTTATTGGCTTTAGACATGCTCATTGGTGTTAAAAACATCAATGGGGAAACTCAACCCAACGCTTGAAGCCAATGCAAAAAACTCTGCTTCCATGGTGGAAGTAGTTATACATGTCTACTTCTTAGAAGCCCAGGAGATAGCTCCCCTACCAAGAGTGAATATCCATCCACTCGTTGATGAATGATCAACATGCTCAGTTAACCAACTGGAATCTATGTAACCTTCTAATACAACCGGGTACCCACTATAAGACAACCCATAGTCTATAATGCCTTTTAGATATTTTAGTATCCTATTTATTGCATTCCAATGTAGATTACTAGGATTACTAGTGTGTCTACTTAGTTTACTGTAAGCCCAAGGGTTTCCATGGGTTCAAACATTCACCTTACCTTACTGTTTTGATGCTAGCAAACTAAATTAATTAGCATTTATGGACTGATATGTTACTTTTTACTAATTCCAGTACTTTACAGGTTTCTGCACACAAAAGGTGCGAGGTGGTGTCGTCATAAAATTCACAGGGTTTAACCCACAGGAAATTATGATGTAAATCCCTCTGCCTTCTCTACTTTCTGCTATTTACAAGTTTCTGCACACAGAAGGTGCGAGGTGGTGTCGTCATAAAATCCAAAGGGTTTAACCCATAGGAATTTATGATGTAAATCCCTCTGCCTTCTCTACTTTATGTACAGTCATTTTCCATTTGATTTTGGTTAATCTGTGTCGTGAGTAAGTTGCGAAATCAGGCTCTGCCGTAAGCAACTTACAATATCAATCAGGTTAACTATCCTTTATTTTTGTTTTCTTTTGTAAATCCACTTCATTTACATACGAAATTAAACGTAACCTAACAAGGGAAATAAAATCAACTTATTTCATTTCAAATCCTTCAAAAATGCCAATTTAAGTTCAGAGACCGGATTAAGCCGGGTAAGAGAGGTGCCTAATACCTTCTTCAATTGTAACCACAACTCTTACCCAGATATCTGTAAGGACCATGCCTTATCAACAGAGCAAAATATAAGGGTTCACAGTCCCAGAGCAAAAGAACCCCTTTGGTTACTATTCTTCTACTGGAATTCGCGCCTCGTTGCTCATTCCCTTAGAAGAACAGATACGGGTCCTGGGCCCTAACCTAGGTGGCGACTCTGAATTGTCTTTATCTCGTGAAGTTAGGACCTCGGTCTCAAGTTCGTAAGATGCGCAGATCAAATAACACCCCCTTTCGTTTGAATACCCGATTGTGGTGATCCCTTACCGTCCTGCGCAACGAGGGAAAAAACCGGCTCCCACAGTAGGCTAAAGAGCGGTTAGGTGTGAGATTATCTTAATGCCCCTGGACAAGTATCGTCTTGTGATTGGGCAAAGACTTGGTCTGGAACTTTCCAAATTAGGTAAGGTTACGCACATACCCTTTGCCACTTGGTGGCCTATGATTGGACCGTTATTTTTACCCCCATCAGTTGCCCCCCGATTCCTCAAGTCGAGTATCGAGCTGGGGAAGGAAGAGAGCGTTGACGGGCTAATCATTTATGGCCGGTGTCGGTTTGTGCGTCTCATTGCATTGTTTGTGCTTCAGAGGGAGTTCTAGTCATAGTTTTAGTCACATTGGGACTAATAAGACTTTCACTTTTCTTCTCCACTGCCCGCTATGGGGCTCGGCTACTGTTTTGTATGAATTGCGCCTTGGCATTTTTTTCATATTTTTCAGGCATTTAAGCTCCGTAGGAAGTTCGGATTTCATTTTGTATGAACTATGCCTTTGCATTTTCGGCGAAACTTTAGGTACAAAATGCTCTAAAGGGAAGCTTGCTCTAAATAAGAGCTACGCCTTAGCATTTTTGAGAAACTTTGGGTTCACATGCTCACAAAATGAGCCGGGTTCCTCCTCTTATGAGCTACTGCTTGCAATTTTTCGTGAAATTTCGGGACCAAATGCCCTCCAATGTGTTCGTCCGGCTCTTTATATGAGCTGCGACTTATAATTTTTGACATTTGCATCTTTTGTGGGGCTGTGTGCTTTTGATGTTTTCACTCTTCATTAATGTTTCTATATCTATACAATGTAAATATGTCTGTCTTTTGTGATATTTCCATCCCCCAAGAGGCCATAGTGAGATCGGCCTGCGTTTTTGCCGAAGTGCATTTTTTATGCTTTGGGTGTTTTTTGATATTGCCACCCTTCCAGGGAGCCATTTTAAGTTCGGATGGCCCTTTTTACCGAAGAGCATTTTGAATGCTTGTGGTGTTTTTTGATATTCCCCTCCTATGTATTGACCCAAGATCAACGGCCTCTTTAATAACAAACATGGACCATGTGGAGAGACCCTTCATATAGACATAAGACATGCCTCAATTATTAAAGGGATCCCTAAAAAAGGGAGAATTGTGACTGTTAGGCCGAAAATCGGTAATAGGTACGACAATGACGTAAGAGCGGAGCTGGATGACCAGAGGAGCTGAATCTTGAGGGACCGGAGTGAGGTGAGATGAAGTGGCTGAGTCCCACTATGAGGGCTGAGTCCTGCACAGAGGCAAGCGAGGTCAGGAGACCAACCCGGGTTTTACTCCGGACAGGCCCTTCGACACTCAAGTCAGTATGAGCAGGAGTGCAGAGCTAGTTCTAAGAGTTTAGGGTGGAGGGAAGGTTTTTCATTACCCATTCGTTTGAGCTTTGAACCCCCTTTTATAGAGGGAAACTCGATGACGTGTCCAGGACAGGTGGCAGCCTGTGAGAGGCTGGAGTTCACCTACTCCGGGACAGGTGTCCAAGACAGGTGGCGGCCTGTGAGAGGCTGGAGTTCACCTACTCCGGGACAGGTGTCCAGGGCAGGTGGCGGCCTGTGAGAGGCTGGAGTTCACCCACTCCGGGACAGGTGTCTAGGACAGGTGGCGGCCTGTGAGAGGCTGGAGTTCACCCACTCCGGGACAAATGTCCAGGACAGGCGGCTGCCTGTGAGAGGCTGGAGTTCACCTACTCCGGGACAGGTGTCCAGGGCAGGTGGTGGCCTGGGAGAGGCTGGAGTTTTTATACCCCATCAGTTGCCCCCCAGTTCTCCAAGTCATTGTGGTGACTTGGGGAACTGTGGTGAGTTACATCCCAGAGTGGGTAGAATTTGTCCGGAAATTGATCAATCTGGCTGGAGATGAGTCCGGAAATCCAGTCCGGAAATTTGTCAGTCCGGCTGGACTTGAGTCCGGAAATCCAGTCCGGAAATTTGTCAGTCCGGCTGGAAGTGAGTCCGAAAATCCAGTCCGGAAATTTGTCAGTCCGGCTGTGGGAACCGATCCCGCGAGAGGGGTGGGACGCGAGCCGTCATGCTCTCTCTTGGTCTCTCGTACCCACGCGATTGGCGTGTGCTCTTTTATTATTGATTTTAATTCATCTTTTATGTGAACTTGGGATCACTAAGGCAATCCGAATTCCACACAAAAGAGAGTGACAGAATCGCCACTTAGATGAGGGATCTAGGACCCATGATTAACCAGAAATCTAGACTCATTACGTGGTTGTAAGAATGGAAGGTATGGGAAGTTACCACCACATGCACCATTCCTGCCCGATAATCGGTCTTCAATTCCAAAAGCTAACTCTTTCGAATTTCTTTTAAATGGCTCATTTAACTCTATATTAATGTGCGAACTATGTGACATGCATCTTAAGATCTAATTTCAATGTAATTCCTAAATGTGTATCTTGATTTTCTTAATTTGTTTGAATTCAATCTAAGTGAAAGTTCTCCTAAACTTCTAATTTCATGGAAAATCCTAAGTGATTTTAATTACTTTTAATTTAAGGATTAATGTACAAAACCCCACTTATGTGTGGAGCCGACTCGTGATTGGTATGCCATCAAGCATCCAAGCTGCCTACGTACCCAAGCCTCATTGGGATAAGAGTCGACGTAGTTCGATGCACCTAAGCTAAGCTACTTATGCCTAACTCATCTAAGACACCGATCTAGACTGGATTGACTGTTTCAACAGTTTTAAGAGAACTTATTTAATTCAAGTTGAAGATTTTATTATCCTAGGACTTCATCTAAGAAGCTATATGATCCTATCTAAGTGCAAGTTGTCCCTTATACTAATGCAGGTTAACCTACATCCTAGGTAACTAGGCTTGTCCTAGGAAAAAATTGGGTGACTAGTGTAACTAGACCTATGGCGCGGTTGCTATCCATAGCAAACGTCCGTGATGAGGCTGGACTCGTAACTCTAGGACTCCCTAAAACCCAGAACTCCCTAAAACGTAGGACACAACATGACGTAAGTGTTCCTAAATGGGGCTTTAATGGTTCTCAAGACGGGAACCGTAATCCAACGGTTCCGAAAGACATGAGATGAATTGATTCAAGTTCTTGAAGTTAATGAATTTCGGATTTCAACGATTTTCGATTCCTAAACATTTAAGGAATACCAAAGTCTCTATGGTTCACACATTTCAACCTAGAATTGCATCCATGGAAGGGAATCGTGCGCTCTCCCCTTGCGCAATTTAATACTTAAGTTATAGCACCTTATTGCCTGGGATATTTCTCAGGATTTCCGTTGACAATGGACCTCGGAGCCAATAACATGCTATAACTTAAATATTCAAATTGTCAATGATCGGTTGCAATTGGGATACGATTATGGATGCTATGGCCATTTTACAAGGGAAATGTAAGATTCCTAAGATTTCTGTTTCAGTGGATTAATGAATGAACATGTAACAGAAATTTAAGGTTCCTTAGGAATTTTCATAATGATTTTGATTAATTTCAATTTTTAATGGATTTTATCAATTTCAGACCATCTGAATGATTTTACAAATGAACTCATTGCAAAAAAAATTGAAATAAATTGAAATTTCTACAGTAATAAGATAGGAATGAATATAGCTTACTGGAAAAAGTTCATAGATTTTTATATTAATCTCCTATTAATTTTTGATTTAATAACAATGAGACCAGATTGTTAAATTTACAAAGGAACCCTTAGAAATAGAAATCTAAATTCATTGAAATTTCTACATTAATAAGATATAAGTGAATATAGTACGCTGTGAAATTTTCACGAATTTTAGATACTATTTACTATCAAATTCAGATTTTTAAAGATTCAGACCAGATTATGGATTTACACAACATCTCCTAGGAAACAAATTCTAAATCAATTGAAAATTTTACAGCAGCATGAAATATGGAATATAACTCTACTACAAAAATTTTGAAAATTTTAATTATGATTTGATATTAATTAAAAACCTCACAAAATCTGAATATTTTCAAAGAAAATATCAAACAATATACCAAATAAAATCCTAAAATCATTAAAAATTCATGGTAGAATATATCAGCATCATATTATTTGTCCACGAAATTTCATTAATTTCAAAACGTATTTGGTATATTTTCCATTTTTTTTCTTCAAAAAGATGTTTTTGAAGAGTTTTCTATTTTTTAAACATGATTTTTGAGAAAATTACGACTTTGGAAAATGTCCTTTAACATTGTTCTGATGTGATGAACATAAAAAAATTTTAATATTCCAAAAAATAGATCATCCTGAGATAGCTATTTTTTCTAATTTTTTAATATCTCAGTCATTATTTCAAATGAAATTCCAATCTTAACTCAAATTCTCGAAATCCTTTGATCCAATGTCCGATCTGATCCGATAGTTCTTTTAGTCTATTTAAATAGATCAGCGTATTAAATTTTGAGACGAATCGGACTTGAAACACTCATGTAAAAACATGATTTTGAGCCCACCCATATAATATTGAATTAAATACGATTAAATGCTAAAACCATGCAAATATATATAAAAAAATACAGAACAATTCTGGAAAAATCTGAGAAGAGTGCACCTACTTTTGGTAGAGATCCTTGCCGAATCCACGAGCCTAAGAATCCGAGAAAATTCGCCGACGCTCAATCCGATGTCCTTTCTTCTTTTCTTTTTTTTTTCTTTTATATTTTGTTCTTTTTACCACTCAGATAAATGGAGAGAGAGAGAGAGAGAGAGAGAGAGAGAGAGAGAGGGAATGAGAGAGTGAGAGAAACAGAGAGAGTGAGAGAGACATAGAGTGAGCGAGAGACAGAGAGAGAGTGAGAGTGAGACAGAGAGAGAGAGTGAGAGTGATAGGGACAGAGAGGGAGTGAGACAGAGAGGGATATAAAGAGAGTGAGATACAGAGAGGGATATAGAGAGAGATATAGAGAGAGTGAGAGACAGAGAGGGATATAGAGAGAATGAGAGACAGAGAGGGAGTGAGAAATACGGCACTCTGCTTTTCTTTGTTTTTGTCAAAAAAAAGAAAACGATACTCTGTTTTTAGAGAGTTGGAGAAGAAAAGATAGAGACGGCTATTGAGTGTGGGAGAGGGTGAGAGGGATATGGAGAGGGAGAGATGGAGATACTCTGTTGAGCGTGGGAGAGAGTGAGAGTGACATGGAGAGAGATCTGTCAAAAGAAAAACGTGAGTGCTGCTGAGGGAAGGTTGCAGAGAAGTTGCTCTTTTCTCAAAGGTTCATCTCCTCTTCCATTAAGACCGATTCTCTCCTCCTTTTTTGTTTCTTTTTTTTTATCAGAAAAAAAACCACAAAGAGTGTTGAACGAAGCTTTGTAAGAGATTGTTAGAGGATGGGAGAAAGATTGATGAGCCTCTTCAAGTCAGCCCCTTCAAAGTTGGCCGAATTCTCTCTTTTACAGAGAGCATGACGAATCTCTTTCCTCTTTGAATTTCTTTCTGTCTTGTATTTCTTTCCTGATGAGGAATTAGACTATACTTGGGAAGGTAGGAATTGATTATAGTAATAAAGACAATTCAATGGAAATGATATTCGGCCACTTTTTGGAAAGTAAGGGATTCGGCCAAAAAATTTCTTTAAACCTGAAAGCAAGTTCCCATCTTTGTTTGATATGTCAATAAAATTATAAAATCCAAAGATTTGATAGACTTGCTGGTTGGGAAAGAGAGGGAGAGTTACTAATTTGATGCTTTCCAAAATTGCCCAATCGGATTGTCCTACTTGCCCATTTGTGGAGTCACAATGGCAGCAGGTTAGGCTCTCATATTGATTTCACAAGGATGATCTAAACTGTCCATTCTGTAGGCCTCAATGAAAACTTGTCTACTAAGTTATTTCCATTATACAATCCTAGCCATCCATTTGATGTAAACCAACCGTATCTCTCAGACCATGTCTATAAGATGATCAAATTTGTCCAATTTGTAGGCCTCAATATATATGGGATATGCCCCTCTAAATCAATTTCACGAGATGATCCAAACCATCCAATTTATTGGGCTGCAATAAAAACAATTTGCACTCCTCAAATCCTCTTCGTAGGATGATCTCAACCGTACAAGTGATGATCCTTAATATGAATATGCTGCAGCTCTAGAAATCAGCACCTTGGGACGATCCAAACCGTCCAAATGATGTGCCACGGCATAATGAATTGTGTTTCACCAAATCAATTTTGCGGGCTGATCCGAACCGCCCAATTTATTAACCACGACTCGAATTGATTATGCTCAGCAAATTATTCCTGTATAATGATCCGAACTATTGACTGATGGGCTACGATGTAAATTAGGTTGCACCCCCTTGAACTATTCCCAAAGACTGATCTGAACCGTTCACTTTGACAGGCCATGACATGGACAACTTGTATTCTCCAAATATCACCCGCATGGGATGATCCAAACTATTAGTTTATAAAGTAGTGCCTCAAAAATTATTTTCAAGGGTTATCCGATTAGTTCAACTTGATGGTCACAACAAAATTGATTGTTAAAATGACCTCCCTGAGATCTTGACTGCTCCCTTGATGGGCATCCTTATGCATTGGATCGAAGTAAGTTCAAAACTCATTTTTCATTAGAACAATATGCGGACCCCCTGTTAGATCCGAATCTAAACAAATGCTCAATGCGGGCCCACCAAACGGGTCCAAATTCTCCCTTGCTCGGATTCTCGTGAATAACCCTTCTCAACACATAGCGGGAAAATGCGAAACATGGCGGAAATGACCGAAAAGATTTAAAAATGTAAGGGACGGACGAGGAAAGGAGAGACACTAGAAAACCGATAGAAAAACACTAACTTCTTTGTTAATTAAACCAGAGCAAAATGGGTTGTCTACAGATGCCCCTCTTTGGTAGAGATGACATAGTCATCGAATACCAAAGCAAAAAGTGACAGAACCGTTTTGCGTAGCTTTAATCAACAATGGATTAACTAGACAATGCAACCTAACCTAATGCAAGACCCTAGATGAAGTCCTAGAACATAATCAAGATCATTTACTCTAAACATTGTAACTTGATGGTTCAGAATAAAAAAGAACTGGATTCAGTCTGGGTGTAAAAATCATGCAACCTAGACGTGGCGCCGTTTTCAAACGGGCAACGACGGAAGGAGGCACCGTTCCCTGAACGGGCTCAGAGAAATCAGAGAATTAGCCTATTCGCTAGTGAGATGGGGGCTAATGGATTTAAGATCGGATTTGACAATTGAGAATGAGACTGGAAATGACAATTTAAAAACTGGAGGACTCGATTACCGGAGAATTAGAGGCATAAGGACTTGAGAACGGAGAACTGAGAAATCGAATAATCAAACAATGGGTGGACTGGATAATTGGAAGACTGGATAACTTGAAACTGAAGAATTGAAGATTTGATGAACTGAAGAATTGAAAAACTGGAGAAGTAGAAAATTTAGGGACTGGATATTTGCAGAGCTGAAAATTGGAGAACTGGATGATTAAGGGACTCAATAGTCGGATAACTAGAGAATTAAAGAGCTGAGAAGTTAAAGAGTTAGTTCACTGGGAATTGTAGAACTTGATTACTGGAAAACTGGAGAGTCAAAAATTGATAATTGGTGAACTGGGGATTAGATTGGATTGACATTTTGATTGATTCAATTGGGATTGGAATTTGATCACTGGATGTTAGGACTGGAAACTGGAATCTTGATCTAAACATCGGGAACCGGGAATCTAGAACGAAGACATACCGGATACTAGAATTAGAGTACTGAAACACTGGATTTTCGGACACTGGAACTGGGTGTTGGAATTGGAGTGTCGAAATACTGGGAATAGGAATACGAGTACTGAAAAATGGAACACTGGAATAGTGGTGATAGGGATACTGGACACTAGAACTGTGATACTGGAATATTGGATACTGGAACTGGAGACTAGAACTGGCATAGTGAAATACTGGAATACTGGAATTGAAACTGGATACTAGATGCTGGAACTGGAATACTGGAATTGAATCTGAATACTGGACGCTGGAACTGGCATACTGGAATTGAAACTGAATACTGGATGCTGGAACTGGAATACTAGGGTACCGGATATTGGAATTGGAATACTAGCATACTAGATACTGGAACTGGAATATTGGAATACTGGATATTGGAACTGGAACTGGAATACTGGAATTGAAACTGAATACTGGATGCTGGAACTGGAATACTAGAGTACCGGATATTGGAACTGGAATACTAGAATACTAGATACTGGAGCTGGAATACTAGAATACTGGATATTGGAATTGGAATATTGGAATACTGGATATTGGAACTGGAACTGGAATACTGGATATTGGATTCTTCTTTTGACAAGTACAGAGAAAGTTTCACTGGCTCAACCATCATTGCATCCAAGGCTCTTCCAAGCTTATGGTGCCTTTCTAGGGTACGATCTTCTTATGGGAACTGGGCTTACTGATGTTTATGCTTCTGGACTCTTTCTGAATTGATTTTTGCTTAAATTGGATTTTTTTCTTAACTCCTGAAATCCTTGCCTGCGGATTAACTTAGCTCTGGAACAATTGCAGGGGGTTAGCTATACCAGGCATCTTTTACCGAGACAGTCGCAACATTTGACTAACTGGACAATGATCAACTCTACCTAAAAGGGAAAAATGGTAAAGACATTATTTCAGGAACGGGAAGTTTCTGAAAGAATGAGTTAAAACGAACATGAATGGATTGACTGGACTGATACAGAATGATGCTCCTGACTTAATTAACATTTTGTTTGGTAAGTCTAGCCTTTTAAAGAGTAGTTTCTCAATCGATAAACACTGGACTTCTTCTTTAAAAAGGCAAAGCCTCAAGGAGTTGATTACAACTCATTCGATTGCTTGGTTTCAATGCCCCCAATTTCTAGGATGACACTTGAACTCGCTTGAACTTATTTTTGATCTTCAGTCTTAATATCGGCTGTAGCATTCTTATAATGATTCTCTTACTGTGACCAAGTCACCTTTTCAGGATTTTTAACTTGGCGGACCGTGCTAGCCTTAACTTTTGCCTGAATCGTCCTTTCGGATTCTCAACTCAGCAGGCTATCCCCTTAGCTTTTGCCTAAGCCGCCCTTTCAGGTTTTCAACTTAGCAGGGGAATGATCTTAAATTTTGCCTAGACCACCCTTTCAGGTTTTCAATCTAGCAGATCTTCAAACTCCATTCTTTTTTTTTCTTTTTTTTTCACTTTTTGTGTTTCGGGACCTAGATCATTAATTCTGAAAACTGAAAGGACTTTATACATAGGATAGGGCTTTTCAAAGAATGGCTTAAGGTTCAATAAAGATTTCAACTGAACCTGTGAACAGGTTGCCTACGTGTCCGAGGGTAGGAATCAGGTCGTGCGTAGTTCAGGGCGAATGCCCCTAGTTTGAAGATAAGTTGTTTGAAGGTTAATTGATTTTTCTTTTTTCTTTTCTTTCTGGAATAATTGACTTCCCTTCTTTTGGAACTTGTCCCTCTTTTTTCTGAAAGGATTGAATTTTTTTTTTTTTGAATCGATCGAACTCGGTTTAACCGAGCTGCCTACGTTCCCCAGTGTAGGGATCAGGTCTCGCGTAGTTCGGGGCGGATGCCCCTAGTTTGATGGGTTTTCAAGAAAATTTCATTCAGGCTCGACGGGTTTGCAAACCGGTATTCTTTTGACGTTGGGTTCTGATTTTGGGATTTATTCGGCCAAAGGAGGCCTTCCGATGTTCAGATTGGGAATCGATATAGGTTACTAGAGTCCCTCTGGTACTGATTATTTATTATTATTATTTTTTCTCTTTTTTTTTTCCACGGAGTTTGACGGCATTTCCCGGTAAGAGATAATGATTCTTCTTCCTTCTAGATATTGATAAGTAATTTGACCTTGAGGGTGCATACCAGTTTTTAGACATCATTTCATCCTTGAGGTGGCCCTTGATATTTTGATGATCGCTCTGAGATGATTGCTCTTGCACTTTTCATATTGAATTTGATGGCTTTACATTGTCACCGGTGAAACCTGTGACCGGGGCCATTGACTGGAGATATGGAAGTTGTTTCGAATCCATGCCCCTTGTATAGCATGTGATATTCACTTCATTCTTTCTTGAACCTTCTATCTGGGTCCTTCTCCTGGCATTAATGGTAGCGCTTACTGGACCATCTCTTTATCCTCGAAATGAGTTTACCAATTCCTTACACTCTTCAGAGGGTAATGTATTTTCAATCGGCATTCACTGAATCAAAGTTTCAGTGCCAGTGTTCACCACTTCAATTTCATCTTTGAAAGGCTGGGATTGGCGCTCCTCCTCTTGTTCAAGTAATTGTTGTGACTCAAGTGGAGTTTCGTCAATTTTGTCCTCATTTGAGGAGGGAGTATTATTCTCATTGTTTATTAAAGTCAGAAGCGCAAACTGGAATGTATAGAGAAAGCAAGTTTCATTGAATTGAAAAAGACCACATCTGATAAGACTTATTATGAACAGACTCAGAATTCACACTCTTGACTCAAAAATAAACGTAAGAAACAACTCAACTGGACTAGAAATTTATTCAAACTTTTAGAAGACTTCACTTAATAACTGGACTTAATTAAAATAACAAAAGGACTAAGACTGCTGCAACTGTCTGGCTTTGGAGGCTCGGCAAGGGCTGGCTCGTAACTAGACCTGTTTCTTTTGTTAACCCTGGGTCGTCTAAGCATCGAGATCATCTGGCGACAGGGGATCAAGGAATCCTTCTGGCAACACTACGTTTAGATCTCCTCCGGCATCTGAATCACTATCGTCGTCACTGCCACTACTGAGCTCAATAATCGAATTTGGTTTGGATGGTCCTTCGTGTTCATACTCATGAGTCAGAGACTTGAGTGGTTCCTTAGAGCTTTGACTGGCCGAGTTCCATATAACAAAACTTCCTTCTCTATCATCTTGGAGCTTAGAGTCCTGCGGTTGGAAATGATTGGCCTTCATTTGTTGCTTCATTGATGAATCTCCTGCGCGAGGGCGGTCACTTGTCTAGAGAGATTCAGAATCAATCCTTCAGAACCCGTGGCCATGGAGCTTTGAGCACGCCCATATGCCATGGAGAAGCTAGGGCTTTTGCCTTTAAAGGTAACATCAGCTGAGCCAAATATCTCATTCAATTGAGCCCTGATGCAATGATTCTCTTCTTTAAGCTCTTGCAATTGTTGGACGATAAGAACCAAGGTATCAGCAGTGGTATTGGACCGGGTATTTCTCGAGCTTTCAGCCAAAGGAGCTGACGGAGGAAGTGGTACAGAATCTGGATCAACAACGGAAGGTTGTGGAGAGCCATGCCTCATTTGTAATAATGAATTGATCCGGACCTGAAAAATATTAGACATGGCTATGACAGTTCCTGGAATGGAAACAAGGAATATAAAGTGTAAGCCTGACATTCCAGGTGCGCTCTATACTTGACGATTGAAAGATGGTTAGGGGTTAAACAAGCAATTAAAATGACAGAATGAATCCTATAATGACTGAGACATGATGATGGAGACACGAATGCACTAAGGGATGCCCTTAGTTTAAGGGTCATGGGAATAGACTCTGAGAGGGGTACCCCTAGAGTGAGAAGAGATCAATGAAATAAGCAAGATTGGATCATTTGGACCAGGTATGATCAGATCATGAGATTGCATAATCGAAAGATTGTGAGATTCTGTTCCTGCCAGTTAGGGGATAGTATGAAGATATGATCGAATCACATGATAGAAGAATGAAAGGCATACGATCAAAAGATTAGATGAGATTGCATAGGATTGCTTTCAACGGATAGATCAAGAATAGACCAGTCCTATGAGATCTTTCAACGGATAGATCAAGAATAGACAAATCCTATGAGATCTTGGGAAAGATGAGATTTATATCCTAACCCCAAAGGGAAAGTTTTTAATCTTCGTACATTTTAACAGTGTTACCTGAAGGCATCAACCCTAATCCTAATCTAGCGGAGTGGAGAAAGAATCTCGACTCTTGACTTTGTCTGTGCACCTAAGGACCGATCGTAGCCATTGGAAGATGGACTATGGCCTAATCTAGACACAAATGGGTAGGATATCCTAAGCTAGGCTCACACACGTGATGCACATGTATTCGTATACTAAATGCATGTGTGGGTTAATCTAGGGGTAAGGCCAAGAGTTCCCTTAGCGTGAATCCGTGTTCGATATACTGTACCGGTGTCCGGCGTATCAGTACGTGAACAAGAGACCCATTTACGCACCATAAAGGTGCTAGGCTAAGGGTGGAATGCTTCTCTAGCACAGAGGCACCAGGTGATGAAATCCCAGTCAACCATGCTAGATAACACTCCGGGTTCCTAAAATAGGATGTGTGTGCATGTGAGATGCAAGGGTTTAGATGCAAGTGATGTAAGTGTGTGCAATAAGTTTGCGCAATCTATGATGCCTTCAGGTTTTGTTAGACTAAGTTTGAGTATGATGTGATGAGAAAATAAAATAAGACAAACTAATCTAACAAGTATATGAGAGATAAAGTTTTTATGAGCCAGTTAAATTAAATTCAAATGAGTTATCCTTTGGAATTGTAATGAAGTTAGGTGATCCCCAGCAGAGTCGCCAAACTGTGGGACCCGATCTCGCGAGAGGGGTGGGGCGCGAGCCGCCATGCTCTCTCTTGGTCTCTCGTACCCACGCGATTGGCGTGTATTCTTTTATTATTGATTTTAATTCATCTTTTATGTGAACTTGGGATTACTAAGGCAATCCGAATTCCACACAAAAGAGAGTGACAGAGTCGCCACCTATATGAGGGATCTAGGACCCATGATTAACCAGAAATCTAGACTCGTTACCTGGTTGCAAGAATTGAAGGTATGTGGAGTTACCACCACATGCACTATTCCTGCCCGATAATCGGTCTTCAATTCCAAAAGTTAACTCTTTCGAATTTCTTTTAAATGGCTCATTTAACTCTATATTAATGTGCGAACTATGTGACATGCATCCTAAGATCTAATTTCAATGTAATTCATAAATGTGTATCTTGATTTTCTTAATTTGTTTCAATTCAATCTAAGTGAAAGTTCTCATAAACTTCTAATTTCATGGAAAGTCCTAAGTGATTTAATTACTTTTAATTTAATGATTAATGTACAAAACCCTACTTATGTGTGGAGCCGACTCGTGATTGGTATGCCATCAAGCATCCAAGCTGCCTACGTACCCAAGCCTTACTGGGATCAGAGTCGACGTAGTTCAGTGGACCTAAGCTAAGCTACTTATGCCTAACTCATCTAAGACACCGATCTAGACTGGATTGACTGTTTCAACAATTTTAAGAGAACTTATTTAATTCAAGTTGAAGATTTTATTATCCTAGGACTTCATCTAAGATGCTATATGATCCTATCTAAGTGCAAGTTGTCTCTTAGACTAATGCAGGTTAACCTACATCCTAGGTAACTAGGCTTGTCCTAGGGAAAATTTGGGTGACTAGTGTAACTAGACCTATGGCGCGGTTGCTATCCATTGCAAACGTCCTTGATGAGGCTGGAGTCCTAACTCTAGGACTCCATAAAACCTAGGACACAACATGACGTAAGTGTTCCTTAATGGGGCTTTAATGGTTCTCAAGACGGGAACAGTAATCCAACGGTTCCAAAAGACATGAGATGAATTGATTCAAGTTCTTGAAGTTAATGAATTTCGGATTTTAAGGATTTTCGATTCTTAAACATTTAAGGAATACCAAAGTCTCTATGGTTCACACATTTCGACCTAGAATAGCATGCATGGAAGGGAATCGTGCGCTCTCCCCTTGCGCAATTTAATACTTAAGTTATAACACCTTATTGCCTGGCATATTTCTCAGGATTTCCATGGACAATGGACCTCGGAGCCAATAACATGCTAGAATTTAAATATTCAAATTGTCAAGGATCGGTTGCAATTGGGATATGATTATGGATGCTATGACCATTTTACAAGGGAAATCTAAGATTCCTAAGATTTCTGTTTCAGTAGATTAAGGAATGAACATGTGACAGAAATTTAAGGTTCCTTAGGAATTTTCATAATGATTTTGATTAATTTCAATTTTTAATGGATTTTATCAATTTCAGACCACCTGAATGATTTTACAAATGAACTCATTGTAAACAAATTCGAAATAAATTAAAATTTCTACAGTAACAAGATAGGAATGAATATAGCTTACTGGAAAAAGTTCATAGATTTTTATATTAATCTCCTATTAATTTTTGATTTAATAACAATGAAACCAGATTGTTAAATTTACAAAGGAACCCTTAGAAATAGAAATCTAAATTCATTGAAATTTCTACAGTAATAAGATATGAGTGAACATAGTACGCTGTGAAAGTTTCACGAATTTGCGATACTATGTACTATCAAATTCGGATATTTAAAGATTCAGACCAGATTATGGATTTACACAACATCCCCTAGGAAACAAATTCCAAATCAATTGAAAATTTTACAGCAGCATGAAATATGGAATATAACTCTACTACAAAAATTTTGAAAATTTTAATTATGATTTGATAGTAATAAAAAACCACACAAAATCTGATTATTTTCAAATAAAATATCAAACAATATACCAAATAAAATCCTAAAATCATTAAAAATTCATGGTAGAATATATCAGGATCATATTATTTTTTCACGAAATTTCATTAATTTTAGAACCTATTTGGTATATTTTCCATTTTTCTTCTTCAAAAAGATGTTTTTGAAGAGTTTTCTATTTTTTAAACATGATTTTTGAGAAAATTACGACTTTGGAAAATGTCCTTTAACATTGTTCTGATGTGATGAACATAAAAAATTTTAATATTCCAAAAAATAGATCATCCTGAGATAGCTATTTTTTTCCAATTTTTTAATATCTCCGTCATTATTTCAAATGAAATTCCAATCTTCACTCAAATTCTCGAAATCCTTTGATCCAATGTCCGATCCGATCCGATAGTTCTTTTAGTCTATTTAAATAGATCAGCGTATTAAATTTTGAGACGAATCGGACTTGAAACACTCATGTAAAAACATGATTTTGAGCCCACCCATATAATATTGAATTAAATACGATTAAATGCTAAAACCATGCAAAAATATATAAAAAAATACAGAACAATTCTGGAAAAATCTGAGAAGAGTGCACCTACTTTTGGTCGAGATCCTTGTCGAATCCACGAGCCTAAGAATCCGAGAAAATTCGCCGACGCTCAATCCGATGTCCTTTCTTCCTCTCTTTTTTTTTTCTTTTATATTTTGTTCTTTTTACCACTCAGATAAATGGAGAGAGAGAGAGAGAGAGTGAGAGAAACAGAGAGGGATACAGAGAGAGTGAGAGAGACAGAGAGTGAGCGAGAGTCCGAGAGACAGAGAGAGAGTGAGAGTGAGACAGACAGAGAGAGAGTGAGTGAGAGTGAGAGGGACAGAGAGGGAGTGAGACAGAGAGGGATATAGAGAGAGATATAGAGAGAGTGAGAGACAGAGAGGGATATAGAGAGAATGAGATACAGAGAGGGAGTGATAAATACGGCACTCTGCTTTTCTTTGTTTTTGTCAAAAAAAAAAAACGATACTCTGTTTTTAGAGAGTTGGAGAAGGAAAGATAGAGACGGCTGTTGAGTGTGGGAGAGGGTGAGAGTGATATGGAGACGGAGAGATGGAGATACTTTGTTGAGCGTGGGAGAGAGTGATAGTGATATGGAGAGAGATCTGTCAAAAGAAAAACGTGAGTGCTGCTGAGGGAAGGTTGCAGAGAAGTTGCTCTTTTTCTCAAAGGTTCATCTCCTCTTCCATTAAGACCGATTCTCTCCTCCTTTTTTGTTTCTTTTTTTTTTTATTAGAAAAAAAAACCACAAAGAGTGCTGAACGAAGCTTTGTAAGAGATTGTTAGAGGATGGGAGAAAGATTGATGAGCCTCTTCAAGTCAGCCCCTTCAAAGTTGGCCGAATTCTCTCTTTTATAGAGAGCATGACGAATCTCTTTCCTCTTTGAATTTCTTTCTGTCTTGTATTTCTTTCCTGATGAGGAATTAGACTATACTTGGGAAGGTAGGAATTGATTATAGTAATAAAGACAATTCAATGGAAATGATATTCGGCCACTTTTTGGAAAGCAAGGGATTCGGCCAAAAATTTTCTTTAAACCTGAAAGCAAGTTTCCCATCTTTGTTTGATATGTCAATAAAATTATAAAATCCAAAGATTTGATAGACTTCCTGGTTGGGAAAGAGAGGGAGAGTTACTAATTTGATGCTTTCCAAAATTGCCCAATCGGATTGTCCTACTTGCCCATTTGTGGAGTCACAATGTCAGCAGGTTAGGCTCTCATATTGATTTCACAGGGATGATCTAAACCGTCCATTCTGTAGGCCTCAATGAAAACTTGTCTACTAAGTTATTTCCATTATACAATCCTAGCCATCCATTTGATGTAAACCAACCGTACCTCTCAGACCATGTCCGTAAGATGATCAAATTTGTCCAATTTGTAGGCCTCAATATATATGGGATATGCCCCTCTAAATCAATTTCACGAGATGATTCAAACCATCCAATTTATTGGGCTGCAATAAAAACAATTCGCACTCCTCAAATCCGCTTCGTAGGATGATCTCAACCGTACAAGTGATGACCCTTAATATGAATATGCTACAGCTCTAGAAATCAGCACCTTGGGACGATCCAAACAGTCCAAATGATGGGCCACAGCATAATGAATTGTGTTTCACCAAATCAATTTTGCGGGCTGATCCGAACCTCCCAATTTATTAACCACGACTCGAATTGATTATGCCCCGCAAATTATTTCTGTATAATGATCTGAACTATTGACTGATGGGCTACGATGTAAATTAGGTTGCGCCCCCTTGAACCATTCCCAAAGACTGATATGAACCGTTCACTTTGACAGGCCATGACATGGACAACTTGTATCCTCCAAATATCACCCGCATGGGATGATCCAAACTATTAATTTATAAAGTAGTGCCTCAAAAATTATTTCCAAGGGTTATCCGAATAGTTCAACTTGATGGTCACAACAAAATTGATTGTTAAAATGACCTCCTTGAGATTTTGACTGCTCCCTTGATGGGCATCCTTATGCATTGGATCGAAGTAAGTTCAAAACTCATTTTTCATTAGAACAATATGCGGGCCCCCTGTTTGATCCGAATATAAACAAATGTTCAATGCGGGCCCACCAAACGAGTCCAAATTCTCCCTTGCTCGGATTCTCGTGAATAACCCTTCTCAACACTTAGCGGAAAAATGCAAAACATGGCGGAAATGACCGAAAAAATTTAAAAATGTAAGGGACGGACGCGGAAAGGAGAGACACGAGAAAACCGATAGAAAAACACTAACTTCTTTGTTAATTAAAGCAGAGCAAAATGGGGTGTCTACACCGGCTGGACTTGAGTCCGGAAATCCAGTCCGGAAATTTGTCAGTCCGGCTGGACTTGAGTCCGGAAATTTGTCAGTCTAGTTGGAAGTGAGTCCGGCTTGGGCCAGACTGACGTTTAACGGAGCATCATATCCAGTCCGGCTTGGGCCGGGCTGACTTTTGTCGTTTTGTGAATCGCGTCATATCCAGTCCGGCTTGGGCCGGACTGACTTTTGTTGTTTTGTGAAGCGCATCATATCCAGTCCGGCTTGGGCTGGACTAACTTTTGTCGTTTTGTGAAGCGTGTCATATCCAGTCCGGCTTGGGCCGGACTGACTTTTGTCGTTTTATGAAGCACGTCATATCCAGTCCGGCTTGGGCCGAACTGATTTTTGTCATTTTGTGAAGCGTGTCATATCCAGTCCGGCTTGGGCCGGACTGACTTTTGTCGTTTTGTGAAGCATGTCATATCCAGTCCGGACTGACTTTTGTCGTTTTGTGAAACGCATCATATCCAGTCCGGCTTGGGCCGGACTGACTTTTGTCGTTTTGTGAAGCGCGTCATATCCAGTCCGGCTTGGGCCGGACTAACTTTTGTCATTTTGTGAAGCGCGTCATATCCAGTCCAGCTGGAGATGTTCTGAACGGCTTAGGATGACCAAGTTTTATTGTTGCAAGGGTTTGGTTTTCTGCCCGGGCCAGTTCTTGACTAGGAGTGCGCTCCCGGTCTTGGTGGAGACGAGCCGTGGCGAACCAAGCAGCAAGTACCCGAGTTTTAGCGAACTGGGTTTCCAAGCGGCGAGTTCCCAAGTTATAGCGAACTGGGTTTCCGAGGAGCTTTGGTTTTTGCATCCGGACTGGTTCCGGACCAGGAGTGCGCTCCCGGTCTTTGCGGAGACGAGCCGTGGCAAACCAAGCAGCGAGTACCCTAGTTTTAGTGAACTGGGTTTCCAATTTGATGAGTACCCAAGTTTTAGCGAACTGGATTTCCGAGCAGCGAGTACCCTAGTCTTAGCGAACTGGGTTTCCAAGTAGCGGGTACCTGAGTTTTAGTGAACTGGGTTTCCAGAGTACCCGAGTTTTAGTGAACTGGATTTCCAAGCGGCGTTGGCTTTTGCATCCGGGCTGGTTCCAGACCAGGAGTACGCTCCCGATCTTTGCGGAGACGAGCCGTGGCGATCCAAGCAGCGAGTACCCAGTTTTAGCGAACTGGGTTTCCAAGTAAATGAGTACCCGAGTTTTTAGTGGACTGGGTTTCCAAAGTACCCGAGTTTTAGTGAACTGGGTTTCCAAGCGGCGTTGGTTTTTGCATCCGGGCTGGTTCCGGACCAGGAGTACGCTCCCGATCTTTGCGGAGACGAGCCGTGGCGATCAAAGCAGCGAGTACCCAGTTTTAGCGAACTGGGTTTCCAAGTAAATGAGTACCCGAGTTTTTAGTGGACTGGGTTTCCAGAGTACCCGAGTTTTAGTGAACTAGGTTTCCAAGCGGCGTTGGTTTTTGCATCCGGGCTGGTTCCGGACCAGGAGTACGCTCCCGATCTTTGCGGAGACGAGTCGTGGCGATCCAAGCAGCGAGTACCCAGTTTTAGCGAACTGGGTTTTCAGAGTACTCGAGTTTTTGTGAACTGTGTTTCCAAGCGGATTGCATCCGGGCTGGTTCCGGACCAGGAGTACGCTCTTGATCTTTGCGGAGACGAACCGTGGCGATCCAAGCAGCGAGTACCCAGTTTTAGCGAACTGGGTTTCCAAGTAATGAGTACCCGAGTTTTAGTGAACTGGGTTTCCAGAGTACCCGAGTTTTAGTGAACTGGGTATCCAAGCGGCGTTGGTTTTTGCATCCGGGTTGGTTCCGGACCAGGAGTACGCTCCCGATCTTTGCGGAGACGAGCCGTGGCAAACCAAGGAGCGAGTACCCACTTTTAGCGAACTGGGTTTCCAAATAGCAAGTACCCGAGTTTTAGTGAACTGGGTTTTCAGAGTACCCGAGTTTTAGTGAACTAATTTTCCAATTTGATGAGTACCCAAGTTTTAGTGAACTGGGTTTCCAAGTAATTAGTACGAAGAGATTTGCAAAAGAGCTTGTCATTCACATTTATCAGATATTTACAAAGTCACTTTCACGCCGGGTGGTGTACTACTGATAGTATTTTCTGAGGTCTTCGGCGGGTTCAGTCACCTGTGCTTCGTCTCTCAGATCAAGTAGTTCAATCGGCAAGGATTCCGATGCATCTTTGCCTTTTGAGTGCCATGGCATAGCACTCCTGGACTGTGGTTGATCTCCTCTGTCCTCACCCACGCCGTTTGGCGTTATGAACTTCATTTTCGGGTGATACGCTGAAGCGACTGCACGGATGAAGTTCTGCCCGGATCGTCCCAAGATAACGTTATAGACCGAAGTGGCCCTCACTACCTGGAAGTTGACCATGGTGAAAGCTTGGCAGGGCGGCTCTCCGACGAGGACTGGGAGTTCAATCTGCCCTTCCATTTTCACGACTTCCCCGAGAAACCGAACAGATCGGAGTTCGCCGGCCTTAAGCGGTTGTCACCTATCATCATTCTCTCGAAAGCATGATAGTACAAAATATCGGCCGAACTCCCATTGTCGACCAGGATTTTCTTCAACTCCCAGTTTGCGACGAGCATGGTTATGACCAGTGCGTCGTCGTGTGGCAGTATCAGGTTGTCGAGATCCGCATCTGAAAAGGAGATCTCATTCTCCGTCCTCATCTTCTTCCTGCATGTGTGCACGGCGTTGACTCGGCGTGCATATGCTTTTCGGGGAGCAGACGATGTGCCCCCAGCGGCTGGTCCGCCCATAATTGTGCCTATGACTCCCCTTGGCCGGGAATTGTCTGCCTCTGGTTGTGGACTGGATCGCAGAGGAGACTTGTTCCGGGCAGGGGGCGGCAGCGACCGTCGAGGGCTGCGGCCCGGAGGACTCTTCTCTCTTCTATCTGGTCGGCGGCCGTCATTCCGGACATATTTTTTCAAGTAACCCCGGCCTATCAGCTGCTCGATTTCTTCCTTGAGCTGCCAGCATTCATCTGTGTCGTGACCGTGGTCCCTGTGGAACAGACAATATTTTGATTGGTCTCTCTTATTCTGGTTGGCCATCTTACGAATTCTTCTCCCTCGATTGCGGCCAGTATGCTTCTCCTGGAGGTGTTGAGAGGGGTAAAGTTCTCTTCCCTCCTCTGGGGGGACTTTTCTCTTCTGACGGCCTGGTCATCCCTACGCTGCTTGGTAGGGTTCTTGTCCTCAGAGGTTCTCCTCCGATTTGAGTCCAGGGCTGCCAGTGTCTTCTCGACTGCTATGTACTCCTCAGCTCCGGCCATTAGATCTGCCAGTGAGTGCAGATTTTGGCGAGCTACTGACCGGCGGAAGTCCTGCGAGGCAGCATGGCTCGATCAGTCCGTGCAGTTGGTGCCCGCGCACTCTTGCGCCCTGCCATTTTTATAAGAGATCTGAACAGCTTTTAGTTCTGGGGTCCCACGGATGGCGCCAATCTGTTAGGGCGAAAATCGGTAACAGGTACGATAGTGACGTAAGAGCGGAGCTGGATGACCAGAGGAGCTGAATCTTGAGGGACCGGAATGAGGTGAGATGAAGTGGCTGAGTCCCACTATGAGGGCCGAGTCCTGCACAGAGGCAAGCGAGGTCAGAAGACCAACCCGGGTTTTACTCCGGACAGGCCATTCGACACTCAAGTCAGTATGAGCAGGAGTGCAGAGCTAGTTCTAAGAGTTTAGGGTGGAGGGAAGGTTTTTCATTACCCATTCGTTTATAGAGGTAAACTCGATGACGTGTCCAGGACAGGTGGCGGCCTGTGAGAGGCTGGAGTTCACCTACTCCGGGACAGGTGTCCAGGACAGGTGGCGGCCTATGAGAGGCTGGAGTTCACCTACTCCGGGACAAGTGTCCAGGACAGGTGGCGGCCTGTGAGAGGCTGGAGTTCACCTACTCCAGGACAGGTGTCCAGGGCAGGTGGCGGCCTGTGAGAGGCTGGAGTTCACCCACTCCGGGACAGGTGTCCAGGACAGGTGGCGGCCTGTGAGAGGCTGGAGTTCACCTACTCCGGGACAGGTGTCCAGGGCAGGTGGCGGCCTGTGAGAGGCTGTAGTCTTTATACCCCATCAGTGACCGTGTCCACATGCAGAAGAATATCCTTAGTTGGTCTCCGACATAGCCAATTATTATATAGTGGGCCATCTTTGGTTGATCTGAACCGTCCATCTGATATGCCTTAAGAGTGGATCCAGCCCATTGATGTGCGCTGCCAAAAAATAGCAATCCAAACTCCAAGATTATAAGTAGGGAACTGATATCGCCACCCTCATGTTTTTATAACATGTTTCTTTATTTTGGGCTTTTGATATTCCCACCCTTCTAAGGAGCCATATTGAGTTCGGATGGCTTTTTTGCCAAAGTGGTTTTTTCACGTTTTGAGTGTTTTATGATATTGCAACTCCCATGTTTTTATAACATGTTTCTTTATTTTGAGCTTTTGATATTGCCACCCTTCCAAGGAGCCATATTGAGTTCGGATAGCTTTTTTGGCGAAGTGCTTTTTGCACGTTTTGATTGTTTTATGATATTGACACTCCCTTGTTTTTATAACATGTTTCTTTATTTTGGGCTTTCGATATTGCCACCCTTTCAAGGAGCCATATTGAGTTCGGCTTGTGTTTTCGCCGAAGTGCGTTTTTGCACATTTTTTGGCGCTTTTTGATACCCGCATGACTATATGATATGTTTGTTTATTTTGAATTTTTGATATCGCCACCCCCTATGAGGCAACATTGAGTTCGGCCTGTGTTTTTGCCAAAGTGCATTTTGCACGTTTTGAGCATTTTTGATATTTGCACCACTCTATGGTGTCATGACATTTTCAGCATTTTTTGTATTTGCGCCACTCTAAGGGGCCATGTTAAGTTCGTACTTCATTTTTGCTGAAGTGGCCTATGCCATTTTGCATATTTTTGTGCATTAAGCATGTTGTTTGATATTTCCACCCCCTCAAAGAGGCCACGTTTAGTTCGGACGCCTTTTTGCCGAATTGGATTTTAGTGTTTTGTATATTTTTTGATATTTCCACTCCTCATGTTTTTAGAGCACGTTTCCTTCGTTTTGAGTTATTGATAATGCCACACCCCTGTGAGGCAACATTGAGTTCGGATTGCGTTTATGCCGAAGTGACCTTAGCGCATCTTGCTCATTTTTGACACTTGCACCCCTCAAAAGAGGCGACATTAAGCTCAGATGTCATTTTTGGCGAGCTATGACTTAGCATATTTCACATCCTCTCATGGGGCCTCAAAATGAGTTCGGCTTGCTCTAATTATGAGCTAGTACTTTGAAACTTTTCACGAAATTTGGGAATAAAATGTCCAAAAATGAGCTCGGCTTGCTCTTTTTATGAGCTAGTACTTCCAACTTTTTGTGAAATTTTGGAACCAAATGTCCAAAGATGAGCTCGGCTTGCTGTTTTAATGAACTAGTACTTACAACTTTTCGCGAAATTTTGGACCAAATATCCAAAAATGAGTTCGGCGGGCTCTTTATATGAGCTGTAACTTGTAATTTTCCGCAAAATTTCTTGTCCAAAGGCCCTTAAGGAGTTCATCGGGGTCTTTATATGAGCTAGTACTTGTAATTTTAAGCAAAATTTCAGGTCCAAATGCCCTTAAGGAGTTCGTCTGGCTCTTTATATGAGCGACAACTCGTGATTTCTTGCGAAATTTTTGAGCTCAAAGCGCCCTAAAGTGAGTTCGACAGGCTCTTTATATGAGATGCGCCTAGTAATTTCTTGCCGAATTTTGGGCTATACCGCCTTAAAATGAGTTCGGCTTGCTCTTTATAAGAGCTGTGCCTTAGCACTTTTTTCTGAAATTTTAGTTACTTGGCCTACACAGGGAGTTCAGCTAGTCTTAGGGCGAAGGTGGAACTCGTGAAGCATTGACATTTCCACGTCCATTTGCACTGTGTTGTATTTTGCTTTCACAAAAAATGAGCCGTGACTTGCTCTTCTGATATTCGACCACCTCAAAAGGTCACACTAAACTCGGATCTCATATCCTCGTACGTGGGCATAAAAGCATACTTCTCATGTTTGAGGTCTGTCATGGGTTTGTACGTTTTTGGCATTCGCATGCCTCGTTTTTTACAGTTCGACTTTTGGTTCAAGTAGATTGGCTAGCTCTTTGTATGAGCTGTGCCTTAGATATTTTTGAAAATTTTCAACCCGTAGGTCAAGCAAGTAGTTCAGTCAGCTCGAACTATGAGCCGTGCCTTAGATTTTTCCCGAAAATTTTCAACCCGTAGGTCAAGTAAGTAGTTCAGCCAACTCGAAATATGAGCTGTGCCTGGGAAAATTTCATAAAATTTTTGGCCCGTGGGCCACATGTTGAGTTCAACTAACTCAAAATATGAGTTGGGACTTAGAATTTTTATCAAAATCTTGGACTCAGGGGTCCAATATTCAATTTAGTCAGCTCAAAATATGAGCTTGGACTCAGGATTTTGGTGACCGTAGGTCTTTAGTGTCCGTAGGTTTTTGGTGCCCAAGGTTGAGAGCTTAGGTCTTTGGTCTTTGGTGCCCATAGGTGTTTATTGCCTAAGGTTGAGAGCTTAGGTTTTTGGTGCCCGTAGGTCTTAGAGGCCTATGGTTGAGAGCTTAGGTCTTTGTTGCCCGTAGGTCTTTAGTGCCTGTAGGTCTTTAGTGCCCGTAGGTCTTTAGTGCCCGTAGGTTGAGAGCTTAGGTCCTTGTTGCCCGTAGGTCTTTAGTGCCCGTAGGTCTTCGGTGCCTAAGGTTGAGAGCTTACGTCTTTCTTGCCCGTAAGTCTTTAGTGCCCGTAGGTCGTAGGTGCCTAAGGTTGAGTGCTTAGGTCTTTGTTGCCCGTAGGTCTTATGTGCCCAAGGTTGAGAGCTTAGGTCTTTGTTGTCCGTAGGTCTTTAGTGCCCGTAGGTCTTATGTGCTAAGGTTGAGAGCTTAGGTCTTTGTTGCCCGTAGGTCTTAGATGCCTAAGGTTGAGAGCTTAGGTCTTTATTGCCCGTAGGTATTTAGTTCTGCCAAGATAAAGTAGAGGAATGCTTTAGTAGTTTTGCAAGCTAACAGATAACTTTCAATTATTAATGGAAGAAAACTAAAGATAGATGGTACTACATCGAGTGTTCATTTTTGGGGCGCTCTCCGCCTTTGACATAATCTTTGAGATATCCTATCTGTAAAAGGTTTTCGATCTCCTCCTTGAGATGACGGCATTCATCTGTGTCATGGCTATGGTCTTTGTGAAACCGACAATATTTCGACTTATTTCTCTTGTCTCCGGGCGTCTGCAAGTTTTGAGACCATGTGAGGAACTGTTCTCCTTGGATGGCAGTTAAGATCCGCTCCCGCCATGTGTTAAGGGGCGTGTACTCTTCCTCCCGGTGGAGTGGGCTTCTTTCCCTACTGGGTTGCCTCTCGTCGCAACGAAGCTTTAGAGCTGACCCCAACCCATTCTTTTCTTCATCCCGAACTTTCCTCTTTTTCTCATTCTGGCCACCTAGGTTCAAGTTTAGGGCAGTTAGAGTTTCTTCAGCTGTGATGCATTTTTCAGTCCAGGCGATCAGGTCAGCCAGGGTGGAAGGAGTCTTCTTGGCTATGGAGAGTCTGAAGTCCGCAGACCTCACTCCCGTCAACTAAGCATTCATTGCTGCTGATGGATCCAGATTTGGGACCTGGAGGGCTTCTCTGTTAAATCGGTTGATATAATCCTTCAAAGATTCAGCTTTCTCTTGTTTCATTGTCATTAGGGAGGTGGTTGTTCTCCGTTGCCTTCTGCTACTCATGAAGTGGTGAGCAAGATTGTCTCCAGACTCCTCAAAGGAACTAATAGACCCGGGCTGGAGTCTAGAGTACCAATTGCGAGCGGCTCCAGTAAGAGTCGTCGTGAAGGCTCTACAAAGGAATCCATCTGAAGCTCCATGCAACAACATCAATGATTTGAAAGTCTCCAGGTAATCGATCGGATCTGTGGTTCCATCGTATTGGGGTAGTGTGGCAATTTGAATCTGCGCGGTGCGGAGGCACCGAGAACCTCTTCTGTAAAGGGAGGTTTGCTTGAAAACAACCGATTTCCAACAGGGGTGCCCCCCTTCATAAGCAGCCCAATACGATGGTCCATCTCTTCGAGCTTACGCTCCATGTGAGCAGATTTTTTATCTACACTCTCTGGTTTTTGAACTGTTGTCCTCCTAACTATTCCTGCCCGGTGTGGACTTGAGGTTGGGTCTGAGTAGTTTTGAGGACTTCTTTTGCGCTAGTGGTGCTCTATTCGGTCCGGATGACCTCTTCGGGAGAGCAAATGGAGATCCCTCGACCTTGAGCGCTCTCTATAATGACGTGAACGGTAACTAGGGGACGCCTTGCGCTCATAGGCATGCTGAAAATGCCGGTTGGATGACATGGGATGGCGCCCACGAGACGTGTGTGCTACTCTCTCTTGCTGTGCTAACCTTTCTCATGCCAAGGTCCAGCGGAGTGGTGCTCTTCACGGTATCTAAGCTGATCAGTTAGAGTAGCAACTTGGTGTACCAATGCGTTGAACTGCTCTGCGGTAGGTGGAGCTGTCTTCATCTGAGACTCTGGTTAAGGAGGTTGTTGTTCCTCAGGTGGAGGGGGAACAACGACCTGAGAGGCTAATTGTCATTCCTGGTGATCGTTTCTAGGAGCGGACTTAGCGCGCTGAGTTGCGTTTGTGCGCATGCTCTTCCGAGCAGCCATGCTAAGATCAACTAACGGCTTTTTGTTCGGGTCCCACGGATGGCGCTAATCTGTTGTGGCCACAATCAGGGATCTGCTTATGTGGCAACATATAATAGAAAGATAGACTAGAATAGTAAGTTTTTTGGGATCCGACCCCTCTCTTTGAGCCTTAGGAGGCTATTTATAGTAGTAGGCTAAAGAGGGGTTAGGTTAAGTGTGAGATTACCTTAATGCCCCTGGACAAGTGTCGTCTTATGATTGGGCAAGGACTTGGTCTAGAACTGTCCAAATTAAGTAAGATTACGCACATACCCTTTGCTACTTTGCAGCCTCTGATTGGACCGTTATTTTTACCCCCATCAGTGGGAATCCAATAATCTATTCCTATTTTGCCTCTCCATTTCAACTAGTTAATGGTTTAGGAAAGGTAGAAAAATCCCTACAAAATAGCTATCAATACTAAAATATCTCCATCACCAAAAGATTCGGCTAACTCAGAAAATTTGGATAAAACGTTTTATATCTCTAAGGTGGTTTTGCTTCATCTCATTCCATCCGTTCCTTCCATGTCTGAGCACAGTTCTAAGGTGGTTCTGTGAGTCAGTGAGTGCACTTGGACTCGAGCCATATTTGGTTGTTTT
The DNA here is from genome assembly GCF_043159265.1 of Tasmannia lanceolata. Taxonomy (NCBI): domain Eukaryota; kingdom Viridiplantae; phylum Streptophyta; class Magnoliopsida; order Canellales; family Winteraceae; genus Tasmannia; species Tasmannia lanceolata. The sequence continues at coordinate 6,602,671 of NW_027518701.1, read as the reverse complement.
ATCTTGGAGCGTCGATTCGAGGATTTTGGCTGCCCGGGTAGGGGGCGGATACTATTCTTAAGGAGAGTGACCATGTGGCACGACTCAACCTTCTCTCTTCGAATCTGGTTTTTTTTCAAACGGTTTTCATCGAAAGAGATAAGTGCAATATGTTTTTCCATGTTTTATTTTAATTGTGGTTTGATTTACAGTACATGGATTTTTGGCTTCGAGTTGCACTATTTTGAGGTTGAGTAACATGTTTTCGGTTCAAGTAACCTATTTCGAAAAACTTGTTTTGAGTCCGACTTTCTGGTTTTTGGTTCAACTAAGCTATATATAATTTCTTCATTATTTGTTTATATGATCTGTAGAAATCTGATCCGTCCTTTTTATCCAACAATCTTAAGAACCATAATATTTGGGCTTCTTAAGATATGGATTTTATCCAACAATCAACAAATTGGGCTACGTAAGGGGATTTCCTATTTAGAGACTGTATTTGGGCCCGTCCGCTTTCCTTTTGCGTCATTTTTTATAGTATTTTCTGCTGCAATTACGGTTGATATCTGCAATTCTGCTGAAATTTGCAATAAAGTGTCATTTATCTTAAAAACTGGAAGGGAAACAGAAGACATCTGTGATCAATTAGTTTTATATATGTCCGCTACAAGTGTATGCTTCCAATTTTTAAAATTTTTGGTCACCAGAAAATGACCAAGAAGAGGATTGGCAGTTATTCGTATATGACGCGTCCACTAGACGACAAAAATCAATCCGGCCGAAGCCGGACTGGATATGACGCGTCTCGCTAGACGACAAAAATCAGTCTGGCCCAAGCCGGACTGACTCCCAGGCCGGACTGACTAATTTCGGACTGATTCCTAGGCCGGACTGAGAAATTTCCGGACTGACTCACAGGCCGGACTGACAAATTTCCGAACTGATTCCCAGGCCGGACAGACTCCCACCGATCAGAGATATAACTCACCACACTTCCCCAAGTCATCATAATGACTAGGAAAACTGGGGGGCAACTGGTGGGGTATAAAAACAGCAGCCTATTAGCTGTCGACACATGGCCTAAGGATGGCCCACCGCAGATCCCGCGTCAGCAGGGGTAGTTTGGTAATTACAGCAGAGTAGGTGAGCTCGAACCTATCGCTGGCCGACACCTGTCCTGGAGCAATAACTCCTCAACTACCCCCGTTTTTCCTCTATAAAAGGGCTTCCAAAGCTCATAAACAGGGTAATAACTTCTGACCCACCACTCTTAAACTAGCTCTGCACTCTTGCTCATACTGACTTGAGTGTCAAAGGGCCTGTCCGGAGTAACACTCCGGGTTGGTCATTCTGACCTCATTTGCTCTTTGCGCAGAGCTCAGCTACTCAGCTCCCTCACCTCGGCCTCTCGGGTCCTCCAGCCCGGCTCTTACGCCACTGTCATATCTGTTACCGATTTTAGGCCTAACAAAGAGCAAACGAGCCCAACTAGGTGTTAAGTTGACTAAAACTTTATGATATAACGGGAGAAGAAGCAATGGGTGATATTGCTTAAACTTTATTGTTCATTAAATATAGTTTCTTTTTTGAGTTGTTGGGGAAAGACTGAAAGAGGCCAGGACAGGCCTGTATAGTTTCTTTGGATAAATTTTAGACTCTGGACATAGCAATTAGGATAAAGTTTTTAAGGAAAATGATATGGAGACCGAGAGTACGACCCAGCAGGGGACCTGCAATGAGAATATGCCATGTGTTCATAAAACTTTACTTTTAGATATTTTCATAAATTTAAGGGGTGGCTCACGTCACTTGTGATGTGGGGCTTGAATCAATTTGTTAGGTCCCCTTTTAGGTCCTATTCCTGGTTTCCCTAACATTTTTTTAAAGGGCTATGATAAAAAGATGGGCAATTAGACTCCACTGAATAATGTTCTATAATATCAACGGTCATGATTTCACATGTCCTCTCGTATTGAAAAGTTGAATGTTATGATTGACCCTAACAATAATCGAGTTAGAAAAGTTTTGGACTCTGTTCAAATTTAGTTCACGTGTCATTCTAATTGTGTTGAATTGTGTTAACAAAAATAAATTAATTTTTAGTATAGAAAGAGATCGACAAGAAGTATCTCATCTCGAGGAATGAAAATGATCGCAACATTGTGCAAATGTGTTATGTGTGCTTGGCGATCGGGACCGTTAGTTTGATGGGCCATCACAGGAATCTGATGGGCCATTAGAGGATCACCTAGTTGATCCAAAACACCACTCTTTCATGTTTAAATCTTCAAATAAATGCCATCTTAATTATATCTATCACTAGGCAACACGGTCATTCTCTCAGACATTGTGGGGTCAGAGGAAAATTTGGTCTGCAAATGGTATTACCGCAAATGGGGGCAACTTGGGTCGGGTTGAGGCCAACCCTAGCCCAACCCAAGATAGCATTACTTTAAACCCTAACCTGACCCAACCTGAGCCTCGGGTTGAGATGGTCAACGCTAACCCACCCAACCTGCCTCTAAATCTCTCAACCCAAACCCCAACCAATCTAACCTGAAATCGGATGGGTTGAGTCTGGTTGGGTTTGGGTTCTCCTAGGGCCAAACAACAAATTACAAGAAAGAAACATAACATAGAGAAAATCAAGATAAAATTAGAGGATGGAGGTTTGTAAGCCCAATAGTTTCCACCTTGGCATTCCCATCTTATTTTGATGATTCCAATACACAAGTGATTTATGATCACTAATGTGTTTGATTGTCTAAGTTGTAGATCACATTGGTGCTAAGAAATCATTGCTTGGATTAAGGCCAAAGAAGATCTCGTTGGACCACATTATGAAGGCCAAAGACATCGGAGATCCAAGACGAATGAAGACTTGAAGAATCACATTGAAGATCGAAGTCAATTTAGATTGTATCAGATCCAATTTTAATTTAGATTTTTTGAGGCATAATTAAGTTAATCTCACACACCCTAAATGTATAAAAGATTGTCCTTGTGGTGTTCCAACACTTTGGAACCCTCGTAACAATCCCAACTTGGTGTAAAGTTGGAAGCCCAAAAACAAGAATTGAAAATCTGCTTGTCATAAGCTTCTCGGAACTCCGAGACATTCCTCGGAGCTCCGAGAAATGGTCCAGTAGCCTTTTTTCAATTTCTGTTTATATTCCCGGAACTCCGAGATTTTTTCTCGGAACTCCGAGATCACTATAACGGCCAGATTTATAGCCGTTGAGAATTTTGCTGGAATTACCACAATGCCACTGAACGGTCATATTTGGGTTTTTCTATAAATATGGGCATTCCAAACACCCCAATAAGAAATCCTAACACTCTAAAAACATACTTGAACATCCTAAGAGTGATCAATACTTGTTTATGCCTCTCATCATCAAATATTAGGATTTTGATCATTAGGCTCAATTTGTACATCTTCTACAAAGTTGTAAACCCTTGTGAGGGATTTTTGTTTCTTTCTTTCTTATTCAAGAAATGTGTATTGGGCGAGTGTTCGGAGAAGCGTAGCCCACTCTCCGTAGTGAAGATTGCCACCAAGGTTAAAGGCGGTCGGAATTGTAATCGGCATTGATCTTCGCCGAAGTTAAGAAGATCACATAGTGAAGCCATCAACAGGTTTGCTTGGTGGAGTGGAGTAGGCCTCGCGTTCTGAGGACCGAACCACTTTAAATCTCGAGTGCACTCTCTCTTAGACTCTTGCTCTTTATTTGCATTGCACCTTTAGATTTAACTTGTGTGCTTGAATTTTATTGTTGATCTCTTAATTTCCAAAATTAGGTTTGAGTTTTCAAAAGGTTAAAACTTGCTAAGCAACCTAATAATTTTCACTCCTCATAGTTGCCATTTCGGGACCACCCTTGGATTTTCACTTGGTATCAGAGCCTTGGCTCTTAAAAGATTTTCTTTTCTTAAAATCTTTGGTAATTTTTATTTTTTTTTAAATTTTCAACAGGGGAAAGATCATAAGATCTTTAGCAACTTTCTATTTTGTGAAATGGCAAATACAAATGGAACCGAACTTTCGGAAGGCCATTCCACAACTAGACCTCTCTTCTTTGATGGGTCCAACTATGGATATTGGAAGACAAGGATGTGCATCTATCTTCTTTCGATAGATGTGGAACTTTGGCACATCGTTGAAAATTGATACACGTTGCCTTCCAAACCATTTGAAGAATGGAATATCGTAGAGAAAAGGCATGTAAATTTAAATTACAAAGCTATAAATTCTTTGTTTTGCGCCTTATCTACGGAGGAGTTTAATCGAGTTGCTCTTTTTGATTCCGCCAAGGTTATTTGGGATACACTTGCCGTTACCCATGAGGGAACATCACAAGTCAAGGATTCCAAAATAAACTTGTTAAAGAGCGAATATGAAATGTTTAGAATGAGTCAAAATGAAAGCATTTCTGAAATGTATACCCGATTTTCTAAAATTTCTAATGAACTAGCTAATCTTGGTAAATCTTATCCTACTGATGAGCTTGTGAGTAAGTTGTTTAGGTCACTTCCTCCACATTGGGATCCAAAAGTCACCTCCATTCAAGAATCAAAGGATCTCAAGGCGCTAACCGTGGAAGAGCTTGTAGGATCTCTCATCACCCATGAGATACTCCTCACTAACCGACAAGAGGAGAAGAAGCCAAAAGAGAAGGAAAAAGAAAGCCGATCTGTAGCTCTAAAGGTCTCCAAGGTAAAAGCGGACTCATCATCCTCAAGTGAGGAGGATAGTGATGAAGAAGAAGCTTTAAGAAAATTTAAAAGCTTATGGAGAAAGAAACATAAAAAGGACAAAAAGAAGAAGAAAGAAGAAAGTGAAGTTGAGGGAGCTATAAGATGTTACAATTGCAAGAAGACGGGACACAAAAGACCGGAGTATCCACTTCTCAAGTCATCTTCCTCAAAGTACAAGGGAAAGAATGATTGGAAGAAGCACAAGGCTCTTGCCGCCGGTTGGGATGCTTTGAGCACCTCGGGAAAGAGCTCAAGTGAAGGGGAAGAAAATAAAGATGATCTTTGCCTCATGGCATTCTCCCATGAAGTTGAGGTAAAATCTAACCTCTCTTATAATTCATCAAGTAGTGATAGTGAAAAAATATCTTATGATGAATTGTGCTCTACTTTGCATTCTCAAATTTCAAAAAACAAAGTTCTTAAAAAATCTATTTCCAAATTAGCAAATGAACTTGATGTTTTGAAAAATGAGTCATCTCAAGCACAACTTGAAAATTTTAAACTTGAGATTAAAACCCTTAAGGGTTGTTTGGATGAGAAAACTTGCCAATTAGCACAATTTCAAAATGCGGCAAGCTCTTCCAAATCTTATGAAGATGAATTTAATGATTCTTTAAATCAAATAACACATCTTCATAATGAAAATGAAAGGTTAAGATTATGTCTCCATGGATTCCTAAATGGTGACAAAATAATTGACATAATCTTAAAGAAGGCTAGTCATAGACCTAATCATGCATTTTATGTTAGGACTAGCTTATCCAACCCTCATGTTAGATGCCATTATTGTGGAATAAATGGTCATTACCAATTCCAATGTGCATCTAAGATTAGGGATTGTGGTGGAACCAAGAAATCTTGGGTTCCCAAAGCCCCCATATGATCCTCTTCATATGTGCTTAGATTAGGGGCTTATGCTTAAAATTGAATATTTTTTATGGTTCATTTAATATCCCCTCTTGTATTGAAGTTGTTTTCCAAATAGGGGGAGTTCTAGGTTTGTCCTTTTCCTTGAAAAAGGGGGAGCTTTAAATTGAATATTTCATCCCTTTGTTTCTCTTTTACCCCAATCTTTTTTATTGATGCCAAAGGGGGAGAGAAATCTAGTGTAAGGAAATACATGCATGCTTTTATTGGAAAATCTCTTGTGCTTGTCATCATAAAAAAGGGGGAGATTGTAAGCCCAATGGTTTCCACCTTGGCATTCCCATCTTATTTTGATGATTCCAGTACACAAGTGATTTATGATCACTAATGTGTTTGATTGTCTAAGTTGTAGATCACATTGGTGCTAAGACAACATTGCTTAGATTAAGGCCAAAGAAGATCTCATTGGACCACATTATGAAGGCCAAAGACATCGGAGATCCAAGACGAATGAAGACTTGAAGAATCGCATTGAAGATCGAAGTCAATTTAGATTGTATAAGATCCAATTTTAATTTAGATTTTTTGAGGCATAATTAAGTTAATCTCACATTCCCTAAATGTATAAAAGATTGTCCTTGTGGTGTTCCAACACTTTGGAACCCTCGTAACAATCCCAACTTGGTGTAAAGTTGGAAGCCCAAAAACAAGAATTGAAAATCTGCTTGTCATAAGCTTATCGGAACTCCGAGAGAATTTTCGGAGCTCCGAGACATTCCTCGGAGCTCCGAGAAATGGTCCAGTAGCCTTTTTTCAATTTCTGTTTATATTCCCGGAACTCCGAGATCACTATAACGGCCAGATTTATAGCCGTTGAGAATTTTGCTGGAATTACCACAATGCCACTGAATGGTCATATTTGGGTTTTTCTATAAATATGGGCATTCCAAACACCCCAATAAGGAATCCTAACACTCTAAAAACATACTTGAACATCCTAAGAGTGATCAATACTTGTTTATGCCTCTCATCATCAAATATTAGGATTTTGATCATTAGGCTCAATTTGTACATCTTCTACAAAGTTGTAAACCCTTGTGAGAGATTTTTGTTTGTTTCTTTCTTATTCAAGAAACGTGTATTGGGCGAGTGTTCGGAGAAGCGTAGCCCACTCTCCGTGATGAAGATTGCCACCAAGGTTAAAGGCGGTCGGAATTGTAATCGGCATTGATCTTCGCCCAAGTTAAGAAGATCACATAGTGAAGCCATCAACGGGTTTGGTTGGTGGAGTGGAGTAAGCCTCGCGTTCTGAGGACCGAACCACTTTAAATCTCGGGTGCACTCTCTCTTAGACTCTTGCTCTTTATTTGCATTGCACCTTTAGATTTAACTTGTGTGCTTGAATTTTATTGTTGATCTCTTAATTTCCAAAATTAGGTTTGAGTTTTCAAAAGGTTAAAACTTGCTAAGCAACCTAATAATTTTCACTCCTCATAGTTGTCATTTCGGGACCACCCTTGGATTTTCAAGGTTGGGTTCGGGTCGGGTCAGGTTGCCAAGGCTTAAACCCTAACCCGACCTGAAATTAAATCGGGTTGGCTTTTCCCAACCCAACCGTGGAAATGCCAACCCAACCCAAGCGAAAATCGGGTTGAACTCGTCGGGTTCAGGTTGACCCGACCCAAATTGCACCCCTATTACTGCAGCTATCGAAAAAGAAGGTGATATATCCGCTCCTTTTGACTACTTGGCACCCTGCAACAACAGTGTATGTGGCAATCATCCCCATTGAATCCTTCTAACGTGAACTACATTAGCCCCTCTGCAGTCTTTGATACACTACTGCTGGGTGTCCCAAGTAATCAAAAGGGGTGATATATCACTTCCCCAACGAAAAACCTATCTAATACCTGAGGTATACTTGAAAGAAAACAAGAAAAAAAGAACGCAATAATAAAAACAAATCTTATTTTTAATTGACTTAATTCAAAAATCGTTCCATGTTGATATGTATCTGTTAATATTTAAGTCCAACCTCATTGAATCCTTCTTCTGACATGAACTACATCAGCCCCTCTCCAGTCATTGATACACTGCTGCTGTGTGTCCCAAGCAGTAAAAAGAAGCGGATATATCACTTCCCCATGAACTACATCAGCCCTCTCCAGTCATTGATACACTGCTGCTGGGTGTCCCAAGCAGTAAAAAGAAGCGGATATATCACTTCCCCATCGAAAAACCTATCAAATACGTGAGGTATACTGGTAACTGGACTTAGTGAGGTGCCTGGCAAAAAAAGATATAGGGAGCACCCATTGGTCAATACTCATTTATGACAGATGCTGTCATAAATGAATATCGACTAATGGGGGCGTCTTTTTACACATTTTTTGCAAGGGAGCCCATCAGTCTCGCAGTCCTCTTATTACATACTTCAGTTTTCTACATCGGTCTTATGGCCACCAGTAGACCATCTTTTGCAGTTCGGACATTCCTCTGATTGCTGGGTATCACTTTGCTAATTTACATCAAAAGAAAGATATTTTGGTCATTTGGTAAGACACGAGATTTAGACCCAACTACCCCCATTTTTTTTCTTTGGAAAAAAGACAAAAAAAGCTCTTTGTTGGACTATTATTCAAAAATCAGTGGAGAGATGAAAACGACCAAAATGAAGTGCTTTTCACTATTCATATTTTATTGACGACCGAATTACCCCTCCTGCCCATTCCCTCTGACAGACATCTTTTCACCTAATAAAAAGCATTTTTTCCCTCCTTGAGGCTGTAAACGTTTTAGTGTAACGTATATAACATGTTTCCCAACTCTCTCCCAACACAGCAACCGTTGGTAGGCCCACCATTTGAACCCTGCCCATACTTTTTAAAATGAACACAATACCAAACCGTCCATTTGATGGGCCACAAAGGTTGCATCCAAAAATATCATTTCCATAGGCTGATCCTAGCCCTTCAATCTAAATAGAAACTACATATTATGCAACCTCTATGGAATGGAGGGTTGTGACCTGGGGTATGCCAGAAATTTTGCACAAGGGGGGCAAAAATTATAGTAATTTTTTTTCTCCAAACAAATGAAAGCAATATTATAGTCTTAAAAAAAAACACTCATATATAATCCATCACCAACATACATTGAGGTAAAGAAAAATGACATCTTACAATTTTAGAGCGCAAAACCTAATAACATGACCCGTAAGAAATTTTTATAGGCTTCCTCGATGTGGTCTCATTTTTTGGAAACGACACATGATTGTCTCATCATCGATATTACCAAAAATATCCTTCTCAACATATAGAATCAAGCAATCAGCCATAAATTGATCCGACATTCTATTGCGTAATCGATTCTTCAAGATCTTCATGGCAGAAAAGGCCCTCTCAACGGTTGCAGTTGCGACTGGTAAAATTAGTACCAATGTGATGAGCTTGTAAACAAGTGGATACAAGGCATGCTTTCCCTTCTCAACTATTTTTTCAGCAAGATCTCCAATTCTTTTCAAATTCACAAAGTGAGTATTGGACCTCATATCAAGAATATATGTTTCAAGTTGGTTGTCTAATTCTTTTGTAGAATACTGAACTTTTGGAAATTCTTTTAGATAAAACTTAGAGTTGAATCAACTTCTCTTTATCAAATGCATAAAATGAATCACTTGGATTCAAACATGCCATACATAGAAGCAACTCTGTATTTGCTTCATTGAAATGACTATTGAGCTCTTGAAGTTGCAAGTCTATAACTTGAAAAAACAACTCAACTTGAAAATGGTGCAAGACCGTTCTTTTCTCTTCATGCCGTCGCACTCTTCCGGGAACGACATAAGTATCAACCATGTTAGGGACTTCTATGTCATGTTTGGCACAAAATGAAGAAATGTCATCTAACAAATAATTCCATCCATTGTCTCGCATCAATTGTAGCCGTTATTTTGATATTCTCACTAATGTCATGGCATTCACAATATCTTGATCCTTCCTTTGCAATGCTTTCGACAATTCATTTGTAATTCCTAATAAACTTATCATCAAATGAAGGAAAAATGCGAATTCAAAAGTTTGCAATGATTTCAAGAGATTATGTGCTTCATGTCTTTGATCCGAACTTAACTTCATATGTAATAACCGGTAAAATATATATATATATATATATATATATATACAAATAAATAAAAATGGCCTCATAGGTGGGTAATCATAGGCCATTACTCATTTTTCCCCCGAGTTAATCGGGCATGAGGACATCTGGCATAATAAGGCGTACGCGATTCGAACCCAACGCTGAGCGAGGATTGAACGGCTTCCTACCACTAATCCACCGTCCCAGATGTCAACTAAAAATGAGTAGATACTTACACATATTAAAAATTACCAATAGTCACTATTCATAATTACTATTCACAATAGTCACTATGCAAGATTACTATGCAGAAATACTACGTAAGATTACTATGCAGAAATACTATGCAAGTTCACTATTGAGATAAACTATTCAAAATTACTATTCACAGTATGACCCACCGAGTACTATTCACAAACGGGTCCCACATCAGCGGGCCCCACACAAGCGGGTCCTACCACCAGTGGGACCCACAACAAGCAGGACCCACAATTAGCGGGACCCATCACTAGTGGGAACCACTACCAGAAGGACACACCGCAACCACTTTCATTAAATCATTGGTTAAGCGGGTCACTCCACAACCACTATCATTAATGAGTAGTTGCGCTTCACCGACGAAAATAATAATTAAATAATATTAATCATCCTATTACTATTCAAGCAGCCTTTACTATTCATTTATTTATACCTTTACTATTCCTATATTTTTAAAAGCATTTAAGAGAAGCATTTAAGAGGGTAGTTGTGAATTTAATAATGTAGTATCTATAAATAGCGGCTCTCATTTTGTTATTTCGACAAACCCTAGTAGAGCTAAAAATTCAGAGAAGAAAGAGTAATAGAGAGAGGGAAAAAGAGAGAGAGGAGAAGGAAAAGGAAATCCACTTCATCACTACCAAGGTAAGTCTTTCATATAGATAGTTAAAGTATTTATTGTGGGTAATATGGTTGGTTCTACCACCTATGTAAATATTAGGATAAAGCATGCATAAGAGGCGATAACTCGCTATAGATTATGCAAGTTTTATCATCTTATTTGAACGGTGAAATGCTAGCATAGTAACCGTAAAGTAAACTTTAATCAAAGAAAGGCGAACTGCTGAGCATAGTAGCCCATCTTATTTGAACGGTGAAATGCTAGCATAGTAACCGTAAATTAAACTTTAATCAAAGAAAGGCGAATTGCTGAGCATAGTAGCCAAGAAATAAACTAAACCAAAGAATGGTGAACTGCTGAGCATAGTAACCTGTGGGGTCCACATGAATAACATGTGGGGTCCACATGAATAGTAACATGTGGGGTCCACATGAATAGTAACATGTGGGGTCCACATGAGTAGTAACATGTGGGGTCCACATGAGTAGTAACATGTGGGGTCCATATGAATAGTGTATGCTGGGCCCCATGATTTTAAAAATTTAATAGAAAGAACACTGAACACAGGGAATATTATTTTGGACATAGATGGACATTACCTGGACAGAAAGGACTCTGCCTTAAAACATGAATTTGATAAAATTAGAATATATTTACAGGTTATCCACTCCAAGGTGTAAGCTCAAACAAACCTGTGATCAGAAAGCTATATGTAAGGGTTTTCTTCCTTTGATTCTCTTTTACTATACTGGATGAAAGTATTTTCTATTCTTTGATTCTCTTTATACGCAATTGCCATAAAAGTTTCTATCCTTCTGAGATACACAACTGATGAGAATCCAAGGGGGATCCTTTCTTTCAGATCCCATTCCTTTCAGATAAATGACTTTACTGATAAAGCTATAATTCTATTTGTATCCTCGAAACTTGTTTCTGTGAGATATGTTTATGTTTAGGGTTTATCTTGTGATACCCTAATTCTGAATATGGACTGAGTTATGATATGATGACGGGTGGACGCGTTATAGTCCTCCATGTGCACGTGGGTAAAGACGACTCTAGAGAGTGTAAATCTAGAGGATTATGAGCCGAGGTATGGCTATGAATGGGCCGAGCTATGGCTATGAATGAAAGCATCTATGCTTAATAAAGTCTATATATATAATTCTATATATATCAAGTTCTGTAAGTTTTCTCTATATGTTTGGAAAGTATGTTGTGCTTATTCTTTCTTTCCATGTTTATAATGTGAGATGTCCTATCTATAAAATATCATGTTCTTATGAGCTTGACAATTCTACATCACTTGTTGTTTATACCCTACTGGGCTATTTGAGCTCACCCCTTTTTCCTTGTTTTATTGTTCCAACCCCCAGGTGAAGTATAGATGAGAGATGAGGAATGCTAGAGTTGAATGCAGAATTGTTCTAAAGGATAAATATGTTTTAAATATGTATCAACTATGTCTTGAATTAAGATGTAATAAGTGAGACCTAATTTCTGTAAACCCTCTAAACGTAGTTGTTGTATTTGAGATCTTGGGAATAATGAAAGTTTTTTTGAGAAAGATGATGTAATATTCTTCTACGCACCGAGTTGGTATTTCCAAAAATCCGGGGCGTTACATTTGGTATCAAAGCGAAGTTTAGTCGGTTTTGGAAATTAGGATTCAAAAAGATAGGATTAGAATTTACCCTATCTTAAGTTAGAATATGTTAACTATACCGCTAGTAGTTGGTTATTATAGAACTTATGTGCTATTTATAACTTCTGTGATACTTCTATAAATGCTTTTAAATATGAGTTATAATTTAGATTACTAACGTGATACTATGATATGAAGATGGCGGAGAATCAGGAACAGATTATTGCAATCGAAGCTGAGACAAGGAGGGGACGTGGCAAGCCATGCAGAGAAAGGCAAGCAAGAAACCAACAACCTACAGCCAACGCTAGAAACAACAACGCAGGAAATGATGCCATTGACACTGCATTGGTACAGCTAGCCCAAGCAATGACAGCAAACATGAACCAACAACGAGCCTCATCTGCTCCACTTCAAAATGAATGAGCTATATTGGAACAGTTTATAAGGCAACATCCTGCTGCCTTCTCGGGAACTACAGATCCCTTAGAAGCTGAAAGATGGATTCACTCCATCGAAAAGATCTTTTCGGTGATTGACTGCACCAGCCAACAACGTGTAAGATTGGCGACGTATAGATTGGACGGTGATGTGGATTAGTGGTGGAATTTAGTCCGAAATACAAAAACCGAAGAAGAAATGAACGCAATGTGTTGGAATGAATTCAAAAGAATCTTCCTCGAAAAATACTTCCCACAACCACTAAAAGCTCAGCTAGTGAGAGAATTTATTTCATTAAAGCAAGAAGAGGGAGAGACAGTCTCCCAATATGAAGCAAAATTCACAAGACTGGCTCGATATGCAACCCACCTAGTGACTGACGTTCAAAGTAAGGTGGACAAATTCCAATACGGATTAAAGCCTAGTGTCAGGCGGGCATTAGCAGCTTTAGATTTTCAAAGCTACGAAGCCGTGGTGAGATGTGCTTTGAAAGTGGAAATTGAACATTTGGACTTTCAGCAGTCCAAAAACAAGTTGACCGGCGTAAAGAGAACGAATGAAAGCCAACCAGGAGGATCTGGAACAAAGAGACCTAATGTCAAGGAAGCAGGAGACCAGCAACATTGCTCAAAATGTGGAAAGAGACATGGAGGTGTCTGTTACGCGGGGACACGAAAATGCTTCCAATGCGGAATGGAAGGACATGTGGCAAAGGACTGCAAGACGGTCCCAAAACGGGAACAAAATCCAACTTTGACTCGGAACAGTCAGCCAACCCTCAAGCAGACTCTGAATGCTCACCTAGACATCAAGTGTTTCAATTGTAACGAAATGGGACACTATTCAAATCAATGCACCAAGCCGAGCAGCAGGAGGAGGTCGACAACAACAACAACAGCCAAGGGGACAGGCCCGTACTTTTGCTATCACAACTGCTGAAGTGGAGGCAACGAATGATGTGGTGACAGGTACTTTGTCTGTAAGTTCGAAGAATGCACATATATTATTTGATTCTAGCTCTACGCATTCTTTCGTTTCACCAAAGTTTGCCAAGCATTTGAGCATACCACTTCAGAAGTTAGATCTTGAACTTTCTGTTAAAACACCTGGTGGAAATTCTCTAGTTACATCAGGAGTTTATCGAGCATGCTCTGTTGATATTTGTGGTAGAAACTTATCAGTAGATCTTATCTCCTTACCTATTTTAGAATTCGATGTTATATTAGGAATGGATTGGTTGACTTTAAACCATGCTAACATAGACTGTTACAGGAAAGAAGTCAGGTTTACTATTCCTGATCAACCCCAACTTGTATATAAAAGCCTTGACAGAAACAAAACTCCAGCACTAATATCATCGTTGCAGGCAAGACGATTATTAAAACAGGGCTGTGAAGGATATCTCGCTCAAGTTCAAGTTGTGGACACGAGTAAAAAGAAGATGAAATTGGAGGACGTGCCTATTGTGCAAAAGTACGTGGATGTATTCCCTGACGATCTACCAGGAGCCCCACCGAATAGAGAACTGGAATTCTCTATCGAGCTAGTACCGGGAGCAAATCCAATATCCAAAAGACCGTATCGAATGGCGCCGATAGAATTGGAGGAACTAAAGAAGCAACTGCAAGAACTATTAGACAAATGATTCATCCGGCCCAGTGTATCACCCTGGGGAGCTCCCGTCCTGTTCGTAAAGAAGAAGGATGGATCAATGAGGTTGTGCATTGATTATCGAGAACTGAACAATGTCACAATAAAGAACAAGTACCCGTTGCCCAGAATCGACGACTTGTTCGACCAACTTCAAGGTGCCATGTACTTCTCCAAGATCGATCTCAGATCTGGTTACCACCAACTGAAAGTAAAGAAGGAAGAAGGAAGACGTTCCAAAGACGGCGTTCCGCACGCGATACGGACATTATGAGTTCATTGTCATGCCATTCGGACTAACGAATGCCCCAGCCGTATTCATGGATCTAATGAACAGAGTATTTCACGATTATCTTGACAAGTTTGTCGTGGTGTTTATCGACGACATTCTTGTCTATTCTAAGAGTCGCGAAGAACATGAGGAACATCTGAAGATTGTTTTACAAACACTTCGACAGAAGAAGCTGTATGCCAAATTCAGTAAATGTGAATTCTAGTTGCAGCAAGTGGCGTTCTTGGGTCACAGAGTCACCCGAGAAGGAATTTCTGTGGATCCAGCGAAGACTAAAGCCGTTGAAGAATGGCAAAGACCCACGACAGCAACAGAAATTCGGAGTTTCTTGGGACTTGCCGGCTATTATAGAAGGTTCGTGGAAAACTTCGCTCGATTAGCAAATCCATTAACGAAATTAACTCGGAAAGGCGCGAAGTTTATCTGGACCAAAGAATGCGAGGAAAGCTTCCAAACGTTAAAGAAGAGACTCGTCAGCGCACCTGTGCTAGCATTACCAACACCAACCGGAGGATTTGTGATCTACAGTGACGCATCAAAAGAAGGGCTCGGCTGCGTATTAATGCAAAATGATAAAGTTATAGCTTATGCATCACGCCAACTAAAATACCACGAGCAAAACTACCCCACGCATGATATGGAATTGGCGGCAGTAATCTTTGCACTGAAGATCTGGCGACATTATCTCTACGGGGAAAAGTGTGAAATTTATACTGATCACAAGAGTCTCAAATACATATTTTCCCAGAAGGAGCTGAATATGAGACAAAGAAGGTGGCTAGAGTTACTAAAGGACTATGACTGCACCATTCATTATCATCCTAGAAAAGCGAATGTAGTGGCAGATGCATTGAGTAGAAAAACTTCCGGAACCTTGGCAAGAATGTTAACCACTCAAAAGCATTTACTCCAAGATCTGAGAAAACTGGATATGGAAATAGTAGAACCGCGAACCAAGGGCTACATAGCACAGATGGTTGCCCAACCATCACTATTGGAGAAAATCAAGGCCACTCAAGTCGACGATCCTGAATTACAAGGAAAGATCGAAGCAATTCGGAAAGGCAAACTTTCCGAATTCAATGTTGATAAAGATGACATCTTAAAATTCAACACAAGACTGTGTGTGCCCTCCGATCCAGAATTAAGAAGGAAGTTGCTAACTGAAGCACATAGTTCGGCATTCTCCATACACCCAGGGAGTACGAAGATGTATCGAGATCTTCGAACCCATTATTGGTGGAATAATATGAAGAGAGAGATTGCTGAGTTCGTGTCTACATGCTTGGTTTGCCAACAAGTTAAAGCAGAACGACAGCTACCAAAGGGAGCCTTACAACCACTAGAGGTGCCTATATGGAAGTGGGATATGATAGCAATGGATTTCGTTACGGGACTACCGAGGACCACGAAAGGAAATGACGCAATATGGGTCATCATTGATCGACTGACGAAGGTAGCTCATTTTATCCCAATACGAGAAAATTTTTCCTTAGATCAATTGGCGAAGCTCTACATCAAAGAAGTAGTACGTTTACACGGCATACCAGCATCCATTATGTCTGATCGTGACCCGCGCTTCACATCTAATTTTTGGAGGCGTATACAAAAGCATTGGGGGACAAAGTTGAACTTCAGCACTGCCTTTCATCCTCAAACAGATGGTCAATCCGAACGGACAATTCAGACACTGGAGGATATGCTTAGAGCTTGCATAATAGACTTCCAAGGTAATTGGGACCAACACTTACCATTGGTTGAATTTTCTTATAATAACAGTTATCACTCTAGTATAGAGAGTGCACCCTATGAAGCTCTCTATGGTAAGAGGTATAGAACACCGACGTGTTGGGATGAGGTCGGAGAAAGAAAATTTCGAGGCCCAGAGTTAGTACAAGAAACTACTGACAAAGTACGTATGATCCAACAACATATGAGGACGGCTCAAAGCAGACAGAAGAGCTACGCCGATCATCGACGTCGAGACTTGGAGTTTGCAGTGGGTGACCGTGTATTCTTAAAAGTATCACCTTGGAAGGGTGTGATAAGGTTCGGAAAGAAAGAGAAGCTCAGTCCCAGATATATTGGACCATACGAAATACTTGAATGAATTGGACCAGTAGCATACCGTGTAGCTTTGCCACCAGCCTTGTCACATGTTCACAATGTGTTTCACGTCTCACTTTTTAAGGAAATACTTGGCGGACCCATCACATGTACTGCAAACAGAACCAATGCAGTTGGAACAAGATTTGTCTTATGAAGAGCAACCAGTACAAATCCTTGATCGAAAAGAACAAATTCTTCGGACAAAAAGAATATCACTGGTGAAGATTCTGTGGAGGAGCCAAGCCACCGAGGAAGCAACATGAGAACCGGAGGAGGAGATGAAACAAAAGTATCCTCATCTATTTACTTCTTAAGGTACGTAAAATTTCGAGGACAAAATTTTTTTAAGGGGGGTAGAATGTAATAACCGGTAAAATATATATATATATATGGCCTCATAGGTGGGTAATCATCGGCCATTACTCATTTTTCCCCCGAGTTAATCGGGCATGAGGACATCTGGCATAATGGGGCGTACGCGATTCGAACCCAACGCTGAGCGAGGATTGAACGGCTTCCTACCACTAATCCATCGTCCCAGATGTCAACTAAAAATGAGTAGATACTTACACATATTAAAAATTACCAATAGTCACTATTCATAATTACTATTCACAATAGTCACTATGCAAGATTACTATGCAGAAATACTACGTAAGATTACTATGCAGAAATACTATGCAAGTTCACTATTGAGATAAACTATTCAAAATTACTATTCACAGTAGGACCCACCGAGTACTATTCACAAGCGGGTCCCACATCAGCGGGCCCCCACAAACGGGTCCCACATCAGCGGGCCCCACACAAGCGGGTCCTACCACCAGTGGGACCCACAATTAGCGGGACCCATCACTAGTGGGAACCACTACCAGAAGGACACACCGCAACCACTTTCATTAAATCATTGGTTAAGCGGGTCACTCCACAACCACTATCATTAATGAGTAGTTGCGCTTCACCGACGAAAATAATAATTAAATAATATTAATCATCCTATTACTATTCAAGCAACCTTTACTATTCATTTATTTATACCTTTACTATTCCTATATTTTTAAAAGCATTTAAGAGAAGCATTTAAGAGGGTAGTTGTGAATTTAATAATGTAGTATCTATAAATAGCGGCTCTCATTTTGTTATTTCGACAAACCCTAGTAGAGCTAAAAATTCAGAGAAGAAAGAGTAAGAGAGAGAGGGAAAAAGAGAGAGAGGAGAAGGAAAAGGAAATCCACTTCATCACTACCAAGGTAAGTCTTTCATATAGATAGTTAAAGTATTTATTGTGGGTAATATGGTTGGTTCTACCACCTATGTAAATATTAGGATAAAGCATGCATAAGAGGCGATAACTCGCTATAGATTATGCAAGTTTTATCATCTTATTTGAACGGTGAAATGCTAGCATAGTAACCGTAAAGTAAACTTTAATCAAAGAAAGGCGAACTGCTGAGCATAGTAGCCCATCTTATTTGAACGGTGAAATGCTAGCATAGTAACCGTAAATTAAACTTTAATCAAAGAAAGGCGAATTGCTGAGCATAGTAGCCAAGAAATAAACTAAACCAAAGAATGGTGAACTGCTGAGCATAGTAACCTGTGGGGTCCACATGAATAACATGTGGGGTCCACATGAATAGTAACATGTGGGGTCCACATGAATAGTAACATGTGGGGTCCACATGAGTAGTAACATGTGGGGTCCACATGAATAGTAACATGTGGGGTCCATATGAATAGTGTATGCTGGGCCCCATGATTTTAAAAATTTAATAGAAAGAACACTGAACACAGGGAACATTATTTTGGACATAGATGGACATTACCTGGACAGAAAGGACACTGCCTTAAAACATGAATTTGATAAAATTAGAATATATTTACAGGTTATCCACTCCAAGGTGTAAGCTCAAACAAACCTGTGATCAGAAAGCTATATGTAAGGGTTTTCTTCCTTTGATTCTCTTTTACTATACTGGATGAAAGTATTTTCTATTCTTTGATTCTCTTTATACGCAATTGCCATAAAAGTTTCTATCATTCTGAGATACACAACTGATGAGAATCCAAGGGGGATCCTTTCTTTCAGATCCCATTCCTTTCAGATAAATGACTTTACTGATAAAGCTATAATTCTATTTGTATCCTCGAAACTTGTTTCTGTGAGATATGTTTATGTTTAGGGTTTATCTTGTGATACCCTAATTCTGAATATGGACTGAGTTATGATATGATGACGGGTGGACGCGTTATAGTCCTCCATGTGCACGTGGGTAAAGACGACTCTAGAGAGTGTAAATCTAGAGGATTATGAGCCGAGGTATGGTTATGAATGGGCCGAGCTATGGCTATGAATGAAAGCATCTATGCTTAATAAAGTCTATATATATAATTCTATATATATCAAGTTCTGTAAGTTTTCTCTATACGTTTGGAAAGTATGTTGTGCTTATTCTTTCTTTCCATGTTTATAATGTGAGATGTCCTATCTATAAAATATCATGTTCTTATGAGCTTGACAATTCTACATCACTTGTTGTTTATACCCTACTGGGCTATTTGAGCTCACCCCTTTTTCCTTGTTTTATTGTTCCAACCCCCAGGTGAAGTATAGATGAGAGATGAGGAATGCTAGAGTTGAATGCAGAACTGTTCTAAAGGACAAATATGTTTTAAATATGTATCAACTATGTCTTGAATTAAGATGTAATAAGTTAGACCTAATTTCTGTAAACCCTCTAAACGTAGTTGTTGTATTTGAGATCTTGGGAATAATGAAAGTTTTTTTGAGAAAGATGATGTAATATTCTTCTACGCACCGAGTTGGTATTTCCAAAAATCCGGGGCGTTACATCATATCCTTGACAATAAGATCAAACACATCAAGAATAGAGAAAAACATATATTCCAACCTAACCAGTGTTCTATAGTGTGAGCTCCAACATGTATCCCCCGCTCGTTTGAGTGTGGTCTCTTGATTATGTCCTTCTTCCTAATAAGCACTATTTATTGTTGGAGGAATTTCCTCTGTGGTGGTTATGAGAAAAGAAAAATAAGATGCTTCAAGGCGCGTAATCGCTTTCCTTAAGACAATATTCGCCCCTATCAGTTGTGTGCAAAGGGGTCCGCCAATTGCCTCCAAGATACAATGAAGCATTGTAGGACAATCCTGCAATTGTTTGATGACGCTTTGCACAAGCGGAATCAAACCCAAAACACCGTTCAAGAACTTCAAACCTTAGAGAAAATCACTAAAATTGTTTCTGCAGAAAACAGTTTTTAGTGCACTGTTTTATGAACAAATTAACTTAAAAAACAAGTGAGAGAGAGAGATTGCTAGAGAGAGAAGAAAGTACAACAATAACTGTTTTCTCATTCGTTGAGAAGAAAGATTTCTGCTCTTTTATAGAGCACTAGATGTCTATTGACCAAGAGAAACATCTCTTCAAGACATCCCTTTGATTGGTTTGAATAATGGCCATTCGATCACAACTCTTTGTAATTTAAGTATCTTGGATCACTCACAAAGTGTCCTTTGTGTTTGAAAAACATTCATGACTCCTGGGAAGAAAAAGATATGAAGAAAGGATGAAAAATGGAAGTGAAAAGCCATATCTATTTTCTCCCAACTGATAGTTTTTCGAACAACCGAGGTCGACCGAGCTACTGCTGTCGCTTGCCGGCATGCTTCTGTCCATTTATTTTTTTCTCGATCCAAAGAACCGCGGTCGATCGTCCTTCGACCGCCGAACACCTTCCTGGAAATCATTCAAGTTTCCAGTAACCAATCCGTGATCGCCCATGATACCCTGGTCGATCGGCCCTGTCTAAAAAATGTTTTTATATTTAAAATTAAAAACTCGAAAAACAATTTTAATTTTCAAATACCACTTTGCATTTTGAAAATCTCTAACAATCCTCCACCATTTTCTAAATAAAAGAATAGCTTTCTCATAAGGCTTGGAAATTTTATGCATAGATGAAGGTATATTACGATTTAAACCTTCACTTAGTGATGACATATCAAAGTTAGCTAGAATTGCATAGTAGACATATCTTTGAACTAGCTATTCTATACAGCTAACCAGAAACTTCTTTACATATAAGATTTCGTCTTTATAGGTAGTTTTTAAGAGCCGACACGTGTATTGGCTTTGTATCTGTATCTCGGTTTCATGAGTGCTTTAGAGATTAGCCAAGCCTCATAGGAAGCGGCACCACCTCCACACTCACATAGGTAGGCTTAAGAGTGCCCCTGTAACTATAGCACCCTAACATCCTGTTACAAGCCTATTAAGAGCCAATTGCTCATTACACATTACATGTACCAAGCACTTTCCCTTGGGATGAAAATAATGTATATTATAGTGCTTGCAATCAGTCCATATAATGTACTTGGGCTCATTGAACTAAAGACTTGATGTCTCTTCAAGCGTTGGGTTGAGTTTCCATCATTGGTGATCATTGGTTATTGGCTTTAGAGCTCATTGGTTTTAAAAACATCAATGGGGAAACTCAACCCAACGCTTGAAGCCAATGCAATAAACTCTGCTTCCATGGTGGAAGTAGTTATACATGTCTACTTCTTAGAAGCCCAGGAGATAGCTCCCCCACTAAGAGTGAATATCCATCCACTCGTTGATGAATGATCAACATTCTCAGTTAACCAACTGGAATCTATGTAACCTTCTAATACAACCGGGTACCCACTATAAGACAACCCATAGTCTATAATGCCTTTTAGATATTTTAGTATCCTATTTATTGCATTCCAATGTAGATTACTAGGATTACTAGTGTGTCTACTTAGTTTACTGTAAGCCCAAGGGTTTCCATGGGTTCAAACATTCACCTTACCTTACTGTTTTGATGCTACCAAATTAAATTAATTAGCATTTATGGACTGATATGTTACTTTTTACTAATTCCAGTACTTTACAGGTTTCTGCACACAAAAGGTGCAAGGTGGTGTCGTCATAAAATTCACAGGGTTTAACCCACATAAAATTATGATGTAAATCCCTCTGCCTTCTCTACTTTCTACTATTTACAAGTTTCTGCACACAGAAGGTGCGAGGTGGTGTCGTCATAAAATCCAAAGGGTTTAACCCATAGGAATTTATGATGTAAATCCCTCCGCCTTCTCTGCTTAATGTACAGTCATTTTCCATTTGATTTTGGTTAATCTGTGTTGTGAGTAAGTTGGGAAATCAGGCTCTGCCGCAAGCAACTTACAATATCAATCAGGTCAACTATCGTTTATTTTTGTTTTCTTTTGTAAATCCACTTCATTTACATACGGAATTAAACGTAACCTAACAAGGGAAATAAAATCAACTTATTTCATTTCAAATCCTTCGAAAATGCCAATCTAAGTTCAAAGACCGGATTAAGCCGGGTAAGAGAGGTGCCTAATACCTTCTTCAATTGTAACCACAACTCTTACCCAGATATCTGTAAGGACCATGCCTTATCAACAGAGCAAAATATAATGGTTCACAGTCCCAGAGCAAAAGAACCCCTTTGGTTACTATTCTTCTAATGGAATTCGAGCCTCGTTGCTCATTCCCTTAGAAGAACAGATACGGGTCCTGGGCCCTAACCTAGGTGGCGACTCTGAATTGTCTTTATCTCGTGAAGTTAGAACCTCAGTCCCGAGTTCGTAAGATGCGCAGATTAAATAACACCCCCTTTCTTTTGAATACCCGATTGTGGTGATCCCTTACTGTCCTGCACAACGAGGGAAAAAACCGGCTCCCACAGTAGGCTAAAGAGCGGTTAGGTGTGAGATTATCTTAATGCCCCTGGACAAGTGTCGTCTTGTGATTGGGCAAGGACTTGGTCTGGAACTTTCCAAATTAGGTAAGGTTACGCACATACCCTTTGCCACTTGGTGGCCTATGATTGGACCGTTATTTTTACCCCCATCAGTTGCCCCCCGATTCCTCAAGTCGAGTTTCGAGCTGGGGAAGGAAGAGAGCGTTGACGGGCTAATCATTTATGGCCGGTGTCGGTTTGTGCGTCTCATTGCATTGTTTGTGCTTCAGAGGGAGTTCTAGTCATAGTTTCAGTCACATTGGGACTAATAAGACTTTCACTTTTCTTCTCCACTGCCCGCTATGGGGCTCGGCTACCGTATTGTATGAATTGCGTCTTGGCATTTTTTTCATATTTTTCAAGCATTTAAGCTCCGTAGGAAGTTCGGATTTCATTTTGTATGAACTATGCCTTTGCATTTTCGGCGAAACTTTAAGTACAAAATGCTCTAAAGGGAAGCTTGCTCTAAATAAGAGCTACGCCTTAGCATTTTTGAGAAACTTTGGGTTCACATGCTCACAAAATGAGCCGGGTTCCTCCTCTTATGAGCTACTGCTTGCAATTTTTCGTGAAATTTCGGGACCAAATGCCCTCTAATGTGTTCGTCCGGCTCTTTATATGAGCTGCGACTTATAATTTTTGACATTTGCATCTTTTGTGGGGCTGTGTGCTTTTGATGTTTTCACTCTTCATTAATGTTTCTATATCTATACAATGAAAATATGTCTGTCTTTTGTGATATTTCCACCCCCCAAGAGGCTATAGTGAGATCGGCCTGCGTTTTTGCCGAAGTGCATTTTTTATGCTTTGGGTGTTTTTTGATATTGCCACCCTTCCAGGGAGCCATATTAAGTTCGGATGGCCCTTTTTACCGAAGAGCATTTGAATGCTTGTGGTGTTTTTTGATATTCCCCTCCTATGTATTGACCCAAGATCAACGGCCTCTTTAATAACAAACAAGGGCCATGTGGAGAGACCCTTCATATAGACATAAGACATGCCTCAATTATTAAAGGGATCCCTAAAAAAGGGAGAATTGTGACCGTGTCCACATGCAGAAGAATATCCTTAGTTGGTCTGCCACATAGCCAATTATTATATAGTGGGCCATCTTTGGTTGATCTGAACCGTCCATCTGATATGCCTTAAGAGTGGATCCAGCCCATTGATGTGCGCTCCCAAAAAATAGCAATCCAAACTCCAAGTTTATAAGTAGGGAATTGATATCGCCACCCTCATGCTTTTATAACATGTTTCTTTATTTTGGGCTTTTGATATTGCCACCCTTCTAAGGAGCCATATTGAGTTCGGATGGCTTTTTTGCCAAAGTGTTTTTTTCACGTTTTGAGTGTTTTATGATATTGCAACTCCCATGTTTTTATAACATGTTTATTTATTTTGGGCTTTTGATATTGCCACCCTTCCAAGGAGCCATATTGAGTTCGGATGGCTTTTTTGGCGAAGTGCTTTTTGCACGTTTTGATTGTTTTATGATATTGCCACTCCCTTGTTTTTATAACATGTTTCTTTATTTTGGGCTTTCGATATTGCCACCCTTTCAAGGAGCCATATTGAGTTCGGCTTGTGTTTTCGCCGAAGTGCGTTTTTGCACATTTTTTGGCGCTTTTTGATATTGCCACCCCGCATGCCTATATGATATGTTTGTTTATTTTGAATTTTTGATATCGCTACCCCCTATGAGGCAACATTGAGTTCCGCTTGTGTTTTTGCCAAAGTGCATTTTGCACATTTTGAGCATTTTTTATATTTGCACCACTCTATGGTGTCATGACATTTTCAGCATTTTTTATATTTGCACCACTCTAAGGGGCCATGTTAAGTTCGTACTTCATTTTTGCTGAGGTGGCCTATGCGCATTTTGCATATTTTTGTGCATTAAGCATGTTGTTTGATATTTCCACCCCCTCAAAGAGGCCACGTTTAGTTCGGACGCCTTTTTTGCCGAATTGGATTTTAGTGTTTTGTATACTTTTTGATATTTCCACTCCTCATGTTTTTAGAGCACGTTTCCTTCGTTTTGAGTTATTGATAGTGCCACATCCCTGTTAGGCAACATTGAGTTCGGTTTGCGTTTATGCCGAAGTGACTTTAGCGCATTTTGCTCATTTTTGACACTTGCACCCCTCAAAAGAGCTCGGCTTGCTCTTTTTATGAGCTAGTACTTCCAACTTTTTGTGAAATTTTGGAACCAAATGTCCAAAGATGAGCTCGGCTTGCTCTTTTTATGAACTAGTACTTCCAACTTTTCGCGAAATTTTGGACCAAATATCCAAAAATTAGTTCGGCGGGCTCTTTATATGAGCTGTAACTTGTAATTTTCTGCAAAATTTCTTGTCCAAAGGCACTTAAGGAGTTCATGGGGCTCTTTATATGAGATAGTACTTGTAATTTTAAGCAAAATTTCGGGTCCAAATGCCCTTAAGGAGTTCGTCTAGCTCTTTATATGAGCGACAACTCGTGATTTCTTGCGAAATTTTTGAGCTCAAAGCGCCCTAAAGTGAGTTCGACAGGCTCTTTATATGAGATGCGCCTTGTAATTTCTTGCCGAATTTTGGGCTATACCGCCTTAAAATGAGTTCGGCTTGCTCTTTATAAGAGCTGTGCCTAGCACTTTTTTCTGAAATTTTAGTTACTTGGCCTACACAGGGAGTTCAGCTAGTCTTAGGGCGAAGGTGGAACTCGTGAAGCATTGACATTTCCATGTCCATTTGCACTGTGTTGTATTTTGCTTTCACAAAAAATGAGCCGTGACTTGCGCTTCTGATATTCGACCACCTCAAAAGGTCATACTAAACTCGGATCTCATATCCGCGTACGTGGGCATAAAAGCATACCATTTCTCATGTTTGAGGTCTGTCATGGGTTTGTACGTTTTTGGCATTCGCATGCCTCGTTTGTTACAGTTCGACTTTTGGTTCAAGTAGATTGGCTAGCTCTTTGTATGAGCTGTGCCTTAGATATTTTTGAAAATTTTCAACCCGTAGGTCAAGCAAGTAGTTCAGTCAGCTCGAACTATGAGTCGTGCCTTAGATTTTTCCCAAAAATTTTCAACCCGTAGGTCAAGTAAGTAGTTCAGTCAGCTCGAACTATGAGCTGTGCCTGGGAAAATTTCATAAAATTTTTGGCCCATGGGCCACATGTTGAGTTCACCTAACTCAAAATATGAGTTGGGACTTAGAATTTTTATCAAAATCTTGGACTCAGGGGTCCAATAATCAGTTTAGTCAGCTCAAAATATGAGCTTGGACACAGGATTTTGGTGCCCGTAGGTCTTTAGTGTCCGTAGGTTTTTGGTGCCCAAGGTTGAGAGCTTAGGTCTTTGGTGCCCATAGGTCTTTATTGCCTAAGGTTGAGAGCTTAGGTTTTTGGTGCCCGTAGGTCTTAGGGGCCTATGGTTGAGAGCTTAGGTCTTTGTTGCCCGTAGGTCTTTAGTGCCAGTAGGTCTTATGTGCTAAGGTTGAGAGCTTAGGCCTTTGTTGCCCGTAGGTCTTAGATGCCTAAGGTTGAGAGCATAGGTCTTTATTGCCCGTAGGTATTTAGTTCTGCCAAGATAAAGTAGAGGAATGCTTTAGTAGTTTTGCAAGCTAACAGATAACTTTCAATTATTAATGGAAGAAAACTAAAGATAGATGGTACTACATCGAGTGTTCATTTTTGGGGCGCTCTCCGCCTTTGACATAATCTTTGAGATATCCTATCTGTAAAAGGTTTTCGATCTCCTCCTTGAGATGACGGCATTCATCTGTGTCATGGCTATGGTCTTTGTGAAACCGACAATATTTCGACTTATTTCTCTTGTCCCCGGGCGTCTGCAAGTTTTGAGGCCATGTGAGGAACTGTTCTCCTTGGATGGCAGTTAAGATCCGCGCCCGCCTTATGTTAAGGGGCGTGTACTCTTCCTCCCGGTGGAGTGGGCTTCTTTCCCTACTGGGTTGCCTCTCGTCGCAACGAAGCTTTAGAGCTGACCCCAACCCATTCTTTTCTTCATCCCGAACTTTTCTCTTTTCATCATTCTGGCCACCTAGGTTCAAGTTTAGGGCAGTTAGAGTTTCTTCAGCTGTGATGCATTTTTCAGTCCGGGCGATCAGGTCAGCCAGGGTGGAAGGAGTCTTCTTGGCTATGGAGAGTCTGAAGTCTGCAGACTTCACTCCCGTCAACTAAGCATTCATTGCTGCTGATGGATCCAGATTTGGGACCTGGAGGGTTTCTCTGTTAAATCGGTTGATATAATCCTTCAAAGATTCAGCTTTCTCTTGTTTCATTGTCATTAGGGAGGTGGCTGTTCTCTGTTGCCTTCTGCTACTCATGAAGTGGTGAGCAAGATTGTCTCCAGACTCCTCAAAGGAACTAATAGACTCGGGCTGGAGTCCAGAGTACCAATCGCGAGCGGCTCCAGTAAGAGTCGTCGTGAAGGCTCTACAAAGGAATCCATCTGAAGCTCCATGCAACAACATCAATGATTTGTAAGTTTCCAGGTGATCGATCGGATCTGTGGTTCCATCGTATTGGGGTAGCTGTGGCATTTTGAATCTGCGCGGTGCGGAGGCACCGAGAACCTCTTCTGTAAAGGGAGGTTTCCTTGAAAACAACCGATTTCCAACAGGGGTGCCCCCCTTCATAAGCAGCCCAATACGATGGTCCATCTCTTCGAGCTTACGCTCCATGTTGTGGGACACGATCCCGCGAGAGGGGTGGGGCGCGAGCCGCCATGCACTCTCTTGGTCTCTAGTACCCACGCGATTGGCGTGTGCTTCTTAGTGTTGATTTAGATTCGTCTTTTATGTGAACTTGGGATCACTAAGGCAATCCGAATTCCACATAAAAGAGACTGACAGAGTCGCCACCTAGATGTGGGATCTAGGACCCGTAATTAACCAGAAATCTAGACTCGCTACCTGGTTACAAGAATGGAAGGTATGGGGATTTATCCACCACATGCACCATTCCTGCCCGATAATCGGTCTTCGATTCCAAAAGCTAACTCTTTTAAATTTATTTTAAATGGCTCATTCAACTCTATGTTAATATGTTATCTACGGGACATGCATCCTATGATCTAATTGCAATGTGAATCCTAAATGTGTATCTTAATTTCTTAATTTGTCTGGATTCAATCTAGGTGAAAGTTCTCCTAAAATTCTAATTTCATGAAAAATCCTAAGTGATTTGATTAAGCATTTACAAGAAAATTAATATACAAAACACCACAATTTGTTGTGGTGCCGACTCGCGGGTGGTATGCCGTCAGACATCCAAGCTGCCTACGTACCCAAGCCTCACTGGGATCAGAGTCGACGTAGTTCGGTGCACCTAAGCTAAGCTACATATGCCTAACTCAACTAGGACACCGACTTAGACGGATTTGACTGTTTCAACAGTTTTAAGAGGAATTATTTAATTCAAGTTGAGGATTTTATTATCTTAGGATTTCATCTAAGATGCTATATGATTCTTATCTGAATGCAAGTTGTCCCTTAGACTAATGCAGGTTTTGCCTACATTCTAGTTTACTAGGCTTGTCCTAGGGAAAGATCGGGTGACTAGTGTAACTAGACCTATGGTACGGTTGCTATTCATAGCAAGCGTCCGTGATGAGGCTGGACTCCTAACTCTAGGACTCCCTAAAACCTAGGACACGGCACGACACCAGTGTTCCTAAATTGGGCTCTAATGGTTCTTAGATTGGAAACCATAATCCAATGGTTCCGAAAGACACAAGATAAATCGATTTAAGTTCTCGAGGTTAATGAGTTTCAGATTTCGAAGATTTTCAGTTTCTAGACATTTAAGGATTACCAATGGTTCTAGGGTTCACCAATTTCGGCCTTGAATGGCATCCAAAGGAGGGAATCGTGCGCTCTTTCCTTGTGCAATTTAATACTTAGGTTATAGCATCTTATTGCCTGGCAGAATCTCAGGATTTCCGTGGACACTAACCTCGGAGCCAACAACATGCTATAACTTAAATATTCAAATTGTCAAAGATCAAGTTGCAATTGGGATACGATTATGGATGCACGGGCCATTTTTCCAGGAAAATCTAAAGATCCTAAAATTTCTGTTTCAATGGATTAAGGAGTGAACATGTGACAGAATTTTAAAGTTCTTTAGGAATTTTTATATGATTTTCAATTAATTTCGAATTTTCCATGGATTTTATCAATTTTAAGCATATGAGCGGTTTTACAAGTGAAATTGTTGCAAATAAATTCGAAATGATTTGAAATTTCTACAGCAGCAAGATGAAAATGTATGTAGCTTACAGGATGAGTTTTGCATATTTTTACATTAAATTCACATTTAATCTTGATTAAACCATTAAATGTCCAGATTGCACAATTAACACATAAACTAGTAGAAATATAACTCTAAATTCTATGAAATTTCTACAGAAATACTATATGAATCAAAATAGCATGAAGTGAGATTTTCATGAATTTTAGAAATTATTTACTACCAATTTCGGATTTTACAATTTCCAGACCAGATTATAAATTAACACTACATCCCATATTAAAACAGATCCAAATCACACGAAAATTTTACAGTAACAAGTAATATGGAAGATAAGAATACTGTAAAAATTTTATGAATTTTAATGATGATCTGATGTTAGTAAAAAGTCTCCTAAAATCTGATAAGTTTCAAAGAAAATATTAAATAATATACCAAATAAACTCCAAAAATCTTTACAAATTCATGGTAAAATGAATCAGTAACATATTATTTTCCCACGAAATTTCATTAATTTTAGAATCTGTTTGGTATATAATTTAATTTTTCTTCGTCAAAAGATGTTTTTTAAAGAGTTTTCCATTTTTAAAACACGATTTTTGATAAAATTACGATTCTGGAAAACATCTTCCAACCTTGTTCTGATGTGATGAACACAAGAAAAATTTAAAATTCCGAAAAATAGATCATCCCGAGATGGCTATTTTTTCGAATTTCATAATTTCTCAGCCCATATTTTAAATAAAATACCACTCTTCACTCAAATTCTAAAGAACCGTTGATCCAATGTCCGATCCGATCCGATAGTTATTTTACTCTATTGAAGTAGAACATCGTATTAAATTTCGGGACTAAACGGATTTGAAACACTTATACAGATCGTGAGTTTTAGCACAAACAATTAATATTGAATTTAAGTCATTTAAATGCTAAAAAACCATGCAAAAATCTAGAAAAATACCAAATAATTTCAAAAAAATTCAAGAACAGTAGACTTACCTATGGTGGAGTTCCTCGACGAATCTGAGAGCAAAAAAATTCCAAAATATCGCCTATGTGCATCCGCTTTTGCTTTCCTCTTCTTCTTTTTTTTTTTTTACTGTTTTCTCAAGTGGATATGAAGAGAGGTTGAAAGGGAAAATATGAGAGTGAAAATGATTGAGAGAGAAAGATAGAGAGAGTGGGAGTTAAAAGGATAGAGAGAGAGAGAGAGAGAGAGAGAGAGAGAGATATCGAGGCTTCTCCCTTTCTTTTTTTTTTTTTTTTTTTTTTTTTTTTTTTTTTTTACTTGAACACCAAAAGGACTTTACAGGTGAGGTAGAGCTTTTCAAAAAATGGCTTAAGGTTTTGCAAGAGTTTCAACCGAACCTGTGAACAGGTTGCCTACGTATCCCAGTGTAGGAATCAGGTCATGCGTAGTTCAGGGCGAATGCCCCTAGTTTGAAGATCAATTGTTTGAAGGTTAATTGATTTTTTTCCTTTTTTCTTTTCTTTCTGGAACAATTAACTTCTCTTCTTTTGGAACTTGTCCCTCTTTTTTTTTTCTGGAACGATTGATTTTTCTTTTTCTTTTTTTTTTTGAATCGACCGAACTCGGTTTAACCGAGCTGCCTACGTACCCCAGTGTAGGGATCAGGTCTCGCGTAGTTCGGGGGAATGCCCCAAGTTTGATGGGTTTTCAAGAAAATTTGATTTAGGCTCGAAGGGTTTGCAAATCGGTATTCTTTTGACATTGGGTTTTGATTTTGGGATTTAATCGGCCAAAGGAGGCCTTTCGATGTTCAGATTGGGAATCGATCTAGGTTACTAGAGTCTGTCTGGTACTGATTATTTATTTCTTTTTTTTTCTCTTTTTTTTTTTTTCACGGAGTTTGACGGCATTTCCAGGTAAGATAATGGATTTTCTTCTTTCAAGATTCTAATGCGTGCTTTCGGCTTTCATAGAGCGAAACTTGTTCCTTGACATCCTCCATCTATGGATTTGTAACTCTTGATATCTGATGACCACTTTTCAATACTTGCTCTTGAACTTCTTATCTTGAATTTGTTGGCTTCATGTTATGAATTTGAGAACCAAGGTCATTGATTGGAAATATGAAAGTTATTTCCACTCTATGCCCCTTGCATAGCATATGATATTCACTTCATTCTTTCTTGAACCTTCTATCTGGGTCTTTCT
Organism: Tasmannia lanceolata; assembly: GCF_043159265.1. NCBI lineage: Eukaryota > Viridiplantae > Streptophyta > Magnoliopsida > Canellales > Winteraceae > Tasmannia > Tasmannia lanceolata. The sequence continues at coordinate 6,571,656 of NW_027518701.1, read as the reverse complement.
CTTGACATTAATGGTAACGCTTACGGGACCATCTTTTTATCCTCAAAACGGGTTTACCAATTCTTCACACTCTTCAGAGGGTAATGTATTTTCAATCGGCATTTACTGAATCAAAGTTTCAGTGCCAGCGTTTACCACTTCAATTTCATTTTTGAAAAGCTGGGATTGGCGCTCCTCCTCTTGTTCAAGTAATTGCTGTGACTCAAGTGGAGTTTCGTCAATTTTGTCCTCATTTGAGGAGGGAGTCTTATTTTAAGATCAGAAGCACACTTAAGAAACAAACACAAGTGAATTATTGGACACGACCTATCCTGAACATGCTCAGGATTCACAACTCTAAATAAAAAAGAGAGATGATTTGCCTGGACTAGGCATTGACCTTGAAATGTAAGACCGGACTCAACAATTGTACTGACCATGATGACTGATTCGCATAGGGGAATGCCCCTAGTTCAAGGATTATGATAGTGAACTCTGAAGGACTTAGCAAAATATTCTTGAAAAAGGTTGCCCTTAGAGTAAGAAAGGACTAAGGGTACAAGTAAGATTGGATCATCTGGACCAGGCATGATCAGATCATGAGATTGCATAATCGAAAGATTGTGAGATTCTGCTCCTGCCAGTTAGGGGATGGCATGAAGATACGATCGAATTGTATGACAGAAGAATGAAAGACGCACGATCAAGAGATTAGATGAGATAGCATAAGATTGCTTTCAACGGATAGATCATGAATGACTAATCCTATGAGATCTTTGAAAATGATGGGATTTATATCCTAACCCCAAAGGGAAAGTTTTTAATCTTCACACATTTTAACAGTGTTACCTGAGGGAATCAACCCTAATCCTAGTCTAGCGGAGTGGAGAGAGGATCTCGACTCATGACTTTGTTCGTGTATCTAAGGACCGATCGTAGCCATTGGAAGATGGACTACGGCCTAATCTAGACACAAATAGGTAGGATATCCTAAACTAGGCTCACACACGTGATGCACATGTGTTCGTATACTACATGCATGTGTGGGTTAATCTAGGGGTAAGGCCAAGAGTTCCCTTAGCGCGAATCCATGTTCGATATACTGTACCAGTGTCCGGCGTATCAGTACGTGAACAAGAGATCCGTTTACGTACCATAAAGGTACTAGGCTAAGGGTGGAATGCTTCTCTAGCACAGAGGCACCAGGTGATGAAATCCCAGTCAACCATGCTAGATAACACTCCGGGTTCCTAAAATAGGATGTGTGTGCACGTGAGATGCAAGGGTTTAGATGCAAGTGATGTAAGTGTATGCAATATGTTTGCGCAATCTACGATGCCTTCAGGTTTTGTTAGATTAAGTTCAAGTAAAATGTGATGAGAAAATAAAACAAGACAAAGTAATCTATCAAGTATAGAGTTTTTATGAGCCAGTTAAATTAAATTCAAATGAATTATCTTTTGAAATTTTAATGAAGTTAGGTGGTCCCCAGCAGAGTCGCCAGACTGTGGGACACAGATCCTGCGAGAGGGGCGGGGCGCGAGGTTGAGTCTGAGTAGTTTTTTATCTACGCTCTCTGGTTTTTGAACTGTTGTCCTCCTAACTATTCCTGCCAAGTGTGGACTTGAGGTTGAGTCTGAGTAGTTTTGAGGACTTCTTTTGCGCTGGTGGTGCTCTATTCAGTCTGGATGACCTCTTCGGGAGAGCAAATGGAGATCCCTCGACCTTGAGCACTCTCTATAATGACATGAACGGTAACTAGGGGACGCCTTGCGCTCATAGGCATGCTGAAAATGCCGGTTGGACGACATGGGATGGCGCCCGCGAGATGTGTGTGCTACTCTCTCTTGCTGTGCTGACCTTTTCTCATGCCAAGGTCCAGCGGAGTGCTGCTCTTCACGGTATCTAAGCTGATCAGTTAGAGTAGCAACTTGGTGTACCAATGCGTTGAACTGCTCTGCGGTAGGTGGAGCTGTCTTCATCTGAGACTCTGGTTAAGGAGGTTGTTGTTCCTCAGGTGGAGGGGGAACAACGACCTGAGAAGCTAAATGTCATTCCTGGTGATCGTTTCTAGGAGCGGACTTAGCGCGCTGAGTTGCGTTTGTGCGCGCGCTCTTCCGAGCAGCCATGCTAAGATCAACTAACGGCTTTTTGTTCGGGTACCATGGATGGCGCTAATCTGTTGCGGCCACAATCAGGGATCTGCTTATGTGGCAACATATAATAGAAAGATAGACTAGAATAGTACGTTTTTTGGGATCCGACCCCTCTCTTTGAGCCTTAGGAGGCCATTTATAGTAGTAGGCTAAAGAGGGGTTAGGTTAGGTGTGAGATTACCTTAATGCCCCTGGACAAGTGTCGTCTTGTGATTGGGCAAGGACTTGGTCTAGAACTTTCCAAATTAAGATTACGCATATACCCTTTGCTACTTGGCGGCCTATGATTGGACCGTTATTTTTACCCCCATCAGTGGGAATCCAATAATCTATTCCTATTTTGCCTCTCCATTTCAACTAGTTAATGGTTTAGGAAAAGTAGAAAAATCCCTACAAAATAGCTATCAATACTAAAATATCTCCATCACCAAAAGATTCAGCTAACTAAGAAAATTTGGATAAAACGTTTTATATCTCTAAGGTGGTTTTGCTTCATCCCATTCCATCCGTTCCTTCCATGTCTGAGCACAGTTCTAAGGTGGTTCTGTGAGTCAGTGAGTGCACTTGGACTCGAGCCATATTTGGTTGTTTTATCTTGGAGCGTATTCTGGCTGCCCGGGTAGGGGGCGGATACTGTGGACCCTGATCCGGGAGATAGGTGGGGGACGAGCCCCTAGCGGCCTCTTGGATCATCCACACGTGAATGAGAGCTCTACCAAGGAACTCTCGAAACAAAACAAAACTCAGAGTCGCCATCCATGGTATACGGCCATGGATCCTAAAAAAATATGCTCTGTATACCATGGATAACCAGAAATGAATGGGTTCGTGCCTGATTACGAATGGAGAAGGTCCGAAGAGCGCCTCCAATTCGTCCGAGTGCAAGCACTTGGTCTCTTATGCCATTTATTATTAGATCCAAAGAATTTTGGGTAAAATCATATGAAATGGGAACAATCCTCAGGAGTCGTCTACCTAAGCATGCATTTCCTGAGAATAGAAATAATAAGCATACAAAAGATAAATGAAAGAAGTGTGCCACCTAAACATAGCTAGGTTATGAATGACATGCCTAATGGGTGTCTAAGTTCTGGTGGACATACACATGCAAGCTACAGCTAAAGGTATAGTATCAGTACAAGAAAGTAAGAAGACACATCAAAACATAAAACACAAATCAATCCTATATATGACAGGACAAGAAAAAATCCTAACTCTAATGCGACTTGACTCGGACCAAGATGGCCATCCATCCCAGCTGCTCTACGTATCCCGGCCTCAGGAAGAATCGGAGTCACCGTAGTTCGATGCCTTATTCTAAACTATGATGCCTAACCATCTAGAACCGCTATCCTAGACTCGATCCACTAGACTCGACTGATTTTTAAAGTTTTTTGAATGATTGCTTAAGTTCAGGTGAATTGTAATTTTTAGGACTCTCTATATGCCTTAACTAATGCAAGTTAGTTAGCCTTAAACTAATGCAGGTGGGCCCTACATCCTATGTGTAACTAAGCTGTGCAACCTAAGGAAAACCATGGGCTAACTATATGCTTCCTAGTCTAGCTATCGGTTCGACTAAATGTCTAACCGATCGACTTGAGGCCTCCTAACTCTAGGGACACTCACACGACAGGACACACCATATCAATACAAATCAAGACAGCCTCCTAACTCTAAAACACCCCAAATATCTAGGACAATCTCCTAACTCTAGGGGAAGATCTTTTGAAAAGGTTTTGAAGAAGTTTTTGTGTTTTTGGAAGGTTTGACAAATTTACTTTTAAAGGTTTGGCTGGACCTGGGATGTGGATCCCAAGCTGCACTACGTACCCCGTGGAAAGGGATCAAGCCAACGTAGTTCGGAACATATTCCGAGATAAAGACACTAAACAAGCAAACAAGTGTGATTCACAAACATGTAAACTAGCGTGCTCACAAACAGGTATACCAGCGTGGTCACCAACAAGTAAACAAGCGTGATCACAAACAAATGAAACACTAATCAGATAAAACATGTCTAAAGGAAGTGACATCCCTAAAACAAAAGAGACAAAACCTTTTTCTAAAAGAAGGCAAGCAAAATAATGAAACTGAGAGAACCCTATACTATGATAGAGGATCGTCTAAAAGATTTAAAGCATCTTCTAAAAGAAAAGAAAATAAAGGGAAACACTATATGGGCTAAGCTAGTCTCCTAATGATAGGCTTGGGATGACTCATTCATCGCCTTATACAACACAATATTAATATCATTTTCAAACATATAAAAATAAAAATAAAAATAAACTACTTGACCTTCCTTTTTTATTCAAGACATTCACAATACAAATAAATTGATCACAAAATAATGAGTGCATCGCAAACATAGCATCATATCATTAAGAAACATCAAATGACTTTCATATGCAAGTAAATTATAAATCTCTACTAAGTACCGAATCATAAAGGGAATAATATATTAGATAAACATTTCCTAATTTTAATAGTTGCTTTAGACTCACCCTATCTTTCTTGTTTTTATAAATTTGGTATAATTTTCTTAGCCGCCGTCATTTTTTACAAATAATAGAAGATGACATAATTAATGCATTTTCCATAACACAATTCCAACACTAGCAGGTTCGTTATTCCTAAGTTAAGTGCTCGGTCAAAATTGGTGGCCTAGAAACGAAAAGATGCAAACATCAAAGTGTTAAAAGAGCTACAAATATCAAAGTAATAACTACCAAAATACAAGTGAAAAGGGTTGTCATTATCAAAAGGGTTGTGAGAGCTGCAAATATCAAATGGGTGAGGGCTGCCCATATCAAAATGGGTGTGTGGGCTGCAATTATCGAAAAGGGTTAAGGCTGCAATTATCAAAAAGGGGTGTGGGCTGCAATTATCAAAAAAGGGGTTAGGGGCTGCCAATATTAAAAAGGGGTTAGGGCTGCAATTATAAAAAAGGGGTTAGGGGCTGCCAATATTAAAAAGGGATTAGGGGCTGCCAATCTGTGTTGCTAAATATCTCATCCACCTCAAAAAATTCCTCTGTTAGAGCACCTTCCATTGTGTCCCCATCATCAGCTACCACTTCTGTGGTGATATTAGACCCAATAGCATCAGAGTTGGAAAAAAAGTACCTCTGCTATGAAGTCCTTTGGGAAGTGGTCTTTAGCATTCCACAAAGAATAGACTTCATCATGATTGAGTATCAAAATATTTGACTGAACAAAAGCTGTGTTGAACATGACCCTGAACATCATCTCCTCACGTTTCAATTCTTCATCCACATGAAGGCACTCAAGGACCACATCCCCTTGAACACGGCAATGTATATCAATTTTCATTAGTTGACAATCCGCCTGTTTGTAGAGTCGGACATGTTTCTTTGTCTTTGGTGCTTGAAAATAGAACCTTGGAACTCCTGTTGGTAACCAATAAAGGGTCCTGACCATAAACACGAACTATTGGCCTGCAACCCCCCTCCCCATCATACGTGGGAAGAACTCTAAGAATGAGAGAATCCAAAGTCAAAGGGGCATCTGAGCCACCAATTCTTTTGTTGATATATTGGAGATATCTCAACTGAGAAGGCTGTGGATTCAAAGGAGACAGGAGGTGGAGAAGTTCCCTAGGAGCTTGTTTATACACCATTTCTAGAGTCTTCTGTTCCAAAGTGTACTGTTTCCTGTATAAGAGAAAACCAGCAAGCATAAAAGCCAGAACAGGCCACCCACCTCTCTCACAGTGCATTATTAGCAACACATTGTGTTGGCTTTCCAATGATAACCAGCTCTCACTTGACCTCAAGAAGTGGTGGATCATCTCCAGAGGGAGCAAAGGACACCCCTCATATTGCCGAGGGTAGTCCATAACAGTCATGTCATACTGCGACAATATATCTGCAATTTGGCTCCTCCTTTCTCCCTCTCTAAAGTTAAATACCATGAAAGAAGCATCAGGGAAATGGTCTTGCAACTGTACAACTGTGCTCGCCAGGTAAACCTTAAATTCATCTTCCTCTAAAACATCCGTGGAGAAGCAACAGTCGAATACGTAGACTCTCTCGGAGATCTCCAAAAGCCGATCGGGAGGCTTCCGATAAAATAACCGTCTGAACAGCGCCATCTGGTGGCGCTGCCGGTCCTCCGATCAGATCCAAACCGAAAATCCAACGACCGAGATCAAATCATAGAAAATTCAATGAACTCAAAGGAGAAGAACATATCGCTAAAAAAAAGGATCAGATCAAGACGAATTAGACTAGAAAGATCTTATTAAGTACCAATTGAGAAGGTTTTGGTGAGGAAAAGAGAGAGAACAATGCTTAGGGTTTGGTTGAATTGCAGGAATTCAAAAAGAGAGATTGAAAAACATAATTCAATGAACTAAAAGGAGAAGAACAGATCGCTAAAAAAAAGGATTCGGATCAAGAGGAATTGGAGTAGAAAGATCTAAGAAAGTAGAAATTAAGAAGGTATTAATGGTTAGGGTTTCAAGAAAAAGGACAGAGAACACAGTGAGAAATGAGGAAGAATATAAGAAAAGCTTGCTGATCGGAGAAAAATATGGCTGGCTAGAGCTTGGCCGGATCTCCGGCGAGTCGATCGGAGATGATGACCGAGGAAGAAGGTGAGAGATCTAGGGTTTGAAGCAGATTTTCTTTCGTTTGGGTTTTTTCTCTGCTAGGGCTTTCTTTTGAAACGAAAAAATGAGAGTCCTCTCCCAGAATGAGAAGGGCACCTCTGTATTTATAGGAATTTGCCTTAATTAATTGCCCCTCAACCTGCTAAGACACCCTCAAAATAGGATGTTTTAACTTGGCCCGGCTTAAAATGGGTGGTCCAAACGAAAATGGCTTAATGAAAATTTCGAAAAATTCAGCCCTTCTAAGCTACCTAGGACAACCCTTTACGGCAAAATTAGTCTAAGTAGAACACCTTCTAACTGGATGAACCACTCCCCTCTTTCCACACTATGTTAGGCTACACTTCTTACCTCACTCATCTACTAGGCAAACATCCACGGATTTTTCTAAAATTTTAGAGGGACCTAAATGGGACCCTAACCCATTCTAGGAAGAAATTTGAGATACTAAATCATTAATTTGGAAGGGTTTCATTCAAATACACCTAATTGGGGTTCGGTCAAAATGGGGTGTCTACAGATACTATTCTTAAGGAGAGTGACCATGTGGCACGACTCAACCTTCTCTCTTCAAATCTGGTTTTTTTTCAAACGGTTTTCATCGAAAGAGATAAGTGCAATATGTTTTTCTATGTTTTATTTTAATTATGGTTGATTTACAGTACATGGATTTTTGGCTTCGAGTTGCACTATTTTGAGGTTGAGTAACATGTTTTCGGTTCAAGTAACCTATTTCGAAAAACTTGTTTTGAGTCCGACTTTCTGTTTTTTGGTTCAACTAAGCTATATATAATTTCTTCATTATTTGTTTATATGATCTGTAGAAATCTGATCCGTCCTTTTTATCCAACAATCTTAAGAACCATAATATTTGGGCTTCTTAAGATATGGATTTTATCCAACATTCAACAAATTGGGGAACGTAAGGGGCCGGATTTCCTATTTAGAGACTGTATTTGGGCCAGTCCGCTTTCCTTTTGCGTCATTTTTATAGTATTTTCTGCTGCAATTACGGTTGATATCTGTAATTCTTCTGAAATTTGCAATAAAGTGTCATTTATCTTAAAAACTGGAAGGGAAACACAAGACATCAGTGATCAATTAGTTTTATTTATGTCCGTTACAAGTGTATGCTTCCAATTTTTAAAATTTTTGGTCACCAGAAAATGACCAAGAAGAGGATTGGCAGTTATTCGTATAAGAATAATATCTGTCAAAACCTTTTTGTGGTTATGAAAATTTTTGACTTAGTCACTGCATGATGTCCCATACTTAATTTTTTTTTCATGACAACTTTTTTATTCCTTTAATTAGGCTGCTGATTTTCCTTTTTCAAGAATATTCTTTTCTAGTTTTGAGATGTATTTTATGTTCGAATCTTCTTTGCTTGCTACTACAGTTGAACTAATCCTTTTGAAAACTGATATCATTTCAATATTTGAGGATCTGACACAAGATGGTATGTATTCGTATTTTGCTCTTTTGGAGATTGTTGTGTTTATCTTTTGCAAATATCTGGTTTAATTCATTACCTTTTTTGCTTATTTGCTGTCTGATTACTCTACTTTCATTAATTTAATTATGTGAATGGTGATTCTGTGGCGTGGACAATATGCCCAGGAAACCATTTTATTTCATATTCTCTAATTGCTTATCCTTATGCTCAAACCTGATCAAAAGAACACAACTATAGGTGAAATTTTGTTAAACTTAACAATTTAGGTGGAGCAAAAGAACCCAACTGGGGGTTGAGTTGCCTAAAACTTTTTGCTTAATCGGGAGAAAAAGAAACAGTGGGTGATATTGCTTAAACTTTATGGTATTGTTCATTAAATATAGTTTCTTTTTTGACTTGTTGGAATGATGGCAGGACAGGCCTATATTGTTTCTTTGGATAAATTTTAGAGTCTTGATATAGCAATTAGGATCAATTTTTTTAAAGGAATATGCTATAAAGATGGGCAATTAGGCTCCTCCGAATAATGTTCTATAATATCAACGGTCATGATTTCACATGTCCTCTCGTATTGAAAAGTTGAATGTTATGATTGATCCTAACAATAATCGAGTTAGAAAAGATTTCGACTCTGTTCAAATTTAGTTCACATGTCATTCTAATTGTGTTGAATTGTGTTAACAAAAATAAATTAATTTTGAGTATAGAAAGAGATCGACAAGAAGGATCCCATCTCGACGAATGAAAATGACCGCAACATTGTGCAAACGTGTTGTGTGTGCTTGGCGATTCGGACCGTTAGTTTGATGGGCCATCACAGGAATCTGATGGGCCATCAGAGGATCACCAAGTTGATCCAAAACACCCCTCTTTCATGTTTAAATTTTCAAATAAATGCCATCCCTATCAATAAGCGACACGGTCACTCTTCCCCGGACATTATGGGGCCAGAGGAAAATTTGGTCTGCAAATGGTATTACGGCAAAGAGGTGCAACATGGGTGGGGTTGAGGCCAACCCTAGCCCAACCCAAGATAGCATTACCTTAACCCTAACCTAACCGAACCTGAGCCTCGGGTTGAGGATGGTCAACGCTAACCCACCCAACCTGCCTCTAAATATCTGAACCCTAACCCCAACCAATATAACCTGAAATCGGATGGGTTGAGTCTGGTTGGGTTCGGGTTCTCCTAGGGCCAAACAAAAAATTACAAGAAAAAAACATAACCTAGAGAAAATACAGATAGAATTAGAGGATGGAGGTTGGGTTCGGGTCGAGTCAGGTTGCCAAGGCTTCAACCCTAGCCCGACCTGAAATTAAACCACATTGGCTTTTCCCAACCCAAACTGTGGAAATGCCAACCCAACCCAAGCCAAAATCGGGTTGAACTCATCAGGTTCGGGTTGAGCCCGACCCAAATTGCACCCCTATTACGGTAGCTATCGAAAAGGGATGTGATATACCTGCCCCTCTTGACTACTTGGAACCCTCCAACAACAGTGTACGTGGCAATCATCCCCATTGAATCCTTCTAATGTGAACTACATCAGCCCCTCTGCAGTCATTGATACACTACTGTTGGGGTCCCAAGTAATAAAAAGGGGTGGATATATCACTTCCCCAACGAAAAACCTATCTAATTTGTGAGGTATACTTGAAAGAAAACACGGAAAAAAAAGAAAGCAATAACAAAAAAAATATTATTTTTAAGAGGAATGATTTGTACAAGGGCGCCCTTGCATAAAGAGCCGGAAAAGGGCCCTTGATTGGATCCACGTCATTAAGTGTAACCAATTTTACCTTTTCAACCAATTTTAAAATGTAACCGAAAATGATGTGGATCCAATCAAGGGCCCTTCTCTCGATCTTTATGCAAGGGCTCCCTTGCCTTCATCATTCCTCTATTTTTAATTGACTTAATTCAAAAATCGTTCCATATTGATATATGTGTTAATATTTATATTGGTTGTCGCGGACATATAAGTCCAACCTCATTGAATCCTTCTTCTGACGTGAACTACATCATCCCCTTTTCCCATCGGAAAAAAGGAGCGGATATATCACTTCCCCATCGAAAAACCTATCAAATATGGGAGGTATGCTGGTAACTGGACTAAGTGAGGCGCCCTTGCAAAAAAAAGATAAAAGGGAGCGCCCAATCGCCCATCGGTCAATACCCATTTATGACAGCACAAAAAATTACAAATTTACAATCACATCTGTCGTAAATGAGTATTGACCAATGGGGGCACCCTTTTACACATTTTTTGCAAGGGCGCCTGCGGCCTATTAATCTAGCAGTCCTCTTAATACATACTTCAGTTTTCTACATCGGTCTTACGGCCACCAATAGACCATCTTTTGCAGTTCGGAAATTCCTCTGAATGCTGGGTATTACTTTGCATAGGAAAAATTACCAATGAGGACACCAAAATACAAGAATTGTGAACGGGGGACTCACTTTTGAAAAATTGTTAGACAGGGATGAAATGGGGGTTATCAACTCTCTAAAAGGGGGTTATCAACCCTCTAAATGGGCTTATGAAACTCTCAAAAGGGAGTTATCAACCCTCTATGAAAAAAATTCAAAATTGTGTCCCCCGTTCACAATTCTTCTATTTTGGTGTCCCCCAATCCCCATTGGCAATTTTTCCCTCTGCAAATTTACATCAAAAGAAGGATATTTTGGTCATGTGGTAAGACACGAGATTTAGACCCAACTATTACCATTTTTTGTCTTTTTGAGCACGCAAAACTAGAAAATCTTTTTTATGTTTTTTCTTCCCAGATGAAATTGTCATCCCCCGTACGCATTAGCCCCCCTATAACGTGAACAATAGGCAACTTTAACACTTTTTGAAGTCAAATCACGTTGACAGGGGGCGAATGCCTACTGGGGGGCGGGGGTTCAAAATAACACCGCCCTTTTTTTTTGACAAGTCGGTTTTCATTTTGCTAGCAGCTCTCTTAACTTTTGTGGGAAAAACTCTAAGCAAAGCATGGTCAAGGCGTGGCGAATCCAAGGCCTAATATAATTCAATCAAGGTAAAGGAGTGTAAGATATCCACATGATCATGCTTTGATAATGGGGCGAATTGACTTTTTAATTGGCTGCTGAGAATTTTAATAGCCATTGACAGATGGTTAGACAGTGTAAAACAAGGTGAGTTCGTCCCATAATCAAAACATGGTCATTTCGATATCAGTTATCCTTTCTTATTATAAGAGGGATTTGCTACGGTCCCTCGCAAAAGGCATTTCGTAGAATGTCTGTTGCATGCGAAAGCAGACACATGGGCTCACTTTCCAAAAGATTTTGTCATTATTCATGAGGTGGCTGCTCTCTCATTCAGCAGACGTTCTACGAAATGCCTTTTCTGATGGACCCTAGCAAATCGCTTTATAAGAACAAGTCCATTAGGCTTCTTCCTAATAAACACTATTTATTCCCTCCTAGTTCCCCATGTATCATGATCATGTAAATTGAACAACCTAAATCATCTAACTGCAATCATTCTTAGGATCTTAGTTATAATTATATACAATATGTATATATATGTCATATAAAACCACATATCTGCAAGAGATCAGATAATCCAGCATATTATATCATCATTGTAGACTAAGAACTAATGTTAAATCTACAAAAAAACAGAGACTTCATATCTTCCGTTGATGATTCTTCAATCACAAGCATGTGGTCTCTAAAAAGTGACCCATGGAACTTTATGTCAATATCATATATATGAAAATAAAATAACAAGTCAATAAAGAATTATGATATTATAAGCCAACTGATATTAGCACGAACATGACTTATAATAGGTGCGAACTCACCTTTTCATATATGCTTGACAAACAATTAAAACTCTCAAAAAGCTCTCATCAGCCTTTTAAAGCATATGCGATGTAAGTTCGTGCCTGTTATAAAAACATGTCCGTATCATTGTAATCTGAAAATAAATTATTAGTTGTTCAAATAAAATATTCAAACCGAAATAACTTTTGAGGGCATGCAGCACTACAAACTAAAACAAGATTGAGCACCCATCTACAACAGAACATGCTTATTTCTTCTATATTTGAATATCCGAAATGTGGCATTCTAGCGATGGATGAGACCTGGACTTGAGTTAATGAAAATGGATTCTAGAAAAAATATACATTTTTTTTTTAAGTTTATCTAGAAGAAATATACTCTCAACATATTTTCGAGAATAAGCCTCTAGCTGGTTTAGCTTGTAGACAATGCCTAATTCTCAACACGTAAATTCATCAAGACAAATTATGAGAGTTTAAAGAGAGCACTTGTCTGTGTGCTTTCTTCTCCACTTCGAAATTATTTTTACCTAACTATTGCATTGCTTTAATTTTCAAGTCATGGCCGAAATCATTGTACACATGTGAGGGAGGTAGATATCAATGACAATACCAATTTAGAAGAGTAAACAAATGCACAAGCAGTTAACGCTGCACAAGCATAACAATAGAAGCCGGCATAAATTTTATAGATCAAAAATGAGATTTTATACAGTGCCTGATCGGGCAAGTACAAACGCAGGTCATCCACCATTGATATTTGATCCAACAGCATCCAGGTTTTTCAACTTTTTCAGGGGCTGCTGTTGGATCAAATATCAAGGGCAGATGCCCCGCCCTTATATGTGCTGGATAGGGCACCATATAGTTACTCAGCAAAAAATATCTATCGAAAAAGAAGCAAAGCACGAGAACAAAGCAAAATAGTTCAAATCCTAGATCATATTTAGAACAACCCAAGATAAAGTCTTGAAGCAAAACATAGACTTGAAACAAAATATAGAGAAAAAAGGAAAACAATCTCTCTATCATGAATCGGGAAACAAAATCAGGTAACAAAATATGAACCTGAGAAATATTTCCAGAACAATGGATTGTCATCAAAAGAGGTTTTTATCTGAACCATTGGAGAACACTTGTATCTGTTGGGTATATAATATAACCCATGTATGTTCTAATATAAGCCCAATAAGATAATGGACCGGTGTAGTGGGCCTATTTGGGCTAGAGCCCACTAACCTATTAAAACCCTAGTGTATCTCTATATATATGGGCTGGAGGCAACAAACTTGGTATTCCAAATTAGATACCTTGGGTGTAATGCTTCAAGCAACCTCTTGCTTGACCTAATTACTCTAACAATCTTGAAGCATTAGACAAAAACCCTAATTTTTTGTTTTTGGAACGTCTCTCCCTCTCAAAGTTGGATGTCTACCTCGAGATCTTCCTTTTCCTTTCTCGTCTAATGAATTTGGGTCTCTTCTAACGTGGGTTTAATCCTTGTAATCGACCCATCCGTTCTGAGGAACAAATCCAACAAGAAAGTATTTGAAGCCGCTCCCTACTTTCGTCCTCCATCGTCCAATCTGTTTTTTGGATGAATCAGTGGTGAGTTTGTCTCGTTTGGGGGTTCTCACGGTGGTGGAGTAGGTTCAAGGAAGAGACGAAAGATCGTCTTATCTGGTGGTGGTTCTTGCCTACCCCACATATATTTCCGGTTGGAACGGTTGGAAATCTGCTCGAGCAAGAAGAGGTTGTTGCCCAACCCGACTTGGAGCCCTATCTCATCTCATCTCTACACAGCAATCAGTTTTTCTTTGATCAAATCGTTTGTGGCTGAACAACTTTGACCGACCTCCTTCTTTGAAGTATAAACTCGTTGGCCAAACAACTTTGCCACTTCTCTTTGAAACCGATTTGAGAGATTTGGGCATTGGGTTATATACTCCCCAAGCAATCGTTTGGGCAATTTGGGCGTGGGTTTATTCCACACAGAGACAGATTTGGGCGTGGGTTGTTTTCCACACAGACACGATTTGCTAGTGGGTTCGTCTCAATCCAAATTCTGTTTTGGTCGTGGGTGGTTGATCCTTTCACTCTCATCTTGGTGGTCGATACCCATCTTGCAGATACCCTCTTTTGCCGAATCCTTTGGGGTTGTTGGGTGCTGACATCAAGCTGTTTGGAGCTGAATTCCGTTGGGGCTAATTCCTTTGGTAATCGTTTCGCGATCGTTCTTCACGGTTCGGTTATATTCAGTTTTTGGATTGGGTTCTCGCGATTCGCCAATCAGGTGCACTCTTTTCAACTTTTATTTCCTATACATAATACAATAATAATAATAAAAAAATTTCTCTTCCGTTTGAGATGGTTAAACTTCAATCCTTTGGTGGGACTGCGTTTAATTTATGGACGCGAAAGACTCAATTCGGTCTACAATATATGAATTGTTTTTACACCGTTTTGAGTACCTTTGCTGAGACGGATGAAGAAGTTGATGAATCTCAATGGCTTAAAGATGAGGATTTCTGCAAAGACTACTTGTTGAATTGTCTTTCAGACCGTCTTGCAGAAACCTATAGTAAATATAACACTGCTAAAGACATATGTGACAACTTAAATGCTCAATTCAAGAAGGAGGAGGAATTGTCCAAGACCCATCTTGTGGACAAATTCATGGATTTCAAGTTTCAAGAGGACAAGGAAATCACTCCTCAAGTAACTGATCTAGAGAATTTGAGATCTAAGTTGCATAATGAAAAAAATAGTAGTCTGTGACTCATTTCTTGTGGGTGCAATCATATATACGTTACCATCTGCATGACACTCTTTTAAAACTGAAATGTATCGAAAAAGGTGCAAGTGGGACTGGATGATCTCAAACGATTCATTTGAATCGAAGATGAGAATCGAGCCAGGAATAACTTGGAGATGGTTAGACAGCAACAGTCTGCTGCTAACGTGGTAATATATCCCAAGAAATTTCCTCGAAAATCCAAGTCACCTAAAAGTGAACATCCCAAGTTGGAGGCCAACAAGCCTATCTTTCAGCAAAAGAAGGGCAAGTGCCACAACTGTGGGAAATGGGGTCACTTTGCTGCAGAGTGTAAACACCCTAAGAAGGCTAAATCTGACACACCACAAAAGGAAGCTCATATGATGGTGGGTAAGACTGAGCCTAAGAGTTTTGTTGCTATGTTGGGTAACAGTAAGGCCAGTACTTCTTCAGATTGGTGGTTAGATAAAGGAGCCACTTGTCATGTTTGCAACTCCAAGAAACTACTAGTTGATGTTGTTGCCGCGAAAGAGACCGTTATAGTGGCCAGTGGAGCAGAGGTAGAGGTGCCTCACGCTGGTACTGCAAACTTGGCCTTTTCTTCAAGACAAATACTAACTTTAAAAATTGTTAAAGTAGTTCTTGCTCTTCAAAAGAATTTAATTTCTATTAGTCTTTTAGACTATGCTGGCATATGTACTTCATTTCTGTGTGGTAGAGTAACTTTGATTGTTAACTCATACTATTTTGATTGTGCATATTTGATAGATGGTATGTTTGATTTAAGTTTAGATAATGAGACTGTTAGTTAGGATAGTTCACCGCTAATTGCTCCTAAGTTGTTACACAATCGATTGGGACATGTGCACAATCAAAAAATGGTCTAACTTACTAATACTCATAAGATACCATTATATATGTCAATTACATTTGACAAGTGTGAGAGTTAGGGGTGATAGAGAAGGAGAAGATACACATTGACAGAGTTCACGGAATTCTGTGCCTCTTAGGGCGTAATCCTTGAAACTACTGCTCCTCTCTCGCCTCAATCAATTGGCATAGCTGAGTGTAAGAACAGAACGTTAACTTAAGTGTTACACTCCATGTTAATGTCAGCTGGCATGCCTAATTGCATTTGGGAAGAGGCAGCTTTGGTTGCAAATCACATCCTAAATCTCTATATGCTCCTCCATGTGATAGAGTACCCAAGAATTTGGTGAAGACTTTGTGACCTACCAATTGGAGAATGATCCATCATCCTATCAAGACGTGATGAGATCTAGGGACTCTATATTGTGGGCAGAAGTCATTCATGATGAAATGAGCTATCTGTTAGAAAATCTAACTTGACAGCTAGTCGATTTGCCAAAAGGGACTAAGACTATGAGCTGTAAGTAGATATTTGTATGTGATTATACAAAGTTTTTTATGGTCTTAATCAAGCACCTAAATTGTGACATCAGAAATTTGACATAGTAGTACAGAGCTTTGGGTTTCTGACAAATTACTCGGATAAATGCCTTTACTATCGTTTTGTGTCGAATAAGGTCATGATTATTTACTTGTATGTAGATGTTGATTCCTATTTCCAATCTCTGTGTGTGATGAGTAATGTGAAACTAACCTTGGGTAAAGACTTCGACATGCAAAGACCTGGGTGTTGTTAACACCACTCTTGGTATGAAAGTAAGTTTTGAAAAGCAAGGAATCACCCTTGGCCTAGCCCATTAAACGAAAAACTTCTTTCCTTTTGAGGATGCAGTGAGTGCAAACCGATTGAGACACCATTTTAATTATACCAAGAAGCTGATCTCTAAGGAAGAGACAGTGTGAGTCAGTTAGATTATTCTAAACTGATTGGTAGCCTCATGTTTGTATTGCACTAGGCCAGACATAGCCTTTATAGTTGGCATGCTCAGTCGTTTTACTAGCAATCCTAGCCATGAGCATAGAGATGCCCTTATGAGGCTGACGAGATATCTTTCGTGTACTCAAGAGTATGCTCAAAACTATGGTGGCCATCCACTTCTCGTGGAAGAATATTCTGATGAATCATGGGGATCAGAATCAGGGGACAACAAATCTACTGCTGTCGTGTGGAAGTCGAATTAGAACTTTATGCTCTAGCTTCAATTGCAAATGAAAGCAGAGGAGATAAAGATTTTGATTATGGTTATGGACATTCCACTGACCCAGTTAAGGATTAGTTCCTTAAGTGTGTTCTGTGATAATCAAACTACAATTACGATTGTGAAGAACTCACTCTTTAATGGTAAGAGGAGACATCTTAGGCTGAAACATGCCATGCTGAATTATCTCATTGAACACGGGATTATCACTTTGATTGATGTGCGATCGAAGGATAATATGGTCGATGCTCTTGCCAAGGGACTGAACAAAGATCGAATATTCAAAACTGTGGGGGAGATGGGATTAAAGTCTGTATAGACAAGACTTAACCTACATTAATGTTATTTTAAATTTTTGAATCTCCCTTTTGGCCAAGATAGGCACTTGATATGTTTTGATGATGTTTACAGTTGTTGTGTGTCATTCCACATTTGATGACATGTCCTTTTTGGGAAAGGTTGTACATTCCAAACTTGATGATACAGCTTAACTCAAATATGGATAAGATGACTATAACATTCTAAAAAGAAACATGAAATGGTTCTTTGCAAAAGAAACTATTAGGTCTTGTTCTTTATTGAAACTTGACAATGATGAATGGTTCTTTGCAAAAGAAGTTGTTTAGGTCTTGTTCTTTATTGAAACTTGACAATGATGCTTATGGTGAGAGTGATAGTGATACTTTTTCAGCCATTTTAAAATTTTACTAAGTTCTTCTTCAGGTAAAACTAGATGCTTTCGTGAATTATGGAATTGTACTAAGTTCTTCTTCAGGTAGAACTAAATACTTTCGTGAATTAATGAATTGTACTAAGTTCTTCCTCAGGTAGAACTAGATACTTTCGTGAATTATGGAATTGCACTAAGTTCTTCTTCAAGTAGAACTAGATACTTTCATGTTTACACTATTGGTTGGATTCATTTTCATACAATTCATATTTGGTAATTCACAGGGATTGACGAAAAAGGAGGAGCTTGTCTTAATTTGGACTTTGATGAAGATGACTTACTTAAATCTTCTAAAGTCATAAAGACTATGCTTTTATTTCAGTATGTATAGAGTTCACTTTTTTGTGGAACTTTATTTTGGATCTCGATGAGAATCATACCCCATGAATGAATTCCTCTAAGATCAGTGGGGTTCACTTATATGTGAAACTACCTTTTGGTTGAGTTTAGCTTGTTGTATATCTAAAACTTTTGGTTTGTCATAAAAGGATTCGTGTTTTTCAGTTGGATTACAGATCTTTTATGATATAGACCATATGGTGATGTGGATGTTTCAATATTTTGTTTTGAATACTACACTATCTATCTATTGGATTGTGCTATATGTAGAACATAGGAGGAGATTGTTGGGTATATAATATAACCCATGTATGTTCTAATAGAAGCCCAATAAGATAATGGACCGGTGTAGTGGGCCTATTTGGGCTAGAGCCCACTAACCTATTAAAACCCTAGTGTATCTCTATATATATGGGCTGGAGGCAACAAACTTGGTATTCCAAATTAGATACCTTGGGTGTAATGCTTTAAGCAACCTCTTGCTTGACCTAATTACTCTAACAGTATCTAGTTTGAATAGTACCGATCAAAATTTCACTGCCCAAGACTTTCTGGCCATGAACAATTCCATAGAAGATTTCACCACCTTAGGATCTCCAGACTTGAGGAAAGGGACCTAATGAACAAGCTATACATTTTATCTTAGTATTGATGGCATACGACAATTCATTACAAAATATGATATCACAGCGATATAGCAATACCCATGTGACACCATTTCTTATCTCCCAGTCTATAGAAAACCAATGCATTATTATTTGTTATGGTCACAACCACGCAGTTGGTAGAAATAGTTGTCATTAGAAGAAGGATTTGTTGATAGAACAGCCTTGCTAACATGGTACCCAGTGTTGGTCCATGTTCTTGTCTAGTGACAAAGGTGGGATGGAAGCTGACTTTGTGATCTTGAAAACATGCTTATGAGATAGTTCCTTCCATTAGTTTCACTCGTGATCATCTGACCCTTGTAAGAACAATGACATTGTGATGGACGAATCCCTAGTAGATGGAGCTTGTAAACTCTGTCCTCAGAGGGACTGTAGAAACTCCGAATCCTACCTTTTGGGTGGATGGAATTAGCCATGGCAGTTGAGGTGCTGAAAGATAACACTTCTCTGCAGTCATCGATTGCCATGAGATACAGATGACACCAAACTACACATAATCTTCTAAGATTAGACGCTTTAAGATGTGATGAGGGTAAAATTATCACCCAATGAGAAGATGACACGTGGCACTTGAAGACTCAAATGCAGTTAGGCAAAAGGGTAATTTCACTACCTGAAACCTTCCAGAAATTGAGAACCGCATTAGTGGGTATTCTAGGAAACTTTCCTTTGCAGAAACTGCCATAGAGATATAAACATGGAAAGAGATATTCGAGAAAACAAGCTTAATCATGAAAGAGACCTTCAAAGACAAGATCCCTTCAAAGGCTTAGACTCTAGTCTATAAAAGAGAGACAAACTTCGAGGTACGCAAGTCATTCATTAATTATCACTGGGCTCTTATCGTAATACTATTGCCGCTTCTGACTTAAGCATTGGATAGTCCCCCAGAGTCAACTTCGGTACTCTTTCTGACTGGTGTTCTGTGTGCAGGTCATCATCAAGGAGCCCATCTAGATTTCAGCAACAAAAGACTGACGCCGTCAGTGGGAAATCGAAAATAAAATCTGACAATGGCAGTGACGAAGAGCAATCACAACACTAGCAAAACCACTCGTCAGGACATGAAAACCGAGCATGATGTGTGATCATTCTTAAGGCATGATTCCCATAATCGAACTCTACCTACCGATGGGGTTTGAGTTGGTTTGCTTCCCATGGCTTCAGGCAGTTAATTTAAGAAATGGATTCAACAACCACACTAGCATGAGAGAGTATCAAAGAAGTCAGGCCATGGATACTGGCATACATCATTACGGAAATTAGGGACGTGGTTGTCTTGGTTGTGCCTAAATTTCAGCATATGAGACAGTCTGCTAATGAAAAAGTTGACAAATTACCTAAAGGAGTGGATAGGGAGGGTATGACAATCATGTCAGCTGATCATCTAAATGTCCAATAGGTTCATCTTAGGATTGGGGTCAATCTGATGTGGGTGGGCCATGCTGTTAGGGCTATATCATTGTCTTTGTTTAGATTTTTTGTGGGATGTTAGCTTCTACTGCTACTAGTGGGATGATGCAGCCATGGGAACCGCAACTGTGTTGTGTTTACTGTTGGTATTTTAATACGAAAATAGCCCTTGTTGGTATTTTAATACGAAAATAGCCCTTGTTGGTATTTTACAAAGTTCTTTTGTTTACAAAAAGAAGCCACTTTGGTTTGTAAAATGGGTTTGCTCACTTCCTTCACAAAAGTTAATAGTCCCGTATTGAAAAGTGAAGAAAAGCTTCATGTGTTTATATAGCTTCTCACTTCCTTAGCTTTGTGACTGAGAAGATGAGAAAGGGAGCCTACGCGCTTGAGCCACCCAGTGGGCTTTTGGCTATACCACACACGCACCGCCCGGCCGGGCGCGGCTCGGCCGGCCGAGCATGTGAGCGAAAGTTTTTACATCCCCTGCATTTTAATTTTGGTTTCTGTCCTTTTAACTTCACTGTTACCTTCGCAGTTTAAGCCGGCGTACCTGAAGTAAGCCGGCTTACTGGAATGTCATTAACTGGGTAAATAACGGTGCAGTTCTTGATTAAGCCGGCGTACCTGAATAACACTAGCATCACTGAATAGCGCCGGCGTACCTGAATAACACTAGCGTCACTGAATAGCGCCGGCGTACCTAATCGTTGTGACTGTTGCGGAAGTGTCTCTTCGCATCTGTAACATTTTTTAAATGGCTCTTTTCTTAAAGGTCGTCTTTACTCCTTTAAAGGGTGTATTGAACGGACATGTTTGGCTTTATAAAAGAGGTGTTCTCTGTGTTTTTTATACACAACAACAGAACGAAAAACTATTGTTTTCTTCTTGCTTTTCTACTTTACTGTAAACAGTGTTTTCTTTCTTCCTCTGTTTATTTTACATATTTTGTTGGGCTACTGGAGTGTTAGTGTGGTTCAAATCTCTGATATCGTGCAGTTCTTAGAGATCGACGGTGCGTCGGGCTATTGTATCCTATGGGTGATTGCAGCCAGTAATCTGCTGCATCGGAATTAGTTTCCGCTGAGGCGCAAATTCACCTTAAAGAGAGCGACAAAGTCCGTGCCTCATCTCTCCGCATCGGAAAAGATTTAACTAACATCGTTTGTTTGATTGTTTCTGTTTCTCAATAGAAGTCTGATAAGCCGTATTATTCTCTAAATCCACAACAATTTTAAGGTGAATTTGTTATCTCTAAATAATATGGCATCACGTGATGAAGTTTTATCGGATTCCTCCAATCTAAACCTTTTCGTTTTAATGGTGCAAACTTTAAGAGATGGAAGAAGAAGATGTTCTTTTATCTATCCAGGAAAAAAGTAGCCCATGTATTAACTGAAGCAAAGACATGGAGATCAGAACTTGAACCGACTCGTTCGGTCTTGAAAAAACAGTGGAAAGAATTTGATTTTCTTTGTCAAAATTTTATCTTGAATAGCCTTTCCGATGAATTGTGTGATTTCTATAGTGACTCTCAAGATTCTAAGTCACTCTGTGAAGCATTACAGAAAAAATATGGCACAGAAGAAGCGGGTTCGAATAAGTATGCTGTAAGCAAATGCTTTAGATTTAACATGGTGGATGAGAGGACTGTTATATCACAGACCCATGAGTTGCAGAAATTGGTCCATGACATTCTTGCTAAGGGAATGGTCATTAGTGAACAATTTCAAGTGGCTGCTGTGATTGACAAGTTGCCTCCTTCGTAGAAAGATTTTAGAAACTCTATTTTACATAAATCTAAAGAGCTCTCTATGGAAAGTCTTCTTGTCCGTTTGAGGATTGAAGAAGATAATCATAACCAGGATAAGAAAGAGGAAAATGTTAGTAATGTAAATGCTATTTCTGTTTTCCAAAGCCCAAATCAGAAACCGCAAGTGAATCTGAAGCCTAAGAAGAAGTCGATGAAGAGGAAACAGAACCAAAACCGAGGTACCAATAAAAGTCAGAACCAGAACCCCAAAAAGAATACTGATTATTCTAAAGTTGTGTGTTACAACTGTGGGTTGAAAGGGCATATTTTTCAGATGTGTCGGCAAAAGAAAGGTGCACAAGTCCCTCAGGCCAATGTGACTAAAGTGCCACTTGTGGCTATGATCACTGAGGTGAATGCCGTTAGCGGGTCTGATGGGTGGTGGGCTGACACACGGGCTTCTCGTCATGTGTGTTATGACAGAAGTTTGTTCAAGACTTATGCACCTGTTGAAAGTGGTAATAAGGTATTGTTGGGAGACTCTGACACCACTAAGGTACTCGGAACTAGGGATGCTGAACTCCAATTCACTTTTGGGTGGAAAGTGCTGCTGAAGGATGTTCTTCACACTCATGAAATGAGGAAGAACTTAGTTTCTAGATTTCTATTAAATAAGGCTGGATTTAAACAAACCATTGAATCTGATCAGTACATTGTAACCAAGCATGGATCCTTTGTTGGGAAAGGATATGCTTGTGATGGAATGCTTAAGTTGAATGTTGAAATGAATAAAATTTATTCTTCTGCTTATATGCTTGATTATGTGAATTCATGGCATGCTAGATTATGTCACATAAATAAGAAATATGTGTATGGTATGAGTGCATTTGGTTTAATCCCAAAGATAAAGTTAGAAGATTTTCAAAAATGTGAGACTTGTAGTATGGCTAAAATAACTAGAAAGCCTTTCAAAAGTGTTGAAAGGAATTCAGAGTTATTAGAGTTAGTCCATACTGATATCTGTGAGTTAGATGGCATCTTAACCCGTAGTGGTAAAAGATACTTCATAACTTTCATAGATGATTTTTCTAAATTTTCAATTATTTTTTTGATAAAGCGAAAGAGTGAAGCTTTGAAAATGTTTAAAGAATATTTGATAAAAGTTGAAAACCAGTTTCACATGAAAATCAAGAGACTTAGAAGTGATAGAGGTGGTGAGTATGAATCACTAGATTTTACTGATTTTGTGAAATCTCTAGGGACTATACATGAAACCATGGCTCCTTACTCCCCGGTTGCAGAAAGGAAGAATAAAACATTAGTTGAACTTAAAAATGCCTTACTTCTAAATTCACGAGCACCTTCTAACCTATGGGGTGAAGCAATTCTAACTTCAAACTATCTTCTTAATAGAATCCCAAACTTTAAAAATAAAGTGTCACCACTTGAGTTATGGAAAAATAGGAAACCTAATGTAAGTTACTTTAGAGTATGGGGCTATTTAGCCTATGTTAGACTTCTTGATGTTAAAAGACCCAAACTAGGAAGTAGATCCATATAATGTGTTTTTATGGGCTATTCTTTAACAAGTAAAACATATAGGTTCCTTGACCTCAAAAATAATGTAATTGTTGAATCAGTAGATGCTGAATTTTTTTAGGACAAATTTTCTTTTAAATCAAGACATAGTGGGGGTACCAAAACTTTTGTAAATAGTGATGGTACTAAACAAGGTTTAGATGAACACACTGAAACTGAAATTGAACCAAGGCGAAGTAAGAGGGTTAGAATAGCCAAAGACTTTGGGCCTGACTTCTATACCTTTACCTTACAGGGAGATCCATCTTCCTTAGAGGAAGCTTTATCCTCTTTGGATGCTGATTTTTGGAGAGAAGCCATCAATGATGAGATGGAATCTCTGATGTCTAACCAAATATAAAAATTGGTAGACTTGCCTCTAGGATGTAAAACTATTGGTTGTAAATGGGTTCTTAGAAGAAAACTAATACCATATGGCACCTTAGATAAGTTTAAAGCAAGGCTTGTAGCTAAAGGCTTTAAACAGAAAGAGAATATAGATTTCTTTGACACATACTCTCCAGTTACAAGAATCACATCTATCAGAGTCTTGATTGCAGTAGCAGTCATCCATAACCTTGTTATATATCAAATGGATGTAAAGACTGCATTTTTCTAAATGGTAGTTTAGAAGAGGATATCTATATGGATCAACCTGATGGTTTTATTGCCTTTGATCAAGAAAACAAAGTGTGTAAATTGTTAAAATCATTTTATGGTCTTAAACAAGCACCTAAACAATGACATGAGAAATTTGATAGTGTTGTGATATCAAATGGGTTTAAGATAAATGAAAGTGATAAATGCATTTACTATAAGTATTTTGATTCATGTTGCATTATCATTTGCTTGTATGTTGATGATCTTTTGATTATTTGTTCTAACTTAGAAATAGTTAATAAAACCAAAAGCTTGCTTATACAAAACTTTGATATGAAAGATCTTGGTGAAGCAAATGTAATCTTGGGAATCAAAATAACTAGATCTGAAAATGGTATTTCACTTGATCAATCTCATTATATTGAGAAAATACTTAAAAAATATAAGTATTTTGATTGTAAACCTGCTTGTACTCCTTTTGATCCAAGTATTAGATTGTATTCTAATGATGGTGACAGTTTGAATAAAAAAGAATATGCTAGTATAATTGGTAGTTTAAGATATGCTACAAATTGCACTAGACCTCATATTGCATATGCTGTTGGTTTGCTATGTAGATATACTAGTTGTTACAGTATAGAACATTGGAATGCTGTATCACGTGTAATGAGATATCTTAAACGTACTATTACTAATGGGATTCATTTTCAGAGATTTCCTGCTGTCTTGGAAGGATTCAGTGATGCGGATTGGAATACTTTGTCAGAGGATTCCAAAGTTACCACAGGTTATGTATTTACTATTGGTAGTGGTGCTGTCTTTTGGAGATCCAAGAAACAAACTATAATCGCTCAATCTACTATGGAATCAGAACTAATTGCACTAACCTCTGCTTGTTAAGAAGCTACTTGGTTAAAGAATTTTTTATCTGACATACCTGTGTGGTATAGACCTGTGTCTGCAGTTTTGATTCATTGTGACAGCATGGCAGCCATTGGAAGAGTACATAATAAGTACTATAATGGAAAGTCGCGACAGATCCGAAGAAAGCACAGTACTGTGAGAGAATTGATATCCAATGGCGCAGTCGTAGTTGATTTTGTGAAATCAGGTGGCAACCTAGCAGATCCCTTAACTAAGGCCTTATCAAGGGAGAAAATCTGCTTTGCATCGAGGGGGATGGAACTTAAGCCCATTAATAAGTAATTACCTATGATGGATACCCAATCTAGGGACTGGAGATCCCAAGAACTATATTTTCAATAACGAGTCATAGTGTAATTGGTGGACGGTGCCACGATTATGCTAAATATGAGTTTATCTCGAAGTCCATCCCTATGGTGTAACCCAGCATGTTATCCTGAAACTTTTTGTGAGGTTGAGTATTTTACTCTTAATGAGATCTATAACTCATATGAGTGGGATGTCTAGGCTACAGGAACATCCTTGATAGACTCACCTACATGTTTGCTAGGAAGTGAGCCGCTTCCAAAGAGAATGTGGGCTTAATTCTCTTATGTTTACACGGAACTGGGATGTGATAGGGTCGTAATGTGCAAGCTTGGAAGAACCAATAGAACACTTTAGCTTCATGCGTGTGGTATATTTCTTTCTAACCCCCAAGGATTGTAATTCAAGACATAGTTCACTTCAACTCCTGGCAGTTAGAATACACTTACACCAAGTAAAGGTTCAAGACAGTCACCTTTATTATGCATGTTGCTTCGTCGGTTGCCCAACACAAGTTATATTTTATTTTAAAATGTTTTCTATTAAAATAAGTGGGGATTGTTGGTATTGTAATACGAAAAATAGCCCTTGTTGGTATTTTACAAAGTTCTTTTGTTTACAAAAAGAAGTCACTTTGGTTTGTAAAATGGGTTTGCTCACTTCCTTCACAAAAGCAAATAGTCCCGTATTGGAAAATGAAGAAATGCTTCATGTGTTTATATAGCTTTTCACTTCCTTAGCTTTGTGAAAGAGAAGATGAGAAAGGGGGCCTAGGCGCATGAGCCACCAAGTGGGCTTTTGGCTATACCACACACGCGCCACCCGGCCCGGCTTAGCTCGGCCGGCCGCGCGTGTGAGCAAAGGTTTTTACATCCCCTACATTTTAATTTTGGTTTCTGTCCTTTTAACTTCACTGTTACCTTCGCAGTTTAAGCCGGCGTACCTGAAGTAAGCCGGCTTACTGGAATGTCATTAACTGGGTAAATAACGGTGCAGTTCTTGATTAAGCCGGCGTACCTTAATAACACTAGCGTCACTGAATAGCGCCGGCGTACCTAATCGTTGTGACTGTTGTGGAAGTGTCTCTTCGCATCTATAACGTTTTTTAAACGACTCTTTTCTTAAAGATCGTCTTTACTCCTTTAAAGAGTGTATTGAACGGACATGTTTGGCTTTATATAAGAGGATGTTCTCTGTGTTTTTTATACACAACAACAGAACGAAAAACTACTGTTTTCTTCTTACTTTTCTACTTTACTGTAAACAGTGTTTTCTTTCTTCCTCTGTTTATTTTACATATTTTATTGGGCTACTGGAGTGTTCGTGTGGTTCGAATCTCTGAGATCATGCAGTTCTTAGAGATCGACGGTGTGTCGGGCTATTGTATCCTGGGGGTGATTGCGGCCAGTAATCTGCTGCATCAGAATTAGGGTGGCAACGTGTTCAAGTTCTAAGAGCGTAGGCATGTTTTGGGACATCTTGTCCCCAATTGTGAACCTCAATCACTTAATTAATACATGTTATTTTTCAAAAGAAATAAAAAAATGGTCCACTTACTGCAAAATTTGGACTATGGCCGAAGGTAACAATTATATTAAGTAGATCAGATACAAAACAAGAGGAGCTCTGGAGACAAGGTGCCCCCAAAGATAAAATCCGCAACTGAAAAAAAGATTACAACAGATGTAGAATTTCTAGATTTCACTAAACTTGGGTTTATTAGATGCTTTACAAAGAGCCCTAATGTGTGTTTATATAAAACACCCATATGGATAAACATAGAAAGAGATCATGGTAAGAAGGGAAAGAGATAAACCTAATCTAATTCACTTGCCTAATCTAATCCAACCACTCAATGTAGCCCAATCAAATCAAATCTGAGGAGATTTGATCTTAATCTGATTTTATTCTCTAACATGCCCCCTCTAATGTATATGGATTGAAAATCAATATACGTCTGAATACAATAGATATCCCCAAAAAGAAATGTAAATTTTCTTTTTATGCACAGTGCTACAATTGATGTCTGCTTGTTGTTGATATTGTTGAAGATAAATTGCCACCTGTTATTGAAGAATGTGTCGCATGGAAGATGAGTCGCGCAGAGCCTCAAAGAATTGAATTGGAGTCAAGTTGGAATGGGCGAGTCTTTAAGCCGGTTTTGAATACTGAACCATCTAGAAATGGGTCACAATGGACAAGACTTGCCCTGATGGGCAAAAGGATGCCTCAATGGGCGAGAATAGGCCTCAATAGGCCAGACACATGGGTCAGCAAGTACCGATCCTTATGGAATTTGAAATTCTCTTTCAGGCACACACTTTAAAAGAAATGAAGCACCTCAACAGAAAGGAGTTGAAATTCTCATTTCAGGCACGCACTTCAAAAGAAATGAAGCTCCTCAAATGAAAAGAGGAGTCAATATTTCAGGCACGCGCCTACGAAAGGCACCTCAACTGAAATAAGACAAAACAAGGAAATTGAAATCAAGAATAACGGGACGACTAAGAAAGGTAAGGAAGAAGGGTGCGAAGCGACAACTAGTGACTTAAGATGTACGACAGCAAATAACAACGGTAAACTTCTTATCATTTGGACAATGAAAAGATATAGTGTAGATATCATAGTGTGGTTATCAAGTTGGGGTTATGCCACATAAGATGAATGAGAGGCATTTTAAAGAATTATAAAAGGGGTGGCAACTAGAGAAGGTGCTGTTGGAACGAAAATGGAGTGATGATGCCTCTTTTTTTTCAAAGGATTGGCACACAAGACTGTAAGAAAATGGAATATAGGGTTGCCATTATCAATGTTGTGGTGTGTGGTTTGAAAACACAAACGAAAGGAGTGTTCGAACCAAAGTTGGGGATGAAGATGGAACATAGGGGTGCCATTATCAATGTTAAGGGTTCAGATTTAAGGCACCGTAGCCAATCCACCAAAGGTTGAAGAAACTGGGCTACAGGCCATCAATGTTGGAGGATGGTTTTTGCATTGAAGGTGCTTGATGAAAAGCCTCTTAGAGTCGACAGCAACAAGTGAGAAAAAAATGATGAGAACAATGAGAAGAAATGGGGAAAATAGAGGGTTACTTGCTGATTTGGAGAAAACTAAATGGAGGTTAGAAGCGGAGCATTGGATGGATGGTGGCGTGGCGGACGGCTAGATCTACCGTCAGTCGGAGGACGGATTCGCTTGCGTTGTGGTCAGCACAGGATCGTTGGCTCTGATACCATTTAGAATTTCTAGATTTCACTAAACTTGGGTTTATTAGATGCTTTACAAAGAGCCCTAATGTGTGTTTATATAAAACACCCATAGGGATAAACATAGAAAGAGATCATGATAAGAGGGGAAAGAGATAAACATAATCTAATTCACTTGCCAAGTCTAATCCAACCACTCAATGTAGCCCAATCAAATCAAATCTGAGGAGATTTGATCTTAATCTGATTTTATTATCTAATAACAGAGAACATGTAGTCGTCCAAGTATTTGACTGGCTTTAGTGTTGATGCAGAAGCATCCCCTTGGCATTTGACATCGGCCCACATGGCTCCTTTAGAGTAGAGTTTCCTTGATTTGGCCCCTTGCTTATATAGTGTTTGGTGTTGTTATTTTAGTGGCTTTATTTCTTTTAATGTCATTTTACAACATTAGGGGGAGTTTAGGGATGCAATGTTATATTAGTGTTGTGCTATAAAGCCCCTGCATTCCACTCTCTCTCACAGAGTTTTTGATGATTTGAGATTTAATAGAGAATTTTGTCTTTTGAGAGAGCTTGGCTCCTCTTGTATTTTCATCTTTTGCTTGAGATAATGGAGTTCCAAGCTATTGAATGTAGCTTTTCTTCCATTTGCTAAATTATAAAAGATAAATAACGCCTTTCTCCAACAGCTTAAGCTTTTGGGGAAGTTGGTAAGTTAACATGGTATCAGAGCCAAATGTCTCGAGTTCAAACTTCCCGGATAGCAAAAATCCACATGTGATGATCGGCCCAAAGTGGGACCACATGTGACTCGTGTTTGCCAATTGGGCCACACGTGGCAAACACGTGCAGGGGAGTGTTAAAGTATAAAAGATAAATAACGCCTTTCTCCAATAGCTTAAGCTTTTGGGGAAGTTGGTAAGTTAACACCCATCTAAACTTGTTGAATGCACGACTTTCATTTCGTGGACTCCGCACTTGATTGCACTATGAGTCCCCTCGCTTGTGGTAAGATCGAGATCCTTATCCCTTAAAAAAATCCCAAAAATATTATTAGTTTAATCAAGGGAAATGATATTTAGGCCCCTTTTATCACCAGGGACACCCATTTGCCAGTGTACTTTGCAATAAAAGCCACTGGATTTTTTGACATAAAGTACATCATCTCCCTTTTTACATTGATACGCTGACGTTCGGTGTCACGGTGATAAAAGGGGCGTAAATATCACTTGAGCACAATCTAGAAATTACGCCTCCCATTGCGCTCTACATCAATTTGGTATCAGAGCACCATGCAAAACTACTCAGCTTTTGCAGATCCCTGAGATCCGATCAATTCAGTGGAGGTAATTTTGTAAAGAATCTGAATTGGGTTGCAAAAAAAATACAAGAAGTGAAGCATCTCTTGGTGAGATCCTTGATCTGCTGTCTGTATATAAATGGATTTGCCTTTCGAGATCAGGTTTAAGCATCTGGACGTTTAAGATCTATTGAGATTCTATGGGTAGCTTTTTGCCCTCGTCACCGTGAAAAATTTTCATGACAAGAGACAAATTAGGGAAAATTCATGGCTATCTTTTTGTTTTCGGTTTGTAAAAGGAGAGATCACCGAATTCAGCACCCTAGACCCATAGGCCAAGAGGATTGTCTCTTTAAATTTGTTGTCGTGTATATCTGATTTCTAATCCTCTGGTTGCTAGATCATCTACTACCCTTTCATATCGGTAACCTTAACGAACAATCATCCCATGTCTTTTTGTTTTTGGAATTTAGAGAAGGCTTATAAAGGGTTGAGGTTAATCTGTCTCCTCTCAATAATTTCCTCTGAAATTGTCATTTGGAAGATCTTGCATGGGAACGAGCTGTTTGACTAAATGCCTATGAGGTGCCATTTAAGTGCTCACTTCCTACAAGATTAGTGGTTGAAAATGGGTAATATGGTGGTACCATCTCTGTGCCAATCTGATGGGATTATTTGTTCTTATTATTAATGTGAAGCAAGTTACTATCCGAGCTTAACATGGATGACAATTGCTGAAGAATATTAGGATGCATCTTGGAACAGTCTGGTTGATTTCTTTGGAGTGAGTTTTATATTGCATTTGAAGACTTCAGGACCAACATTTAACTCGGTCTAGTTGAGCCTTCTTGCTGTTTGTTGGAACTCTTGCAAAGGACCGACGCTAAGTGACCGCAGAATTTCACTTGTTGATTGTTGGGTCGTGCTCTTGTTGGTGAACATGGTCGACCTTGAGTGTGTATCAGTCCTTGGGGAGTATTGATCCGAGGATTCTTGATTGTAGTTTAGGACCCAAAGGTTCTATTATTGAAGCTTCCCGTTAATTCAAGTCCTAAGGCATCCTAAAGCATGTGATTGGAACAGCACAGGAGCCAGCTACACAGAACCAGTGGTCGTTCTTTGGCACTTATCACTGTTGGATCACATGGCTATTAGAGTTTTGGGGTCCTTTAATGAATGAAACTTGCAGCCCTCTATCCACTGTTGCTACTAGTTTTGTGATATCACATACCCCTTTGTTTTGTTGAAGTTTTTAATCTCAAACCTAGCTGCTGATCTAATTGTAAGTGAAGGAAAGGTGCTAAAAAAATTTATAAACAAAATAACAGTTCTAAGGAATTTTATCAGGAATCAAGTCAAACACTACTCAGTATACCTAATAGCTACTGATTTCTATTGGCAACAGCTACCCACCCAACAGAGGCCATTACTCATGGACCTTTCATCAGTTTCCTCGATAACAAAATCAGTCCTTGAAGGCCAACCATTTAAAAGGGTAGGTGAGGTGATCCGACAGCTCATCAACCCAGCTGCAAAATCTTCTCTTGAAGAACTGTCGTTGTGTTACGTTTGAAAGCTTACTCTCTTTTGTAAGATCTGTTGGAACCAAACACCAAGAATCAGTGCATGGATGTTTTGTTTTCACATTGCCCTGTGACAAGTTTGGTACAAGCTAATTCAGTATCAGAAATTTCCTGCTTGGAAATGATCTTAGTGAGGTTAAGGTGACAGAAACCTTAAGTTTTGATGCAATTACTGCTTCAATTTGGTGTCTTGATTGAAGTCTCCTCACTGTTGATGTGTGATGGGACACAAATACGGCGTCGTTCTTAGATATCGCCACGTGTCGTCCATGCACAAGGAGAGCCTAGCCATCATGAAGAAAGACGTTGGAAAATGGTAAAGACCATGCAAACATGACACGTGTCACCGTCTAGGCCTCATCATCACAAATTATGGAAGGAAATGGCCGGCAAAGCCACGCGTGCCGGCGAGGCAGGGGGACGGCCCAATCCTGCGCTTTCTCTCCATAACGATGAAAAGGGCCGCGCACCTCCCTTTAAAAGGGAGGGAAAGGAAGAAGAGAAAGGATCCACATTTTTTGGAAAGGACTTCCCCCATTCTCAGCCCTTCAAAAAGCAACCGGAAAAATAGGCGAGGCAACAACAGAGGAGACTAGGAACGCAATCCTGCTCTCCCTGCTAGTCCCCTCCGACCCACTCATTCACACACCCAGAAAGGAGCCTGCGCGTTGGGCCTGGTAACCCTGATCAAAACCCCTTCCCCTTCTCGCTGTCCTTTATATTGATTGGTCGAAGGATCTGACTTGGGTGTCGAAGTGGTCGTCCGGGACCCACCCCGAACCCCCTTTGTTTGTGATTGCAGACCCCGCGGAGGCCCTCTACCGACCGCGCGATCACCGACCCGGATTCAGACGCCATCATATTGGCGCCATCCATGGGACTCGTCGAGTACTGAACGCCTTATGGCGATGAGAAACCACACCCAACAGCAAGAAACAGGGGTAATAATCAGGAGTCAGGTTCAGCGTGGACAAACCAACACCTCAAGCTCCCAAGAGCCCAACTCGCCACTCTCGGGCCGACACCAGCCCTCCTCTAGCACACCGCAGATGGTCCCCACCATGGAGATGTTCAACGAACTCCGCCGAGAACTACTCCAACGCTTGCCTCATCCGGCCCCGGAGAGGCCCCTGACAACGCAGGACCAAACAGAAGCCTATGACGAAGGCAACGAGGAACAGCCAGGGGAGCGTCATCCCCGGCGAAAGCGAGCACCGACTTGCCGGACGCCGTCCCCATCAACGAATAACCCTTTGCCCCCCGCAGCTAGGGGACAGCAGCGAGATAGCGGGAAGCAGGCTACGCTAAGCCGCGTTCCCCCTGTCCAAGCTGCCCGTCTCCAGGAACCGCCCCTGGCTCGGGCGGAAGAAGTAGCAACCTCAGCGCAACCACCCAGCGTGGATCCGTTAGCCAACCTGCAGAGGCAGATTCGAGAGGTAAAACTAGAAATGAAGAAGCCCAACGCCCATGGCATCCTCGACGAATGGGAAAGGGAAACAGCATCCCCATTCACCTTGGAAGTCTTAAAGACCCCAGCAAAAGCAGGCATAGACCTCTCCCGTTTCGGTCTGTACGACAGAAGCACTGACCCTCTCGAGTTCCTCCAAACTTTCAAAAGGGTAATGACGCTCCGGGGCGCGTCGGACGGATTCATGTGCAAAGCCTTCGTCTCCCTATTAGGAAAGACCGCTAACGACTGGTACATGAGATTGGAGCCCGACTCCATCGCATCCTTCCACGAATTCGGAAGGAAGTTCAGCGCAAGATTCGCCAACAACCGCCTCCGCCATGATCCAGCGGACGCCCTCTTAGCCCTCTGGTAGGGAAGAAACGAGACCCAAGAGACTTCATGTTAAAATTCAACGCCAAATTGGCCCAACTTTCTAACATGGATGTTCAAATAGCGGTCGCAACACTAAAGCACGCCACCACCGATCCAAATCTGAAGCTGTATCTCACCCTCAAGCCACCACGGGACCTACAGGAACTTGAATCCAAGGCTGACAAGTTCGTGCGAGCAGAAGAAGCCTGTGCCCAAGAGTGGGAACCTAACCCCCGCCCGAAAAGCCTCCACGTAGAAAGCTACCTCGTCCTCCGTGGTACCTTCACACCCCCTCTGCAAAGGATGGAACCCTAATCCCGTAACCAACGGGAATGTGAAACTCCCTCCTAAGGTGTTCCTGAAACACGTCACCCGACCAGGACGAATAATGGCACCACACCGGATGTCCCTAATCTCCGCATCACGAGCAGAAGAAACTCAAGCAGGAGATTCCGAAGGAGCGGCCTCCACCTATGACCCAGAAGCCCCGGAGCTATCTTTCAACTCCGTAGGCTGCTGTACGTCTCGAGAGTCGCCGCCCCCTCCCTCCACAAACAACCGCCTCCTTTTTCTTGGCAGAGCCCTCTCCACTACTTCTACCGACTCAGAGAGGGACTCTGAGGAACAGTCGCGACCGACATCGTAAACTATCAAATGTCGGATGAAATAAAAGACACAGGACTCACCAGAAGAAGGTTGGTGAAGAGCAATACGTAGAAAAATCGCCGCAGAAGAAAACCCGTTTCACCCGAGGAAGACGAAAAAATAAGACAAAGAACGAAATCCCCAAAAAGGGTTTAAAAAGGGCTAGGGTTTCAACACGCGTCGTTTGATCTCCCTTCCTTTCTAATCTGATGGGACGCGCACACGTGGCGCCGATTGGGAAATTCAAGGGAACCGCCAAAAGTCGAAGCGCCATACGGAAAAGACGTCCCTACCCCTACCGCTAAGTGACTTCCCCAGCAAGCCATCCCTAAACCCTCACCACGTACGATGGCAAAGGGCTTGGGACCCATCATAAGGGCCCGGCATACAAATCCACAAGATGGAAAAGACCACGTACGATGGCAAAGGGCTCGGGACCCATCATAAGGGCCCGGCATACAAATCCACAAGATGGAAAAGGCCATGTTCAATAGCAAAAGATTCGAATCCCACCACAGGGGGCCAGTATACGAATCCACAAGATGGAAAATACAGCGTATGGCAAAAAAAGGCTCGGAGCAAGTCACAAGGGCCCGACGTACAATACCACCAAATAAAAAAATATCAAGCGCAGCGAAAAAGGCTCGGGTCGCGCGGGAAGGCAAACATGCGAAGGGAAAGCAAACACAAGATACAAATCATAAAAAAAAAACCAAAAAAGAGCCATTCATAAACTACTTCCTTCTGGCCCACGGGCCTACAAAAAGGGGGGAGTAAAAACAAAAAGGCACACAGGCCCGGGCCCCCAAGGCCCCCAACAAAAAAGAGGCCCCCTCCAAAATCCTGCTTATCCCGCCGCCTCCAACTCAGAGCGACTGACCGCTGAAGGAGTTTTCCGCATCGGAAAGCTCCTTATCACTATGCTCCTCCTCCGAAGAGCTCCCCCAACGCCGATTCTCAGCAAATCAAGTCTGGTAACCACCGCACTCGATTCCTCAACAAGTCATTCTCCGCACGCAAGGCCGCTATCTCCCGATCCATGTCGATCATCCGGCTACAAACCTCCATTTCCCTACGATGGACGTAAGAAAAGAACGATCGGTGGCGGTGAAGAAAAGCTTCATGGGACTCCCTCTCGAAAAGGGGAGAACGAGGAGAACGCTGAGGAAGCCTCGGAGGCAGGTTCACCTCAGGAACTCTTCGCCGAGGCCCCAAACCGTCAGGGTTTGTCTCAGGACTACTGGGAGGACTCCCTTCGGTAGCTACCTTCCCATCGCCAGTTAGAGAGAGGCCTTGGAAAGACGACGACATTCCCGACAAGCCCGAAGAAAGGCCGGAAGAAAGCGAGGAAGGAAAAGGAACGGAAGGATAATCTGCATACAAAGCAGAAGAACTCGCTCCTTATAAGCCCTATGAAAGACTCTCGGGAAGGAGAGCGAAGCGACTCGCCTACGTGTGTCCATTGCCCATTGGATGGCCAACTGGCGCCGTGTAATGACACCACAGTTCCTCGGGAAGGAGCCGCCGGAGGAAACAACACGTCCTCTCGTAGCCTAAGGCTCCCATAAATGCTTTCATCACGAAATTCCTTAAACCAGGTAAACAAGCCTGCCCCCTTGGACCAGTCGAGGGACCAAAGGTAGTGTTATGATGAGACATAAAAAGTGGCGCCGCCCTCGGCTTTCGCCACGTGTCGCCCATACACCCCCGCAGCCAAACCTTCATAAAGAGTGCTGATGGGAAACGGCAAGACCGTAAGAATTTGGCACGTGTCACTTCCTCGCCGCCCAAACCTCACCATCACTAGGCACGTCCGACTCCCCCCCACCAAAAGAGAGGGAGGGGCCCGGAGGTAGGAAAACAAGCAGAAAGGGCCCAACCCCAATCCCACCAAAGAAAAACGCGCGCCCAGGACCGGGGCCCCGGCGCGAGGCCACGGCCCACGAACACAGTTGGCGAAGAGAATTAAAAGCACCGGGAACAGGCTCGGAATCCCCGCAGGTCCGGACTGACCATCACAGGTCCTCACAACCAAGATAATTTATATCAAATAGATGGAAAAAGCAACACAAAGAGACACAGCGCGAATTCATAAAGATTACCCATTCACATCATCCTAGCCCACAGGCCTACAAAAAAGAAAGGGAAACAAGAAACAAAGCACAGGGCACGCAGGCCCCAAAATCCTTGATAGGAAAAGGGAAAGGCGCGCAGAAAAACAGGAAAAGCCAGAGACTAATCAGAGGAAGACTCCTCTCCCGAAGGGTTCCCCTCCTCTTCCCAGGAGCTCTCCAGTAGGGGGTCCACCTCGTATTCAAACAGCTGCTCATTGAGAAAGTGAACCTTTTTCTGTAAAGCCTCGTTCTCCCGCTTCAAGTCCTCGATCTCCTTGCCCATCTTCAAAATACGGCCACGCAATTCCGTTCCCTGGTGATAGGCTCGGGAGAAAAAAGATCACTCCCTGGCGACACGGGATCGAGACGATTTATTTTCCCTAGGCAAGGAGGAAAGGCGAAGGGGGGGGGAAGCCAGAGAAAGAACCCGGGTTCCTCCTAGCATTCTTCCGACGAGCCGCAAGATCCTCCTTCGGATCGGAAGACAAGTCGGGGTCACTCGACGATCCCTGGAAGAGACGGGCCTTGCCCCTAACTCGCGAAGGAAAACCGGACATGTTGTTGAAGAAGGCACGAAAGGACACCTACTACAAAAAAAGGGGGGGGGGGGACGGAAAGCCACAACAAAGCGCCATGGTAATTCCCCTTTTTAAAAGGAATCCTGGTGCCTCGAAACAAGGCAACCCACCTAACGACGCTACCGCTTCCCGGGGACGGCCGCTGGATAAAACGGCACGCCTCCTCGTACCCCGAAGTCCTCATAAATGCCCTCATCATGACGTCGCTCGAACAAAACGTTACTCCCTTGGCCCATTCAATGGACCAAAGGAGTAAGGGGGAGTTATGATGGGACACAAATACGGCGTCGTTCTCAGATATCGCCACGTGTCGTCCATGCACAAGGAGAGCCTAGCCATCATGAAGAAAGACGTTGGAAAATGGTAAAGACCATTCAAACATGACATATGTCACCGTCCAGGTCTCATCATCACAAATTATGGAAGGAAATGGCCGGCAAAGCCACGCGCGCCGGCGAGGCAGGGGGACGGCCCAATCCTGCAAAGGAAGGCTTTCTCTCCATAATGATGAAAAGGGCCGCGCACTTCCCTTTAAAAGGGAGGGAAAGGAAGAAGAGAAAGGATCCATAATTTTTGGAAAGGACTTCCCCCATTCTCAGCCCCGCAAAAAGCAACCGGAAAAAGAGGCGAGGCAACAACAGAGGAGACTAGGAACGCAATCCTACTCTTCCTGCTAGTCCCCTCCGACCCACTCATTCACACACCCAGAAAGGAGCCTGCGCGTTGGCCCTGGTAACCCTGATCAAAACCCCTTCCCCTTCTCGCTGTCCTTTATATTGATTGGTCGAAGGATCTGACTTGGGTGTCGAAGTGGTCGTCCGGGACCCACCCCGGACCCCCTGACCCCCTTTGTTTGTGATTGCAGATCCCGCGAAGGCCCTCTACCGACCGTACGATCACCGACCCGGATTCAGACGCCATCAATGTGCTGAATTGATCAGTTCATGATTTCCATTTGTGAATTGCTGAACATTATAGCAATTTTTTCTTTGGAAAATTTGTTGTTAGACACTTTGGTTTAGTTCAAGAGGAAGATTCTTGCTTTGAGCAGAAATTTCATTTTGCTTGGCTATTCTTAATGTCATACATTGTTGATGATTGAAAGTTTCCTATTGGTATTTTGTTCGCTGCTATCTGTTTTCTCTGTGGCATATACAAGTCATATATGTAGTTGGCTGCTATTGTGTGTGATTGATTTGGCATGGATCAGCTGAATTATCATCCACCTCTTGATCAATTGTTGGAATATGGGAAGAGGCAAGATGCACTACTTGAAGAAATACTTGGCATTAGTAGAAAATGGAATGTAATTATCATCCACCTCTTGATCAATTGTTGGAATATGGGAAGAGGCAAGATGCACAACTTGAAGAAATACTTGGCATCAGTAGAAAATGGGATGGAATTGCTTCTCATCACAACCGGCCCCCTCCACCGAAGAAGAAAACTTTTCAAGAAGGGGAGAGGGTTAGAAAGAAAAAGAAAGTACCGAGGTGGACAGTCCCGAGGCATGACTTTCATCCTTCCGGCGACCGGCGACTTGATTCTCGTGTTGAAGCTAGCATTCCCAAAGTCTATGGGAGCATGGAAGATCAAGAAATATTTCAGTGGGTACTCGTTGTTGATGGGGTGTTTGAATCCAATCAAGTACCAATGAAAGAGCAAGTTGCCATGGTTGTTTCCAAATTTCAAGACCGGGTTATGGATTGGTGGCGCTCTTTGACATATCGGCGTAGAGAACTTGATGAAGCACCGATCAACTCATGGGCTGAATTAAATAGGGAAATTACAAGACATTTCCTATCTTTTGATGACCAAATTCAATTGAAGCAAAAACAAAGGAATGCAAGGGCCACTCTACCACCATCACAGCCACATGGGGTACATTCTCACGCTCATTCCATTGCTAGTTCCTTCACTAGTCGCTTTGATCATAATGACTATAGCCAAAATTACAATGCCCAAGCAAGAAGGTGATACAAAAGATGAGAAATGTGATGAAAGTGAAGAGGAAATCAACCATGACCATCCATCACTAGTAGAGAGCCAAGAAGAAGGCGAAGAAGTCATTATTTTGGAGCCGGATGAAGGCCGAGCTTGATGAAGCTAGTGTCACTAGTGATGAGCTAGAAGTGGCTTCTAACCATATTGAAAATGAAGATGAGATGCATGAAACTATTGGGCAGCAAGTACACTTGGAGCTAAGTAATGAAAAT
This sequence comes from Tasmannia lanceolata, assembly GCF_043159265.1. Lineage (NCBI taxonomy): Eukaryota > Viridiplantae > Streptophyta > Magnoliopsida > Canellales > Winteraceae > Tasmannia > Tasmannia lanceolata. Next base: position 6,532,932 of record NW_027518701.1, on the reverse strand, counting down.
GATGTCCAAGTTACTTCTATGCTTTGCATTGTTGACGCACATACCAATCATGATGAGCTTGAAGAAGAGGCCAATGACATCATAGAGGAAGATATCAGTAGTGAAAAAGTTGATGAATTGGGAACAGTTGAAGAGTACTTTGAAGATGTGAATGAAGAGTTTCGTAACTATGCTTCTATGGTGGGTGTTCCTTCATTTGATAGCTATGAAAGAGAGGGTGAAGCAAATAAAGAGCTTGAATTGTTTTCTATGGCTGATATGACCATTGGTTTAGAGAGTGATTATGAGGCAGATGTTGGAGATATTGGAGATACTACTGGGGATGCACATGGACCGTCATTCTGGGATGAGAATAACAATGGGGATATCTATGGAAAGAAAACTATGGAACAATATGAGGACATTTTTAGCCATGACAGTGGGGCTTGTATATTTTATTCTGCGGACTTGCAGGTTCTTCTCACAGATGCCAGTACAATTCAGGATGGATTTTATGAGGTGTACCCCATGGCCTTGTACCATAGACCTTTTACCACAGTCTCCTTTCCCCATGGCATGGGTTTGCAATTGAGATCTTTCATGGATCACACTATCCATAAAGCGGTTATCGAAGTCATAGCCAGATGATGATAGGTGTCTACCAAGGGAATAGTAGCAAAAAACGGAACAGGGTTATATTTGTGTTTGATCCCGGTGGAGTCTCATTCCTGTCCGATGGGAACTCGAGACGAGTTCTTTCAAGAAGGGGAGTCTGATGTAGGAGCATCCCCTTGGCATTTGACATCGGTCCACATGGCTCCTTTAGAGTAGAGTTTCCTTTATTTGGCCCCTTGCTTATATAGTGTTTGGTGTTGTTATTTTAGTGGCTTTATTTCTTTTAATGTCATTTTACAACATTAGGAGTAGTTTAGGGATGCAATGTTGTATTAGAGCTGTGCTATAAAGCCCCTTCTTTCCTCTCTCTCTCTCTCTCATGGTGATTTTGATGATTTGAGATTTAATAGAGAATTTTCTCTTTTGAGAGAGCTTGGCTCCTCTTGTATTTTCATCTTCTTTCTTGAGATAATGGAGTTCCAAGTTGTTGAATGTAGCTTTTCTTCCATTTCTCCCATCTAAACTTGTTGAATGCAAGAATTTCATTTCACCGACTCCGCGCTTGATTGAACCTCGTGTGTCCCCTCGCTTGTGGAAAGATTGAGCTCCTTATCCCTTAAAAAATCCCAAAAACATTATAGGTTTAATTTCAGCACAATCTAGAAATTACGCCTTCCATTGCACTCTACATCAAGTTTTCAGAGGGAACTATCGTCTTCTTCTCCCTATCTAGTCCTTTTACTACTTTATCCGCATCTTCATTGGCTGAGCACCTCGTATGTTAGACAAGTGCAATTACCAGGAGTAGATCTCTGACTTCAGCAATAATGTCAACTAGCGACCTTGGCCTAACAATTGCTTTGCCCGCTCATGCAAAAACATTTGATGATTCGTCTTCAATAATCAATCGACTGGAGCCATCTTTTGCGGACCATTTCTAGTCCAATAAGAGAGCTCTTGCTTCCGCCTCATTGGAGTCACACACACCGGCCGAACATGAGAATCATGGAATATGTCGCATGTGCCAACACACCCCGGATTGTCTTTAGAACTCCCATCAAAATTAAATTTGACCCATCTGAACTGTGGTGGGCTCCACCTTGACAACACTGAGTCTTATTTTTTTTCTTTAACATGACCGTCTTCTAATTTCTACGAACCTCTCCCACACCGTAGCAAGGAGCATCCTTGCCACTTCTACTACACATTAAGATCGGATTTGACATCTAGCACCATTCTTCTACTGTCTTTTGATCTTTGAAAACGCGACGGTTCCTTTCATTGCATTTATGCCAAATCAAAACATAGGGAACCAACCGCCAAAATGCCCGCCCCACTTTGTAAAACCGACCTTACTCCAATCCAGTAATATGCTCTTGATAGATCTTTGAGGGGTCCAATAGAGGCCAAAACTTTTAATGATGTACATCCATATACAATGGAAAACACGACAAAGAACCATATGATGTTCTTGCAAAATCATTCATTGTTTTTGCAAAGAACTCAACAACTAGTCATATGGATTTTCCTTCTTTCTAGAGCTTGGATTCAGCGTGTGTGCTTCAGGTGTGGCAAACGTGCTTGTTACCAATATTGTTGGATTCACTTTGAAGTCTGAGTTAATTTAATAAAATGTTCTAATATGTGCATAGGGCATGGGGTCAAAAGCTAATATTTCTCTTTGAGGTGGCAACGGAAAAATTTGTTAACAAGAGAGGAAAACCATATTACAATGTGGTTCTGATATAAGTCTTCACCCCCTTGTACGACTCTCAGGTGCATGTTGGAGTATCTGATATAATTCTTCACCCTCTTGAAATGTATGATATCAATGTAGGCGGGGCCACACCATACACTGATGGGCCCCTATTTGGTTGTTTCATGTGGTGATTGCATGATGTGAAAATTACTTCCTTGTTACGCTGATTTTGATGCTGTCAAAATTATATTACCTTATAATGCTGTGAAAATTGCGTTACCTTATAATGCTGTGTCGGTTTTCAATTTTTATATTATTTTCAAATCAATCAATCAAATTATGTACAAAATGCTTTTTTTTCAATTATCATTGGGGTGTTATTCAGATGTATCTTTGTTGAATCAAAATTGAGTGCCAAATTCCGTTTTTGTGATTTCCATAAAATTACAGATTTCTCACTTGATATTTTAAACAGGGATCTGGTTTAGTTATTTGTTTAATTTTGTGTGATTAGAAAATAGTAATGCATCATAGATTTAGTAATGACATTAAGCCCTCTTTGGAAGCCATTAAATACATAAATTCTAAAACCATTACAACAATTATACATAAATAGTTTATATTTAACTTTAAAATTATTTGAATCTAAGATCCTATGCAAATACGTATGAGGTTTTTTCCTCCTTAAACCCATTTCCCATGTCTCTCTGAGTTTCGGTTTCACCATTACGGATTCAGATTGTTTGATTTTGCCTTTTATTTTATAATTTTAAGTTTGTCATTTGTTTCTTTGCTTCGAACTATGGTATCTTAACTTTGAAAGCCCCATGTGGATACTATAGTTTCTCTAAGCGATCCATTTCTCTATGTTTCAATAGCTAGAAGAGTAGGCGTGAATTGGAGCCAAATTTCTTGGTTGTTCAAAATGTTAGGGTTTGGAGCTGTTCTTCTAGGGAAAGGTTAATGGAGTTCTTCCACAAAAAGTAGGATGATTTAAATTATTGTGAATTTATGTATATTTAACTATTTTTAATTTCCTTTTCCCCTTCTTTAACCTGTATAACTTATTTAGAATTTGCAGAAAAGTTTGTTGGTCTTGTTACACCTGTCCCCTTATCTGTATGTTTACAAATGTGAACGTATAATCAAGGTTTTAAATTTCGGTTTCGGTACCAATTTCGAACCCACCGAAATCCGAAATTTCGGGCGAAATTTGGAATTCCAGTTTGAAATTTCGGACTGAAATTTCGGTAGAAATTTTGTAAAAATTTTCTTTTAAAAAAAAATGACAATAAATGAAAATTTTGGACTGAAATTTTGCAAAGGGCGAAATCCGAAATTTCGGGAAATTTCGGTATCGGTCCCCACCGAAATCCAAAATTTCAGATTTTGGCAGAAATTTAAAACCATGCTTATAATCAGGAAAAAAGTACTTATAAGAAAATAGCAAAAGGGGTCGTTTTGATCGAATGGTTTCAATCTTCGTGAGTTGTGGCTAATGCCTATTCGAGACAATAGGTGGGAAGGTGGATTTAACACTACATGGATTTAAAAGTCCTCATTTTTTGAACTAATCTGCTTATTTCCATAAAGGGCATTGTAGCATTGTCAAGTGCTGGATTTGTATAGATTCAACTTTAGAATTATATATAGCTTCATTAGATTTTTCAAGATTCTGATCACAAAAAAACTAGTTGAGTTTTCAATTGTTTGGAACAAATTAAATTAGCTTGGGAGTTGCAGATCGTGGAAGAATAAATTTGCAAACAGTTTGGGTCGAATCAAATCAATTTATCATAATCTATAATTTGCGACTCCATATTCTAGCTACTCCTTCAGCAGTTTGGTTACATCTTTGTCTCGTAAAGACAAGCTGCAATTTATGTTGGGAGATTCACGTTTTTGCTTAATATCTCCGGAACATGAATCGTCATACTCCGCATGGTGTTTGTGTCTTGCCTTATTTCTTACAAATGTCCTTAGCTTATATTTAAAAAATAAATGAAAGTATGTATAAGTTTGGGAAGAAACAGATCTCTGTGTTTCTCAACGATAGATCTGTTTGCTTCAATTAGAGACTTTACGTATAATTGAATGTAACATTAGGAGACTCAATATGTTTGTTTGATGTCTTCAAATAGTTCTGATTTGATCAATAGAAAGATATATTGGGAGTCGTTAGACCCGGTGGAGGTGAGAGTCGGCCAACATATATGTCAGGTTTTTCTTATTGGGACTTGATGACTGAAGAATAATTATTGAATAACAACTAATGCTTGATTCTTTGATATTTGGACAATGTTGATTAATCGCCCTCAATTGTATTTGTTTCTTTGGATAGTTTCATGCTGTGATTTTTCTTTCGCTTGTTTCACCAGCAGCATGAACTCGAGACATTGAAGTTTTAATTGACTGTAAGATGAGTTCAGGGGAACCAATATTGATTTTTTCCATATTTTGAAGTATTTTTTTAAGACAGGGACTTGTAAGTAACACCATCATAGCTATGCAGGTGCATCAGTGAGCACCCATATCTTTATGCTTTGTTATTTTTAATAAGCATAAAATCCATTCAAGTATGCCATGGCACATGCAACCGATGCTCTTTGTTTTGAGGTTTCTAATCTTTCTTAATAATGCATAATGATTAATTTGCATCTTAATGGAATAAGATTTTGAATTGTGCGGACTTTGATTAGGTTCTGATATGATTTAAAATAATTATGTTCTCTCACAGGGTGAGAAAGAATGCTCCTACTATGTGAAAACATGGCGGCGCAAGTTCAATGTAACCTGTAATTCGGTATTTCGTAGGTTACCCTTTTTCTACTATGCTTCTTTGTTCACCATCTACTTTCAGGCATTTCTTGATTTCGGTGAGTTGTCTTTTTTTGTTATTCATATGTGAGGCCTTGCAAACATTGTGGCCATCGCCAAGGACCATGAGGGTGGTCTTTTCTGGATTAATAGGAATAAAGGATGCAACAGAAGTGATTCCACTAAATAGTGATGAAATTTGTGAGCTGAGCAGAAGGCAGTGGAGATGGGTTTTTTTTTTGGGAGTTATTGATTCACTCTTTGCTGGGGAACTTTTGTCTCCTTGGGTAGATAATATAATGAATTGAAAATCTCCTCTTATTTAATTCAGTCATTTTTTCATTTCCCGCCTTTTTCTTTGATGCAGTGCCAACATGGCAGCCACGTCATGCCTAGGTGGAGTTCCAAGGTTCATTCCCGCATTAAAGCTTCTGACCAATTTTTAACCACGTTTTGGTCTATTAAAGAGTAGAATCATGAAAAGTTGTAGGTCTCTTTGATATCTTTCCAAAAAGTATTTGTGCTCTAAAATTGGCCGAGTGGTTTGAAAGTTATGGCAGTTTTAGTGGATTGTGTCTGTGGGTTCCCAAAACAGTCAAAGTTAGTGAGTTCTAATGCAATTAATGTTATCTAAGTCCCTAAGTTAGCAAGTGGACAAGGTTGAACGAATTTTCTTTGGTTTTCTTTTATTTAAAGGGTTAGAATCCATCTTTAGGGGGGGTTTTGGATGTTGATAAACTTATGTAATTGATATTCCATCAATTACATAAGTTTATCAACATCCAAAATCCCCTCTCAAGATAGTTTCTAACTCTTTAAATAAAAGAAAACCAAAGCAAATTCGTTCAAGCTCCTCCACTAGCTAGCTTAGGGACTAACATAACATTAATTGCATAGGAACTCACTAACTTTGACTGTTTTGGGAACCCACAGACACAGTCCACAAAAACTACCATAACATTCTACCCTCTTGTCCAATTTTCAAGTACAAATACTTGTTGGAAAGATCTCAAAGAGACCTAATTTGTAGTTTATCACTTTTCATAATTCTTCCATTTAGAAGTTCAAAAATCAGGTTCAAAACGGGCCAGCAACATTAATGAGGGACTGCACCTTGGAACTCCACCAAAACCACCTAGGCATGACATGGCTGCCATGTTGGCACTGCATCATTATCTCCGGGTGAGAAAGAACTCGTGGGAGAACTCGCCCACGAGTTCTCATCAAGCTCTCCATGATAAGTTGTCAATTCTTTATCATTGAAGTTGGATGAGTATTGATATTTGGAGGGAGCTCAACCTTGAATGCATTATCCCCAATTTTCTTAAGCACTTGAAAAGGCGCATCGACACGATCTTGAAATTTGCTAAACTTCCTTGGTTCAAGAAAACTCACCCTCGAACCTTGAAGTATCAAAGAATGATCATCAATTTAAACTTCCCAAGGTCAAAGTCTGCTTCATAATCTCCATGAAGAAGTGATAATTTGTCTAGATTTTGAACATGTTTGAATATATAAATATCAACTGTGAGCTTCAATGTAGGATCAAATAAAAATGGATCGATGTAATCGGATGAAAAAAATCAATGTAATATTTTTCCATTCACCCATGACTTCAATATCCATCGGTTCACCTAATATTCAATCGGATCCAATTTCTTTGGTGATGAATTCATTGAATTGTCGTTGAAGTTCCTCGTACTCCTCGTTAGTTTCAACAACAAGTACAACATTGAATTTACCATTATCATTGGTGTCGTGATCAAATTCGTTCTTGAAAATAAAAAAGTTACTCTCATATCCTTTCTTGAACCATGCAATCCGATACGGCTTTGGATGTTGTTCGGTTTTGAGCTTGTGCTTGTTCACCATTTTATGAGATACGATGTTCTCACAACTCCCACCATCGATCACAATGGAGCAAACCTTGTCATGAGATTCGCATCGAGTCTTGAAAATATCAGAACGAAGCCAATCATCATCAGATTTAACCTTTGTAGCAAGTGCTCTTTGGATCACCAAACTTTCTCCTTCTTCGGGTTCGATTTCTTCATTTTGTATGCCATCTTCCTCATCATATATGGGTTGATTTGAATAGTCAATAAGATCCTCATCATATATGGGCTGATTTGAATCATCAACAAAATTATCATCATTTTCTTCATCACCGAAGGCAACTACTTGCCACTTTGGACAATCTTTGAAACAATGGCCAACTTGACCACACTTGAAATAAGCATTTGAATTGTTGGGACGATTGGGTTGATTTCCAACTTGATGTGTAGGGGCTGATTTTGTAGAATTTTTGTTGAAATATTTGGACCTTGACTTTGTACCTCCACCATGTGAAGATTCACCTTCGGAAGAAGGATAGAGACTACGAACATCTACATACTTTTTAGCACTATGACGAGAAAGCTTAGCCTCCACCTTCAAGCCTAGTTGATAAGCATCATTGATGCTCAATGCTCGATGCATTTCCACCTCATCACGAATGGAAAACTTCAAACCATCAACATACCTTGCCACAAGTTGATCTTCACCCTCTTGAATATCATTACGAGCCATGAGTTTATAGAATTCTTCAGTGTAGTCCAACACACTCTTGGATTCTTGGCGTAGGTTGTTGAATTGAGAAAAGATAATTTGGGAAAAATCCAACGGAAGAAATTTCTCCTTAAGCCTTGACTTCATTTTCTTCCAAGAAGAGATCTTACGCTTTCCTTTGCGGATTCTCATCTCTTAAACCTTATCCCACCATGTTGAAGCGTAGCCACGAAGCCTTGTAGCCACAACCTTTACACGTTGGCTTTCGTGTGTCTCCTTGTAATCAAAGAACTTCTCAATGGCACTAAGCCATTCAAGAAACTCTTCGGGTTGTAGTCGACCATGGAACTCCGGCAAGTCAATCTTGACGGTGTCGAAATCACGATAGAACCTTCCCAACCTAGCCTCTTCACGAGTATTGGCGAAGGGATTCACATCGAATTCACATCGGATTCATCACTAGAACCTCCATGGCTTGATCTACCATACTCACTACGAGCCTCTTGGCTTTCAAGTCTCATGGTAAGTTGCTCAACTTGTCTTTGAAGTACTTGAGGTTCATCATCTCTTTCATCTCTCAAATCTTCCATCATTTGGTTACCACGCCTTCCTCTACCTCTTCGTGCCACCATGAAAATCAAATCGAAGCTAGCCCAAGAGAGTAACGTTGGCTCTGATACCAAATAATACGGGTGCTTAAGAGAGAAGAAGAAGAAAATTAGAACACAACTTAGAGAAGAAGAGGAAAATGGGAGCAAAGTTCAACCCAATTGATATTCCATCAATTACATAAGTTTATCAACATCCAAAATCCCCTCTCAAGATAGTTTCTAAATCTTTAAATAAAGAAAAACTAAAGCAAATTCGTTCAAGCTCCTCCACTAGCTAGCTTAGGGACTAACATAACATTAATTGTATAGAAACTCACTAACTTTGACTATTTTGGGAACCCACAGACACAGTCCACAAAAACTGCCATAACTTTCTACCCTCTTGTCCAAATTTCAAGCACAAATACTTGTTGGAAAGATCTCAACGATACCTACAACTTTGTAGTTTATCACTTTTCATAATTCTTCCATTTAGAAGCTCAAAATTCAGGTTCAAAACGGGCCAGCAACATTAATGTGGGACTGCACCTTGGAACTCCACTAAAACCACCTAGGCATGACATGGCTGCCATGTTGGCACTGCAGCAATTATCTGGTATCAAAGCCAACATTAATCTCTTGGGATAGCTTCGATTTGATTTTCATGGCGGCATGAAGAGGTAGAGGACGGCGTGGTAACCAAATGATGGAAGATTTGAGATATGAAAGAGATGATGAACTTCAAGCACTTTGAAGACAAGTTGAGCAACTTACAATGCGACTTGAACGCCATGAGGCTCAGTAAGCGTGGTGGATCAAGCCGTGGAGGTTCTAGTCACAAATTCGATGTGAATCCCTTCGCCAATACCCGTGAGGAGGCTAGGTTGGGAATGTTCTATCGTGATTTCGACACCATCAAGATTGCCTTGCCGGAGTTTCATGGTCGTATACAACCTGAAGAGTTTCTTGAATGGCTTAATGCCATTGAGAAGTTCTTTGATTACAAGGAGACGCCCGAAAGCCAATGTGTGAAGGTTGTGGCTATGCTTCAACTTGGTGGGATAAAGTTTAAGAAATAAGAATCCGCAAAGGAAAGGTTAAGATTTCTTCTTGTGACAAAATGAAGTCAAGGCATAGGGAGAAATTTCTTACGTTGGATTTTTTCCAAATTATCTTTTCTTAATTCAACAACCTATTCCAAGAATCCAAGAGTGTGTTGGACTACACCGAAGAATTCTACAAACTGGCTCGTAATGATATTCAAGAGGGTGAAGACCAACCTGTGGCAAGTTATGTTGATGGTTTGAAGGTTTCCATTCGTGATGAGGTGAAAATGCACCGATCATTGAGTGTTAATGATGCTTATCAGCTAGTCCTGAAGGTAGAGGCTAAGCTTTCTCATCGTGGTGCTAAAAATTATGTAGATGTTTGTAGTCTCTATCCTTCTTCTAAATGTGAATCTTTACATGGTGGAGGTACAAAGTAAAGGTCCGAATATTTCAACAAAAATTCTGCAAAATCAGCCCCTACACATCAAGTTAGAAATCAGTCCAATCATCCCAACAATTCAAATGCTTGTTTCAAGTGTGGTCATCAAGTTGGCCATCGTTTCAAAGATTGTCCAAAGAGGCAAGTAGTGGCCTTCGGTGATGAAGAAAATGATGATGATTTTGTTGATGATTCAAATCAGCCCATATATGATGATGAAGATGATATACAACATGAAGAAATCGAACCCGAAGAAGGAGAAAATTTGGTGATCCAAAGAGTAGTTGCTACAGCAAAGGTTGAATCCGATGATGATTGGATTCATTCCAATATTTTCAAGACTCGATGCAAATCTTATGACAAGGTTTGCACCATTGCGATCGATGGTGGAAGTTGTGAGAACATCATATCTTATGAAATGGTGAATAAGCTCAAGCTCAAAACCGAACCACATCCAAAGCCCTATTGGATCACATGGTTCAAGAAAGGGAAGGTGAGTAACTTTTTTCTTTCCAAAAATGAATTTGATCAAGAGACCAAGGATAATGGTGTATCTAATGCTCTACTTGTTGTTGAATCTAATGAGGAGTACAAAGAACTTGAACGACAATTCAATAAATTCATCACCAAAGAAATTGGATCCGAGCGCATATTAGGCGAACCGATGGATACTAAAGTGATGGGTGAATGGAAAAATATTACATCAATTTTTTCATCCAATTACATCGATCAATTTTTATTCGATCCTTGAAGCTCACAGTGGATATTTACATATTCAAACATGTTCAAAATCTAAACAAATTATCACTTCTTCATGGAGATTATGAAGCGGAGTTTGATCTTCGAAAGTTTCAATTGGTGTTCATTTTTCGATAACTGGATAACTTATCTTGAAGAGTTTGAAGTGAACTGTAGACACCCCAATTTTGCTATGCTTTGAAAAGTAAGAGATTCAGAAGTTTCATCGACTCTTGAGTCGGTCTTCTGCATTAGATTAGGTATTCTTACATTTTTAAGGACTTTTGAAGTTGATTCGCAATCATAAAAGTCTCTAGGGGGTTTCATTGGCCTCCGGAAGATGAAAATTCAAGTTTCTGATCAAGTATGAAAACATGCTATTTTTGGAATTTCTCAAGGTTTTCCCTATTTTTCATCAATTTTTGCACTAAGGGTATTTTAGTCATTTCTAGTGTGTCTCATTTGACGCCCAAGTTGTGTCTGAGAAATCTTGAGTGATTCTATGAATTTTTAAAAAAAAACTTCAAAATTTAGAACTTCTCGGGGGTTTCACTTGAATTGGAAATTTAATAAGACAAGGGCATTTTGGGCATTTTCAAGGGATTCCAAGTGATCCTGTTTGATATCACCCACTAAAAGGAGCCAACTTAAAAACTATCTATTTTAGAAGTTTGACCATGAAGACTTTCCATTTTTCACTTTCTCCTTCATGGGCAATTCGGGTTGAGGGCATTTTGGTCACTTTTTGATATGTGTTGATCAAACGAGGTCATTTGGGCAAAAATGATTTCTCCAAGGGGTGAATGAGGTTAGGCCATGTAAGTAGGACCCACCATGTGTATCACATGGTGTGGGTCCACCATTATAAATTTTGAATTATTCTTTGAAATGGGTTGGATTTTATAAAAGATGAGAAAGAGAAAATGGCTAATATGGTCAGGTTACTAAAATGGCCATAACGTTTTAACTACTAGTCCGAAAAATTCATGCTTGTACTTGTTGAAAACGTCTCGAGAAGCGCTATAGCTTTCTAGTTTACAACTTCTCGTGATTCTTCCACGAACAAGTGAAAAACGAACTTTAAAATCAGGCAGCGTCATTTGGATGGGAATTCCAGCCCACTAAAATTGTCATAACACTTCAACCAATTGACCAAATTTAATGTGTAAATCTGCATTGGAAAGGTATTTCAAAGGGCTAGAACTTTGTAGTGCATGACTTTTCCTAATTCTGTCTGTAAATAGGTCAAAAAATGAGCTCCAACGTTGGGTAGTCCTTTTTGGATGGGAATATTTCATAAAAGGGTGAGTTTCCCATAAGTGAAAGCTTCTAGAATAATCTTGAAATATCGCTTTTGGTAAAATTAGAATGGAATTTTTGCTTAGCAAGGAATCCTAATTAGAAAACAACTCTATTTTAGAAAGTAAAGGAAAGAAAGAAAGAGAAAAATATTGAAAACTTACTAAATATAGAGTCCTCACAAAGGAAACTTCTTATTCAATTCAAACTCTTGATTTTCTATATAAACACACACAGACAACCCTAGTGAAGACATCCAAAAACATCTAACTTAAGCTCCCAACATTAAAAAATGTCCAACTTTTCTTGGGTGCTCCATATTTTCTCACCTCCAAAAGTTCAATCATATTTTTTCTTCTCCTCTTCTATATTCATCAAATTTGAGATTATTGGATCGATCTTCGGGGTTTTCTAGAGTTTATAAGGGTGTGTCAAAGCGTATATCTCGGATATACACACCCTAGAGACAAGGAAAGTGATCAACGGTAGGTGTTCTTTCTCTTTAAAATCTTAGATCTAGAAAAGCATGTTAAGGTTGATTTCAGATTTTTGCTAGAAAATCAATTTTCCTTCATTAAAAATTAATTTTCTTTTGTTTTTCTTTCGAGATGGGTTTAAACTTGATTTTGAAAGCAAGTGATTCAAATCATGAAGTTTTTCGTAAACTAATATTTTCTTATATTAAAGTATATTCAAAAACCTCTTTAAAACTTAATTTCCAGCCGTGTTTGACTCATTTTAATTTTGCTTTTATTTTTCGAAGTGTAACCTAGAAAAGGGTTATTTTCGACGAATAAAATAAAATACATATCAACTCAAGTCAAAACTGGATGAAATTTTGTTTCTGGTCGTGTTTTAATATTTTCCGATCACCCAAGAAATTTCAAAATTTTTTGAATTTATTTAACCCTATTTTAAATTATTTTAAAATTGATTAGATTTTAATAAATATCAAATATATTTGAAAACAAGCAAAACTTTCCAGATCATGAGTTTAAATATATTTAAAATTTTTTGTGAAATAAAATTTTGAAAATCTGTTTTCTTCATTGTTTTATATTCAAAGCTTCGTTTTGCGTGTAGTAATTATTTTTCACAATAAATTAATATTTTTCAGAAATTTTCTCTTCAAACTAATAATTTATATTACAGGTATGTTATACAAAGATTTTTACGAATTTGTACGAAGTTTTGATAGGGATTTTGAATATTTTATGATAAAACGGCTTGGAATTTCAAGGAAACCATTGATATTTTTCATAAAATTTGATTTTGTGGAGAAATATTAATTTTCGAGTTATGAAATTTGGAGAAAGAATATTATGATTCATATGTAGTTTACCTTTATTTTCTCATGATTTTAGGATTACAGTAAACATGCTTTATGATTTATTCTTTCGGAATAACCAGTTATTGATAGGTCTATAATAGGTAGTAAATCGTAATACAATATGATGAAATTTTTACATTATGCTTAAATTATGATTAAAATGTTACTGTAAAATTATGGATTGATTTTTAATCTGTTTGCTATGTGTTGCTTTCTAAAGTCACCAATCTGATCTAAGTTTGAAAAAATCATTAAAAATGGAATTTAATTATTAAAATCATGAAACATTTCAGAGAATTGTAATTTTCTAGAATACAATATATCCTTGAGTTTCTGAAAAAGAAACTTTAAATAACTATAGGATGCTCTGTAAAATCACTAATCTGGTCTATACTTTGATAAAATAACTTAGAAATTCAATAATTTAATTCAAAGCGTCATGAAAATTTTCAGAATACTTTAATTTTTCACTATGTATTCAATTCTTAAGATACTTAAATAGAAACCCTAAAAATCTAATACTTCCTTTGTAAACTTGCTATTCTAGGTTAGTTTGAATGCAAGGGTTGAATTCATGATTGTTTACTTTTGCGATCAGCCCTGGATAATTTAACATCTAAATTATAATATGTTGTTGGCTCCGAGGTCATTATCCATGGAAATCCTGAGAATATGCCAGGCAACAATATATTATTAACTTATATGCCCAATTGTTTAAGGGTGGAGAGCACAATTTTCTTCCATGAATGCAACCCAAGCATAGGACTGGTCAACCCATAGAGCCTTAGGTTTTAGATGTTAGAAACCCTTAAAAGTCAGATAAATCATTAACCTAATAATTTGGGTTGGGTAAACTCATGATCAAGTCCATCTCGATGAGGTTCCTAGATGGTTTCTTTTAAATGAGACTTTTAAAATAAATTTAAATGAGTTATTCATTGAAATTGAAGACCGGATTATCGAAAAAGAATGATGCATATGGTGGTAATCCTCCATACCTTTCATTCTCGTAATCAGGTAACGAATTTAGATTTCTGGGATCGTAGATCACTGCAGTATTACTTATCGGTCCTAGGTTCCTTACCTATGTGGCGACTCTGGTCATTCTCTTTTACGTGAAATTCGGATTACTTTAGTGATCCCAAGTTCACGGAAAAGATGATTATATTAATAATAAAAAGCACACACCACGCGTGGGTACGAGAGACCAAGAGAGAGCTGGTTCGCGCCCCTCTCACGGGACCGGGTCTCACATGAACTCATGGGTGAGTTCTTTCTCACCCGGAGATAATGATGCAGTGCCAACATGGCAGCCACGTCATGCCTAGGTGGATTTGGTGGAGTTCCAAGATTCATTCCCGCATTACAGCTTTTGACCGATTTTCAACCACATTTTTTGTCTATTAAATGGCAGAATCATGAAAAGTGGTAAACTAAAAAGTTGTAGGTCTCTTTGAGATCTTTCCAACAGGTATTTTTGGTAAAAAATTGGCCCAATGGTTAGAAAGTTAAGGCGCTTTTAGTGGACTGTGTCTGTGGATTCCCAAAACAGTCGAAGTTAGCGAGCTCCAATGCAATTAATGTTACGTAAGACCCTAAGTTAGCTAGCGGAGAAGGCTGGACGGATTTTCTTTGGTTTTATTTGATTTAAAGGGTTAGAATCCATCTTAGGGGGGATTTTGGATGTTGATTAACTTATGTAATTGATGGAATATCAATTGGGTTGAGCTTTGCTCCCATTTTCTTCTTCTTCTTCTCTTGTTGTGTTCTTGAGTTCTAATTTTCTTATTCTTCCCTCTTAAGCACCCCCATTATTCTTATTCAATATGGATAAGATAAATGGAGTGCTACAAACTTGAACTGGACGTGGATGTTTATTTATGGAAAATTGGAGATGGGATTTGAATATCTCATAACAGTCTTTCATTATTCTTTTTGGTTGGTGTCTCTTGAGAATTTAGGCAAGACACTAAGGCATTGTTTGGATTGCAAGAAAAACATTTCTAATGGAAAATCTTTTCTTGGGAAATGTTTTTCTTCCCAAGATTTAGAGGGAAATTATATGGTTAATTTAGAGAGATATTATCATAAAATGAAGGTCCCTCTAAGTAAAAATTGATTTGGGTTGGCTCAAGTTATCTTTTCTAGTAAGTAAAAAAAAGTGAGAAGTTATAAAAATATTTTCCTTTCCAAACTTTTCCTGAAAATTCCCACAATCCAATCAGGTTCTAAGGTTCGTTTCGATTGCACGAATTTTCTGGAAAAGTTTGGAAAGGAAAATGTTTTGGTAAAAGTTCCTACTTTTTTTACACACTTGAGAAAAAGATTTGAACAAACTCCATCCAATTTTTACTTAGAGGAAACTTTAAGATAATATCCATCTAAATTAATCACAATCATATCATTTTTCTCTAAATTGTGGAAAGAAAAAGTTTTCTCAAGAAAAAAAGTTCCATCATAATTTTTTTTCTTGCAATCCAATCATATCATTTCAGATTGGAACTTGCTTCTCTGAAAAATATTGGAAGATGCTACTCTGAAAAAGCATTGCAGTTTGTTTTTAACTTCTCTCTGTATCCTTTTTCTTCCGTCCATTTTCTATCCTCTCATCAATTGCACGTGCACTTTTACTAGTTTAGAAAAATAACCAAATGCACAAGCAGCTAGAGCACCTAAAGTACAAGAGAATCAGACATAAAGTCTATAAGAAAAGACATATATAGAAAATGAATCAAATTACAACAGCAGAAAACCATAGTTCAGATCCTAGATCATAATCATAAAAATCTAACAAAAGTCTTGTAAAACTATATAGAATTTAAAAATAGTGCCTACTATCAAATGCAATGGGAACTTATTCATTGAAAGATGTTTCTTAATACTGTGATCCTCCAAGCATAAATTCAAAATTTCGCTCCAAATTACAGGGTCTGGGTGAATGAAATAGATGCAACTCCTCCAATACCCAAGAATTCATATCAATATCATACTTAGAATAAACTTAAACAAAATCTTGAAACAAAACAAAGATAGCAAAAATATAAGAAAATCTCTCTCTCTCTCTCTCTCTCTCTCTCTCTCTCTCTCTCTCTCTACCATGAATCTGATGTTACCCAAGTGTCTGTAATACGGAGTGATGGTCTATTCATTGGGAGACAACGCTCGATACTGCCATTGCCTAAGTGACAAAACATGATTTCACTAACATCTACATTGTTCTTATGAATAAAATAGATGCAACTCCTCCAACACCCTAGAAATTTGGTAGTAGATGAGAATGATCTCCAGAACAACAGATCTTCATCAAACGAGCTTTTTATCTCAACCCATTGGGGAACACTTGGATCTAGTTTGAATAGTCCATATCGAAGATATTGAAAATGCTGATCCCAAGTCCTTCTGATTGTGAATAACTCCCCACAAGATTCAACCAAATTAGCTTGCCCATTGTAAATATCTTCTCTTGGTACAATGGCATTGCAGACTTTAAGAGGGGGACCGAATGCACAAGTTGTAAGTCCTTGCTTAACATTAATGGCATACAATAATCCGTTACAAAATGCAATATCCTTGTAAAATCGTGATCCCCATGTGATTCCGTTCCACTCTTCAAAGGCCGTCCATTTCTTATCTCCCAATCTACAAAAGACCAATACCTGCTCTGTAATGGCCACAACTACACAATTTGCAGAAATGGCTGTGTGATCAGAAGTAGGGGCTGATGACAGAATAGCCTTGCTAATGTAGCTTCCAGTGTTGCTTGACTGGTGGCGAGGGCGGGATGGAAGTTGAATTTGTTCTCTTGAAAACATATTTAAGAGATAGTTCCTTCCATTAACTTCACTCATGATCATCTAGCCCTTGTAAGAACCACGACATTGGGGTGCGCGAATCTCTGGCAGATTTAGCTTGTAAATTCTATCCTCAGATGGACTATAGAAACCTCTAATCTCATTCTTTGAAAACTTGGACAGCATTATCCATGGTAATTGAGGCACCGGAGGGTAACACTTCTCAGCAACTACTGATCTCCATGAGCCACAGACGGCGCCAAACCGAATGTAATCGGATAGGATTAGCCGCTTTAAGATGAGTTCCATGATTTCCTTGGGAAGTTGAGACCACATACTATCTTCTCTACCTGTGGGCTCTTCTCCTTTGATTTGTGAATATTTAACTCGTTTTCTAGTGATGAAGCTTCCCTAGAATATACATACCCCAAAGACTATTTTAGAGAAAGAAAGAAAGATAAATTTAGAAGGTAACAGAAAATAGAGAAAATAAAATTCTTAATACTTACGAGATCAGCCCCTAAGCTTCTTGGACTAGGCTCTTGTTTTCTTTTCGGGACTTTTCGCTTCATTTTCTTTCTCATAGAATAGGGCTGATTAAGCACCCCCGAACTCGACAGATAGATAAATAATCTATGGTAAGTCACCAACAATGAAAATCAAATCCTAGATTAACAAATCAAGATTAATTGTAGAAGGAAATTTTGATATTTCCTCTTCTCTTTCACAACGATTAGGGAAATCCAAAAAATTATACTAATAGTTGAGCAAAAGTGAATGAAGAGAAAAAGGAAAGAATTGAGATAGAGGATATCATAGTCAATTCTTTTCCTATTTTCTTTAACATTCTCTTTCACAGCGATTAGGGTATTCCAAAAATCTCTATGAAGAGATGTACAAAGGGAAGTCAAGGAAGTGAAAAAGAAAAGAAGGGAGAGTAAAGGCATACCAGAATCAATTCTTCTGTTGCTTCTATTCCCAATGTCAACGTTCCCTTCTTTCAGTCTTCATTCCCCTCTCTTTTACGCAGACTAGACCTCAGTCACCATAGGAATTCAAATCAAGATACATGAAAAGCCTTTTGAAAGGACAGAATAGGCCACTGATAACGGAGAGTACATGTTTTGGTAATTGGCATGAATCACCTCGTCTTACATGTTTTAATGAGATGTCAGAGCATTTTTGGAAATTGTATAAACCGCCTCGTTTTAACCAGCTGTAATAGCGTTTTTGGAAATTGCATATATCGCATTGTCTGATATGCTTAACCACCTATCTGAGCTTTTTTGACAGTTGTATAAATCACCTTGTTTTATATGTTTCAACCAGCTGTAAGAGTTTTTTTTTTTTTTTGAACCTGTATAAATCGCCTCGTCTTATATGTTTTAATTAGCTGTCGTAGCTATTTTTTGAAATTGTATAAATTGTGGGCGGTGATAAATTGAACCCCTTAGCGGAGAAATCGAGCCCCTTAAACATTTTACGTTAAGACGCTGATAAAGTCACCCCTGCCATACCCTATTCTCCCCCTTTTACTGTCAATTTGTCAAACAACGTATAGACCTTGAAAACTCTCTCTCTCTCTCTCTCTCTCTCTCTCTCTCTCTCTCTCTCTCTCTCTCTCTCTCTCTCTCTCTCTCTGTTCTTGGTAGGGCCAACAACTAGATGTGAATATATTCAATTCGGCCCCGTTCTTTTTTTACTTAGGATAGGCCCCTCTAGTCTGAAAGAGAAGAACTAAATGCACTAGAGGGGGGTGTCCCAAGTAAAAATAGGGGGGAATATATTAGTTCCCTTTGGATCTTTGAAAAGGTAGATTCACGCCCTTTTTTACTTGGGACACCCGCTATAGAGTAAAAGGGAAGTCCTAAATACACTAGAGCGGGCTGTCCCAAGTAAAAAAGGGGCAAATATATTACTTCCCTTTGGATCTTTGTAAAGGTAAACCCCGTTGTAGTTTTAAAAATACGTGCACGTGGAGACCATATACTTGGGCCCACTTCGCTCTCGAAATCCAAGCCATTCATTTGTTTGACACCAATGTAACTAGGTCTTTCTCAAAAAATCATTTCCATGTTAAATTTTGGAAGTTTCATCAATCTCAAATGATTTTCATTAATCATAACATGTTCTTATATAAGCATTACAGATAAAGATTAGAAAAGATTAGACTTATCTTAACTTTCCTAATCTCATCATCTAAGGATAAGGATTATCTTAGCTAAAGATAATCAATCTAAGAAACCTAGTCTCATCCTTTAATAAATCAATGGTCTGATATGATCTAACATATCTTAACATGCCCCCTTAAACGTATATTGATCGAAAATCTATATACATTTGATTACAATCAAATGTCCCCAATTGATGATAATAAAAAAAGTCCCCAAATAATTAGAAATAATGCACACCTAAGCTGACGACAAAGGACCACCAAGACGAAGGTCCACTGATGTAGATTGATGCTTCTTGCCGAACGTCCACAAATGGAGGTTGCCGCTTACAAGATGAATACGAAAGAGAGACTCAAGGCCTCAATGGACAATATGGGGCACTATGGCGAAAATGAGCCTCGATGGGCAAGACATCATGGGTCACTTAATTGTATTGATCTTCACGGAATTAGAAGAACTCTCTCAGGCACATAATTCAAGGGACTGAAGACCGAAGCACCTCAACTAAAGAGGGTAAATATTTCTATTTCAGGCACGCACCTCAACCTCAATGGAGGCACTTCAATTGGAATAGTTTGGATAATGATGATTTGGAAGAAAAAGAAGAAAGACAAGCAACAACTAGCAGCTTTATTAGGACAACAACTATTGGAAAACATCAAAGGTTATAAGAAATTTTGATGTAGGACGGTTCTTAGTAGTTTCTAGAGTATTCTTGATTTTGTAGCACATTCTAGGATATTCTAGCACTTTCTATTTTAAGGATTCTATCTTGGGTAGAAAGTAACGGTGTAGCGCCTATAAATATAGGACAAGAGAACAGCTGTAGGAGACATCTGATGGAATAAAATTTCAGTTTCTTTTATCTTTTCCTTGTAGATTCAAGGATTCTTATTTCTTCCTTGTGGATTCAAGGATTTTATGAACGAAGACGGTGTTCTTTTTCTTCAACCGGGTTGAAGACGATGATCTTTGCCTTTCCGCACGCTTCCGCCCACGTCAAATTTTTTTAAAAAGAAATTGGACACGGGAGAAAAAGAGGGGTGCAAATATCAAATTATGTATCTCTCATAAAGATAAGATAAGGCGGTGTTTGCAGAAACTGAGGGCAGTTGCAACCATGGCTTGAAATTTCGACCGAAACCTGAAATTTTCGGAAATGGGGTAAACCCGAAACAGTATAAAATTTTGACCGAAATTTTGAAACTTTGAAATTTTGACCGGATTTTTTTTCCTGAAATTTTGGTCCGAAATTTAAGGAATATCGCAAAAAATATTGATTATACCTATTATTTAATATCATCCTGAAATTTCTGTAATTTCAGCTGAAATATCGTGAAATTTCAGTTTTGGTGAGGACTGAAACGCATTTCGAAATCGAAATTTGAAACCATGGTTGCCACTAGGGAAAAAGTAGAAGAAAATGGGTTGCAGATATCAAGTTAGGATTTGTTATTTTGCTGAATATAAATATAAGGACAGAGCCAAAATAAGGGGGGCTGATTTCAAACCTTTATTCTCGTTAAAGAGTTGTTTCATGCATGTTTCAGCCCACTCATTTCTTCATACTAGAAAAAGTCGTGCACGCAGATTTCTAGAACCACCACACGCATTTCTATTTGCACTTGCTTAATCAAGACGCTCTCCCTAAAAATTCACTCTCCATTTGTATCTTCTCGTCGACAAGAAGCAGCAAATAGGTTTAGGGTAGGGATGACTAGTGACTAAGGCAATTTTTGTGGTGGATGGGGATCAGCATGTGTCACGTCCCAAACCCCCACCCTGGGCGTAGGACATAACAGCGTCGTACACCTGCAAGACAAGTCCTACAAATGTACAAGGCTACAAAGCAATTACATAAATAAACCTGGCATTCATAATTAAAATATCAAAATCTCAATAACACGCGACCCATTAAGTCAAATCAAATTTCATCTCTCCCCAGAGTCAAAGCAAAATAAAATAGTAAAGTCTTTACATCTTATTCAAAGTACTCACTTCGTAATAAACTGAAATATCTAAACTAATATCTGAGCCGAAGTCCAAATCCAAAGCTAAGCGTCATGTTCCTCGTTAACCTCACGAGGGTCAAGACCTGAAAAATGTTATATAACCACAGTCAGCTGAAAAGCTCAGTACATAATAAAGTACTACTCTAAGTACAGCCTAAGTATAACATGGTTCAATAGGGTCAGATAACAAAGTCAAAACTGAATACTGAATTCTCAACTGAACAGTGTGTAATAAATAAATAAATAAATAAATATATATATATATATATATATATATATATATATATATATATATATATATAGTGCATGTCAACAAGGTTCTAAATTAAGGGTGCAATAAAGCAATTTCAATTTCTAAGTTCGGGTCAAATTCAAAGGTTTTAGAATTCATATACACTTCAGAGTCATCGGTATGGTCCAGAAGACGTGTTATTGCTTATACACCGACAGTCCATGGTGTTGGAACTAGTTCCTCAAAGTTCAGATACAAGTTGACAGGGCCAGCGTTTTATCCCAATGACAGGCCAGAAGTTCCAGTGTAGTAACCCCACGGTGGGTTTCGGAATTTGCCAATTGTATTACCCCCATATGGCAAGGTCTCAGAAATATCCAAGCCTCCAGATAAGTGTTCAAATGGTATCCAAGTTTCATACTCAAATAGTTCAAAGTATTCAAATGGTTCAAATAGTTCAAATCTCAAAACAATAGTTTCAGAGGTTCAAAGTTCAGAACAAATATTCATAACAGTTATTTCAATGGTTCTAAAGTAGCAGTAGGTGAAACAAATGGTATGCTAAACTCAAAGCAAATTCAAAGGTTCAAAGATATCAGTACTTATTTCCAAAGTTAATAATGATTCCAAGTGAAATCTAAAAACTCAAAACAGATTCCCAAATTCAGGCGGATTCAAATGTCAAAGGCGCTCCAGTCAACTAGCCCTCAACTACTGTTTCACGGTGAAAACGTAGTTTTGCGCCCGCGCCAGTCGACTGCCCCTCTATTACTGTTTTTCGGCAAAACACAATTTCTGGGCGAGCCAGTCGACTGGTCCTACCATTCGACTACTCTACAAAAACTTGATTTTCTTGGGTTTTTACCTGATTTTCATAAAACTTTAACATCTCATAACTTTTTCGTTCGGACTCCAAATTGTGCGAGGTCGGATCCGATGGATTCGTATCGAGGAGAGGAAACCACCAAACCTGATTTCACACTCCGAATTCAAACATACTGTTTAAGAAAAATCGCTAAAGATTCTTATTCGAATCTCCAAAAACTCAAATTTCTGAATTCAGATTCTTTACCAATCGACTTTGAGTTCGTTGGAACCGTAAAATAATATTAGGTCCAAGAACTCAAGATCAATCCAAAGATTTCTTATTTCTAATCCATATTAATCACAGTTCTCCTTTCTTTTTACTTATCAAACCCTTATTTTAGGTTTTCTAATATTCCAAATCATTCATAGTTCATAAATGTTACCTAAGTTCGCAGCTTTGACTTCAAAATTGCAATCTCCTCGGTCTTCTTCTTCTCTTTCTCTGATTTCTGTCTCTAGGGCTGAACAAAACGTCTAGGGTTTGTTTAAGCCACAAAACGATGAATTTATAGGCTTTCTCAGGAACCCTAATCGAAGTCATATACAAACGGACAAAAACGCCCCTCCTTTAGAAGGGGAAACGAAAATTTTAAAGGGGGTATTTTCGGTATTTACATTCTACCCTCCTTACAAAAATTTTGTCATTGAAATTTACTAATGCGTACCTGAATTTTCAAACAGAAACTTATATTTCGATCTCATTTTCTCTTCCAGCTCCCAGGTGGCTTCACGTTCTGAGTGATTCCGCCACTGAACTTTCACATATGGAATAGTCCTTCGCCTGAGAAGTTGGTCCTTATGACCCACAATACGGACACGTTGCTCTTCAAATGACATATGTTTTCTCAGATTTAGAGGTTCCAATTCGATCACATGGTTCAGAACTGCTACGTACTTTCGTAACATAGACACATGAAACACATTGTGTACTCCAGACAACGACGGAGGTAAGGCCAGTCGATAAGCCACTTTTCCAATCTTTTCTAATATTTCATAAGGTCCCACAAATCTTGGGCTAAGTATTCCTCTAACCCCAAACCACATCACTCCTTTGGTGGGTGATACTTTCAAAAGTACCTTATATCCGACCTGAAATTTCAATTCTCTTCGTCTGACATCTGCATAGCTCTTCTGTCGGCTTTGTACCATTTGAAGATGCTCTCTAATCAACTGAATTTTATCCACTACTTACTGAACCAAATTCGGTCCAAAGAGTCTTCTTTCACCTACACCATCCCAACATATAGGTGATCTACATTTTCTCCCATAGAGGGCCTCAAAAGGTGCCATCTGAATGCTGACCTGATAACTGTTATTGTAAGAGAATTCAATCAAAGGAAGATGATCGTTGCAAGATCCTTTCAACTCCATAACACAAGCCCTGAGCATATCTTCTAAAATCTGGATAGTCCTCTCAGATTGCCCATCTGTTTGTGGATGAAAGCAGTACTGAATTTAAGGGAAGATCCCATTGCTGAATGTAAATTGTTCCAAAACTGAGATATAAACCGGGTGTCCCTATCAGATACAATGATCTTAGGCACACCATGATACTTAACTATCTGATCAACATACAATCTGGCCAACCTTTCAGGTGTCAAGCCAGTTCTAATAGGTATGAAATGAGCTATCTTTGTCAATCTGTCCACAATTACCCACGCGGAATCATTGCCTGAGAGAGTACGAGGTAGAGCCGATACAAAGTCCATCGTAATCTCCTCCCACTTCCATTCGGGGATAGGAAGTGGTTGTAGTGTTCCGAGTGGCCTCTGATGTTCTCCCAAATCACCTGACAAGTTAGACACTGAGATACATACTGAGCTATTTCTCTTTTCATATTATTCCACCAGAAATTTTTTTCAAGTCCTTATACATTTTTGTACCTCCAGAGTGTACAGAATAACATTAATTATGCACTTCCTTCAAAATTTTATTTTCCAAAACAGAGTCATACGGAACACAAATACGGTTACCAAGCATTAAGGCACCGTCATTGTGAATTCGGAATTCAGATTCAGATCCTTCTTCTAACTTATTTCTGATTTTACAAAGTTCTGGGTCGGATTCCTGAGCTATCCTGATTCTTTCTTGCAATGTGGGCCGAACGTGGAGTGCTGTCATCAGTACCCGAAAGTCTAGACCATAAATTTTTATTTATGATCTTCGGAGGTCTTCTAAAATATACTTTTGAGAAGTAATCAAAGTTGCCAAATTCACAGATGATTTCTGACTTAGAGCATCAGCTACCACGTTAGCCTTTTCAGGATGATAACTTATGGTTAAGTCGTTGTCTTTCAATAGTTCTAACCAACGTCTTTGTCTCATATTCAATTCTTTCTGAGTAAAAATATACTTCAGGCTCTTATGATCAGTAAAGATTTCACAAGGTTCTCCATACAGATAATGCCTCCAAATTTTTAGAGCAAACACAATGGCTGCTAATTCCAAATCATTGGTCGGATAGTTCTCTTCATAGGGTTTCAACTGGCGTGAAGCATACGCAATCACTTTGCCATTCTGCATTAACACACGGCCTAAGCCTTTCTTCGAGGCATCACTGTAAATTACAAATCCCATTCCGCTAATAGGCAAGTTTAGGATGGGAGCGGAAACTAGCCTTTGTTTCAATTCCTGAAAGCTCTTTTCACAATCCTCAGACTAAACAAATTTTGTCCCCTTCCGTGTCAAACGGGTCAAAGGGGTGGCTATGCTCAAAAAGTCATGAATAAAACGGCGGTAATAACCCGCCAAACCAAGGAAACTATGAATCTCCGGAACATTATTCGGTCTATTCCATAACATTACTGCCTCAATCTTCTTTTGGTCTACAGATATTCCGTCTTTAGAGACCACATGACCCAAAAAGGAGATTGAGTCGAGCCAGAATTCACACTTCTTCAGTTTCCCATATAGCTTTTCTTTTCTTAAAGTCTCTAAAACAACTCTGAGGTGATACTCATGGTCAGACCGACTTTTAGAGTATACCAGAATATCATCAATGAACACAACCACAAACTGATCTAATAATGATCTAAATATTCTGTTCATCAGGTCCATAAAAGCTGCGGGGGCATTGGTTAATCCAAACGGCATTACCAAAAACTCATAGTGGCCACACCGTGTTCTGAAGGCCGTCTTCGGAACATCTTCTGACTTAATTCTAAGCTGATGATAACCCGATCGAAGGTCGATCTTGAAAAACACACATGCCCCTTGCAATTGATCAAACAAATCATCTATCCACAGAAGCGGATATTTGTTCTTTATAGTAACCTTGTTCCATTCTCTGTAATTTATGCATAATCTCATACTTCCATCTCTCTTTTTAACGAATAGAACTGGTGCTCCCCAAGGTGAAACACTGGGTCGCACAAAACCTTTCTCTAATAGTTCTTCCAGCTGACTTTTCAATTCTTTCATTTCCAAAGGTGTCATACGATACGGGGCTTTAGAGATAGGCGTCGTTCCCGGAACTAAATCAACAGTAAATTCAACTTCTCTATTCGGAGGCAAACCTGGGAGGTCTTTAGGAAACACATCAGTAAATACCCTAACTACAGGGATGTTTTCAATCTTCATATCATCATCATTAACCGCAACTGCTGAAGCCAAGAAAGCTTTGCAACCTTGTCTAAGAAGTCGACAAGCTTGCATAGCAGACAAAACCATAAGAGTCGAGTGAGCTCCACTCCCTTCAAAACAACAATTCTCTTCTCCTAGAATTTCAAAACTTACTACTTTCTTATTACAATCTACCAATACATAATGGATTGACAACCAATCCATTCCCAAAATCACATCAAAATCGGACAATTCCAGTAAGATAAGATCCGCTAGCATTTCTAATAGAGCACATCTTACTAATTCGATTAGTCAAAATTTGTTTTCCTACTGGAGTGCTAACACACAGATCATAATCAAGAAGTGAAGTAGGCAAACAGTGCAGTGCAGCAAAAGTAGATGAAACAAACAAGTGTGTCGCACCAGAATCAAATAATGCATGACCATAAGAGGATGCTATAGGTAGAGTACCTGATACTACTGTGCCAGCGACCTGAGCATCCTGATGAGTGAGGGCGAAAGCTCGTGCCGGAACACGGGCCTGTCAGTCCTTTACTGTCCTTGGGAATTTACTTGTGCTGCTCTGCTCTAAATAGTCTAAGTCTGTACTGTCTGGGTTCGAACCGTAGGCGTCCCCTGAACTGATTGGGCATCGCCGCTAGATGAGGACACTCTACGATTCTGTGGCCTACCTCGCCACATCGAAAATAAGCCTCAGTATTCCATCTACAAGTCTCAGTAGGATGATTCTTCCCCCAACGTTCACATTTAGGGGCAACTGATCTATTCGGTGCTGACTTATTCTGATAGCCCCCATGATTTTCTTGCTTTCCTCTAGGCTCTTTAAAAGTAGGAGGTTTGGGCACTTACTGATTCGGGGCTGATCCCCTAGGAACTTGTCCTCCTTTGATTTCATTATCTCTATTTCTTTTCTTCTGATTAGCTTGAGCATAAGCTCTCACTTCCTGATGAACTGCCTCAAGTTTCTTTGCCCTTTCCACCAAATCTTCATAAGATTCCGGGGTTGTAGATCCTGCTATTTCCTTCTTCAGATACATAGCTAATCCAAATTCAAATTTATTTCTCTTTGCTTCATCGTCAGGTACCAAAGAAGGTACAAAACGAGCTAGCCTATCAAATTCTGCTTCATAATCATCCACAGTCATATCTCCTTGCACCAACTGGGTAAATTCCTGTTGCATACGGTACAAAGTACTGCGAGAAAAGAATCTCGCAAGAAACTCGGTGCGAAACATTGCCCAAGTGAAAGGTCCCTGATGGTGCTCATATTTTCTTTGGATTCCCTTCCACCAATGAAGGGCTCTTCCTTCCAACATATAAGTAGCATATTTCACCCTGACTTCATTTTTATTGCAGTTCATTACCTCAAAGGCCTTTTCAGCATTCTCCAACCAAGACTCGGCATCATCTGCCGTAGTCGACTCCTTAAAGACTTTTGGTGAAAGCCTCATAAACTCTGAAATTCTAAACACTTAGTGTGGCTATTCAGCCACTGGTGGTCCTTGAACTTGTGGTTGTTGTTGCTGGGGTTGCTGATGTTGTTGATTTGTCAATCCAATCATGGCTCTCATAAAATTCCTCATCTCAGTCCTTTCTTGTTCAATATTATCTTGAGGCGGAGGTGCCTCAGGATTCTCATTCGTTATCTGACCTCCTTGATTCGGAGGGTCCTGATATACTTGTTCTTCTTGAACTCCTTGATTCTGATTTTCCTGAATCACTGGTTCTTTTTGAGCCACATTCTGATCTCCTCCAATAATATCATTGAGGGCTCTAGTACGATTCACTCAAGCACCGCGACCACCACGTCCTCCTCGAGTCGACATATTTCTAAATCCAATAAAGTACTAATCAGAACATCATCTATAATATAATTACATACTTATAATAATACAAACAATTCCCATTTGGAGCCAATATCTATCCATCACATATTTCTCATGATTCTTACCCCATCACAAACTCGCATGCTTCCCAAGCGTCCCCAGGTGCATTTGAATTTATAATCGGGCCCTGATTGCGTGACTGATTTATGTGTTATCAGACGTCCCCGAAACACACAAACCTATCAACCACTTCCTAATTGCTCCTTATCTAAATCCCCAATTCTCACAATCGAAGTCCTTTGTTTCAAATGATTTTACCTAGGACTTAAAGCCTAAGCTCTGATACCACCTTTCTGTCACGCCCCAAAGCCCCACCCTGGGTGTAGGACATGACAGCATCGTACACCTACAAGACAAGTCCTACAAATGTACAAGGCTACAAAGCAATAACACAAATAAACCTGCATTCATAATTAAAAGATCAAAATCTCAATAACTACGGACCCATTAAGTCAAATCAAATCTCATCTCTCCCCAGAGTCAAAGTAAAATAAAATAGGAAAGTCTTTACATCTTATTCAAAGTACTCACTTCCTAATAAACTCAAATATCTAAACTAATCTCTGAGCCGAAGTCTAAATCCAAAGCTAAGCGTCTTGTTCCTCGTTAACCTCACGAGGGTCAAGACCTGAGAAATGTTATATAACCACAGTCAGCTGAAAAGCTCAGTACATAATAAAGCACTACTCTAAGTACAGTCTAAGTATAACAGAGCTCAATAGGGTCAGATAACAAAGTCAAAACTGAATACTGAATTCTCAACTGAACAGTGGGTACAAAATATATATATATATATATATATATATATATATATATATATATATAGAGAGAGAGAGAGAGGAAAGTGTCTCTAGTCTCTCCCCTAAATAAGCTTATCTACTCCTCCCTTTAAAAAAACACAGTGTGCCCACGCTGTTTGGATGATCCAAAGCATTCATTTGATAGGTCCTAACATAGATAGGGTGTGCCCAAAAAATCAGCACCAAAGGGTCATCCTAGAACTTCGTTTTGTGGTGCCTTGTGGTACCCAGAATGGACACATATAAACGTCCACGTTTATATGCGTCCATTTTGGACACGGTATGCCCAACAAAATGAAGTTCTAGGATGACCCTTTGGTGCTGATTTTTTGGGCACACCCTATCTATGTTAGGACCTATCAAATGAATGCTTTGGATCATCCAAACAGCATGGGCCCACTGTGTGTTTTTAAAGGGAGGAGTAGATAAGCTTATCTAGGGGAGAGACTAGAGACACTTTCCTCTATATATATATATATATATATATATATATATATATATATATATATATATATAGTGCGTGTGAAACAAGGTTCTGAATTAAGGGTGCAACAAAGCAAATTCAATTTCTAAGTTCGGATCAAAGTCAAAGGTTTCAAAATTCATATACATTGTAGAGTATTGGCATGGTCCAGAAGACGTGTTATTGCTTATACACCGACAGTCCACGATGTTGGAACTAGTTCGTCAAAGTTTAGATACAAGTCGATAGGGCCAGCGTTTTATCCCACTAACGGGCCAGAAGTTCCACTATACTACCCTCACAGTGGGTTTCAGAATTTGCCAATTGTATTACCCCCATATGGCAGGGTTTCAGAAATGTCCAAGCCTCCACATAAGTGTTCAAATGGTATCCAAGGTTCATATTCAACTAGTTCAAAGTATTAAAATGGTTCCAATAGTTCAAAGCTCAAAGCGATAGTTTCTGAGGTTCAAAATTCATAACAGATATTCATAACAGTTATTTCAAAGGTTCTAAAGTAGCAATAGGTGAAACAAATGGTATGCTAAACTCAAAGCAAATTCAGAGGTTCAAAGATATCAATACTGATTTCCAAAGTTAATAATGATTCCAAGTAAAGAGGGTTTACAAATACCCAAAGTAGTACGTTATTACGTACCTCAAAGATGTTAGATTCCTTCCTTAATTATGATTATGTTTCAATATCCAGATGGAACATAACATAGGTAAGAAATAAGGGCCGAAACATGTAACCCAAAAGCCAAAGAATCAAAATCCAAAAACTCAAAATTCAGGCGGATTTGAATGTCAAAGGCACTCCAGTCAATTAGTTACCAGTCGACTGGCCCTCAACTACTGTTTCATGGCAAAAACGTAGTTTTGGGCGCGCCTACCAGTCGACTGCCCCTCTATTACTGTTTTTCGGTAAAACACAATTTCTGGGCGAGCCACCAGTCGACTACTCTTCGAAAACTTGATTTTCTTAGATTTCTACCCGATTTTCATAAAACTTTAACATCTCATAACTTTTTCGTTCGGACTCCAAATTGCGTGAGGTCGGATCCGATGGATTCGTTTCAACGAGATGAATCAACCAAACCCAATTTCACCCTCCGAATTCAAACGTACGATTTAAGAAAAAATCGCTAAAGATTCTTATTCGAATCTCCAAAAACTCAAATTTCTGAATTCAGATTCTTTACTAATCGACTTTGAGTTCGTTGGAACCGTAAAATAATATTAGGTCCAAGAACTCAAGATCAATCCAAAGATTTCTTATTTCTAATCCATATTAATCACAGTTCTCCTTTCTTTTTACTTATCAAACCCTTATTTTAGGGTTTCTAATATTCCAAATCGTTTATAGTTCATAAATCTTACCTAGGTTCGCGGCTTAAACTTCGAAACCGCGATCTCCTCTGTCTTCTTCTTCTCTTTCTCTGATTTTTGTCTCTAGGGCTGAACAAAATGTTTAGGGTTTGTTTAAGCCACAAAGAGACGAATTTATAAGTTTTCTTAGGAAGCCCTAATCGGAGTCAAATACAAACGGACAAAAATGCCCCTCCTTTAAAAGGGGGAACGAAAATTTCAAAGGGGGTATTTTGGGTATTTACAATAGGTGAGGCTGGCTACGAACAAAAACACTTTCTGCGGTATAAAAAAAAGACCCATAGAGCCTTCCGCCAAATGCGAGCTTTGAGTCATGTCTTCCAGGCTTTCATGAGAGACCATGGGTGAAAAGGAGAAGGGCGGATTTGGGTTTGACAAGCAGAGATATGACTAGCCCCAAAGGAAGAACAGGGATGGTGTTAGGGGCATTGATGGCTATGATTATAGGCCGGCCGGACGGCTAGATCGGCTATCCATCGGAGAACTGAAACTCGAAGGTTGTGATCAATTCTCGGTCTGGATCGATCGCTCTCATACCATGTTAAATTTTGGGATTTTCACCAGTCTCATATGATTTTCAATAATTGTAACATGTGCTTAAATAAGCGTTTACAAATAAATAATGGAAAAGAGATAAAGATTAGTATTAGGAAAAAAAATAAACCTAATTTGAACTACCTATCCAATCTACGCTACATACCTCATCGACCACTTAATCCAACGGTGAGATATACACCAAATCCAATGGTATGATCTCACATATGTTAGGAACATAGGATGAGCCTAACCCTCAAATATATTGACAAACGACATCATATATAAACCTCTACTGATTGAAGAGTCAGGATCATCCTATGGAAATGATTTTATTTGAAAGGACTATTTGCATCGGGGCCCAACAAATGAACAGTTTGATCTTCGAACAATGTGGGTCCCAATCAATTTTATAATAAATAACCATTGTATAGTGCCTATAAGTAGGTGCACATATTTTAAAGACAAAATAGAGTGGGGCCCACCTTATTCAAAGATCTTAACAATTCGGTTGCCTAGCCTATGGAGATGTTTTTGTGAAGAGGCCTATTTATTTATATCGGAGTCCAAGAAATGAACCATTAGGAAATTTTCAAACAAAGTAGGCGCCAATGATTTTCTAATATATACGCATTATATAGGGCCGGTACGAATGTGCATGTAAATGTTTTAAACATAGAGGGGTACCCACCTTGTTCAAATATCTAAACCATGCAGTTGTTAGGCCCAACGTAAGTAGACCTTACTCAGAAATCATCTACGTAGAATGATCCTGACCTTCAATAGGTAGAGTTTATTCCAGAGATCTTCTACGGACGTATGACAGTGGGCTCTTGAGCATCACAAACGAGAGGTGTTTTTTACATATCCAGGGGAGTCTTCAGTCTCCCAGCCTCCAGCAGACCAATCGTCCGCCTCAGCCTCAGTCTCAGTCCAGGATGCTCAGGAGCTGGGCCCTACAGATCCTCCGGCCGAGCAGTGATCTTTTATTATTCTTTTTTTTTTTGGTATCCAGATATAGGATGAAATGTATTTTTTTTTTCCTTTTTGGTTTGATCAGACATGTATTCATTTGACATATGAGATAAATAGATCATCTTATTGCTTTTATGTGCAATTGTTTGTGTCGTTGTCTGTTTAAAATAAAGTACATTTTGTGTAAATAGTCGCCACTTTAGGCGAGTATTTACACAAAATGCCCCTAGTTTAGTTCTTTTGACAACTTTATTGAGCTTTTTTGCATTGTTAGCGAAGAGCTAATAATGTAAATGCCCCCCTTGCATGGTTTCTTTAATGATTTGATCGAACATTTTTCATTATTAGTCTATCCTTCTATGACTAATAATGCAAAATGCCCCTAGTGTATGTATTCCCATAGACAAGAGAAATTTAACACAAGATAAGAAACAAGGGCAATTTTATTTTCAAATGAAGAGAGAGCATATTTTGAACGTCCCTGATCATGAATTTTCATTCTTAGAAACATCTTTCTTCTGTACGTAGGGTACTGAATTGTACTCTGATTCCATGTGCAAAAATTATTCATACAAAATTTATGAAATAAAAAACGGAAACACAAGAAAATGAGTTTACAATTTTGTCATTTGCAAATCTGGTAGTGGTAAAATTGGAAAGTTGGCCAAAAAAACATGTTTAAAATGCATTTTAAACGTGTTTAAAACGTTTGCCTCAAAAAAACGTAAGTTTTATTTGTTGTAAAGTTTTAAATGGAGTTTTAAACGGCACACTAATAAAAACACATTTTTTTTCAAAAACAAACGCCAATTAAACAGAGTTTTGCTAACTCTGGTCACCACTCTTGCCACTTATCTGGAGATTGTATACGTTGGCTGGGTGTGAAGTTCAGTATATTTGAAAAGGTACAGTGGTCCCACGTCATAGGATGATTTAAACCGATCTATAGAGGGACTGACTATAGATTGGAGGGTTAGGATCATCCTATGGAGATGATTTGTGGGGTACAACTTATTTACATTGTGGCGTAACAAATGAACAGTTTGGATCACCCTATGAAGTGGGCCCCACTGTACATTTTGAAAAATACTGGACTTCACGCTCAAACAACATAAAATCTCCACCGTAAATTTTTAAAGAACAGGGGTTAGCTAGGTTGTAAATCACTCTCTCTCTTTTTTCTATTTTCGGGGATGACTGGGATTAAGGGATGTATTTTACTCCCAAATCTACAAATCAAGTGTTATAAAAAAAAGGTGTGTGTCTGTGTGTATGGGAGGGGTAGTTCCAAGTGATAAGGCATTGGTTTTTGGAGCGGAACAAGTGCCTTAGATACGAAGTCCAATCAAATCAATGTGGGGTGGTGGATGGTAGTGGTGGTTATGGTCGCGGTGTGTGTGTGTGTGTGGGTGTGTGTGTTTGATCATATTTATGAGCGAAAAAACTAATCAATCGTTAAATCACATTCAATAAAAAAATCATATACGGATGAACATAAAAAATAAGAAAAAGAAGATCAGAAGAAAGGTTAAAGTACATTACAAATACATTATCGCTAACACGGAAATCACCCACTCAGATTGATCATCTAGCTTAAATTAGGTCTACTTATATTTTTTTTATTCTTAGCCATATTAAAAATGGACATAATATTTGTTTTATGGCCTTTATACAGCGAAAGAAACAAGAGAAATTATAACATGAATGGCTGTATGAACACGTACTAATTATCTCACCCTTGATATTTGATCCAACAGCAGCTCACTTTTTGAGGAGCTGCTGTTGGAACAAATATCAAGCGTGGTACCTTTATCGTACCACCTTTACGAGTTCATAGAGCCATTCATCATATAATTTATCAAGAAACAGAAACTAAGGCCCTGTCTGGATTCTGAGAAAAATAATTTTGATAGAATTTTTTTTTCTCAGGGGGAATTTTTTTATTTCTACATTTTAGAGGAAAATGATATGGTTATGCGACTCACAACCGGTTCTCAAAATTCAAAACAAAGAGAGCATAAGAATTAGTTTTGGATTCAAAATCAACGCTCAAAATTCAAAACAAAAATGGAATATAAGTGTCTTCATCCTAAATTTACCGAGTTGATGCAACTCAGCAAAATCAATCCAGACTATTCATCTTGTAGGGACCACACAAAAAATATAGTAAATGGACTACTGAAGTTTACGTCATGAGGCTAATGGAGAGGTAGATCATCTAGCTAGAGCAGGAGTGGCTAGAGCGGAGTTGGAGTTTTTCGATTCTCTCCCCCCTTCTGGGGAGATGATATTGTCAACCCCCCGCATTACGCATGTGCTCCCCTTATGCGGTGATTTGACGTGAACAGCAGGGGCGGAGCTACATGTAGCATAAGGGGGGCAGTTGCCCCTATTGAGTTGGGCCAAATCCTTAATAGGCCCAACTGAGTTGGGCCCAACCCCCTTTAAAATTTGAAGGCCTGCCCCCCTTATGTATAAGCTTGGCCCCCTTATGCATAAATCCTGGCTCCGCCGCTGGTGAACAGTGTGCAACTTTAACGCCTTTTGCCGTCAATTCACCTTATAAGGGGAGCGCATGCGTAATGTGTTAATTTATAGTGATGACATCATAAATTGAAGGTCCATTCTGTTTCTTTGGATGTAAAATAGGAGTAAAACAAAATTTACGCCCATTACATGTAAATAGAAATTGAATAGGGTGGGTTCAAGTTGTCCTTTTCAGCATGCATAGAAAAAAAGATAAGAGCTGTTCGAAATATTTTCCTTTAATTTTTTTTTTTTGAAACAGATAGATATATATATATATATATGCAAAATGAGGCAATTCCCATCCTAATTTTGCTTAAATGACCCAGCTATCCACTGTGAAGAGCCCAAAAAAAATGAAGAGTCACCATGCGGATCTAGTATTCAAGAGAATTTTAGGAAATTGGCTGAATCTTCGTTCGCTTCGCAAATTGTCCACTGCCCATGGTACTGATATGAAGAATAATAGGTTTATTAATGACACTATTGATATGAAGAATATTGAATTCCATTTTTTATATATTTTTGACAGATTGTAATCCTTGAACAGAACACTTTGATGTAAGAGAAGAACTTAGAACAAAAAATTAGGAAATCATAATAGCCTCTAAAATATGTTTATGTGGTACTTAATTAAAGCTCATAAAAGTTACAAAGGAAGGAAAAGGAAGGGTGGGTTTAGTATCTCCAAATAATCAGACCCTATCGTTTCTTATATCTTAAAAATTATGTCTTCCCATCTGGGTAATTTATTATCATAGAAATAGATCCCGTTTATGATTTTCTAATAAACAAAGCATCCCTTTTATGACATGATGTGTTAAGAATCAGTTGCGATAAGTCATGAGTTATGAGAGATAATGTCAAAATAAATAAGAGCACATACAATCTATCAAAGTTTAATAATAATAAAAAAATCTATAAAAAAGGTAATTTAACATCCCTTTGAAACATAAAGTATTTGTATATACCAACTCAATAGTAAGCCTGAAATCAGTTCTCAAGTGGGGGCTTTATGAGCACTTATCAGACCATCATTTTCTGCATAAGATGAAATTGAGAATCTGGATTAGAATATCCAAGAACATCACATGAAAAACATGTCTCTAGAAAACCCGATGAATTCAACCATAAACATTTTGCTTATTGCGTAGTAGTAATTCCATAGACATCACAGCGTTCAACGCTAAAACATTCACATGCACTCATAAATCATTGAACAAATTATTGGCATTCCTTTTTCCAACTCACCAGCCGAGGCGGTTCGGAGTAATGATATCTTAAAGAATAAAATGATATTGGTCTTTCCGATACTACATGGAAAAATCGGCATGTAAGAATGAAATGAAATTAAAGAATAAAAAATTAATCTGAGAAGAGAGCCAAAATAAACATAGAAAAATCTCTTCTTAGAAACTTAGAAATTACATGGATTAGAGAAACCTGCAGGAAAATGGAATGCACGATTGTAAAATCAAACAATTACCTGAACTTTAGGAGCTTTTCCTTCTTTCTAAGATTCCTTTAAAACTGCTAAATTCGCTGGATTAGAGAAACCTGTATTATTTTGTTCCAGGAAAATGGATAAAGAGTTACTTGGGCCTCATTATTTTGTTCCAGTCCAAGCCCGTTGCAGCTGATCCCACTTGATCCGGTAGTCCTTGATGCCCTTGATGCAGTGTTGATATTTTCACCAAGAAAATATTTAACATTGAAATTTTTTCGGGACTTAATCTTATGAATGGAATATTTATTTTCCCTTAGGACTTTAACCAATTGGATCTTCTCAAATATTTTACAAGATCAACGGTCCAGATTACCTAAGAATGCCTCCATGGGAGCCAAAAAATTACTGTTAGAATTGATCAGAACAGTGCTTGTCCGCCTAGTTTGAATCTTTGAAAAATGTGACGGGCCCACACCAACAGGATCTTGCCTTGGGGATCTTTCACAGTGGCAATGTCGTAATTTTATGTTCAAACGTAGGTATAAAGGGGTTTCTTTCAAAATTTCAAACAATTGCATCGCTCTCATTTGTAAAACCTCTCGTCTTTCTCTAATTCTCTTCCCCTGAAAATAAAAAGAACACAATATCTCTTCAGAACTCGATTTCTACATCCAAAGAATTCCCCTATTGATTTTTAAGGTACCCATTTCAAGTCTCCTTCTCTATCTTTTTTTCTTTTCTTTTGAAGCTCATGCATTGTCAGAATTCTGAAATTTTGTGGTTCTTTTCATTATTTTCTTTATCTTTTGTATGTTCTGATTAGGGTTTGCACTCTTTGTGGATTCTTTCACGCACGGATGATCTAATCTACTGGGCATTTTTTGTTCTTGGTTCTTTGGTAGTGTTCTGTTTGATAGTTGTTCTTTTTTCAGTTTGAATTTTATTATGATTTCATCATTTCATTGATAGGATATTTTTTTTGTTTGTCATTGCCATTCCATGTTATTGTTCTTGTTTGAATTCGTTGTTCGTATTCTTTTTCTTGTTCTTTTTTTTCTTTTTCTTTTTTTTTTTCTTCTCAATTTGAATTATTATGATTTGATCAGTTTTTCGATTTCAAATTTGTTTTGTTTGTCGGTGCCATTTGTATATATTCGATGTTATTCGGTTAATTGAATTCATTTTTCATATTCATTTTTCTGTTCTTTTATATATATATATATATATTTTTTTTTTTTTTTTTTTTCA
The DNA here is from genome assembly GCF_043159265.1 of Tasmannia lanceolata. Lineage (NCBI taxonomy): Eukaryota > Viridiplantae > Streptophyta > Magnoliopsida > Canellales > Winteraceae > Tasmannia > Tasmannia lanceolata. Next base: position 6,495,904 of record NW_027518701.1, on the reverse strand, counting down.
ATTTGAATTGATCTGTTCTTTGATACTTCACTGTTGGTTCTTAAAAACCAAAACAAACAGGGCCTAACTTCACAATCGGTTCTTAAAAACCAAAACAAACAGGGCCTAACTTCATTGTTGAATGTCAAAATATGACTTATTTGGACGTACCTCAAAAACATTTTGCATACTATAGATTTTTATATAGTTATTGACAATTATTTATAATATGATGTATGATTTTATGTTATGACTCTATTTGATCATCCCTTTGAATATTTATAACCTGATTTGGCTTTTATAAAATAATTATATCTTATTGGTTGTGTTGGTTAAGGACGTACTAGCAAGTAAAAATCGAGCTTACGCTGAAATTCATTTGGATTTCACATCTATGCTATGGATCTTGTGGGCTATTGGTGTGGTTATTATGTATGTGATTTCTTAGCTACTTTCTTCACGTGTTGGGGATCTTGCTAATAATAAGCAATGAAGTGAAATACTGATGGGGTTGCAGAGAAGGGGAGTGAAGGAAGCAAATAATATGAGATTAAAAATTTAATCTTCAAGTAGCTCTGACCAGTGTTTAAAAACTCCTTGACACGACAAGGAACTCGCCCGATTCGATAAGGATTTTTCTTGGCCGCATTCCGCGTCGCACACATCCGCGTTTTGCCCTGTACAGTCAATAAAACTCCTTTGACTCTCCCAAGTTATGACCGCTTTGGCCACGTCCGCACCAACTTGACAAGGATTTTTCTTATCCGCATTCCGTGTCACATCCACATTTTTAAACACTGGCTCTGAGCATTTAGAATGCAATCACATCCATGGAAACCCCATCGATTCCTTCTCGATCTTTCTGTATCTTATTATTTTTCCTTTTAAGCTCATGCATTGACAGAAGTTGGAAATTATGGGGCTTATTTCATTCTTTTTCTTGAACTTTTGTCTGTTCTAATTAAGGTTTTACACTTTTGTGGATTCTTTCGTCCTCAGACGATCTAAAGGATGAACCTCCTCTAACTTTGGCAGTAAATCTTTAAATTTTTTTTCAAAACCACAACCAAGATGATTGGAAGCCTTAGGTCAAATAGATATATTCACCAAAAATAACAGAACACAAGTGTGAATATTCTTCTGCAAATTATTCATTGATTGACATAAACAAGCAGAAAAGAATGAACCCGGAAAAGAACACTGGTGAATATGTAGTTCTAAAAGCTATAGATGGCATTTCATTAATGTTGCATTATCAAAACAGATAAAGGAGGAAAAATTCAAGAAGAAGTTCTACACTTGCCCAACAACATAAAGTTAGACAAAAAAAAAATCATTAGTTACCCAAATTGCAGCGCAAACTAGGTCGATCAAAGGGACATACTCCCTTTTTTTTTTATCTATTCGGTTAGGACTTAATTTGAACCTAGATGGTCTTAAAGGTTTATAAAGAAAATTCAGGACATACGCGAAGTTCCTAGGCATCAATGAGCATGGCTGTAGATCTGCGTAGTTATTCAGAGAACTGCATTGGATATTTTTTCTGTGTTCATTCTGTAGGATTATTCAGAGCAAGGTGTAATGCGGTCCAGAATGCAATTTTATGGATGTTGAAAATAGCTTGAATCATCTATGTTATTTACTGGTAGTTGGACCAATACTTTCTTAGTTAGACTTGCTAGGAGTAGTTTTATTTGTACATCGAGAATTACCAAGCAGTGGCTCATTACGTGTGACACTTCTGCTTAGATATTTCATGTGTGTTGAAATTTTTTTGCTGGTGCTTCTGGAATTGTAACTCAAAATATTATACCAAGTAGTGCTAACTTACTCATTTAGAGGCTTCAGTAAATATTTTGGCCGTCTGTGCGATTAATGGCTTCTGTTTGACAGTCTTTTTTTCTTCCCTGTCGATAGCAGGGTTATAGCAGGCTTAAAAACAAAATTGACAGAAATGGGTGATTGCTTTTCTACTCCAGGAAATAAGTTCAATGAGGCACAGGTATATCTCTACATTCATCATTCCTTCTCTTCTTATCTCTGTGCTGCAATCATATGGTGTTTTTATTAGTTTCTTAATTCCAGCTATCAGTAATTTTAACTATTGGGATTTTGCAAAATAGTAACCATTTTTATGTACTTTCCTGTTTCTAAAAGTAGTTAATGTTGGTTTATGTTGTACATAATAGGGTTGAATAATCATTTTATTCATTTATATCCTTTTGTAATATGTGCACACTGAAAAGGGTGCTTATGTAATTTCCATTGATGGTAACTTAAAGATAACTTCATTCCCCCCCAAATCATGAAGTCTTCCTCCTCCTCCTCCTCCTCCTTCCTCTCTCTCTCTCTCTCTCTCTCTCTCTCTCTCTCTCTCTCTCTTATTTGATCAAGAATGAAGGAGTCATGACATCTACGACCAGATCCAGTTTAGACACAAACAAATCCATGAGGTGTCATCTATGTTAGTGTTTTGGATTTTCAAAATCATATGTTTTGCATATTTTAGTGTTTTGGAAAATGTTTTATCAAAAGCGTTTGGGAAAAAGAAAATATTTTCTTGGAAAGATTTGCTTTTACAAAAGGATGTAGAAGTGTAGTTGAAAAGATAGTCCCGTACCGGATGAGAGAAAAGAAAAAGAAGAGCTTATAAAGCACTACACTTTTATATTACTTGTTTGATTGCACATTGGGTTGAACCCATGGTTGGACCCGCGGGACGGTGCAACGCACCGTTCGCACACGCACACGCGCGGAGTGGGCAATGGGCTATAGGGCGCATAGTGGCACTTTATTGGCGCTTTTTTATGCGCACTTTGCACTTTCCTCCAACGGTCAAGTGCCAAGGGGGTGCGATCCACACCATAGATGGTTGATCTAACGATGACTGGGTTGGAGAGAGGTTTTACTCAAACCAACAGTCACATCTAGGATCGATCAGGACCGTTCAATATCAATGGGTGCGATCTAACGGTCAGATTTCAAACATTCTGGAAAGGTGCCTTGTAGAGGTGTTTTTCACACTGAAAAGACACCAGGTGGTCTATAAAATGTGCAGAATTCGGTCATTTCATATAGAAATCGAATTGGCAATTCTGACAGACTTTACACTCTCTTCTACACTCCTACAAAAATCCCCAAGTATTTCTACATACTGTTTTTCTTTTGTTTATTGTTCTAGATACTGTTTTTCTGCAGAAACAGAATCTAGAGATTTCTCTAAGGCTTAAAATTTCGGAAGGGCATTTCGGGTTTGATTCCGCTAGTGCTACGCGTCATCAAACATTAGTAGGGCTTCCCTACTAGGCTTCATTGTATCTTGGAGGCAATTCGCGGATCCCCTTTGCACACTACTAGTGGGGGCGAATCTTGTCTTAAGGAAAGTGATATCACGCCTTGAAGCAACAAGTTTCTGTTTTCTATCATCAACAGTACCCTCAACAAGTTTTTCCAACAATCTAGCCATATAAACATCTCTCTTTCTGTTTGGTACGAAACTTCGGATCTCTATTGATCGTATTCTGTGATATTCTTGGGTGATTTCTTTAATTTAAATCACGTTTTGAGGGTTTTTTTAAAGGATTTGTTTGAAAGAATCATCTACGACCAGATCAGTTTTGGATCAAGGGTGTGACCTGGTGGTTGATGGAATCAGTAGTGCAAAAGAGATGAGAGCTAAAGAGATGGAAGAGTAGACAGTAATATTCGAGTGCGAAAACATGAGGATATAAGTGAGATCCTTTGCTATATGTCACATTTTTATTGAAAATGACCAAAATGCTCTTATGAGGGTAAACAATGAAAAACAAAGAAATAAGAATAACAATGAACTAACTAAATGTGCATGGTCATATTACAAGCCATTACAATACATTACAACACTTCCCCTCGAGGTAGGCCATATATTTGACATGCTCAGCTTGATACATGTATCCCTAAGAAGAGTAGCCCCTACAACCTTTGTAAAGATATTAGCAAGTTGCATTCAACTCGTAGTTGTAAGGCAAATTGCCTTTTCACCCTTTAATCTGGGATTTCTTTTACTAAAATATAGCATATTTTTTTCACTAAACTTACCTAACGGTCATTTTATATTGCTTGTTACTTCAATATGGCCCCCATTGTTGTAACAACACCCGTATCATTCTTCTTTACCTTGTAAGAGGGATGTTTTCTTATTTGTATAAAGACTTCGTATAAGGACTTTGGTTACTGTATTTTGTTGTCCTGTGACATATTTAGAACTTCTTTATGTTCTTCACATGCTATTATTTTGTAAGCATGATATTATTCCGTATCCTATTAAACTTTACAACTCCTTTGTGAGGTGCCCACAGGCATCGGAGCAGCATTCCTCATCAACTGCCCCTGCTCCAACTCCTGCAATCACTACAGGTCTTCCGGTTGATACCAATTTGGAAACATCTTCCCATGCTCCGACTCCTGCAATCCCTATAGGTGTGTCTTCCGGTTGATACCAATTTGGAAACATTGTTTCGTGAGACTTACATAGTGCCACGCCAACATAATTTTCCAGGCAAGACTAGCGGCAGCAAGGTTGATGATCTGGCTTTGGGACGCCAACAAAATTTTCCGGGCGAGACTAGTGGCAGCAAGGTTGATGAGCCAGCTGAGGCAGCAGATTCGCAGCCCACTGGAGAGACTAGTGGCAGCAAGGTTGATGAGCCAGCTGAGGCAGCAGATTCGCAGCCCACTGGAGAGACTAGTGGCAGCAAGGCTGATGAGCCACCTGAGGCAGCAGATTCGCAGCCCACTGGAGAGACAGTAAGTGGGATGAAACCATTTTTTGAATTCCTGGAGGATGAGGGTTTGAAGAGGGACTGGACGAGCCATACCCTTTCTTCTGCTGCTGGAGCCTCTAAATTGCCTAAGATTGAACCTGAAAAGTCGGTGCAACCAAAAACTAAGGAGGATGTTTGCTCTACATGTCTTGAAGGTATGGGCTTTGATTTCATTATAATTATTGGCAATGACCATTATTTGTTAGAGTTTTTGTGTTAGCTAAATGCATGAAATTCCGCAGCTATTGTTTCTGCAGCTTTAGTTGTTCTCTGGGTTTAGTATGGAACCACCTATGTTTTTGGTATTTTTTTTTTTTGGGGTATTCTGTTAACCACCCAGTTTCTTTTTTTCTTTTTTTTAATGGTAGCAGATTTCATTCAAGAGGAAAGGGGAGATTGAGGTAGTCAACCCAACCCAAGAAAGAAAAAAAATTGAAAATCGAAAAGAAAACAAGAAAAAATACAAGAACATAAACAACTCAAGGGAAGAGGAAGTCAAACATCTCCAACCCCAATCTCCCAAACCCGTCCCTTGCTAACTGATCTGCCAATCCTTGCTAACTTATCTGCCTCCTTATTGGCAGGTCTTCTGACATGGCTGAAAATGATTGATGATCCTTCCATTTTGTCTTGGATTTCATCAAACAACGGGGCAAAGCTGGGGGGTTAACCACCCAGTTTCTAGTCTTCTGTTTTCAGCGAAGTTTTATTTGCACAGTCATCCTTCATTTTATATGCTTTGTTAGTTGCAATGTGTTTCATACTGAACAACAAAAAAGTTAATTGACAATGATCTTTTCTGCTTCTTGGTTACATCATGTGTAGTATCAAGTCTTTAGCTGATCCTTTTAAACTGTTAGGATGGTTGATAGGTTTGAAAAGACTTAATTTTTAACTAATTATAAGATAGGATCAGTCTTTGAATATATTCTGAGTATGTTTAGGTCACTTTATGGCTTGTATTAAGGTATTTTTGAAAAATTGATGTACTGTATCACTCTTTTTCCCTAAATCTATTTTTCATCTGGTCATGGCTATTAATAGCATTTATATCTATTAACCACAGTTACTACCATCACTTCCTGCAGAATATACTAAGGAGAAGCCGGGAGCTATAGCTACATGTGGTCATCATTTTCACGTTGAATGCTTTATTGCATGGAGGAAAAAAAGTGAGACCTGCCCCATCTGTGCTCAGGTACACTTCACAAATCATTTTATATTTATTAGGTGACAACTTGATACTGACATTATAGTTATTAGTTCCTTGCCTAACTCTTACCGCTTAGTATTAGTTTTCAATGTTCATAATAGAGGGGTATATTAGTCTTTTTCTTCTCAGTTAACTTACTGATGTGACTAGATTCATGGGTATGCTCTCTCCCATGACCCAAATATGTTTTATTAATGATAAACAAACAAAATATATGTATGACCTTATAGTTTGGGGGCATATCATAGCCCCCCCTCAAGATGATGATTAGATATTACTCATACCCAACTTATTGTTTCCGTGTTCTACTCTTGCTAGCCCCTTAGTTAAGATATCTGCCAATTATTGATGAGTAGTAATGGAGGGAGTACAAATGACTCTGTGGGGGTTAACTTCTACCTCACAAAGTGCCGATCCACTTCAATAAATTTGGTCCTGTCATGTTGAATTGGATCATGGCAGTGCTAATAGCAGCTTTTTTGTCCCAATATAAGTTCATAGGCACATGAACTTGATGCCCCAACTCCCATAACAGTATTATTAAAATCAACAGCTCACATACACATGAGCCATGGATAAGTAGGTATATTAACTTATCAACCAGTCTATGATGTCTTCCTACATCAATGAGATGTTCACCATCCTTTTCGCCCAATTCCTGATATTGTTCAATAGGTGTATCATCTGGTTTACAACCCAACTTTAGTCAGGCACCTGCTTGGCCTTTCTCAGGAAACCTAACCATACGACCACTGACGTCAATAGTATGGCCAGGTGGCATCAGCAATAATTAACCTCACCTGTGCGGCAAGAAGTGTACTCGATGCTTCCCTTGCTTTGACTGCAAGTTGCAAATGATTAAGTAATCTAACACTAGTATCGTTGTAAAAGCAAAAAAAAAGTTACTCAATGATTAAAATTACTGTAAACATTAACTTATGACTTGTGATTCTTATACACAGAGTTGATAATAATATATTGTGGTTCCATCATAGACCTTGTCATGTTCGATATTGCATGGAATTCTAAATGCAATTAGCAGACAAGCTAAAGGAGAATTTTCTCTACTTACCAAGAAAAAATGAAAAGGAAGGTAAAAAAATGTATTAAAAAAATGTCAGGTATTTAAAAAAGGAATCATGAATACAAGATACAAGGAGAATCTTCAGTTATTTAAAACTTCTATACATGGTTAAAACCTCAAAGCTCACCTTAACCTAATGAGGGCCCGAGTCCTAGTTGACTTGAAGATTGGGAGTACTTGATCAAGTTTTGAGTTCAGAAAGTTTGCATATTTCTTAATAACTGTTCTTATCCAGCTCCTTTTTCACATTCTCACCCTATTTCATGTTTTATGGGAAATGTTTTGCACCTGTGGATAATGCCTTCTTCACAGAAAATGCTTTTATCTTGGTGCAGGAAGGTATTCAGCCATCCTTAGCAATGGGAGACTCTTGAAGAAAAAATATGGGATTTGGCCAATCAATGGATATACATAGATGGACAGTTTCTTTGTTTTCTTGGCAGCTCTTGTCTCTGATTGTTCATGTCTTTGTGGGTTCAGTCCTTTGGATTTGCAGAAAGGAAACAAGGTTTTTTATGGCTTTTCTATGGCTTACCAAGTGAAAAAACCCAGTTGCATGGACAATGACAGAAATGGATGCAAACCAATATTCATTTGTAGAAAAAAAAAAACTGATATATTCTTCCGCCTTCTATGTTTCTTGCCGTTGATTTGGTATTCTTTCATTTTTCTTTGTACAGATTTTTCTTTTGGTGAACAGGGATGATGCAAAGAATTGTTTGTCAAATCTGAAATTGTATATGAATTTTTTTGTGGGATGGATTTGATCTGTTGTATGAAAATCACAGAATCATAATAAAAGTTTCTCATGTTTCAAGTGTCTTGTATTTCTTGTGTTTCAGATTTGTCTCACTCTCCCATTCTATGAAAATCAGAGAATCATGATAAAAGTTTCTCGTGTTTCAACTGTCTTTTATTTCTTGTGTTTCAGATTTGTGCTCACACACGTCTGGGAGCTCCCCAGCAGCCCTCCTATTATTCCAAATATTCAACAATTTATTAAGGCTACTGATATTGGCTTGTTCACCTAACATGCTTTGATGGTTCTGTCAATATCAGTAGCCTTTATTATTGACATTTTTTAATAACAAGAATATCCCTACGAGCATGTTTGGAAAACTTGAAAAAATATTGCAGGGAGTGTTTGTGGATCAGTTATGTGCAAGGCAGGTTGAGCACAGAGAGCTAAAATAGAGAGGGAGTGAGTCGGATGAGCAAAAGAGGGCTAAAAATCAGATAAAAAAATCCTTTTGATAGTAAGTTTTTCTTTTTCCTTACTTTTAGCCCCGTCCCATGATTCTTTCCCTTTTCCTCTCACGATTGGAGAACAAAAATTCCATGAATTTCCCTTTTCCTGTCGCATCTTCTACAAATATAGAAAAAGTTAGGTTTGGAAAAAGGAATAGTAATTTCCAATGTGAGAGCTCTTACCTTTACCTAGTTTCCAATTTTCTTCTTTAGCCTTCTTTCTCTTTAGTTACTAAATTAGATTAGCTTCTAATTAGGATTAGTTGCAAAGCAAGGCATGCCATTTTGCATAAGGTTGATCTTTCAAGACTCTTCTAGAAGCTCTCACACAATGGAAATAACACATATATGAAATATTCCAGTCCAAAAAGGATTGCCCAACCTTGGAGCTCATTTTCGACCTATTTAGGGGCAGAATCAGGAAAAGTCGTAAACTAAAACATTGTAGATATTTTCGAGATGTTCGAAACAAGTATAAGTACAAATTTTTTAAAACAGAAGGTAAAAAGTTATGGCTGTTTTAGTAACCTGATCATACTAGCCCTTTCTAAGTATAACTCTTCATTTCTTTATTATTTTTTTCAAAACAAATATGATGTCTCCAACCACCTCATCCCATGTTCGACATTTTTGCATGTGGCCTCCCCATGTGGGGCGCCCACTTATGTGGTCGACCCACATGGGTGGGTCCACATGGACCCCCACCTTGTGGGCCCCAATGGGCCTTATGACATGTATTTTCGGTTTTTTTTAATGAAAACTATATAAAATCCTTTAAATTCAAAATTTTTATTAATGAACCCAACCCATATGACATTTATGGTGCACCCTCAACATATGGTAGAACCATCTCCTTTAAAAAAAATAATTTTTTGGACCAAAATGCCCCTGTTTGATCATTATGCACCAAAAGGCCACTAAAATGACCTTAAATTAGATTGCCCACAAAGGGAAAAGTTAAAAATAGAAAGTTTTCATGGTCAAACCTAAAAAAATATAAAGTTTTTAAGTTTGCTTCTTTTGGTGGGTGATATCAAACAGGATCACTTAGAATCCCCTGAAAATGCCCAAAATGCCCTCGACACACGAAATTTCCAAATCAAGTGAAACCCCTGAGAAATTTTAAATTTAGCAGGTTTTTCAAAATTCATGAAATGACCCATAACTTCTTAGACATACCCCGGGGATCAAATAAAACACACTGAAAATGACCAAAATACCCCCGAGGTGCAAAAATAGGCAAAAATGAGGGAAACCCTGAGAAACCCAAAAATAACAGGTTTTCTTATTTGATTGGAAACTCGAATTTTTATTTTCCGAAGATCAATGGCACCCCCTAGAGACCTTTAGGATTGCGAATCAACTTCAAAATTCCTAAAATGAGGTAAAATTTACCTTAAAATGCAAGAATACCTAATGTAGATGACTGACACAAACCAATCAAACCATTTGCTTTTTAAAGTGTAGCAAAATGGGGGTGTCTACAGTATGTAAAAAGTTATGGTCGTTTTAGTAACCTGGCCATATTAGCACTTTCTAGAAGGAAAGAATCTTTTCATGGGATCTTTTTAAGATATTTACTTTTGTACACAAATTCCACCCCTATGGGGGGACGTGCAACATGTGGGGACCACATGTTGGCCGACCACCCATATGACAGAACCACACATGTGGTTCCCACATGGGCCTTGGTCCATGGGACATTTCAATTATGGGCTTTTAAATGTGTTTTGGACTTTTTCCAACCAAAAAACCCAATACAAATCAATGAAATTCGTATTCTTATAAATGGGCCCAGCCCATATGGCATCCATGGTGTACCCCAACACATGGCCGATCCATCCCCTTTGGGAAAAATTATTCCTCGGACCAAAATGCCCCTATTTGATCAATACACACCCAAAAGTGACCAAAATGTCCTTCAGCCGGATTGCTCCTTAAGGGGAAGTTAAAAATAGAAAGTTTTATGAGGAAAATCTTCAAAAGTGAAAAGTATTAAGGTTCATTTGATACAATGAGTGACATCAAACGGGATCATTCGGATCCCCCTGGAAATGCCCAAAGTGCCCTCGACACACAGAATTTTCAAAAAGGTGAAAACGCGTGAGAAAATATAAATTTAGCAGGTTTCCTAAAATATATGAAATGAATCATGATTTCTTTGACATACTCTGGGGATCAAATGAGACATTCTGAAAATGACTAAAATACTCATGAGAGGCAGAAGAGGGTAAACCAGGAAAAACCCTGGGAAATCCTAAAAGTAGCAGGTTTTCACACTTGCTTGGAAACATGAAATATCATCATTTGGAGATCAATGGAATCCCCTGGAGCCCTCCGGGACTACTAGGAAAGACTAGAACACTTGAAATAAGAAGGAATTCACCTTAAGACGCAAGGATTTGCAACCTGATGCGATAAAACTAACCCTAGACTCGAAGAAGCTACCGAATCTTTTGCTTTTTAAAGCAGAGCAAAATGGGGTGTCTACAGATGCCCCTCTTTGGTAGAGATGACGAATTCATTAAATGCCAAAGCAAAAGTGACAGAACCATTTTGCGTTGCTTTAGCCCACAAAAGATTCTCTACACTAAATGCATCCTAAATGCAAGACCCTAAATGGAAGCACTAAATGGAAGTCAAAAAATTGGAATGTTATAAAAAATCATTTACTCTAAACACCATGACCTAGTAGTTCAGAATAATGAAGAAATGGATTTAATCTGGGTGCAATAAATCGCGCAACCCAGAACGAAAGATAATTATGACGTGGCGTCGTTTTCAAATGGGCTCGGAGAGAAAGAATTAACCTGTTTACGAGCGAGACTGGAGGCTAATGGATTTATGATTGGATTCGATAATTGAGAAAGAGACTGGGAATGATAATTTAAAAACTGGAGGACTCAATAACTGGAGAATTGGAGGCTTAGAGAAGTAGAAAATTTAGGGACTGGAAGATTGGATAACTGGGTAATAGGGCACTGGATACTCGTAGAGCAGAAAACTAGAGAACTAGATAATTAAGGAATTTAATAGCCGGATAACTAGAGAATTAAAGAACCGAGAAATTGAAGAACTAGTTCGCTAGGAATTGTAGAGCTTGATTGCCGGAGAACTGGAGAGTAAAAAATGGATACTTGTTGAACTGGGGATTAGATTGGATTGACATTTTGATTGATTCTTCTGGAATTAGAAATTGATCACTGAATGTTAGAACTAGAAACTGGAGAACTGGAATCCTGATCTAAACACCGGGAACCGATAATCTAGAACAAGGACATACTGGATACTAGAACTGGAGTACTAGATTACTGGAATACTCGAATTGAAACTGGATACTGGATACTGGAATTTGAATACTGAAATAATGGATACTGGAGCTGGAGACTAGAACTTGCTGTAGACCCCGATCCGTGGTAGGCAGCGAAGGCGCGGGTCCCTACACCATCTGGATCATCCACGTGTGTGGAGAGCTCTACCAAGGAACTCTCGAAAGAAGAATGCCTCTCACAGCATGAGTGGCGATAAAAAGGTGAGATACCTCTCGATTCGGGGACTAGCCCAGATTCGAGGCGTACCTTAAACAAAGAAGAGTCGCCATCCAAGGAAAAAGGCAAATGGGCCCTGGATCCCATACTATGCTCTGTTGCAACGGATAACCAGAGATTATAAAAGAGGGTTCGTGCTTGGTTACGAATTTGGAAGGTCTAAAGAGCACCTCATCCGCCCAAGTGTAAACACCTGGTCTCTTATGCCATTTATTTAATGATTTTGAAGAGTTTTGAGCAAAAGTCATATGAAATGAGAATCAATATCTCCGAGAAGACGTCTATCTAATCATGCATGTCTCGGAGATGAATCATGATCACACATAAAAGAAATGAAATAAGTGTCGCCTAAGCAAAACTAGGTTATAAGTGACATGCCTAATGAGTGTCTAAGTTCTGGTGAACAAACACATGCATGACACACCAAAAAAGTATAAGGTCTGCGCAATAAAGTAAGAAAACACTGCAAAACATAGAAAATGACTCGATACCATACAACCCTAAAACTCTAATCTATACCTAGGCCCGAGTCTTTAGATGATCTGGTGTTCATCCAAAGAAGCCTACGTATCCCCGCCTCCACGAGAATCAAGGCAACGTAGTTCTTCGCGCCTATTCTAAGCTAGGATGCCTAAGACACCTAGACCTCTATCTTAGACTCGATCTAAAAGACCGGACTAGTTATTAAAGCTTCTTGAACGATTATTTAAATTCCAGTGAATTGTAGATTTTAGGACACCCTATATGCCCTAGCTAAATGCGGGTTAGCCCTAGGCTAATGCAGGTGGTTCCTACAACCTATGTGCAACTAGGCTGTGTGCCCTAAGGAAAACAATAGGATTGCTAACGCATCCTAGACCTAGTCATCAGTCGGCGATGTGAATCTCCAACTGACCGGACGGAGGCGCTCCTATAACTCTAGGACAAACCCCTAACTCTAACACAAACACAAACAAGCACACAACAAATCAAAGATGAACTCCTAACTCTAAAACTCTCTATCTAGGACAAACTCCTAACTCTAGAGGAAGATTTTTGTTAAAAACAAGGTTTTAAAGTTGAAGGGTTAAAGCATTTTTTATTTACAAAGTTTGGCTGGACTTGGGATGAAGATCCCAAGCTGCACTACGTACCTCGTGGAAGAGGATCAAGCCAACGTAGTTCGAAACGAACTCTCCTAATTAATACTTCTAAAACACTCAACACTTTAGGCTTTTTTTAAGATTTTTCGAATGTTTTTGAGTTTTAAAATATTTAATGTTTTTGGATTTTTAAATGCTTTAATATGTTTTTGGATTTTAATTGTTTTCACCCTTTTAGTCAAAGACTTAAGGGAAATACACAAAGCGAAACCCTAGGGCTAAACCTTAGGGCAAATAGGGGAAACCCCTAAACAAATAACACTATCAAAAGCAAAGGTAAACGAATCAAAGATTCTCTAATAACACTCCTAAAAGGACAAATGAGTCAAAGACTCTCTAATAACACCGCTAAGAAAGACAAGAGTCGAAGACTTTATAATAAAACTACTAAAAGGACGAATGAGTCAAAGACTCTCTGAAAGAAACAGAGACACGATTCAAAGACGCTCTAAGAGAGAAAACACAAGTGAAAGACTTCACTGACAACAACTAAAGGATATATGAGTCAAAGACTCTCTAAAAGATGGAAACTCGAGCCAAAGACTCCAAAAACACCGACTAAAGGATATACGAGTCAAAGACTCTCTAAGAGATAGAAACACGAGTCAAAGACTCCAAAAACATCGACTAAAGGATAAATGAGTCAAAGACTCTCTAAAAGAAAAAGATTGAGTCAGAACTCTTTAATAACAACACCTGAAAGACAAATGAATCCAAGACTCTCCTACAACACTACTGAAAAGACAAATGAATCAAAGAATCTCTAATAACGCCACCTAAAAGGCGAATGAGTCAAAGACTCTCTAATAACGCTATCTAAAGGATGAATGAGTCAAAGACTCTCTAATCAAGACTGACTCCTATGCGAATGGACTATCGACTAAGGAGAAGCTTACAAGCAAAAGGAATAAGAGACCTTGTGCACATTTGGCAAAGGTAAAACACCCAACCGGGCCGGACAGCTACCTAGCCCTCAGGGTGCAACAAATGTGCAACCCAATACCCATAAGGGTAGGGGTATGAAGCCAAGCCGAGTAAGGTATTCTTCCAAAATCAAAAAGCACACAAAGAGGATTAACGAGAGAATGAGACCGGACGGGTCTCCCAAACACACAAAGATGGGCTCTAAGCAACCTTATCATTGCCCTTGCAAAGGGGAAAGCAAGGCTAAGACAACTAATTGGCCAAATTGGTCTCTAATTAACAAAAGAACAAACTGAGGTGCAATCTCAGAGAGGATTCTACAACTGAGGCTTGCCTCCAAAGGAGGATTGCCTAACGAGACAGAGTATGTCTCCTAGCACAGGTTATAGTATCTAAAGAAATCTAACAGAAATCTAAAAGACTGTGCTAGTCTAATCAAAGAGAGAGGAAAATACTACCAGATAATCGCAAATTCCAATCAATTATTATAAAAACAAATCAAATATCAGCAAAATATGATCTACTACTAAATAGTGCACAATCTGTAATAATAGTAATCATACAATGATAAACAACATTAATTAGTCCAGACCAGCCGCTGGATAGCCTAATAAAGCAAGAAACAACATTAAACACTTCTATGCCCAACCACAAGTACCACTGCCCCGATATGGGGGTGAAATCAGATGATGCTAAAGTAATCATCTGATATCACATATACACAGGATAATATTCCTACAAACCGCCTTGAAATCAGACAGTACTCATGTCGATAATATCGAATAGAGTAGTCATCTGATTTCCTCCTTCAATTAAACAATTTATTGAAATAAAATTAATTAGCCCAGACCAGCCGCTGGGTAGCCTAAGTAAAATAAGCTTTCAAGATAGTCTCACCTGAATAATCCATTCATAACCATTTTCAAACCTAACTCAAATGCTTAATATAAGAGAAGAGTATTAAAAAAGATCAAAAGATTATGATAATTCTAATTTATACAAATTTTAGTGCATAACAGGGGTGGAACTGGGCTATCATCAGGGCTGAGTTATGGACCGAACCTTGCCAAGATATGGGCCAAATCATAGATTTAATTTATGTCAAAACATAAACCAAATCAGAGGCTGAATTTACGTACAACAGGGGAAAGCTTATGCAAAAACAAGAAATGACTTAATACTAAATAGGGGTTGATTCATTATGACCTAAGTCTTTAAAGTATATTTCTGCCATAGTTTTTATGCTTCTTATTATGAAATCAAATCAATAAGGATAGTAGAATCTATACCTTCGACATACATTTAGTTCTGACAAGGGAAAAGTCCATCATCTTAACCACAACATATGCAATAACAAGAACAGAGCTGCTATATTTCTACAACTATATTTCAACTCTACTCTATCCTTGAATCCAGCAATATGAGGTAGGAGAATGCATTAACAATATATAGATGAAATTCTCACAAGTTTCAGAGAAAAACGAAATTATAAGAGATGATCACTTATCAAAATAAACAAAATGAGCCTTCAAAACAAATCACGGAACATCCCAAACTATACATGTCCAAACCAAAGAATCAAAGAAACTGAGTGAATCTTTCATTCAAAAGCAAAAATATCATAAATCTTTCAATTGTAAACACATGAACATATAAAACCAGCAACACAAATCATTCAAAATAAAAAATAAATAAATAAATAAAAATTATTTGTAATGGATCCTCGAATTTATAAATGAAACAGTACCTTGATTTTGTTAATAGAACTCTATATTCTACTCTCCTCTTTCAAATGATGATGAAGATCTGAAGTTTGAAATCTAATCTAGGGCTTAAAAGCTTAAAAACAATGTAAAGGATCTAAGGTTTAAGAAATTGAAGCTAAAATATAATGGATCGAAGATCTATGAACTGGAATTAAGGTTCAAAAGCTAGAAACCAATTTGCAAATGATAGAAGAAGAAAATGGATAACTAGGGACAGATCTAGGTTTTTTTTTATTTTTATAATAAAGTTTGTAATAGAGAAGGTAAGATGAAGATGATGCCAATCGGTAATTTCCAGTTAGAATAATTAAACTAAAAAAAAAAGAGGCTAAAATAGCAGATTATTAATTCTAATAATACAACTCTTAAATATATATTAAATTCCATAAAAACATTTATCTGAAATGCTAATTATGATCTTTCAATGCACAAGTATTCAAAGCTTAGGGAAAAAGAAAAAATACCTTCAAATCTCGTAGTTTCACTAAAAGAAATGACGTCCGACTTCTCCGACGATGAGAACTTCTAAGCAGCCTTAGGATTCACACACTTTAATCAAAATTTTAAACCAAAGGAATAGCAGATGCAGAGATCTAAGATTTTTAAGATGAAATATTATTCAGATCTTTAGAGGAATGAAAGATTTGTGAATCTAATTGAAATTGGGATCAGATCCGAATTTAAAGTAAATTCCGGCAAGATTACCGGAATTAAAGAGGCCGGAATTTCAAAAGAGATTACTCTCTAAGCAAGGAAATCCTCTAGATCTTAGGGTAAAAAAAAAATATTACAGATCTAAGGTTTAAGAAAGGGAAAACTACAAATCTATGAAATTCCAGGTTAGAGAGGGACGAATTTCAACAAAGAATACAGATCTGTAAAAAAAATTTTGATTGGAAACTAGTTGGAGAAGAGAAAGAGATGGAGAGATTAGGATTTATGCAAAGGAAAATAAGAACTATGAGAGATGAAGAAGAAGATAAGAAAGATGCAACGTTCGGAATTTGATCGAAGCTCCGGCGAGCTTGCCGAGGAAGACGATCGGAGAAAAAATTGACCGGTAGAGGAAGGCTGCCGGAGAAGACGATCGGCGAAATATCGGAGCTGACGGAGATGAATCGGAAATGAATCGGAGATGGATCGGAGCTAACGGAGATAACCGGTGGCGAAGAAACCCAAGCTTTTTTTTTTTCTTTCTCTCTGCAATTTCTCTCCTCAGATTTTTTTTTTTTTTTAAACAATAACCTCGAATTTTTATATATATAAAAAAATTTGATATTGGCACTCCAATTATGGATAAAGCGCGCGGTTCGCTAAGCGCACTCCCGCCGCTTTGTCCTATTGGCAGAAAACAAATTCAAAATTTTGTACCTCAAAGGCGCACCCCCTCTGCAGATAATCCACCCCCCTTACAGCTTTAAACTACGACATTGATTCAATCCGTTTGCTGGTTAAACGAGCTCGGATTCCAACAAAATTTTGCAAAGACCTAGACGAAACCCTAACCTAGCTTAGGGCGAAGTTTGGGACCCTAATTCATTTATTTGATGGGGGTTTGCATAAAATTGGAAGGTGAAGGGCACGGTCAAAATGGGGTGTCTACACTTGCGTACTGAAATATTGGAATACTGGAATTGAAACTGGATATTGGATGCTAGAACTGGAATACTGGAATTGAAACTGGATACTGGATGCTGGAACTGGAATACTGGATACCGGATGTCGGAACTGGAATACTGGAACTGGAACTGGAATACTAATGATAATGACATCATTTTGACAATTTAGGACCGGAATAATTTGGGAGTTGGAGAACTGGAAATGGATAAACTGGAAGTGGCAATTGGTGAACTGGTACTGGCAAATTAGGAATTGGTAATTGATGAACTAATAAACTGGTTTTTACACAAATTTATTTGCATTTTGAATTGTTTACTAGGGATGAACAAGAAAGTCTCATAGGGCGTGATATTTCTTAGATTAAGATCTTCTTTCCTGGGGATATGAACTGGGACCTCGGAATATTTGGACACTGGTACAGAGGATTCTTTTTTTGACAAGCATTCAGACAAATATTTCTTGACAGGGATGGTATTCAATGAACTGGAAGAAAATTCTAAATTTTTATGATTCACCTTTCTTGAGAAACTGGCTCAACCACCATTGCATCCAAGGCTTTTCCAAGCTTAAGGTGCCTTTCTGGGGTATGATCTTCTTATGGGAACTGCACTTTCTGATTTATCTTCTTTTAAATGCTTCTGGGCTGATCTTCTTTAAAATGAAGCTCTTGGACTAGATTCTCGAGATCTTTCCTTCAAGATTAACTTGGCTCTGGTACAAATGCAGGGAGCTGACGACGTCATGCCTCTTTGACCGAGACAGTTGCAATATTTGGACACAAGGACAGCGATTGACTCTTCTTAAAGAGAAAATTTGGGTAAAATACACTATTTAAAGGATTGAGGAACTCTGAAAGGGTGAACTTAGAATAATAAAGATTAACCGACTACACTAACAAACACAGTGATGCTTCTGACTTAGTTAACTTTTTGTTTGGTAAGTCTAGCCTGTCAAAGAGCAGTTTCTCAATTGATAAACACTAGACTTCTTCCTTTAAAAGGTAAAGCCTCAAGGATTCGATTACCTCTCCTTGGATTGCTTTGTTTCAATGACCCCAGTTTCTAGGATGACATTTAAGCTTGCTCGAACTTCTTGAATCTTTGATCTTGATACTGGATATAGCCTTCTTGGATATCTTCTCTTCCCATGACCAAGTCGCCTTCTTTAGGTTTCCAACTTGGTGGACCGTGTTGGCCTTAACTTTTTCCTGAATCGCCCGTTCGGGTTTTCGACTTAGAAGGCGATTGATCTTAAATTTTGCCTAGACCGTCCTTTCAATTTTTCAGCCTAGCAGATCTTCAAACTCCGTTCTTTTCTTCTTTTCTCAGTTTTGACACCTAGATCCTTAATTATGAACACCAGAAGGACTTTATAGGTGGGGTGGGGCTTTTCAAAGAAAAGGGTTATGGCTGTTTCAAAATTTTGACCGAACCTGTAAACAGGTTGCCTACGTATCCCAGTGTAGGAATCAGGTCGCGCGTAGTTCAGGGCGGATGCACCTAGTTTGAAGGTAAATTGATTTTTCTCTTTTTTTTATTGACTTCTTTTTCTCTAATTGATTGACTCTTTTTTTGCTTTTTAGAACGAATGAACTTTTTCTTTGAAATGACCGAACTTGGTTTGACCGAGCTGCCTACGTACCCCAGTGTAGGGATCAAGCCTCACGTAGTTCGGGGCGGATGCCCCTAGTTTGATGGGTTTTCAAAGGAATTTTATTTAGGCTCAAAGGGTTTGAAAACGAGTATTCTTTTTTACACTGGGTCATGAATTTGGGATTTGTTCCGCCAAAGAAGACCTTCCAATGTTCAGGTTTGCAATTGATCTTGGTTGATAAATTTCCTTTATTATTAATTTTTTCTTTTTTTTTCACAGAGTTTGACGGCATTTCTAAGTAAGAGATAATGGGTCGTCTTCTTTCAAGATTATGATATGTACTTTTTGACTTTGATGGAGCGAACTCGTTCTTTGTCATCCTTCATCCATGAATCGGTAACTCTTAATATTTGACGATCACTTTTTGATGCTTGCTTGTGAACTTTGTTATCTTGAATATGTCAGCTTCATATTATCACATAATGAATTTGGGAACCAAGGTCACTGACTAGAGATATGAAAGTTGTTTCCAATCCATGCCCTGGTATAGCATGTGTTGCTCACTTTTATATTTTTGAGCTTTCCTCTTGCGGGTCTTGCCCCTAGTATCAGTTGTAGCGCTTCTAGACAATCCTCTTATCCTCGAAATGGGTTTATTAATTCTTAGCACTTTTTCGAGGGTAATTCATTTTCAATCGGCATTTACTGAATTAAAGTTTCAGTGCCAATATTTATCATTTCAATTCGACTTTTTGAAAAGCTGAGCTCAACACTCCTCCTCTTGTTTGACCATATGCTACTGCCCAAGGGGAGTTTCATCAGCACATCTTCCTCATTCGAGGAGGGAGTCTTATTTTTATTGTTAGTAAGATCAGAAGCAAACACTGGAACATATTGAGAAGCAAATTTGATTGAATTGAAAGCAATTACATCTGATGACTCATCATGAACAGGCTCAGGATTCACATTTTCTGACTTGAAAATATATATATATATATATATATATATATATATATATATATATATATAACTCACCTAGACAAGACATCTATTCAAACTATATAGAACTGTTCTAGATAGCTTGACTAAACATAATGACTGGACCCAATAGCAAATGGTAAAAGACTAAAAACTCTGACTGCTGCAACTGTCTGGCTTTGGAGACCCGCCGAAGGCTGATTCATGTCTGGAAAATCATTATAACTGGTACTTTTAAATTCTGCTTCTTCTTCATTGCAACTGAACTTGTGCTCCTCAAGCCTAAGACGTCTAAGCATTGAGATTGGAAGGCGGTACAGCATGGCTCTGCATGGGATTGTCAATAATATTCGACGCTTGTTGGAATGCTAGCTTACGCTCATCAATCAACTTCTAGATTACATGCCTCAAAGTTATGCACTGATCAGTGCTATGCTCTTGTCCTCGGTGAAAATCACAGTGATCTTGAGCCCTCCATGTCCTGGGGACTGGATTAGGAGGAGGTTTAATGTGAGGTAAATAGATATGGCTTGAAGCCAATTCTTGCTGCAATATGACAGATGGTGGAAACAGGAGAGGGGTAAATTCCTTATTGGGGTTTTGCTGAGGTGCAGCCCCAGATTGATTGTATTTGAATACCATAGGGTTCTGCAACTGGTTAGTCCTTGATACATTGTCAACCTCGCTGATCTGAGCTGGGGTTTGTTTCTTGACTTCTTTTGAATCTGGGTTGCTTCTATTGTAAACCCCTTGTGCCATTGCTTCCTCAATTTGCGTGCCGGCTACAATAAAGTGTTTGAAGTCCGGATGATATTGGAGAGACATGTGATATTGGAGCTGAGGGGATATATCTTCATGATTATCCGGACTTGTTCTTCTTCACAAGGGCGCTCTATCATCTGTGCCGCTAAACTTCTCCATCTTTTCACAAAAGTTAAGAAAGACTCATTCGTGTCTTGTTTAGTTCTTTCTAGATCTTTCCTGGTAATTTCTAAGCCATCGTCATACTTAAATTGTTTTATAAATTGTTCACTTATATCCTTCCATGTCCTATAACGAGTCTTGTCAAGGACCATGAACCACCTTCTAGCAACCTTTGTTAAAGAGACTGGTAACAGCTGGGCCATTTGTTCAGGAGATAGGCATTGAGGTTGACACATGATGGTGAACATCTGTAAATGTGTAACCGGACACTAATGGCATCGTACATGTCAAAGTCTGGCATCTGAAAGTTTGCTGGAAAACGAATTTCACAAAACAGAGTGAGATCAATTGGATTAAAGCCTTCCTGTTCTTGGAGCTGAATACCCTAAACTTTCTTGGTGAGACTGTCTAGTTCCTCCATGACCGTTTTATTAGCCACTGTATGAGTCAGTTTACCGTTGTCCTCGTTGTATTGTTCTTTCTCAAAATCTTCCTCTGTCTTATCAGGAATAGAAAGAAACACAGGCTGGGCGGGCGCTTCTAAAGTAACAGCATAGTGCATGGGCCCCTTGTCTTTGGGAGGTGATGGTCCAATCTTTTCAGAAAACTAGGCTTTGATAACCCGGTTCTCTTCTTTGATCTCTTGCAGTTGTTTGAGAACCAAGGCCAAGGTATCAACAATGGCACTAGAATCTGAGATTTCTGCCATAGATGTAGATGATGGTGATGGAGAAGCTTCTGTGGGAGATGGGGAAGGTGACTTCCTTATTAACCAAGAAGAGATTCTAACCCAAGAAACTTGAGAAGAATCAATGGTGAAATCTCCTAACATGAAAAACAATAGACATGAGGTATAAGCTTGACATTCAGGGTGAATTTATACTCAATGATTGAAATGATTGTGAACTATGCATACGATGGGGGTATCCTAAAATGAATGAGACATGACAATGATGACATGGTCGGTGCACGGGGATGCCCCTAGTTTAAGGACTATCAGAATGAACTCTGAAGGGCTAAGCAGATAATCTTGAAACGGGTTGCCCTTAGAGTAAGAAGGGATTGTCCCTAAATTAGGGATGCAATGAAGCTAAGAGAAAGCTGACCTAGGCTAAATGACCAAGGATGGAAACCCTATCTTAGATAAATGAAATAGCTTAGAAAGATCTTAAGCTACAGGACGCACAGCCTATAATGAGAGAGGAATAAGTACCAAGTGATGCACCAATTGAGATCTAAACAAAGACTCACAAAATGAAGACCAAATGGATGACAATGAAGGTAACTATAGAAAGAATAGATACCGTAAGAAATGGATTTTCTTAGCCTAGGCTAATGATAGAGATTAGACAAATTGGGATAGCCTAAGACTAAGAATGGTGGAATATAATGATAGGGAATGACATGACTAAATGAGAGAAGAAATTTACAGGATTTGAGAATTATGAAATTGAATTAGTAAGAATTTATTGGATTTAAAATGATGGGATCAAGAAGAAATGGGGAAAGATATGGGTATGTCTAGACCATTAGTAAAGAGACCACAATTTATAATTGAATGATTTGGCAAGATCGTGCATGATCGATTTTAAAGGATAGATAAAAAAGAGACTAACCTATGAGATATTGGGAAAGATGAGATTTATATCCTAATCTCAATGGAAAAGTTTTTTTTAATCTTCTTACATTTTATGTGGTGCTACCTGAAGGCATTACATCCTAATCCTAATCTAGCGGAGCGAAGAGAGGATCTTGACTCATGACTTTATTTGTGTACCTAAAACCGATCGTAGCCATTGGAAGATGGACTACGGCCTAATCTAGACACAAATGGGTAGGATATCCTAATCTAGGATCATACACATGATGCATGCATGTTCGTACTATATGTAAGTGTGGGATAATCAGGGGGTAAGGCCAAGAGTTCCTTTAGCGCAAATTCGTGTTCGTTATACTCTACAGGTGTCTAGAGTAGCAGTACGTGAACCAACATATCCGTTTACGCACCATAAAGGTACTACATTAAGAGTGAAATGCTTCTCTAACACAGAGGCACCGGGTCATGACCTCCCAGTCAACCATGCTAGATAACACTCCAGATTCCTAAATAGGATGTGTGTGTATGTGAGATGCAGGGGTTTGGATGAAGTGATGTAAGTGTGTGCAATAAGTTTTCGCAGTCTATGATGTCTTCAGGTTTTGTTAGATTTAGTTTGCAGTATAGTGTAATAAGAAAATAAAGCATAACATACAAACCAATCTAGCAAAGAGCAATAGAAAGATATAAGATAGAGTTTTTATGATCAAATTAAACTAAATTCAAATGAGTTATCCTTTAAAATATTAATGAAGTTAGGTGGTCCCCAGCATAGTCGCCAGTTTGTGGGACCCTATCCCACGAGAGGGGTGCGACCCGCCTACCTTTTGGTCTCTCGTACCCTTACGTATGACGTATGATTTTTATTATTGATATAAATTATCTTTTCCGTGAACTTGAGATCAAAAAGGAAATTCGAATTTCATGCAAAAGAGAATGACCAGAGTCGCCACCTAGGTAAAGGACTTAGGACCCATAAGTGACGCTGCAATGATCTGCGATCCAAAAGTCTAGATTCGTTACGTAATTACGAGAATGGAAGGTATGATGGATTACCACCATATGCACCTTTCTTGCCCGATAATCCGGTCTTCAATTCCAAAGATTAACTCATTTAAATTTCTTTTAAAATGCTCATTTAAACTCTCTTGATGTGCAAACTACGGAACATATATCCTAGATGATCTAATTTCAATGCGGTTTCTAAATGCATATTTTGATTCTCTTGATTTGTTTGGATTCAATCTATGTGAGAGTTCTCCTAAAATCTAATTTTGAAAAATCCTAAATGATTTAATTTTAATTTTAGGGTTGGAAAATGATCAAGAAATAAATGAAATAACCTTAAAACCCTACTGGAGTGTGTGTAGTGTTGACTTGACCTTGGAATGGCATCCAAGTTGCTTATGTACCCAAGCTCCACTGGGATCAAAGTCGACGTAGTTTGGTACTCCTAAACTAAGCTACTTATGCCTAACTCATCTAGGACACCGATCTAGACTGGACTCAACTGTTTTAATAGTTTATGAGAAATTAATTAATTCAATTTGGTTTGTTTCCAAATCACACATTTGACTTTCTTTTTCCTTTGTTTCAAATTGGATTTGGTTCTAATTTAGATTTCTTGCAAGCTAAGGCATACCATTATGCACAAGAGAAATCTTTCAAAATCATTCTAGAAGCTCACATATTGGAAACAACCTATTATGAAAGATTCTTGTCCAAAAATGATTTTCCAATGTTGAAGCTCATTTTTGACCTATTTAGGGGAAGAATCAGGAAAATTTGTAAACTAGAAAGTTGTAGATCTTTTCGAGATCTTTCTAAACAGTACAAAATTAATTTTTTTGGACAAGTATGTAAAAAGTTATGATATTTTTAGTAATCTAACCATATTAGCACTTTCTAGAAGAAAAGAATCTTTTCATGAGATCTTTTTAAGATTTTTATTTTTGTACACAAATTCCACTCCTATGGGGGACGCCCAACATGTGGGGACCACATATTGGCCGACCACCCATGTGGCCGAACCACACATGTGGTTCCCACATGGGCTTTAGTCCATGGGCCATTTCAATTATTGGCTTTTAAACGGGTTTTGGACTTTTTCCAACCAAAACGCAATACAAATCAATGAAATTCAAATTCTTATAAATAGGTTCAGCCCATATGGCATCCATGGTGGACCCCTAACACATGGCTGAACCACCTTATTTTGAAAAATTATTCCTCGGACCAAAATGCCCCTATTTGATCAATACACACCCAAAAGTGACCAAAATGCCCTCAAACCGGATTGCCCCTTAAGGGGAAAGTTAAAAATAGAAAGTTTTATGAGGAAAATCTTTGAAAATGAAAAATATTAAGGTTCATTTGATACGATGAGTGACATCAAACATGATCATTCGAATCTTCCTAGAAATACCCAAAGTGCCCTAAACACACATAATTTCCAAAAAAGTGAAAACCCCTGAGAAAATCTAAATTTAGCAGACTTCCCAAAATATATGAAATGATTCATGATTTCTTTGACATACTCTGGGGATCAAATGAGACATTCTTAAAATGACCAAAATACCCCTGAGAGGCAGAAGAGGGTAAACCGGGAAAACCCTGAGAAATCCTAAAAATAGCAGGTTTTCACACTTGCTTGGAAACATGAAATATCATCATTTGGAGATCAATGGAACCTCCTGAAACCCTCCGGGACTACTAGGAAAGACTAGAACACTTGAAATAAGAAGGAATTCACCTTAAGACGCAAGGATTCGCAACCTAACGCGATGGAAACTGACCTAGACTCGACGGAGCTACCGAATCTTTTGCTTTTTAATGCAGAGCAAAATGGGGTGTCTACAAAGAACCTCGTGCAAAGCAAGAAAACCTAGGGAACTATCAGAATAAGCCTAAATGTGAACGATGTGGAAAGAACCACCCTACTAAGACATGTCGATGGAGTACTAGGGCTTGTTTTCGATGTGGCAATATGGGCCACAGGATTGCAGAGTGCCCACATCCAGTGGGCGATGCCCAGTGAGTTCAGCTGACACCTGTAGTTCGTACTCATATAGTGCAGACCCAAACCATTCAGAGTAGGGCTGCCTTGGTCAACCCACAAGCACAACAAAAGAATGGTAGGCCTCACATCCCTACTCGAGCTTACGCACTCACCAGTCAAGATGCTTAGGCTACTGGCACAGTAGTATCAGGTACTCTCCCTATTGCCTCTACATATTGTTATGCGTTATTCGATTCTGGTGCTACACACTCCTTTATTTCATCTTTATTTGCTACACTACATGCCTTGCCTACTAAACCATTGAAATTTGAATTATGTGTTAGTGTAGGACCCGATGCCGCGAGAGGGGTGAGGCGCGAGCCGTCTCCCTCTCTCTTGGTCTCTCGTACCCACGAGAATGGCATGTGCTTTTTATTATTGATTTTAATTACTCAACCAAGCAGGCAGCAACCAAGCCATATGGTGCAAACAAACGTGCAACCCAGTACCCATAAGCGCAGGGGTAAGCCGCCGAGCCTAGCGAGGTGTGATTTAATTCATCTTTTCTGTGAATTTGAGATCACTATGGCAATCCGAATTCCACGCAAAAGAGAGTGACAGAGTCGCCACCTAGATGAGGGATCTAGGACCCATAATTGACCAGAAATCTAGACTCGTTACCTAGTTACGAGAATGGAAGGTATGGGGAGTTACCACCACATCCACCATTCCTGCCCGATAATCGGTCTTCAATTCCAAAAGTTAACTCTTTTGAATTTCTTTTAAATGTCTCATTTAACTCTATATTAATGTGCGAACTACAGGACATGCATCATAAGATCTAATTTCAGTGTAATTCCTAAATGTGTATCTTGATTTTCTTAATTTGTTTCAATTCAATCTAAGTGAAAGTTCTCCTAAGATTCTAATTTCATGAAAAGTCCTAAGTGATTTAATTACTTTTAATTTATGGATTAATGTACAAAACCCGACCACTTATGTGTGGAGCCGACTCGAGCTTGGTATGCCACTGAAGTATCCAAGTTGCCTACGTATCCCAGCCTCATTGGAATCAGAGTCGATCGTAGTTCGGTGCACCTAAACTAAGCTACTTATGCCTAACTAGTCTAAGACACCGATCTAGACTGGATGGACTGTTTCAACAGTTTATGAGAGATTATTTAGTTCAAGTTGAAGATTTTATTATCCTAGGACTTCATCTAAGATGCTATATGATCCTATCTAAGTGCAAGACGTCCCTTAGACTAATGCAGGTTAACCTACATCATAGGTAACTAGGTTTATCCTAGGGAAAAATTAGGTGACTAGTGTAACTAGATCTATGGCACGGTTGCTATTCATAGCAAACGCCCATGATGAGGCTGGACTCTTAACTCTAGGACTCCCTAAAACTTAGGACACAACGTGACGTAAGTGTTCCTAAGGGACCCTAAAGGTTCCTACGATAGGAGACCGTAATCTAACGGCTCCTAAGACGCGGATCGAGTTAATTCAATTTGTTGAACTTAATGATTTTCGATTTTTGAGAATTTTTTATTCCTAAACATCTAAGGAATACCAAAGGCTCTATGGTTCGCAAGTTTCGGCCTCGAATCGCAACTATGGAAGGGAATCGTGCTCTAAACCCTTGTATAATTTAGCACGTAAGTTATACTATCTTATTGCCTGGCATGTTTCTCAGGATTTCTATTGACAGTAGACCTCGGAGCAAATAACATACTATATTTTACGCACTCCAATTATGCTGGATCGATCGCAATTAGTATACGATTATGGTTACGATCTCGGCAGTTAAATTGTCACAGCATAACCAATTTACAAAGGCAATCTATGAATCCTAAGGTTTCTGTTTCAAAAAAGTTAGGGATTGAATTTATGATAAAAAGTTAAGGTTTTTGGAGATGTTTACTGACTTTTGTATTGATTTGCTATTAAATTGTGATTTAATATCATTAAGACCAGATTGCTAGGATTAGACAGTAACCCTAAGCAATCGAACTCCAACTTAGTTGAAAATTTTCAAGCAACAAAATATGGATGATTGTGGCTTGCTGGAAAATTTTCATGAATTATCATTACGATTTGAAATCAATTTCTGATTCTTCAAAATTCAAATCAGATTATAGATTAACACATTAACCTATATCTTATCAATTTTAAATTACTCCAAACTTTTACAGAATAAATATATGGATGATGAAATCTTACTGAAAAATTTGTATGAATTAGCATTAAGATTAGATATCAATTTCTGATTTTTCAAAATTCAAATCAGGTTATAGACTAACACAGCAACCTATAGCATATCAATTTGAAATCAACTTAAACTCTTACAGTATAAAGATAATCATGATATTAGACTACTGTATGACTTTCATGGATTTTTATTACGATTTGATGCCCATTGAAATTCATACAAAAATCAGATGAAACCAAAGAATTACTTAAAAAAGTAAACCTAATGGTATCCTAAAATCAAATAAAAACTTCCAGTAGATATATAATAGATTATAAATATTTTTATCAAAATTTCAAAACTTAAAAATTAAATCTCCTTCATAAAATTGGTTTTTAAATATAAGATATCAAATTGTTTCCTAGGCGTTAAAACCCGTTTATTAAAATAAATTGTAAAACCTTATCAAATCTTTGCAAAATTAATTGAAAATATTTTTCTAACTTTCCAGTAACCAAAGTTACTGGTTTGTAAAGAAAACTTTTGAAAATATATTAATTTAATAAGAAAAAGAATTATGGCACGTAAAACGGGAAATGGATTAGAAAACAGTGAAAACAATATTTTATTTATAATATTTTTCAATGGAAACTTCCATTTATTATTAGGCTTTAATTCTGAAAAGTTTCATCAATTTTTAAAACCACTTGGTATTTATTAAAAATGGCCAAAATTTAAAATAATTAATAATCCGATTAAATAAACTCCAAAAAATATGAAAATTTTTGGTTGATCTACGAACCCTGTAAAACTACTGGAAACAAACTTTCACTAAATTTGAACATGATTTGATATACTTTTGGCTCCATTCATCAAGAAATAACCCTTTTCGGGGTTATTCTTTGAAAAATAGAATGAAAAATAAAACGGCCAAACCGCGGTTGGAAATTAAGTTTCCAGTAGTTTTGTATTTTATATATAACCCAAAAAATATCATTTTTTTTTTAAAAAGAATGTTTTCAAACACTTGCTTTGATAATCTAATTTAAATTCATATTGAATAAAAACAAAAGAAAACCATTTTTAAATGGAGAAAAATTAATTTTTGGATCAAATTTTGGATTTTGAAAACTCATAATCTATATTATAACATACTAGAATTTCAAAGAAAAACTCGTTGATTTGATCCATCAAAATGAAAATTCTAGCATGCTTTTTCTACTTCACAAAGATGAGGAATCCATACCGTTGATCGCGATCCTTGTCTCTAGGGTTGGTGATCCAAGATATACGCTTTGTCCAACCCTTTTATACGCTAAAAAAGATCCAAAGAACACTCTAATAATCCTTGATTGTGTGATGCCTTGGAGAAGAAGAAGGAATTCAAGAATTCCTTTAGTGAAGAACACTTGAGAGAGAGATGAACACACTTCAAGAGAGAGGAGGTTTTTTTCTCTTTTCTTTTTTTTTCTTGGGAGGAGAGAGAAAAATGACGAATTTGGATTTTTTTTGGATCTTTTCTAGGATTGTTTGCTTTGATTTTTACACAAAAAAGCTAGGGTTAAGAGAGAAATAGTAATTTCTAATGTGAGAGCTCCCTTTTTAGCTCGTTTCTAATTTTCCCCTCTTGCTTTCTTTCTTTCTTGTTTCCAAATTGGATTTGATTCCAATCTTAATTTTTATTCAATCAAGACATGCTATTCTCATTCGACATTGCTTCTTTGGAAGAAAACTTTTTTAAGCAATCATTCATCTTTTTCCTTCTTTCCTTCTTTTCATTTTTTATTCTTTTTATTTTTCTTTTAACAAATATGATGTCACCATTGTGACTTCATCAAGGTTGGGTGCTCAACTCATGTGGGCCGCCCACCATGGTGGTTGACCCATATGGGTGAACCCACATCAGCTCCATCTTTGCGGGCTTTAGCCTAATAAGCCATTTCACACGGTTTTCGGGTTTTTCCGTAAAAAATTAATAAAATCTTTCTAAATTCAACATTCTATATATGGACCCAACCCATTTGACATCTATGGTGCATCACTCACACATGATCGGACCATCTTTTTTGGAAAATAACTTTTCGGACCAAAATGCCCCTATTTGACTGTTAGACATCCAAATGCGACCAAAATACCCTCAGATTGATTCACCCCTAAAGGGAAAAATTAAAAATGGAAAATCTTTGTGGTCAAACTTCAAAAATAGAAACTTTTAAAATTGGGTCATTTCGGTGAGCACTATTAAACATGATCATTTGGTATCCCCTGAAAGTACCCAAAATGCCCTCAATACTTGGAATTTCCAAATTAAGCGAAACTCCTGAGAAATTCTAAATGTAGCAGGTTTTCCAAAATTCAGGAAATCATTCATAATCTCTCAGACATATTTCGGGGATCAAAAGAATTACACAGGAAAAGATCAAATTACCTCGATGTGCTAGAATTTGGCGAGACTAGGAAAAATCCTGAGAAATTATAAAATTAGCAGATTTTCAAAAATTTATGAACGGACTCAAGATTTCTTAGATACAACTTAGGGACCAAATATGATATGTTTGGAAATATCTAAAATATCCCCGAAGTGTAAGACTAAGAGAAAATCTTGAGAGATATAAATTTAGCAGGTTTCCCAAATCTTACGAAATTACTTCTAATCCATTAGCCGTACCCTCAAGATGGTTTTGGACATATGAGAAATGACTGAAATATCCATAAGATGATGAAAATGTGGTAGCCCC
Source organism: Tasmannia lanceolata (assembly GCF_043159265.1). Classification (NCBI taxonomy): domain Eukaryota; kingdom Viridiplantae; phylum Streptophyta; class Magnoliopsida; order Canellales; family Winteraceae; genus Tasmannia; species Tasmannia lanceolata. The sequence continues at coordinate 6,465,553 of NW_027518701.1, read as the reverse complement.
ATGAGTTTCTAAAAATAGCAGCTTTTTCAAAATTTGTAAATCACTCAAGATTTCTCAAACATAACTCGGGGGTCAAACGAGACACATCAGGAATGACCAAAATACCCCTGCAGTGCCAAATAGGCAAGAATGAGGGAAACCCTGAAAATTCTAAAAATAGCAGGTTTTTTCATTTGCTTGGAAACTTGAACTTTCATCTTCCAGAGGCCAAAGGAACCCCCAGAGACCTTCAGGATTGCGAATCAACTTCAAAACTCCCATAATGAAATGAAATCTACCCTAAAATGCATGGATGCCTAATCTAATGCTGAATACAGATTCAAAACTCGATGATACTACCGAATCTTTTGCTTTTTAAAGCGTAGCAAAATGGGGGTGTGTACAGTTTGCAAACCGATAGGAAAGGAATTAATTGCTGACAAAATCAATAGGAAATGTCCTGTTAGGATTAGAAATAGAGAGCTTCTGGCAGACCTCATGTCATTAGAAATGCCTGATTTTGATATGATTTTGGGTCTGGAATGGTTGCCAGACTATTATGTACTTATGAATTGTAATAAGTAAAATAGTGAGTGTTGAGATTCCAAGAGAAGAGAAATTTTGTTTTGAAGGGAATGGAGCTCGCTCTATTCCTGTAGTCCTATATGCAATTGTGGGACGCGATCCAGCGGCGTGCGCTTTTGATTATTAATATGAATCATCTTTTCCATGAACTTGGGATCACTAAAGAAATTCAAATTTCACGCAAAAGAGAATGACCAGAGTCGCCACCTAGGTAAGGGACCTATGGCCCATAAATGACACTGCAATGATCTGCGATCCCAGAAATCTAGATCCGTTACCTAATTACGTCAATGGAAGGTATGATGAATTACCACCATATGCATCATTCTCGCCCAGTAATCGGGTCTTCAATTCTAAAGATTAACTCACTTAAATTTCTTTAGAAAAGCTCATTTAAACTCTCTTGATGTGATCTACTGGACATGCACCCTAAATGATCTAATTTCAATGTGGTTCTTAGATGCATCTTTTGATTCTCTCAATTTGGTTTGATGAAATCTATGTGAAAGTTCTCCAAAGATCTAATTTGTGAGAAATCCTAAATGATTTAATCAATTTAATTTAGGGTTGAAAATGATCAAGAAATAAAATACATCAATAAAACCCTACTGGAGTGTGTGTAGGTCGACCTAAGCTTGGAGTGCCATCCAAGTTTTCTCGTACCCAAGCCTCACTGGGATCAAGGTCGACCTAGTTCGGTGCGCCTAAACTAAGCTACTTAAGCCTAACTCATCTAGGACACCGATCTAAACTTGACTCACTGTTTCAACAGTTTAAGAGAGATTAATTAATTCAAGTTGATTCAGTTTTATTATCTTAGGACTCCATCCAAGATGTTATATGATCCTATCTAAATGCAAGACACTCCATTGACTAATACAGGTGGGTTCTACCTCCTAGGTTTACCTAGGCTTGTCCTACGGGGAAAATGGTTGACTAAGTGAAACCTAGTCTAATGCTTGGTTACTAATTATAGCAACCAGTTGTGATGAGGCTTACCATACTCCTAACTCTAGGACCTCTTAAGACATAGGACTCAATCGCGACCTAAGTTTTCCTAAAGGAACTATTCACGGCTCCTACTAGGTGGGATGTGACCAACAGTTCTAAAATCATTTTGTACTTGGGTTTGACCAACGCAAATTATTAAGTTGGTATTTTCCATCTTTCAGGGGTCCCTATCACCTAGAAATCAAGGCATTCTAAGGCTATAAGGCTAAATTCACCTAGGCTAGAGTTTTGACAAAAACAGCAGGTTGTGAAGACTCTTAGTGATTTTTAGGTATCTTTACTTAAGTAACTTAAGGATTATGATTTTTCTAATAAATATTGATGTTATGAAATTTTTCAGGATTTTACGAAATATAGTTAATTTTAATGATTTTTATCAATTTAGGCAATTTATTGATGTTTCAAAGCAACCTACACTAAATATAGTTCAATTCTATCCAAAACAGTATTAAAACATGCTCATAACAGTAGTAAGCTCCAGTAGAAATTTTAGAAATTTGTACTGTGATTTACTATTTATTACAGATTAATCGAAATCAGGCTGATTTGAAAAGAAAATCCTTAAAATTACCTACTAACATCGAAAAATCATGAAACATTCATGGTATGTCAAGAAATGATCAATATAATTTAATACCAAATTTTAGCCTTAGAAGATTTCGTTTTCATCAAAATCATAAGTTTAAGTTGAAAATCAATTATTTTCTCCATCAACTTTCTCATATTAATGAATAATAGGTACTAAAACACATTGAAAATCAACCAAAATTTTACTGGAACATCCTAATAACATTCTCAATCCATTCCAAGAGGAAACTCCCAAAAATTATTAGTTTTAATGTAAAAAATCATCACCATGAGTAAATCGATGTTATGACCATAAATCTTTGAAAATAACTGATTTTTTAGAATTTCAAAAATAAATCTTCTAAGAAATATAAAGGATTTATTTCTGAAAATTTTTGAAAATTTTCAAGTTCTTTTGCTATTTTTAGTAATTAAAACGCTTTTCAAATAATTCATAAAAATATTAAATTAATCCGAAAATTCTTGAAATTTTTTGTGTGGCTTTAATACCTTCAAAAACTACTGGAGACAAATTTTAAACAATTTGGAACTTGTTTTGATGTACTTTGGATTTATTCTTTCGGAAAAATACCCTTTTCTAGGCAATTTTCGTAGAATTAAAAAGCCAACCTAACAAGTCAAATATTGCTAAGAATTTTGATTTCTGGTCCTTTTTTAATGTGAAATTGATTAGGAATCGAAAGATTCTGAAAAACTTGGAGTTTTACAATACTTGCTATGAAAAGTGGGTTTTAACCATCAATTTATTAAAATCAATTTTAATTAGCAAAAATAATTTTCCTACAGCCAAAAAACATGTAATATCATATATTAGTTCCTTCCATAACATACCAAAATTTCATAAGAAAATTCATTCATATGCTTGATGAATACATGTAAAATCCTAAAATCTTAGCCCTAAGCATGCTTCTAGTTTTTATTCTAAGAGTTAGGGAACCAACCTTCAAACGCTATCCAAAGTCTCTAAGGCTTTTGATCCAAGATATTCTCTTTGAAAAGCATTTTAATACGGAACAGAAAACCCGAATCGCCGGAGTAGATAACAACGATGCAAATACGATCGAAGGTAGGTGAAGAGGATGGAGACTCTTTTCACCAACTTCAATGGAAGATGAACCAATTTCTCTTTAAAAGGGCTGAACAAATTTCAATTGGGGGAGAATAGGGCTGGAAGAAAATTCAAGATCCCCAAAAGGTTGTCTTTGTCCTATATTTGTAGAGAAAACTAGGGCAAAAAGCAAGAATGACAATTTCCCATGTGAGAGTTGTCATTCTAGCTCTCTTTCTAATTCCCTTTATTAGCTTTCTTTTGCTTGTTATTTCCTATTTGTAATTGTTTCCAAATCCCATACAAGAGGCTATCTTAATGACTAAGGCATTCTATTTTGCACAAAAGAAGATATTTCATAACTTTTCTTGAAGCTACACATGGGAGGAAAGAATCTTTTTTTTTAAATCTTTTAATTTTATAAATAAAACCTTCCCCCATGGGGGGTGCCCAACATGTGGGGACCGCATGTTGGTCGACCCACACATGTGACCGAACCACACATGTGGTTCCCACATGGGCTTCGGCCCATGGGCTTTTTGAACTGTGGGCTTTTGTGTGTATTTTGGATTTTTATAAAATCTAACCAACTTTTAATGGATAATTTGAATTTTATAATGATGGACCCACACTATGTGATGCACATGGTGGGTCCCACACACATGGCCAAATCGCTCTCCCCCCTTGAAAAAATCATTTTTGCCCAAGTAGGCCCAATTCAACCATCTCACATTAAAAGTGATCGAAATACCCTCTAACCGGAATACCCCTTAAGGGTGAAGTTAAAAATGGAAAGTGATGGGAATTTTAAATAATAGAAAGTATTGAGACTCACTTAAGATGAAGAAAAACATCAACCAAGACCAGAAATACCCAAAATACCCCAAGGATACAAAATTGCCAAAAGAGATAGAAACCCTGAGAAATTCTAAAAATAGCAGGTTTCCCAAAATACTTGAAATCATTCATGATTTCTTAGACAAACTTTCAGGATAATCCGGGACATATTGGAAATGACCAAAATACCCATAAGATGCAGAAAGTGATAAAAATAGGGAAAACCCTAAGAAATTTAAAAAATAGCAGGTTTTCCAAAATACTCGAAATCATTAATGATTTCTCAAACAAACTTTCGGGATAATCTGAGACACATTGGAAATGACCAAAATACCCCTAAGATGCAAAAAATGATAGAAATGGGGAAAATCCTGAGAAATTTCAAAAATAGCAGGTTTCCCAAAATACTCGAAATCATTCCTGATTTCTCAGACAAACTTTTGGGATAATCTGAGACACATTGGAAATGACCAAAATACCCCTAAAATGCAGAAAATGATAGAAATGGGAAAAACCCTGAGAAATTTCAAAACTAGCAGGTTTTTACACTTGATTGGAAACACAAGATATCATCATCTGGAGACTAATGGAACTACTTGGAGACCTTCGGGATGGCAAATCATCACTGGAACACTTGAAATGAGATAAAATTTACCCTAAAACGTAAGAATGCATAAGCTAATGCAAAGAGATTGACTTAGGATTTGATGGACTTATCGAATCCTGTTCTTTTTAAAGCATAGCAAAATGGGGGTGTCTATAACGATACAAACTTATCGACTTCTTAGACAAGGCTGTGACGCCTTCTTGGCATCAGTGGTCGAAGTCAATGATAGTAACCTGAAAATTGAAGATATACCCGTGGTTAGAGAATCTACAGATGTCTTTCCTGATGACCTTCCAGGTCTACCCCCGGATAGAGAAGTGGAATTTACCATTGACCTAGCACCTAGAACGACGCCTATTTCTAAGGCCCCGTATTGTATGGCACCTTTAGAGATGAAAGAATTAAAGAGTCAGTTGTAAGAACTGTTAGAAAAGGGATTTGTGCAGCCCGTGCCTCACCGTGGGGAGCACTAGTCCTGTTCATTAAAAAGAAAGATGGGAGTATGAGATTATGCATAGATTATAGAGAGTTGAATAAAGTAACCATGAGGAATAAATATTTGCTTTCGCGGATAGATGATTTATTCGATCAGTTGCATGGGGCATGTGTGTTTTCAAAGATCTACCTTTGATCCGGTTACCATCAATTGAGAATTAAATTAGAATACGTTCCAAAAATGACCTTCCATACTCGGTAGGGCCATTACAAATTTCTAGTTATGCCCTTTGGATTAACCAATGCCCCGGAAGCATTTATGGATTTGATGAACCGGGTATTCAGACCCTTGTTAGACCAGTTTGTAGTAGTGTTCATCGATGATATTTTGGTGTACTGTAAGAGTCGGCCAGACCATGAGCAACATCTGAAGATTATCTTAGAAACCTGGAGGAAGGAAAAGCCTTTTGGGAAGCTTAAGAAGTGTGAATTTTGGCTTGACTAAATTTCCTTCTTCGGTCACGTGATTTCTGAAGATGGAGTGTTTGAAGACCCAAAGAAAATTGAGGACATAACAAGATGGAATAGACCTAACAATGTTGCAGAAATTCCTAGTTTCCTAGGATTGGCGGGATACTACCACCATTTTGTTGAAGACTTTTCGCGTATAGCAGGCTCTTTGACCCGTTTAACACGGGAATGGAGTAAATTTGTCTGGTTTGAGGGTTGTGAAAAGAGTTTTCAGGAATTGAAGCAACAATTAGCCACAGCCCCTTTCCTAACCTTTCCTATTAGCGGCAGGGATTCACAATCTATACTGATGCTTCAAAGAAAGTTTTAGGATGTGTGTAAATGTAGAATGGGAAAGTCATTGCATCACGTCAGCTGATACCTTACGAGGAGAACTATCTGACCCATGATTCAGAATTAGTAGCAGTCATGTTCGCTTTGAAGATTTGGAGACATTATATATATATATATATATATATATATATATATATATATATATATATATATATAACCTTGTGAAATCATTATTGATTATAAGAGTCTGAAATATATTTTCACTCAGAAATAATTAAACATGAGACAGAGGTGTTGGTAAGAACTATTGAAGGACTACGACTTGACCATAAGCTATCAACCTGGAAAGGCCAATGTAGTAGCTGGTGCTCTAAATTGGAAGTTGTCTGTGAACCTATCGACTTTCATAACTTCTCAAAAGCATATTTGGAAGACCTCCACAGAGCAAAAGTAGAAATTCGTGGTCCAACTTTCCAGGAACTAATGCCAGTGCTCCAAGTTCTGCCCATGTTACAGGAAAGAATCAGAGTGGCTCAGGAACCCGATTTATGGTTGTGTAAAATAAGAAGTAAGTTAGAAGAAGGATCTGAATCTGAATTTCGAATCCATAGTGATTGTACTTTAGGATTTGGAAATCGTATTCGTGTTTCGAATGACCCTGCTTTGAAATATGAAGTTTTGAAAGAAGTACACCGTTCTCGTTACTCTGTACACCCTCAAAGGACAAAAATGTATACAGACTTGAAAGGAAACTTATGGTGGAACAATATGAAAAGGAATATATCCCATTATGTATCTCAGTGCCTAACTTGTCAGGTGATTAATTCTAAACATCAGAGACAATCTGGAACACTACAAGCACTCCCCATCCCAGAATGGTAGTGGCAGGAGATTACGATGGACTTTGTGTCGGCTTTACCTTATACTCCCTCAGACAATGATTCTATGTGGGTAATTGTGGACAGATTGACATAGACACCATATTTCATACCTACTACGACCGGCCTAACACCCGAGAAGTTAGCAAGTTTGTGTATATGGACCAAATAGTTAAGTATCATGTTATACATAAAACTATTGTATCTGATAGGGATACTCTATTTGTGTCCCAGACAGCTTACATTCAATAATGGGGTCTTCTCTTAAGTTCAATACAGTTTTCCATCCTCAGACTGATGGGCAGTTCGAAAGGACCATCCAGATTTTAGAAGATATGCTTAGAGCTTGGGTAATGGATTTGAAGGGATCTTAGAGTAATCATGTTCCCTTGATTGAATTTTCATATAACAACAGTTATCAGGTAAGTATACAGATGTCACCTTTTAAGGCCCTTATGGAGGAGATGAAGATCACCAATATGTTGGGATGATGTAGGTGAGAGAAGACTCTTAGGACCAGATTTGGTTCAACAAGTAGTGGATAAAGTTCAATTGATTAGAAAGCATCTTCGCATGGCACAAAGCCGGCTGAAGAACTATGCGGATGTCAGAAAAAGAGAATTGAAATTCTAGATTGGGGATAAGGTGCTTTTGTAGGTATCTCCCACCAAGGGAGTGATGCAGTTTGGGGTTAGAGGAAAACTCAGCCCGAGATTTGTGGGACCATATAAAATATTAGAAAAGATTGGAAAAGTGGATTATCGACTGATTGGGGATAAGGTGCTTACGTAGGTATCTTCCACCAAGGGAGTGATGTGGTTTGGGGTAAGAGGAAAACTTAGCCCGAGATTTGTGGGACCATATAAAATATTAGAAAAGATTGGAAAAGTGGATTATCGACTAGCCTTACCTCCATCCTTATCTGGATTGTACAATGTGTTTCATGTGTCTATGTTACGAAAGTATGTACTGGATCCAAGTAATATGATTAAATTGGAACCTTTGAATATGAGACAATATCTATCATTTAAAGAGCAACCTATTCATATTGTGGCCTGTAAGGATCAAGTCCTCCAGAGAAGGATTATTACGTATGTGAAAATTCAGTGGCGGAATCACTCGGAACATGAAGCCACCTGGGAGCTCGAGGAGAAAATGCGGGAAAAATACCCATTACTATTTGATGACTTAGGTACGTGATTGCAAATTTAGATTGCAAAATTTTTGTAAGGAGGGTAGAATGTAAAATACCGAAAATACTCCCTTATTAAAATTCATCCCCCTCTATCAAGAGAGGTGTTTTTGTTAGTTAGACTTTGGCTTTGATTAGGGTTTCATAAGAAAGCCTATAAATAATTCTTTGAGAGCTAAAGAAAGCCTAAACGTTTTGATCAGCCCCAAGAGAAGAAGTTCGTGAGAGAGAAGAAGAGGAAGATCGCACCTCGGTGATTCCAAACACAAATCTAGGTAAGATCTATGCACTTTGTACAGATTTGGGTGTTTAAGAACCCTAAGGCAAGGATTTGATAAGTAAAAGCAGAGACTTGTGAGTGATATGGCTTAGAAATAAGATTCCCTTTGTTCTACGATGTCAACGGACCCAAGATCAATTGTGGAGAAATTCGAATTCGAGGAAATTGAAGACTTTGACCTAGATTTTTTATTATTCTATTTGTCATCATTTGTTGGAATTCAGAGCGTGAAATTGGGTTTTGCGGATTCCTCCCTTCGAAAGGAATCCATCGGATCCCACCTCGTGCAATTTAGAGTCCGAACAAATAAGGTATGAAATTTTGATGTTTTGGAAATTTCTGAACAAAATCTTGAAATTCACAGAAAATCCATCCTGCACTTCGGACGCTCGATTAAGGGTGTTTTGGCGCCCAAAGGTCCGATTCGGGAGTCCGAACATGAATAAAATTTGAACCCAAGGGTGGGTTCTTCTTAAAGACGTCCGAAGGGGGCACTCGAAGGGTGTTCGAGCATCCGAGGATAGGGGTTCGGGTGTCCGAACTCTGGGAATTTTAGAAACTTATTTGAACATTGAATTTTGGATTTTTGGCTTTTGGGTTACCTTCTAGGACCCTTATTTATCATTTATGCACTGTTCAAATTATGATATTGAAACCTAAACGGATTTATCGAAGGAAACGAACATCATTGAGGTACGTAATAACGTACTACTTTGGGTATTCTTAAACCCTTACCTAGTTTGAACTAAGACTGTTATTGAGGCTATGTATTTGTATTGTAGCTTTCAGTCTCTGAAACCACTAGCATGCCTATTTTGGAACCCTATGAAACATCTGTTTGAACTTACACTGCTTTTGTTACCGCCACTACTCTTGTAGTTATAGTTCGTTTATGAACCTTTGATATGATATATGAACCTCTCAAAAATATTTGTTTGGACTCTGGACTTTGGATCTGTTATCTGGACAAGGAGGCTTGGGTTATTTCTGGACCCGGCCATATGGGGGTTAAGTAATTGGCAATTCTGGACCCATCCGTGGGGATAGTACACGAGACTTATGGACCCTGCCATATGGGGGTCAATCAATTCGTCCTATCGATAGACTTCTGAATTTGGAGGAACTAGTTCCAACACTGTGGACGGTCAGTGTAAGCAACAACACGTCTTCTGTACCAGGCAAATGGTATTGAAGTGGACCTATACTTTGGACACCTTTAGACCTTGACTTTTGTTTGATTTCGGCAATGACTATTGTTCTTACTCCTGGACCCCAAATTTGACTTTGATTATTGTTTGTTACCTTTAGCTTTACTTTATTCTGTTTGTTACTCATTGTTTATTATGAATCCTATGAGATATTCAGTATACAGTTATGACCCCTTTGTTTTATCCTTTGAGCCATGGCATGCTCAGACCTACACTTAGAGTAACGAAATTAGAAATTTCACGTAGATCAATGGGGGGCCCGCTGACACCGTGGAGAACCTGATTAACATTGCGATTTAAGAGGAGCGAAAGAGATGAAAAATTGCGTAGAACTTGTACAATTCAGGAGCAAAAGACTACGAATAGATGTGAAATTGCCTAAAACGTCATATTTCGAGAGGAGCACCAGATCCCAACTACGGGTGATATAATACAAGATCCCAACTATGAGTGAAATAAACTAAAATTTTAGGCTTCACGAGTAGCAAAAGAGCACAACTATAGGTGAAACTGCATTAAACTTAACGATTTGGTAGGAGCGAAAGAGCCCAAGTAGAGGTTAAGTTGCCTAAACGGCAGAGGACCGGACAGGCCTATATAGTTTCTTCGGATAAATTTAATACTCTTGATATAGCAATGAGGATTAATTTTTTAAAGGAATATACTAAAAAGAAGGGCAATTAGGCTCCACCGAACAATGTTTTGTTATATCAACGGTCATGATTTCACATGTCCTCTCGTATTCAAATGTTGAATCTACCATTGATCCTAACAATAATCGAGTCAGAAAAGGTTTCGACTCTGTTCAAATTTAGTTCACGTGTCATTCTAATTGTGTTCAACCCTAATCCGACCCGAAATTAAACCGGGTTGGCTCTTCCCAACCCAACAAGTGGAAATGCCACGCCAAGCCAAGCCAAGCCCAAATCAGGTTGTACTCGTCCGGTTTGGGTTGAGCCAGACCCAAATTGCACCCCTATTACAGCAGCCATCGAAAAGCGAGGTGATATATTCACCCCTTTTGACTACTTGGGACACCCAACAGTGTATGTGGCAATCAACCCCACTAAATCCTTCTAACGTGAACTACATTAGCCCGTCTGCAGTCATTGAAACACTGCAGCTGGGTGTCCCAAGTAATCAAAAGGGGCGGATAAATCACCTCCCCAACAAAAAACCTATCTAATACGTGAGGTATACTTGAAAGAAAACATGAAAAAAGAAGAAGGCAATAACAAAAACAAATCTTATTTTTAATTCACTTAAGTCAAAAATCGTTCTGAAGGATTTATACATATTGATATGTCTCTGTTAATATTTATATTGGTTGTCACAGACATATAAGTCCAACCCCATTGAATATCCTTCTGATGTGAACTACATCAGCCCTCTGCAGTATTGATACACTTCTGCGGGGTGTCCCAAGTAGTAAAAAGGGGCGGATATATCACTTCCCATCGAAAAACTATCTAATAAGTGATGTATACGTGACTGAGTGAGGCGCCCTTGCCAAAAATGGATAAAAGGGACCGCCCATTGGTCAATACACATTTATGACAGCACACAAAATTACAGTCACATTTGTCATAAATGAGTATTGACCAATGGGGCTGCCCTTTTACACATTTTTTGCAAGGGCGCCTATCAATCTAGCAGTTCCTTTGACTTTTTTGGTGCTATTTGTTGCGTTTGAAAGAAAACATCAAGATGAATAGATAGAGACTAATTTCATTTCATTTGAATTTGAAATGAGAGAGTTATGGATGTTTTACTCTATACCTTCAGTTTTTTACATCGGTCTTACAGCCACTAGCAGACCTTCTTTTGCAGTTCGGACATTCCTTTGATTGCTGGGTATTACTTTGCAAATTTGCATCAAAAGAAGGATATTTTGGTCATTTGGTAAGACATGAGATTTAGACCCAACTACCGCCATTTTTTGTCTTTTAGAGCACGCGAAACTAGAAAATCTTTTTTATGTTTTTTTTTTTTGGGAGATGATATTTTCACCACCCTTGGAGTACGCATTTGGCCCCCTATAACATGAACAGTGGGCAACTTTAACGCTTTTTGACGTCAAATCATGTTAACAGGGGCGAATGCGTACCGCAGGGGCTGGGGGGGTGGGGAAGGAGAATTATCATCGCTATTTATTTATTTATTTTTTGGAAAAGTCGGTTTCCATTTTGCTAGCAGCTCTCTTAACTTTTATTGGAAAAACTCTAAACAAAGCATGATCAAGGCGTGGCGAATCCAAGTCTTAAGATAATTCAATCAAGGTAAAGGAGTGTGATATCCACATGATCATGCTTTGATAATGGGGTGAATTCACTTTTTAATTGGCTGCTTGGAATTTTAATAGCCATTGACATATGGTTGGACAGTGTAAAACAAGGTGAGTTCGTCCCGTAATCATAACATGGTCATTTCAATATCAGTTATCCTTTCCTATTTATAAGAGGGATTTACTACGGTCCCGCCAAAAGGCATTTTGCAGAATGTCTGTTGCATGAGAGAGCGGACACATAGGCTCACTTTCCAAAATATTTTGTCATTATTCATGAGGTGGCTGCTGCAAGAGATTCTGCGAAATGCCTTTTGCGATAGACCCTAGCAAATTCCTTTAAAACAAGTCCATTAGACTTCTTCCTAATAAGCACTATTATACCCTCCTAGTGCCCCATGTATCGTGATCATGTAAATAGAATAACCAAAATCATCTAACTGCGATCGTTCTTAGTGTCTTATTTATAATTATAGACAATGTATATGTATGTTATATAAAACCACATATCTGCAAGAGATCAGATAAGCCAGCATATTATATAACAGCAAGAGATTTGTTAACCATAAATTAGATAAGATATCCAATTATCATTGTAGACTAAGAACTAAAGATAAATCTACACAAAAACTGAGACTTCATATCTTCCGTTGATGATTCTTCAATCACAAGCATGTGGTCTCTATAAAGTGACCCATGGAACTTTATGTCAATATGATATATATATGAAAATAAAATAACTTGCCAATAAAGAATTATGATATTATAAGGTAACTGATATTGGCACAAACATGTCTTCTAATAGGTGCGAACTCGCCTTGTCATATATGGTTAACAAACTATTACAGCTCTCAAAAAGCTCTCACCAGCCTTTTAAGGCATATGCGATGTAAGTTCGTGCCTGTTATAAAACTAAAACAAGATTGAGCACCTATCTACAACAGAACATGCTTATTTCTTCTATATTTGAATATCCGAAATGTGGCATTCTAGCGATGGATGAGAGCTGGACTTGAGTTAATTGAAAATGTATTCTAGAAAAAATATACACTAACAATATTTTCGAGAATGAGCCTCTAGCTGGTTTAGCTTGTAAACAATGCCTAATTCTCAACACCTAAATCATCCAAGACAAATTATGGGAGTTGAAAGATAGCACTTGTCTGTGTGCTTTCTTCTCCACTTCAAAATTATTTTTACCTAACTATTACATTGCTTTAATTTTCAAGTCATGGCGAAAATCATTGTACACATGTGAGGGAGGTAGATATTCCAGAAAACAAGCTTAATCATGAAAGTGACCTTGAAAGGAAAGATCCCTTGAAAAGCTTGGACTCTAGTCTATAAAAGGGGGATAAACTTTCAGGTACTCAAGTCATTCATTCATTCTCACTGAGCTCTTATCGTAATACTAATGCCGCTTCTGACTTAAGCATTGGATAGTCCCAATAGTAAACTTCGGTATTCTTTATGACTGGTGTTGTGTGCGCAGGTCATCTTCAAGGAGCCCATCCAGATTTCAGCAGCAAAAGATTGGCGTCGTCCATGGGAAATCGAAAGGAAATCTGAGCATGGCAGCGAGGAAGAGCAATCACAACACTAGCAAAACCACTCGTCAAGAAACGAAATCCGAGCATGATGAGTGATCCATCTTAAGGCATGATTCCCATAATCGACCTCTACTAGAAATGGATTCAACAACCGTACTAGCATGAACAACTATCAAAGCAGTCAGGCCATGGATACTAGCATGCATAATTATGGAAATTAGGGACCTAGTTGTCTTGGTTGTGCCTAAATTTCAGCATATGAGACATGCTGCTAATGAAAAAGTTGCTAAATTAGCTAAAGGAGTGGATTGGGAGGGGATGACAATCATGTCAGCTGATCATCTCAATGTCCAGTAGGTTCAGCTTGGGATTGGGGTCGATTCTATGTGGGCGGGCCATGCTGTTAGGGCTATCTTCATTGTCTTTGTTTGGTTTTTTTGGGGGTTGTTAGCTTCTACTGCTACTAGTGGGATGATGAAGCCACGGGGACTGCAACTGTGTTGTGTTTATAGGTAAGTGGGTGGCAACGTGTTCAGGTTCTAAGAGCGTAGGCATATTAGTGGGACATCTTGTCCCCAACTGTGAACCTAAATTAAGTTTGACCCATCTGAACTGTGGTGGGCACCACCTCGACCGCATTGAGTCTTTTTTTTTTCTTGAACATTACCGTCTTCTATTTTCTTCAAATCACCCCCTCCACTGTAGCAAGGAGCATCCTTGCCACTTCTACTCCACATTAAGATCGGATTTGATATCTGGCACCATTCCTCCCTATACTGTCTTTTGATCTTTGAAAACGCGACGGTTCCTTTCTTTGCATTTATTCCAAATCAAAATATAAGGAGCCAACCGCCAAAATGCCCGCCCCACTTTGTCAAATGGACCTTACTCCAATCCAATAATTTGCTTTTGATAGATCTTTGAAGGGTCCAATACAGGCCAAAACTTTTATTGATGTACATCCATGTACGATGGAAAACAGGACAAAGAACCATAATATGTTCTTAAAAATCTTTTTTCTTTTTTGCATTAAACACAACAACTAGTCATATGGATTTTCCTTCTTTTTAACCGATCACATCTACCAACCCTTTTCTTTGCCAGCGCCAAAGCGAAAGCCATTATCTGTGATGTGGTGGGAAATTTTCAAATCCTTATGCATCAAGATTCTTCCCCTTTCATTATAACCAACCTTTAAAAATAGATAGAACCGAGAAAGCGCTGAAAGAGACAACCTGTTTGCTTATACAATCACAGTCTAGATCTGGTACACGTTTATATGTATATAAACATATGGGATATGAAATTTTTTATTTCTTGTTTGGGAACCAGCATCTTCTGTCACCCACTTACAGGTAACTTTGTATGTTGTGTTGAACTTGTTGCAGGTAATGCATCTATAGCTTGGATTCAGGTAATTTATTTTCAGCGTGTGTGCTTAAGATGTGGCATACGTGCTTGTTTCCAATATTGTTGGAATCACTTTGAAGTCTGAGTTAATTTAGTTACATGTTCTAATGGGGTCCAAAATCTAATCTTTTCTCTTTGAGATAGCAACGAAAAAATTTGTTAACAAAAGAGGAAAATCTTATTGCAATGTGGTTCTGATATAAGTCTTCACCCCCTTGTATGACTCTCCATGCAGCGATTTGTTTGCAATTTGTTTCTAAACAAGCTGCTCAAACAAATCATATACGTGTCAAAAGATCCAAGCAATTGTATGCTGATTGGGTGAATGAAACCATGGCATCCCATGTGCAAGTTAGAATATCTGATATAATTCTTGACCCCCTTGAAATATACGATACAAATGTAGGCGGGCTGCACCATACACTGTTGGGCATGAATTGAGTAGCTGTATTTTTCTTTCTCTGATATTTGAATCTTGTTCATTTTTTCATTCATGTATGGTGATTATTGCCCCTAATTGGTTGTTTCATGTGGTGATTGCAGAACATACAAATTATATCCTTGTAACACTGATTTTGATGCCGTGAAAATTATATTACCTTATAATGCTGTGAAAATTGTGTTACCTTATAATGCCGGTTTTCTATTTTCTATATTATTTTAAAATCAACCAATCAAATTCTTTACCAAATGCTTTCTTTCAATTATCATTGGGGTGTTATTCAGATGCATCTTTGTTTAATAAAAATTGAGTGCCAAATTCTGTTCTCTGATGTTCCATAACATTACAGATTTCTCATTTGATATTTTTGGTATTTTAAACAGGGATCTGGTTTAGTTATTTATTTAATTTTGTGTGATTAGAAAATAGTATTACATCATAGATTTTGTAATGGCATTAAGGCCTTTTTAGAAAGATATATGTTTGTTCGATGTCTCCCAACTTTAATTTCTCTTCTATGAAATTTATAATGCATATGTTGTCCTCATGTTGCCGGAGTCATTAGACCTGGTGGAGGGAGTGGAGGTGAGGGTCGGCCAACCTATATGTCAGGTTCTTCTTATAGGGACTTGTTGACGGAAGAAGAATTATTGAATACCAACTAATGCTTGATTCTTTGGTCTTTGGACAATGTTGATCCATCGCCCTCAATTGTATTTGTTTCTTTGGATCGTTTCATACTGTGATTTTTCTTTCGATTGCTTCACCAGGTCACCAACAATATGAACTTGAGACATTGAAGTTTCAATTGACTGTAAGTTGAGTTGAGGGGAACCAATATTGATATTTTGCATATTTTGAAGTATTTTGAAGACCGGGACTTGCAAATTTGGTGATACATGCAAGTACTACCATCATAGGTATGGAGGTGCATCAATGAGCACCCATATCTTTATGCTTTGTTATTTTTAATAAATGTAAAATCCTTTCAAGTATGCCATGGCACATGCAACCGATGATCTTTGATTTGAGGTTTCTAATCTTTCTTAATACTGCATAATAGTTAATTTGCATCTTAATGGAATAAAATCTTGAGATGTGCAGACTTTGATTAGGTTCTGATATGATTTAAAATAATTATGTTCTCTTACAGGGTGAGAAAGAATGCTCCTACGATGTGAAAACATTGCAGCGCAAGTTCGATGTAACCTGTAATTCGGTATTTGGTAGGTTACCCTTTTTCTACTATGCGTCTTTGTTCACCATCTACTTTCAGGCATTTCGTGATTTCTGTGAGTTGTCTTTTTTATTATTCGTATGTGAGGCCTTGCAGACATTGTGGCCATCGCCAAGGACCATGAGGATGGTCTTTTCTGGATTAATAGGAATAAAGGATGCAACAGAAGTGATTCCACTAAATAATGATGAAATTTGTTAGCTGAGTAGAAGGCAATGGAGATGGGTTTTTTTTTTTTGGGAGTTATTGATTCACTCTTTGCTGGGGAACTTGTGTCTCCTTGGGTAGATAATATAATGAATTGAAAATCTCCTCTTATTTAATTCAGTCATTTTTTCATTTCCGCCCTTTTTCTTATTCAATATGGGTAAGGTAAAAGGAATGCTACAAACTTGAACTGGATGTGGATGTTTATTTTGTTGGGGGGTTCCACATGAAAGCAAAATAGTCCCACATTGGAATAGTGTAACGATGTGGATGGGCTTATAAGAGAATGAGTTCCCCCCCCTTAACAGCTGGCTTTTGAGGGCGAGTTCTACCCAGGTCGCAACAAGTGGTATCAGAGCCGGGCACGTGGTAACCCTAGTTTAGACTCCTAGGATGGAAATATCCCTCGGGAAGATCTCGATAACCCCGGTATCCCTCCGAGGACGGAAAAATCCCTCGGGGAACATCTCGTAGTTCCCACATTCCTGCTGCGTGGAGGGCTGAGATTGTCCACAGTGCTTCCACGTGGAGGGGGAGATCGTTGGGGGGTTCCCCGTGAAAGCAAAATAGTCCCACATCGGAAAAGTGTAACGATGTGGATGGGCTTATAAGGGAATGGGTTCCCTCCCTGTAACAACTAGCTTTTGAAGGTTAGTTCTACCCAGGACCCAACATATTTATGGAAAATTGGAGATTGGAGATGGGGTTTGAATATCTCATAACAGTTTTTCTTTGTTCTTTTTGGTTGGTGTCTCTTTAGAATTTAGGCAAGACACTAAGGCCTTGTTTGGATTGTAAGAAAAACATTTCTAATGGAAAATCTTTTCTTGCATTAATTGTTTCTTCCCAAGATTTAGAGGGAAATGATATGGTTAATTTAGAGAGATATTATCATAAAATGAAGGTCCCTCTAAGTAAAAACTGATTTGGGTTGGCTCAAGTTATCTTTTTTAGTAAGTAAAAAAAAAGTGAGAAATTATAAAAATATTTTCCTTTCCAAACTTTTCCAAAAAATTCCTTCAATCCAAACAGACTCTAAGGTTCGTTTGCATTGCATGAATTTTCTGGAAAAGTTTGGAAAGGAAAAATTATTGGTAAAAGTTCCTACTTTTTTTACACCCTAAAAAAAATATTTGAACAAACTCAATTCAATTTTTACTTAGAGGAAACTTTAAGATAATACATCTAAATTAATCACAATCATATCATTTTTCTTTAAATTGTGAAAAGAAAAAAATTTCTCAAGAAAAAAATTCCATCATAATTTTTTTCTTGCAATCCAATCATATCATTTCAGATTGGAACTTGCTACTCTAAAAAACATTGGAGGTTGCTACTATGAAAAGGCATTGCAGAATGTTTTTAACTTCTCTCTATATCCTTTTTCTTCCGTCCATTTTCTAGCCTCTCATCAGTTGCACGTGCAAGGCATGTGCACTTTTACTAGTTAAGAAAAATAACCACATGCACAAGCAGCTAGAGCACCAAAAGTACAAGAGAATCAGACATAAAGTCTATATAAGGAAAAACATATATAGAAAATGAATAAAAAATGAATCAAATTACAAGAGCAGAAAACCATAGTTAATTCAGATCCTAGATCATAATCATAAAAATCTAACAAAAGTCTTGTAAAAACTATATAGAATTTAAAAATAGTGCCTACTATCAAATGCAATGCGAACTTTTTCATTGAAAGATGTTTCTTAATATTGTTATCCTCCAAGCATAAATTCAAAATTTCGCTCCAAATTACAGGGTCTGGGTGAATGAAATAGATGCAACTCCTCCAATACCCAAGAATTCATATTAATATCATACTTAGAACACACTTAAACAAAGTCTTGAAACAAAATAAAGAGAACAAAAATATAAGAAAAATCTCTCTCTCTCTCTACCATGAATCCGATGTAACCCAAGTGTCTGTAATACGGAGTGATGGTCTATTCATTGGAAGACAACGCTCGATACTGCCATTGCCTAAGTGACAAAACATGATTTCACTCCCGTCTACATTGTTCTTATGAATAAAATAGATGCAACTCCTCCAACACCCTAGAAATTTGGTAGTAGATGAGAATGATCTCCAGAACAATGGATCTTCATCAAACGAGCTTTTTATCTCAACCCATTGGGGAACACTTGCATCTAGTTTGAATAGTCCATATCGAAGATATTGAAAACCATTATCCCAAGTCCTTCCGACTGTGAATAACTCCCCACAAGATTCAACCAAATTAGCTTGCCCATTGTAAATATCTTCTCTTGGTACAATGGCATTACAGACTTTAAGAGGGGGGCCGAATGCACAAGTTATAAGTTCTTGCTTCACATTAACAGCATACAATAATCCATTACAAAATGCAATATCCTTGTAAAATCGTGATCCCCATGTGATTCCGTTCCACTCTTCAAAGGCTGTCCATTTCTTATCTCCCAATCTACAAAAGACTAATACCTGCTCTGTAATGGCCACAACTACACAATTTTCAGAAATGGCTGTGTGATCAGAAGTAGGGGCTGATGATAGAATAGCCTTGCTAATGTAGCTTCCAGTGTTGCTTGACTGGTGGCGAGGGCGGGATGGAAGTTGAATTTGTTCCCTTGAAAACATATTTAAGAGATAGTTCCTGCCATTAACTTCACTCATGATCATCCAGCCCTTGTAAGAACCACGACATTGGGTTGCACGAATCTCTGGCAGATTTAGCTTGTAAATTCTATCCTCAGAGGGACTGTAGAAAGCTCTAATCTCACTCTTTGAACACTTGGAAAGCATTATCCATGGTAATTGAGGCACCGGAGGATAACGCTTCTCTGTAGCTACCGATCTCCATGAGACACAAACGGCACCAAACCGAATGTAATCGGATAGGATTAGCTGCTTTAAGATGAGTTCCATGATTTCTTTGGGAAGTTGAGACCACTTACTATCTTCTCTACCGGTGGGCTCTTCTCCTTTGATTTGTGAACATTTAACTCGTTTTCTACTGATGAATCTCCCCTAGAATATACAGACCCCGAAGACTATTTCAGAGAAAGAAAGAAAGAAAAATCTAGAAAGGTAACAGAAAAATAGAGAAAATAAAATTCTTGATACTTACGAGATCAGCCCCTAAGCTTCTTGGTGTAGGCTCTTGTTTTCTTTTCGGGAATTTTTGCTTCATTTTCTTTCTCATATAATAGGGCTGATTAAGCATCCCCGAACTCAACAGATATATAAATAATCTATGGTAAATCACCAACAATGAAACTCAAATCCTAGATTAACAAATCAAGATTAATTGTAGAAGGAAAATTTTGATATTTCCTCTTCTCTTTCACATCGATTAGGGAAATCCAAAAAATTATACTAATAGTTGAGCAAAAGTGAATGAAGAGAAAATGGAAAGAATTGAGATAGAGGATACCATAGTCAATTCTTTTCCATTTTTCTTTAACATTCTCTTTCACATCGATTAGGGTATTCCAAAAATCTCTATGAAGAGATGTAGAAAGGGAAGTCAAGGAAGTGAAAAAAAAGAAGGGAGAGTAAAGGCATACCATAATCAATTCTTCTGTTGCTTCTATTCCCAACGTCAATCTTCCCTTCTTTCAGTTTTCATTCCCCTCTCTTTTACGCAGAATAGACCTTAGTCACCATAGGATTTCAAATCAAGATACATGAAAACCCTTTTGAAATGATGGAATATGCCACTGATAACAGAGAGTACATGTTTTGGTAATTGTCACGAACCACCTCGTCTTACATGTTTTAATGAGATGTCAGAGCTTTTTTGGAAATTGTATAAACCGCCTCGACTTTTATGTTTTAACCAGCTGTATTAGCGTTTTTTTGGAAATTGCATTATCGCATTGTCTGATATGCTTAACCACCTATCTGAGCTTTTTTGACAGTTGTATAAATCACCTTGTTTTATATGTTTTAACCAGCTGTAAGAGTTTTTTTTGGAACCTGTAAAATCGCCTCGTCTTATAAGTTTTAATTAGCTGTCGTAGCTATTTTTTGAAATTGTATAAATTGTGGGCGGTGATAAATTGACCCCTGAGAGGAGAAATCGAGCCATTTAGCATTTTACGTTAGGGCGCTTATAAAGTCACCCCCTACCACACCCTATTCTCCCCCTTTTATTGTCAATTTGTCAAAAAACGTACAAACATTGACAACTCTCTCTCTCTCTCTCTCTATGCCCAACAACTAAATGTGAATATATTCAATTCGCAACCGTATTTTTTACTTATGATAGCCCCCTCTAGTCTAAAAGAGAAGAACTAAATACACTAGTGGGGGTTGTCCCAAGTAAAAATAGGGGAGAATATATTAGTTCCCTTTGGATATTTGAAAAGGTAGATTCACCCCCTTTTTTACTTGGGACACCCTCTCTAGAGTAAAAGAGAAGTCCTAAATATAGTAGAGCGGGCTGTCCCAAGTAAAAAAGGGGCAAATATATTACTTCCCTTTGGATCTTTGAAAAGGTAAACCCCGCTGTAGTTTTAAAAAATACGTGCATGTGGAGACCATATACTTGGGCCCACTTCGCACTCGAAATCCAAGCCATTCAATCTCAAATGATTTTCATTAATTGTTACATGTTCTTATATAAGTATTACAGATAAAGATTAGAAAAGATAAGACTTATCTTAACTTGCCTAATCTCATCATCTAAGGATAAGGATTATCTTAACTAAAGATAATCAATCTAAGAAACCTAATCTCATCCTTTAATAAGTCAACAGTCAGATATAATATGAAGACCTGGTAAACGGGTGGGTCTGGTCGGGTCAACCCGCGGGTCATGCGGGTGTGGGTCACGCGGGTTGCAGGTCAAAATGACCTGCATTCCTGCGGGCCAGGAAACACGTGACCCGTGCCCGATGCGGGTGGGTTGGGTCGACGCGCGGGTCACCCGCATGTTTTTCCAAAAATGAGTTTTTATTGGGCGGTGATAAATTCACCCCCTTCTATGTATGGATTCACCCCCTAATTTTCAAAATGGACGGTATAGCCTACACCATAGGATGATCCAAACCGACCATTTGATGGGCCACACATAAACAGTTCGTGCCCCAGAAAACTTTGCCATAGGATGATCTCAACCGTTCGATCTATAGAAGTTTCCATATTGTCGGTCCCTCTTTAGATTGGAGGGGTAGAATCATCCTATGCTAATGATTTTTTGGGCACAACAATATGGAGTGTATTCATGCATAGTAAATTAGTAGTGCCCATCCCATGAGCTACTGGAACTCTGGAAGCTGGGAGTCCTCAGAAAAGACAGAAAGTGAGTTGCTGTTGGATCAAAATTATCAAGGGTGGGATGATCAATACGTGTTTCTACGGCCCCAATCTATCGACAATACTTCAAATAAGCTTTATTAATTCAAATATAGAACAGTGGCACTGAACTTGTGTGCTAAAAACAGACTTCAAAAGCTACAGTAGTTCAAATGTAAAACAATAACATTGAACATGTGTGTTCGGACAAATTCAAACCTCTTCTGAGATTCTCAAGCAAGCATGAGAAATCTAAACTTATCAATACAACAAAATAGATTGGTCCCTTAAATTTCACCATCCCATAGTTCTTCGACATTTTTGTAAGGACCAAGCTCATGAATAAGAAACTGACCATCAATTAGACGTCTCTGCATCATTAGATAACATAAAAAGATTATTAGATGTGTGTGGGACCCGATCCCGCGAGAGGGGCGTGGTGGCGCGAGAGCCGCCACGCACTATCTCTTGGTCTCTCGTACCCACGCGATTGGCGTGTGCCTTTTATTATTAATTTTAATTCATCTTTTATGTGAACCCAAGGCAATCCGAATTCCACACAAAAGAGACTGACAGAGTCGCCACCTAGATGTGGGATCTAGGACCCATAATTAACCAGAAATCTAGACTCGCTACCTGGTTACAAGAATGGAAGGTATGGGGATTTATCCACCACATGCACCATTCCTGCCCGATAATCGGTCTTCAATTCCAAAAGTTAACTCTTTTAAATTCATTTTTAATGGCTCATTCAACTCTCTGTTAATGTGCTATCTATGTGACATGCATCCTATGATCTAATTTCAATGTGAATCCTAAATGTGTATCTTGATTTCTTAATTGGTTTGGATTCAATCTAAGTGAAAGTTCTCCTAAAATTCTAATTTCATGGAAAATCCTAAGTGATTTGATTGTTTCAACAGTTTTAAAAGTGATTAGCCCGAGTCCTCAGATGGCCTGGTATTCATCCAAAGAAGCCTACGTATCCCCGCCCCCACGAGAATCAAGGCAACGTAGTTCTTCGCGCCTATTCTAAGCTAGGATGCCTAAGACACCTAGACTTCTATCCTAGACTCGATCTAAAAGACCGAACCGGTTATTAAAGTTTCTTGTACGATTATTTAAATTTCAGTGAATTGTGGATTTTATGACACCCTATATGCCCTAACTAAATGCAGATTAGCCCTAAGCTAATGCAGGTGGTTCTTACAACCTATGTGTGACTAGGCTGTATTTCCTAAGGAAAACCAAGGGTGGACTAGCGTATCCTACTCTAGTCATCACTCGGCGATGTGGATCGCCAACTGACCGGACAGAGGCGCTCCTATAACTCTAAGACAGACCTCTAACTCTAAAACAAGCACACAGCAAACAATCAATCAAACAACCTATCAAAAGAAAAACCCTAACTCTAAAATTCTCTATCGAGGAGAAACTCCTAACTCTAGAGGAAGGTCTTTTGAAAACAATGTTTTAAAGGTTTTTGAAGAAGGTTTAAAACGTTTATTTACAAAAAAAGTTTGGCTGGACTTGGGATGTAAATCCCAAGCTGCACTACGTACCTCGGAAGAGGATCAAGCCAACGTAGTTCGAAACGAACTCTCAAACTACGCTTCTAAAAGAAACACTCACACTTCAGATTTTTTAAGGTTTTTTTATATTTTCAAATGTTTTTGATATTTTTAAAGTTTTCAAATGTTTTTGAGTTTTAAATTTCTAATGTTTTTGGATTTTAAAGCTTTTCCAATGCTCAGGACCTTTAGATGTTTTCAATCTTAAAGGGAACACGCAAGAACAACCACAAACTAGGGCAAAGCCCTAAATCCAAAAGGGGAAACCCCGAACAAACAACTAACGTCTCAAAGAGACGAACCATAACAAGAAAGATAGCGTCCCAAGAAGAGAGAAAACGATCCAAGATCCCAAGCAAGCAAAGCTCTAATAAGACTGAGTTAGCCTCTAATTAAAGCGAAGTAATCAACAACTCTAAAGGAGAAACTCCTAACTAAAAATATTAAAGAAGGGTACAAATGAGCAAATGAGTCAATGACTCTCTAATAGCGGTGGAAAAACGAGTCAAAGACTCCACTGATAACAACTAAAGGATAGACGAGTCAAAGACTCCCTAAAAGAGATGGAAACACAAGTCAAAGACTCACTGACAACAACATCACACAAACAAATGAGTCAAAGACTTTTATATGAGGCAAAGCATGCCTCCTATGGGTACACCAATTTCGGCCCAGAATGGCATCCAAGGGAGGGAATCGTGCGCTCTTTCCTTGCGCAATTTAATACTTAGGTTATAGCATCTTATTGCCTGGCAGATCTCAGGATTTCCGTGGACAGTAACCTCGGAGCCAATAACATGTTATAGCTTAAATATCTAAATTGTCAAAGATTGGTTGCAATTGGGATACGATTATGGATGCACTGGCCATTTTTCGAGGGAAATCTAAAGACCCTAAGATTTCTGTTTCAATGGATTAATGAGTTAACATGTGACAGAGATTTAAGGTTCTTTAGAAATTTTCAGATGATTTTCAATTAATTTCGGATTTTCAATGGATTTTATCAATTTTAAACATATGAGTGTTTTTACAAGTGAAACTGTAGCAAACGAATTCGAAATGAATCAAAATTTCTACAGCAGTAAGATGGGTATCCATGCAGCTTACGGGATGAATTTTGTGGATTTGTACATTAAGCTCATATTTAATTTTGATTTAACAACAATAAGACCAGATTGCAAAAATAACACAGAAACTACTAGAAATAGAAATCTAAATTCCATGAAATTTCTACATTAGTAAGATATAAGTGAAAATAGCATGCTGTAAGATTTCCATGAATTTAGAAAACTATTTACTATCAGTTTCGGATTTTTTAAATTTCAAACCAGATTATGAATTAACACTACAGCTCATATGAAACAAGATCAAAATCACTTGAAAATTTTACAGAAGCAAGAAGTATAGAATTTAAGACTATTGTAAAAATTTGGAGAATTGTATCTGTGATTTGACATCAGTAACAATTCTCCCAAAATCTGATAATTTTCAAAGAATGCATAAAATAATATACCAAACAAAATCCAAAAATTCTCACAAATTCATGGTAGAATGTATCATTATCATATTATTTTCCCACGAAATTTCATTATTTGTGGAATCTGTTTAGTATATCTTTTAGTTTTCTTTGTTAAAAATCATGCAAAAATCCGAAAATATACCAAATAATTCTAAAAAATTCCGAAAACAGTGTACCTACCTGTGATGAGTTCCTCGCCGAATCCAAGAGCCGAAGAAATCCAAAAATCCGGCCGACGTGCGATCCGCTCCGCTTCCTTCTTTGTTTTTATATTTTCCTCTCTCTCTTTCTCTCTTATTTTCTCTCCCTCTCTTCTTTTTTTTTTTTTCCTTCTCCTCTTTTTTTTTCTCTTCTTTTTTTTTTCCCTCTTCCTTCTCTCCTTTTTTTTTCTCTCTCTCTTTTCCTTCTCATCACCTCTCTTTATATAGTGAAAAACTTAGTGGAGAGGTGGAAATAAATAATGAGAATGGTGGGTGTGGTGGAGAATAATGGAATATATAATGGTAATGGTGGGAATGGTGGTGGGAATAATGGAATATATAATGGTAATGGTGGGAATGGTGGTGGGGATAATGGAATATATAATGGTAATGGTGGGAATGGTGGTGGGAATAATGGAATATATAATGGTAATGGAGATAATGATGTTATTTTAAAGGGAAAAATGAAGTTAGTGGAAATGGTAGAGAAAGTTAAGTCATGCTAATGGTGAGTCCCACTTTGTGGGTTCCGCACAAGCGGGTCCCACATCAGCGGGTCCCACACAAGCGGGTCCCACATCAGCGGGTCCCACACAAACGGGTCCCACACCAGCGGGTCCCACATCAGCGGGTCCCACACAAACGGGTCCCACACTAGCGGGTCCCACACAAACGGGTCCCACACCAGCGGGTCCTACATTCTCTTTTGCTCGGATTCTCATGAATAACCCTTCTCAATACTCAACGGAAAAATACGAAACATGACGGAAACGACCAAAAATATTTAGAAATGTAACAAACGGACGCGGGAAGGAAGGACATTGGAAAACCGATGGAAAAACCCTAATTTCTTAAGGCAGAGCAAAATGGGGTGTCTACACGCCCAAGCATAGCGAACTTGGGTCCGGTCAAAATGGGGTGTCTACAGATGCCCCTCTTTGGCAAAGCCTGTGTAACACGCGAATGGCAAAGCTGAACAGACGACACATTTTGGCTGACCCGAAAGCAAAGCAATTTTTTGGGTTTTCGGGTTCTAAGGATGGTATTCACAAGGGCACACAACAAAGTAACATTAAGAGACTCATAAACAACAAGCAAATGGGAGATAACCTCTCACCGACCCATAACTCGGCAATCACGACATCTCAGTGAGATGGCTTCTCTCTAATACTCACAACTCAACTATTTAAATCAATACGCAAAGACTCTATTAAAGCAAACACAAACATACTCTTTTATAACAAAGCTTTTAAGAAAACGAACCCAATGAAATTACCTCAAAGAAAGCAGACCACTATCGATGCAGACGTAAATCAACCCTTCAAAGAATATCAAATCAAATTACTCAAAGAGTATGTAACACTCATAGAGTCTCAAATCAATCACTCAGAGAGCTTCAAACACACAGAAATCTTTATACTCAAAGAGCCTCAACTACCCGAAGAGTCTGTAATACTCAAAGGGCCTTAACTACTCAAAGAGTCTCAAATTAACGCGAAACATTTATACTCAAAGAGTCTCAACTACCCGAAGAGTCTGTAACACTCGAAGGGTCTCAACTACTCAAAGAGTCTCAAATCAACACAAAACATTTATACTCAAAGAGTCTCAACTACTCGAAGAGTCTGCAACACTCGAAGGGTCTCAACTACTCAAAGAGTCTCAAATCAACACAAAACACATTTATACTCAAAGAGCCTCAACTACCCGAAGAGTCTGCAACACTCGAAGGGTCTCAACTACTCAAAGAGTCTCAAATCAACACAAAACACATTTATACTCAAAGAGCCTCAACTACCCGAAGAGTCTGCAACACTCGAAGGGTCTCAACTACTCAAAGAGTCTCAAATCAACACAAAACATTTATACTCAAAGAGTCTCAACTACCCGAAGAATCTGTAACACTCGAAGGGTCTCAATTACTCAAAGAGTCTCAAATCAACACCAAACATTTATACTCAAAGAGTCTCAATTACCCGAAGAGTCTGCAACACTCGAAGGGTCTCAACTACTCAAAGAGTCTCAAATCAACACAAAACATTTATACTCAAAGAGTCTCAACTACCCGAAGAATCTGTAACACTCGAAGGGTCTCAACTACTCAAAGAGTCTCAAATCAACACCAAACATTTATACTCAAAGAGTCTCAATTACCCGAAGAGTCTGTAACACTCGAAGGGTCTCAACTACTCAAAGAGTCTCAAATCAACACAAAACATTTAATACTCAAAGAGTCTCAACTACCCGAAGAGTCTGTAACACTCGAAGGGTCTCAACTACTCAAAGAGTCTCAAATCAACACAAAACATTTATACTCAAAGAGTCTCAACTACCCGAAGAGTCTGTAACACTCGAAGGGTCTTAACTACTCAAAGAGTCTCACATCAACAAAGGAATTGCTAAATTATCTCATAAGACCCCAGATTTATATGCCCGTGGTGTAACACGGTTCCATATAAATCCAGATTTGTATGCCCGTCATGCAACACGGATCCATACAAACCCCCTCGCAGGTATGCCTGACTCCCAACTTGTTAGGTAGGGACACACTGCGGACACTTAAAAAGTCCCAAATGTCACACTCAAAGAGTCATTCTTATTATTATTATTTTTTTTATTATTTTTATTTTATTTTTTATTTTTAGAGATTGAAGCTTTACCAAAGCAACACGAGCCAAATACTCGACAGGAGAGCTTGAACAAAAAGAGCGTGTTCAAACTCTCTAGTCTCTATTTGAGGAGAATGTCCATTTCAAATATCAATGTGTATTTGACATCTTTTATGACGTGAGTCATAAAAGATGCCCCTAGTATGATTACTTCCATAACAAAATTCATTTGGAGAGCAACACAAGAAAAATGGGCCAAAGGCTTTCATTAATGTACACTTGGGGTTACAAACTTTTCTGATGAACACTTGGGCTTATAAGGCTCTTAAAAATACAAGAACATGGTTCTGCTCAAAATCCTGCTTCATCACTACCATCTGCTAATGCTGGAATTGGGCTGAAAGCCTATCAACCTCTGAATTGCTCTGCTTTGCACTTGTTCACAGGGGCCATAAATTCTCTGCTTCTCTGAGAGTTCTGCTTTCCCTCCTCTCTCTTTTTTTTTTTTTTTGCCACCCCGGCTTGGGGAGGAACAGGACTCTGAAGAATTGAACTCGACTTGACAAAGGAAAGACTTTGACAAACAACGAACGAGGACATTGACGGACACCTGACTCAAATACCAAGATAGACTGAAATCTGCTTCTTAGTCTGATAGGGTTTTTTTTTTTTTTTTTTTTTTTTTTTTTAAACAAAAAAAATGGTAAAAGCCACTCTCTTAGAGTCTTTTGAATACCGTGTTTAAAGGTGTTTCAACCCTCTTTTCAGGATTTCTGCCATGGTTATCCTCCCTTCAGATTGCTCGATTTCAACTTCTCTGGCTCAAAGAGTACCAAAAGAAGTCTTGATGGTGCTTACTTAGACTTTGAGAAGGTGCCAGAGAAAATCGAAAGTTTAGCTGGCTTTTTAAAGCCTTGTCCTCTCTCCATGAAGTCACTGCCATGACCAAATCGCCTTTTCAGGTTTTCGATTCGGCGGACCATATGCCTTAATTTTTGCCTGGACTGTCTGCCCTTGCAGATTTTCCATCCAGCAGGCTCAGCACCCTGATTTTTGCCTAAGCCGTCCTTTCGGGTTTTCAGCTTAGCGGGTGAATGACCCTAACTTTTGCCTAGACCGCCCTTGCGGGTTTTCAGTCTAGCGGGTCTAAGACTCCATCATTTTTCTTTCTTTCTGTTTCTCTACAAACCTGGGCCTGAGTACACCAGAAGGACTTTCGGGTGGGCTTAGGTTCAAACCGGTTAGACTTTGGTATGTTTGCATGTATCTGGACCGAATCTGGATCCTCCAGACTGCCTACGTATCCTTAAAGAAATTGGGAATCAGGTCACGCGTAGTTCGGGTTTAAAATCTTTTATGACGAAAGTCATAAAAGATGCCCCTGGTTTAAGTTTAACAAAGAAATTTTGATTTTGCTTTTGGCTCACAGGTTCTTTTAGCGGAAAGGGGTTTCATTATTCATTTTTTTCTAGGCCCAACGGGTTTGCAAATAGTTTAAAACATTTGGGTATTGGCTTGAAGCTCAAATCGTCCAAGGATGGCCTCCTGGTGTACTTAAGCATAATATTTTTTTAATTGATCCAGGTTTGTAGGTTCATTTAATTTTTCTCCATTTTCATTGAGCAGTCTTACGGCTTTTCCAGGCAGGACTTCATCAACAATGTAAGGACCAGACCAGTTTGGCCTGAACTTTCCTCTTGGGTCAAATACCGGTGCCCTGTAGGACTTCAATACAAGATCTCCAGGCTTCAAATCTCGGACACGAACCTTCTTATTGAAAGCTCTCTCAATCCGTCTCTGATATCCTTGGATATGATATAAGGCTCTCAGCCTCTTCTCATCTATCATCTGTAGCTCATTGTGTCTGGCCTTCGCCCATTCTGACTCTGGCAGATCGGCCTCCACCATCACTCTCAAAGAGGGGATTCTTAACTCAACAGGGAGAACAGCCTCCATTCCGTACACCAAAGAATACGGAGTCACGCCTGTTGAAGACCTGATCGATGTTCTATAAGCCCATAAGGCATAAGGAAGTTTGTTCGACCAGTCCTTATATGTCTCAGTCATCTTACTGATAATGACTTTGATGTTCTTATTTGTTGCTTCAACGGCCCCATTCGTCTGCGGCCTGTAAGGAGACGACTTGTGATGCCTTATCCTGAACTCTTCACACAGGTGTAACACTTCTTTCTTGAAATGTGATCCATTATCTGAAATCAACTCGTGAGGTACTCCGTATCTGCAAATTATATTGGTACGGATGAACTTCGCAACTGTGTTCGAAGTGATGGAAGCATAAGATGCAGCCTCTATCCACTTTGTGAAATAATCAATAGCCACCAGAATGTACTCATGTCCGCTCGAGGATCTCGGATAAATCTTCCCAATGATGTCTATTCCCCATACCGAAAACGGCCACGGCGAAGTCAGGGAGTGCAACTCCGAAGGAGGAACATGAATAAGATTCGCATAGACTTGACACTTATGGCATTTTCTTACAAATGCGAAGCAGTCTGTTTCCATTGTAGGCCAATAGAATCCAAGTCTAAGGATCTTTCTAGATAGCATCTTCCCGTTCATATGAGGTCCACAAACACCCTCATGAGTCTGCTCAATAAGTTCTGCAGCTTTATCTTCATCAACACAAAGGAGTTGTATGCCATCAAATGACCTTCTATATAGCTCTTCACCGCAAATGATGAAATTCGCAGATAACTTCTGGAGAGTTTTCCTTTCCTTGCTTGAAGCTTCCGGAGGATGACCCTTGCCTGAAATGAGGTTTCTGATATCTGTGTACCAAGGCTTCCCATCTGGACATCTAGCTGAAATCTCTATAGCATTTACGTGCGCAGGGGCCCATTGCAGTCTGATGGCTAACGGTTGAACTTCCATTGTAGCGGAGATATCTAACATCGAGGCCAAAGTGGCCAAAGCATCAGCAAAATGATTTCTGGTCCTTGATAAGTGAGTAAATGTGACGCTCTTGAATTTTTGGACTAGAGATTCCAAATACATATTATAAGGGATCAATCTATCTTCTCGAGTTTTCCATTGCCCATTAATCTGGTAAATGATCAGGATGGAATCCCCGAACACATCAATATCTTGAATCTGCAATGCTAAGGCTGCTTCAAGTCCGGCAATACAGGCTTCGTACTCTGCCATGTTGTTGGTGCACTCGAACTGCAACTTGATGGAGATAGGAATGTATTCTTTCTTCGGAGAGACCAAGACTGCACCTACTCCTTGCCCACGACTGTTTACGGCTCCATCAAAGTACATTAACCACTTGGTACTGAGAACCTCTTCTTCTTCGATATCCATAATTTCTTCATCAGGGAATTCGGCTCTTAGAACAGCATTCTCCTCAACTGGAGCATCGGCCAATTGTTCAGCTATAACCCGCCCCTTAACTGATTTCTGAGTGACATAACTGATGTCGAACTCAGACAATAACAATAACCACCTTGCAGTCCTTCCTGTAAGGGCAGGTTTCTCAAACAAGTACTTTAGAGGGTCCATTCGTGAAAGCAGAAGAACCTTGTTTGAAAGCAAATAATGTCTAAGCCTCTGGGTTGCCCAAACTAATGCGAGACAAGTCTTCTCCAAAACAGTGTATTTTAATTCATACTCTAGCATCTTCTTGCTGATGTAGTAAATGGGTCTTTCTTTCTTAGACTCAAGATCCTGCTGAGCAAGCATGCAACCCATCGCTGTATCCGTGATAGATAAGTACAACAGCAACGGCTGGCCTGGAATAACTGGTGAAAGAACAGGGGGCAAGGATAGGCATTGCTTAACCTTTTCAAAAGCCTCCTGACACTCTTCATTCCACTTCTTCAAGGAATTCTTCTTCAGAAGCTTGAAAATGGGTTCACACGTCATCGTCAGATGTGCTATGAACCGTCTCAGATACTGAACTTTGCCAAGGAAACCTCGGATCTGCCTTTCTGTCGTCGGCGGCTGCATTTCTTGAATCGCCTTGATCTTTTGCGGGTCCACTTCGATCCCTCTTTCGCTGACCATAAACCCCAAGAGTTTCCCTGACGTAACGCCAAATACACATTTACTCGGGTTCAGACGAAGCTGATACTTCCTGATCCGCTCAAAAAACTTTCTCAGGGCAACAGTGTGCTCAGGCCGAGTCTTCCCCTTTACGATCATGTCATCAACGTAAACTTCAACCTCTTTGTGAATCATATCATGAAGAAGAGTCGTGGCGGCTCTCTGATATGTAGCACCAGCATTTTTCAAGCCAAACGGCATCACTCTGTAGCAATATGTACCCCACTGAGTGATGAACGCTGTCTTCAACATGTCTTCAGGTGCCATTTTAATCTGATTGTACCCTGAGAATCCATCCATAAAGGATAAAAGAGCATGCCCAGCAGTGTTATCCACCAAGAGATCAATGCTTGGAAGAGGAAAGTCATCTTTAGGACTTGCTTTATTTAAATCTCTAAAATCAACACACATTCTGACTTTCCCGTCCTTTTTGGGCACCGGTACTATGTTAGCGAGCCATTCAGGATATTCCACCACCTGGATGAATTTTACTTCTAACAATTTCTTCACTTCTTCATAGACTTTCAACTCCCATTCTGTTTTGAGCTTTCGGAGTTTTTGCTTCTTTGGCTTAGCACCAAGGATTAAGGGTAATCTGTGCTGGACGATTTCCTCACTTAATCCTGGCATATCATCGTAAGACCAAGCAAAAACTTCTTTGAACTCTTTAAGCAGGGTGATCAATTCCTCGCGTTCTTCAGGGGATAAAGTTTTGCCAATCTTTATTTCCTTAATTGAGGTTTCATCACCAATATTCACAGTTTCAACTTCCTCATCAAGTGGTTTTGCTCGGCGACTCTCCTCCTGTTGGATCATATGTCTGATTTCAGGGGGAGTTTTGTCGGCATCCTCATCAGAGGGGGAGTCTTGATTGTTATTATTAAGATTATCAGATTTTATAGCAGATTCAGCAGATGAAATAGAGACAGGAATGTACTCAAAAGAAGAATCCTTCATTTCATTGGAATTTGAATCATATACATCAACAGACGAATTACCCTCATCGGGGGGTACAATGAACTTTGGACTCATTTTTACAGACTCGATGGAAATGTTGACACCTGCGTCAACTGACTCAGAACTATAAAAGGAAACAGCAACAGATGCTTTATTATGAACAGACTCCAACTCAATCTCGCTTGAAAAGGAAGAAACGTCGCCGATCTCAGGTGAATGGTCCTCTATGGTACCTGCATCAAAAGACTCATTAGAAGATATAGACTCTGAATCAAACCCGGAGACTGACACGTATTTATGGACGACTGACTCTTCTGAAGGGATTCGTTTGTACTGGAAAATAACCTGGGGTAGGACTTGAGAAGTCCAGTTAGTCAGAGGTTCCTCAGCCGGGGTGATAAGACGAGTTGGGTCAAGTATCAGCGGGCTCCTGCCAATCACGGCCACAGTCTGTGACCCTTCTTGGAAAAGTGAATTCAGAAGACTCGGCTCTATGTGCTCTGTCCAATCAGCCTCAGACTCTGTCTCTACAATCTGCATACCCACTGGCTCATCTTCTAGCTCAAGATCGAAGAAAATCTCAAACCCCGGAAGCATCTGACCTGTGCTCTCATCCAACCAAAACTCTGCAAAGCCACAGAAAGGAAAGGCTGCGCCTTCTTTTCGGAATCGACCGTTCATTTTCAAATCAATGGGTGCCATTGGTAGCCCCAAGCCCCGACGACGGTTTTCTGCCCATTTCAGCATCAACTGCTTCATCTCTACAATTTCCTTCTTTGTAGGCTTGTAACCCAGTCCGAACAAACCATTGAATGTTTTGAACACAGGAAACTCGGTCAAACCTTGATGATATTTGCCTAACCCGGCGCCTGGCATATAGCCCTGTCGGCGAATCATTCTGATGACATTCGAATTCGTACTGGTCAGGAAACAAATTTCCTCATTCAAAGCCTCTTTGAAAGTGATCGTAGTTACCTCTAGTGAAAACCCCGTCAAATTGACATCTTTGGATCTTTCCCCAGTTATGTCCGGAGTGATCTGCCCTATCTCGAGATCAGGATCCCCCTTTACTGTTATCACTCTGTTCCTGCGAATGAACTTCAGTTTTTGGTGGAGAGTAGACGGAACAACCCCGACCTTGTGCATCCAAGGACGGCCAAGCAACAGTAAGAATGAAGCCTTAATATCTAAGACTTGAAATTCTACCTCAAAGTCTTCTCCGCCAATCTGTATCTCAGTGACCAAAGTCCCGATTACATCTCGGCGAGTGCCATCATATGCTAGAATACCCTGCTCTGATGGAATAAAATTCTCAGGACTGAACCCCAGGGTTGCTGCGGTGCTTAATGGGCAAACATTCAGTGCAGAGCCGTTGTCAACCAACACCTCTGGCACCTTCTTCTTGTTACAGAAGACTGTGATTTTAAGAGGCTTAGTATGGTCTCGGCCCTCAGGAGGTAAATCGTCATCAGCGAATGACAATGTTTTCGCAGCTCTGGCCATGGCTACGAGACTGACAAGCTCGTCAGGTGAGGTATTAACAGAAACTTGTGCTGCATTAAGCTCTTGAAGGACTAGCTTTCTGTGCTTCGATGAGGCCATTAGTAAACCCCATACCGAGATATTAGCCTGAGTCTTCTTCAGCTGCTTTAACAGGCTCTCATCTTCTTCGTCTGCGCTCACTTTATTCTGCCTCTGATTTTCTGAGTTTCTTGCAACCCCTGCCGGGTTTTCTACACTCAATTCTGGTGGTTTGAACACTCGCCCACCTCGGGTCATGTGACGCATCTCGTTACACTGATCATCCAGCAATAGCAGTTCGTCTTCGTCCGTTCTGAAAACATAAGGTGCATTACTGACATCCTCTTCAAAGTCCTCCATCCTTAGAACATAGGTGGCTTCCTTTGCTTCTTCCAGACCAACATTCTGAAGCGCATATGACTGGGCTGAAGATGACTCAGCGAGTTCAGCATCGTCAAACGACAGCACATAAGGTTCTTTTTCTCTGAATTCTCTGAGCTCTTCATCGTCAAAGTTCAAAACATATGTTTTATCAGATGTAATAGCGCAAATGAGAGCAGAGGGATCAAGGATGGGCTCATCTACAAAGATAGCGTTTGTAGTGGGAGGAGCAACAGCACGGTGGTTGGGGAGAGGATTCTGAGTGATATTCGGCCTTTCAACTGCAAGCTCATCTTTATCGATCATGTTCTGAATCGCGTGCTTCAAGGCCAAACAGTTCTCAGTCATGTGTCCCGGGCCCCTGTGATATTCACAGTATTGATCCCTTCTCCAGTTTCCGGGCAGCGGATTAGGTACAGGTTTGACATCCGGAAGTCTGATCTTCTTGTCTCTGATCAACTTCTTAAGTATCATGGGCAGTGGAAATGGTAATGGGTCAAACTGCCTGAACTGCTTCGTCACCATTGGTCTAACAACTTCATCAACAGGCTTGGCCACTGGTCTGGTATAACTGACTGCTTGTACTTCCTTCGGTTGGATCATAGGCCTCTTCCCCTCTCGGACATCAGATAGCGTTTTGGCTCGGAGGCCCTTAGCAATAGCATCCTCGATCTGGGTGCCGGTCTTAATCAAATGATCGAAATTCTGATAGTGCTGCGGCGCCATGAAGTGAAAGTACTGCGGGGACAAGCTCTTGAGGACCAACTTTATCTGGTCTTCCTCTGACATTCTATGGCTCAGTTGGGCAGACTTGCGCCTCCAGCGCCTAATGAAAGATGTGAATGTCTCCTGAGGATTCTGCTTCAACAGCTTCAGATCTCTTTTAGTGACCTCGATCCCTTCCTCCATGGAGAATTGTTCTACAAATCGGTTAGAGATTTCTTCTAATGTCCTAATCTCTTCTGGTTTCAACCTCAAAAACCATCTTTTGGCTACCCCTATAAGAGACATAGGAAACAAATGAGCCATCTGCTCTCGACTTAAGCCATGCTGCTGGGAAAGAGTGATGAACCATCTGACGTGGTTTCTCGGACACCCAGTTCCATCATATTTGTCATAGTCTGGTGCCTTGAACTTAGGCGGGAATATGGCATTAGGGGACATCAGAAATTCAGAAATATCGAATCCCTTGGACGCTTGAACCTTCATGCTCTCAATGTCACGAGCCATCTTCTCAT
The DNA here is from genome assembly GCF_043159265.1 of Tasmannia lanceolata. Taxonomy (NCBI): domain Eukaryota; kingdom Viridiplantae; phylum Streptophyta; class Magnoliopsida; order Canellales; family Winteraceae; genus Tasmannia; species Tasmannia lanceolata. The sequence continues at coordinate 6,429,635 of NW_027518701.1, read as the reverse complement.
ACTTATCGAACAACTCATTCTCCTTGTTAACCGGAGGGACAAAGTATTCCCCAGCATATTGCTCATCTTTTAGATCGATCTCTACGGGAGAGATGACTGGTCTGGTGAGGTTAGGAGATGTGGCCGGAGGAGGCTGAATGGCGGGATCTTTAGAAGTAGAGACCTTTTGAGTACTCTGGTCTTTTAGATGAGTCACCTCATCTTTCAACCCTGCTATATCTCGACACATATTTCTCAACATTTCCTGTATAGTTATCATGGGGTCCACTGGATCATTAGCCATTTGGTTGACTTCAAAAGAACCTGACAACTCTGGTGAAGATGGTAAAGGTGCTGTTGGTGACACAGTGGGATCAAAGTGACGAACAAGTCTAGATATTGAGGTAGGTCTAGACCAGGTAGGTTTAGCTTGGGTGCCCTTTTTTGAAGCGATGGTTGCTATCTTTCAGAATCCTGATTGGAAGTTAACATACTAGATCAATAATCATGAGATAAAGATTCTGAACAAATAGAGAAAAGAGTAATCTTGAAATACATCAACGGGTATGTTAATTTGTAAAGAATCCTCAATCTATTCCTTAAGGTGTTCTTTGGGTATAACCGTTCTTCTTTTGGGAATGAAAGAGTCAGGAACGATAAACATCCCTAATCAAAATAAGTTTCGATCTCAGCAACGATCATGCACTCAAAGAATACAGGTGAGATCAAACTTTTTCATCAATGATTTCGATATGATCCAGGGGTAAAAGATATATGATAAACATGGATCAATCAATGGCTCAGATAATAGACCATGGCCATAAGAATGACAAAAGTCGGGTCAAGGACCAGATCTAAAATCTGAATGATGGATATCAACAACAAGATGAGATCAAGATGAGATGAGATAGGATAAGATTGCTTTCAACAGATGGATCATGAATGACTAATCCTATGAGATCTTTGGAAATGAATGGGATTTACATCCTAACCCCAAAGGAAAAGTTTTTTAATTTTCGCACATTTTATCAGTGTTACCTGAAGGCATCAACCCTAACCCTAATCTAGCGGAGTGGAGAGAGGATCTCGACTCATGACTTTGTTTGTGTACCTAGGACCGATCGTAGCCATTGAAAGATGGACTACGGCCTAATCTAGACACAAATGGGTAGGATATCCTAAACTAGGCTCACACACACAATTGGGTAAGATATCCTAAACTAGGCTCACACACGTGATGCACATGTGTTCGTATACTACATGCATGTGTGGGTTAATCTAGGGGTAAGGCCAAGAGTTCCCTTAGCGCGAATCCATGTTCGATATACTGTACCAGTGTCCGGCGTATCAGTACGTGAACAAGAGATCCGTTTACGTACCATAAAGGTACTAGGCTAAGGGTGGAATGCTTCTCTAGCACAGAGGCACCAGGTGATGAAATCCCAGTCAACCATGCTAGATAACACTCCGGGTTCCTAAAATAGGACGTGTGTGCATGTGAGATGCAGGGGTTTAGATGAAAGTGATGTAAGTGTGTGCAATAAGTTCGCGCAATCTATGATGCCTTCAGGTTTTGTTAGATTAAGTTTGAGTAAATGTGATGAGAAAATAAAGCATACAAACTAATCTAACAAGCATAAAAGAGATAGAGTTTTCATGAGCCAGTTGAAATAGATTCAAATGAGTTATCCTTTGGAATTGTAATGAAGTTAGGTGGTCCCCAGCAGAGTCGCCAGTCTGTGGGACCCGATCCCGCGAGAGGGGCGTGGTGGCGCGAGAGCCGCCACGCACTATCTCTTGGTCTCTCGTACCCACGCGATTGGCGTGTGCCTTTTATTATTAATTTTAATTCATCTTTTATGTGAACCCAAGGCAATCCGAATTCCACACAAAAGAGACTGACAGAGTTGCCACCTAGATGTGGGATCTAGGACCCATAATTAACCAGAAATCTAGACTCGCTACCTGGTTACAAGAATGGAAGGTATGGGGATTTATCCACCACATGCACCATTCCTGCCCGATAATCGGTCTTCAATTCCAAAAGTTAACTCTTTTAAATTCATTTTTAATGGCTCATTCAACTCTCTGTTAATGTGCTATCTATGTGACATGCATCCTATGATCTAATTTCAATGTGAATCCTAAATGTGTATCTTGATTTCTTAATTGGTTTGGATTCAATCTAAGTGAAAGTTCTCCTAAAATTCTAATTTCATGGAAAATCCTAAGTGATTTGATTGTTTCAACAGTTTTAAAAGTGATTAGCCCGAGTCCTCAGATGGCCTGGTATTCATCCAAAGAAGCCTACGTATCCCCGCCTCCACGAGAATCAAGGCAACGTAGTTCTTCGCGCCTATTCTAAGCTAGGATGCCTAAGACACCTAGACTTCTATCCTAGACTCGATCTAAAAGACCGAACCGGTTATTAAAGTTTCTTGTACGATTATTTAAATTTCAGTGAATTGTGGATTTTATGACACCCTATATGCCCTAACTAAATGCAGATTAGCCCTAAGCTAATGCAGGTGGTTCTTACAACCTATGTGTGACTAGGCTGTATTTCCTAAGGAAAACCAAGGGTGGACTAGCGTATCCTACTCTAGTCATCACTCGGCGATGTGGATCGCCAACTGACCGGACAGAGGCGCTCCTATAACTCTAAGACAGACCTCTAACTCTAAAACAAGCACACAGCAAACAATCAATCAAACAACCTATCAAAAGAAAAACCCTAACTCTAAAATTCTCTATCGAGGAGAAACTCCTAACTCTAGAGGAAGGTCTTTTGAAAACAATGTTTTAAAGGTTTTTGAAGAAGGTTTAAAACGTTTATTTACAAAAAAAGTTTGGCTGGACTTGGGATGTAAATCCCAAGCTGCACTACGTACCTCGGAAGAGGATCAAGCCAACGTAGTTCGAAACGAACTCTCAAACTACGCTTCTAAAAGAAACACTCACACTTCAGATTTTTTAAGGTTTTTTTATATTTTCAAATGTTTTTGATATTTTTAAAGTTTTCAAATGTTTTTGAGTTTTAAATTTCTAATGTTTTTGGATTTTAAAGCTTTTCCAATGCTCAGGACCTTTAGATGTTTTCAATCTTAAAGGGAACACGCAAGAACAACCACAAACTAGGGCAAAGCCCTAAATCCAAAAGGGGAAACCCCGAACAAACAACTAACGTCTCAAAGAGACGAACCATAACAAGAAAGATAGCGTCCCAAGAAGAGAGAAAACGATCCAAGATCCCAAGCAAGCAAAGCTCTAATAAGACTGAGTTAGCCTCTAATTAAAGCGAAGTAATCAACAACTCTAAAGGAGAAACTCCTAACTAAAAATATTAAAGAAGGGTACAAATGAGCAAATGAGTCAATGACTCTCTAATAGCGGTGGAAAAACGAGTCAAAGACTCCACTGATAACAACTAAAGGATAGACGAGTCAAAGACTCCCTAAAAGAGATGGAAACACAAGTCAAAGACTCACTGACAACAACATCACACAAACAAATGAGTCAAAGACTTTTATATGAGGCAAAGCATGCCTCCTATGGGTACACCAATTTCGGCCCAGAATGGCATCCAAGGGAGGGAATCGTGCGCTCTTTCCTTGCGCAATTTAATACTTAGGTTATAGCATCTTATTGCCTGGCAGATCTCAGGATTTCCGTGGACAGTAACCTCGGAGCCAATAACATGTTATAGCTTAAATATCTAAATTGTCAAAGATTGGTTGCAATTGGGATACGATTATGGATGCACTGGCCATTTTTCGAGGGAAATCTAAAGACCCTAAGATTTCTGTTTCAATGGATTAATGAGTTAACATGTGACAGAGATTTAAGGTTCTTTAGAAATTTTCAGATGATTTTCAATTAATTTCGGATTTTCAATGGATTTTATCAATTTTAAACATATGAGTGTTTTTACAAGTGAAACTGTAGCAAACGAATTCGAAATGAATCAAAATTTCTACAGCAGTAAGATGGGTATCCATGCAGCTTACGGGATGAATTTTGTGGATTTGTACATTAAGCTCATATTTAATTTTGATTTAACAACAATAAGACCAGATTGCAAAAATAACACAGAAACTACTAGAAATAGAAATCTAAATTCCATGAAATTTCTACATTAGTAAGATATAAGTGAAAATAGCATGCTGTAAGATTTCCATGAATTTAGAAAACTATTTACTATCAGTTTCGGATTTTTTAAATTTCAAACCAGATTATGAATTAACACTACAGCTCATATGAAACAAGATCAAAATCACTTGAAAATTTTACAGAAGCAAGAAGTATAGAATTTAAGACTATTGTAAAAATTTGGAGAATTGTATCTGTGATTTGACATCAGTAACAATTCTCCCAAAATCTGATAATTTTCAAAGAATGCATAAAATAATATACCAAACAAAATCCAAAAATTCTCACAAATTCATGGTAGAATGTATCATTATCATATTATTTTCCCACGAAATTTCATTATTTGTGGAATCTGTTTAGTATATCTTTTAGTTTTCTTTGTTAAAAATCATGCAAAAATCCGAAAATATACCAAATAATTCTAAAAAATTCCGAAAACAGTGTACCTACCTGTGATGAGTTCCTCGCCGAATCCAAGAGCCGAAGAAATCCAAAAATCCGGCCGACGTGCGATCCGCTCCGCTTCCTTCTTTGTTTTTATATTTTCCTCTCTCTCTTTCTCTCTTATTTTCTCTCCCTCTCTTCTTTTTTTTTTTTTCCTTCTCCTCTTTTTTTTTCTCTTCTTTTTTTTTTCCCTCTTCCTTCTCTCCTTTTTTTTTCTCTCTCTCTTTTCCTTCTCATCACCTCTCTTTATATAGTGAAAAACTTAGTGGAGAGGTGGAAATAAATAATGAGAATGGTGGGTGTGGTGGAGAATAATGGAATATATAATGGTAATGGTGGGAATGGTGGTGGGAATAATGGAATATATAATGGTAATGGTGGGAATGGTGGTGGGGATAATGGAATATATAATGGTAATGGTGGGAATGGTGGTGGGAATAATGGAATATATAATGGTAATGGAGATAATGATGTTATTTTAAAGGGAAAAATGAAGTTAGTGGAAATGGTAGAGAAAGTTAAGTCATGCTAATGGTGAGTCCCACTTTGTGGGTTCCGCACAAGCGGGTCCCACATCAGCGGGTCCCACACAAGCGGGTCCCACATCAGCGGGTCCCACACAAACGGGTCCCACACCAGCGGGTCCCACATCAGCGGGTCCCACACAAACGGGTCCCACACTAGCGGGTCCCACACAAACGGGTCCCACACCAGCGGGTCCTACATTCTCTTTTGCTCGGATTCTCATGAATAACCCTTCTCAATACTCAACGGAAAAATACGAAACATGACGGAAACGACCAAAAATATTTAGAAATGTAACAAACGGACGCGGGAAGGAAGGACATTGGAAAACCGATGGAAAAACCCTAATTTCTTAAGGCAGAGCAAAATGGGGTGTCTACACGCCCAAGCATAGCGAACTTGGGTCCGGTCAAAATGGGGTGTCTACAATGTGTTGAAGAGAGCAGATACAAAAGCGCCTTGCCTACATTCAATTGTAAGTGTTGTATCCAAAAATGCTCAGTAACTAATTTCAACAGCCAACCTAGACTTAAATCAACTAGATAACAAGCCAAGGAAACCAAATTAATCAGCAATGATAAGTGGTCTAAGGAAGAAAAATATTTATGTTGGGTTAGAAGTAAAGTATTGATGTTGAAGAAAATATGTACTTGCCTGTTTGATTTCAGAGAACTTTGTGAGCAAGTCCTCAGGGATAGACCAATCAAATATATCAAAATTTTCCTTTATCCTCCCTTCAGTTATGCTCTTAGTCACTACACTCTGACCAATTTGAAGGCCCCCAACGAAGAGCAACTTTTCCCTGTGTCTTTCCCAATTTCTCTGCAACCATATTCATAACACTTTATCACACTTTATCTGATCCATGTCATGCCTGAAGAACCTAATGGGGAATAAGCCTACAAAAAACCCATTGCATGAATCATAACATGTATGTAATTATTCAAGTAGAAATCATAAATTGATATGAAATAGAAAATGAGCAATCTAATGATTTGAAAGCTTACAGACAGGTGAATTCCCTTAGATTGACAAAATTGGAAGAGTTTGCTCTGCTGCCAAACAGGATGGCATTCCGCCTGGTTCGCAGCAGGAGGGCACACATTTAATTATACTACAAAGCCTATATAAACCTACAAGTATACTACTAAACACAATTAACTAAAAGATAACCTGCCAAGTACACAATTTAACATTGAAACAAGAAGCACATACAAGGTACAAGTCTACGTAATCAAGCTACAGCTCTTGCAAAGTTATATCCACTACCACAGCATATCTTCAGGATGGCTACACCTGTGAAATTCACTTTTCGTTGTTTATATGGAAAAAAAATGGATGGATGTATTAAAAAAAATTAATCCAAACTGCTACCAGCACACTACAAGTGCCTCTAATGTTTTACTACTCAATCAAAGAAGCCAACCAGAGTTTGGAGGTAATCCGCAAATCCTCACGTTCACTACACCTTCTTCAAACAGCTTCTTCAAAGCCTTACCAATCTACAATTACAACAAAAACTAGATTAAATGAAGCAAAATTGTGAGATGGAGAAGATACCTTAGTCAAGAGCACACCATTCACCAGGCCGAGCTTCTGCAAACTCGAATGTAAAAAAAAACATCGCGAGCAAAATATAATCTTAGAAACATCATAGAAACATAATCCTCATTACCAAAATATCACGAGCAAACTGAATCCATAAAAACATCATAGAAACGTAATCCCCATTAACAAAATATCACTAGCAAACTGAATCCATAAAAGCATCATAGAAACATCATAGAAACATAGTCCCCATCAAATCCATAAGTAAAACATCATAGAAATATTTAAATTAATCATAGAGTTTATGCTTTAGAGTTGTGACAGTTGTCTCCCACTGTCGGTACGATGAAGAAGGCTCCTGCAATGAATAGAAAGTATACCAAATCAATGAATAGAAACTATACCAAAACAATGAATAGAAACTATAGCAAATTGATGAATAGAAACTATTGGGAAACAACGAATAAAAACTATACCAAATCAATGCATAGAAACTATACCAAATCAAATGACATCGGTGGTAGTTGATCCTCTTGATTCCGAAAGAGAAACCTTGGATAATGGTACTACGAGTTGTTCATCAGTAGGATCTTCACCTACATTTAACAAATGTAAGTAATTAAATACCATAAGATCTTCATCTAGTAATTATTAGCACTCGTAAATATTTCAAAAAATATTAGTAGTGCTATGGACTATGGTAGGTAAGCTAAATATTAAAACTTACATTGAACTTCATACCCAAACATTCAATTGCGAGTGCAAATTATGGCTTCGGCATTTTCTGGTCTTAGCGAGCTTCGATATTTAGTGAGAACTTTAGCTCCAATGCTAAAAGCCGATTCCGAAGCAACGGTAGTTATTGGTACACCCATGAGATCACGTGCCATCCTAGAGAGAATAGGATATCTACCAACATTGTCTTTCCAATACTCTAAAACATTCAAATGTTGTTTATGATCAAACTTTGTCTCCTCCAAGTAGAGGTCTAATTCTGACTTCTTAGTGGTACAAAATTCACTCTCATAATAGTCAAATTCCTACATGAGAGAAATATCAAATATATTTAAGGGGAATAGATAATTAGATATTCAACTTCTTAAAAAATTAAATACAATAAGAATATTAAAAAAGTGTAACTTACACTAAAGTCATCATCAATACAAATGTCGCAACTAGTCATAGCTGAAGCATGATTCGAGGTATCCACGGAGAATTGGGAAATATATTCTTCAAAAAGTGAACTCAAAGCCACTCGGACACATGCTACCTTTTCCTTGTGTGTGTTGTCATCAATCTTCTTATAGCAAAATTCCACCATATTCATCTTGTACCAAGGATCTAGAACGGCAGCCATAGCTAGCACAACACTGTAAGACTCCCAATATTTCTCAAACTTAGGGATCATTTGATTTGCCATTCTACTAATTACATCATCTGCACTTTCCTTCCCTTCAAGTAAACGGATTTGAATCTTCCACACACATTGAAAATATAAGTTTGCCGTTGGGTAATCGGAACCCGAAAAAAGCATCGTAATGTCATAAAACGGCTTCAACATTTTACAAATTTCCTCTCCCCTTTTCCATTCATCAGTTGATGGACAATAATTGTACCCTGGTCATATCAAAGCATAACGTTGAAATACGAGACGATATTTGATGGCACTTTCAAGCATAAAAAAATTGGCATTCCACCTAGTCGGTACATCCATGCGCAAACCCATTGAGTGTCTCACACCAACTTGTTCACAACACTCAGTAAACTTTATTATCCTACCCTCAGAACCTTTGACATACTTGACACTTTCTCTAATCTTATGTATAGCTACATTAGCGATCTTCAAACCATCTTGAACAATTAAGTTCAAGATATGTGCCGAACATCTAACATGAAAATAATTACCCTTACATAACAAAGCATTTTGCACACTAAGTTGGTTTTTCAAGATTTCTTGCATGCTATCATTGCTAGATGCATTGTCTAAAGTAAGAGAAATTTTTTTCTTCTCAATTCCCCAATCCTTCAAGAATTGAAACACTTTATCTACCAAAAGGACACCGTTGTGTGGAGGGGGGAAGTGACGAAAATTGAGAATTTTACTATGCAAAATCCAATTCTCATCTATATAATGTGCGGTAAGACAAATGTACCCCTCGGTTGTGATGGATGACCATACATATGAAGTGAGACATATCCTACTTGTAACTCTCCCCAAATCAAGCTTAAGCCTTTCTTTCTCTCTCTTATATATTTTCAAGCAATCAGATTTAGCGGTGTTCCTACAAAAGGGTGTTACATCTTGATTCAAATAGTTGTGAAGATCCCTTGTACCTTCATGTTCAACTAATGAAAATGGATAATTATGTTTCATAATAGAAATTGCAACCTTCTCACGATAAGTTTCTTGAGAAATTGTTTTGGCACGTAAGGATGTAGCATAGCCTATATGCATCTTATTTACATCCTTATTGGTGCGTCCTGTACATTTTCCATTCATTTCAACATACTTTTTTAAATTTGAAGTCCCATGAGTATTACTACCTATGGCAAAACTTTTTGGGCATACCTTGCACTTTGCTCTCTCTTTTCCATTCTCATCTTCATAGATTTCAAAGTCATCCCAAATTCTAGATTTGTGTTTAGAATTTTTACCGGTAGTAGCAATACTTGGATCTTGAGAAGGACCTTCGCCATCGCTTTCCTCATTCATAGGAGAGTTGGTGTTCATAGACTCCATAAGGCCTTCAAAATAACATTCAAAATACATGCTTAAAAAAGAGTTTCCAGAAGACTAGATTATCATCACAACATAAGGAGTGAAGGATCATACCTTGAATGCTTGAAGGAAAGATAAGGCTACCAACTCAAGTAGAATTTTTGAAACAGTTAAGTATCCAGATTTCTAGCTCTTTCAGACCTACAAGATTAACTGAAACCAAAACATCAATCAGAAAAAATGAAACTAATAATCAGCCCTAATCAAGAAGTATGGGTTTACTTCTTTCAATACTTACAAGTGTTGAACAAAACTAAAACAAGCCATTTCCAAACTGCCACGCGCATATTCTGAGTAGACTACTTGAGGAATAAAAGGGGAGAAATATACAAAAAACAGTTCTATTTCACTAAAAACACCAAAAAGAAAAGATCCTAACAGTAACTTTCAGGAATCCAATTTAATTAATTTCAGAACTCTAACTCGTAACATGAAAAACGAAAGAAAAATAAAACACCTAAGCTAAGAGATCTAGATATTCTGCCCTAGAAAAGCACATAAACCGCCATAAAGATCAAAATTTCGGAATTTAGATTCTAGCTTACAACTGATCTTCACGAATTTTTTTCTTAAATCGGTTGGCAGATCTATAAATAACGGAGGATTTCAGGAAATTTCACTAGAAAATAGAGATTCTCATACGAACAAAAGTAAATTATAAACGGTAGATCATATGAGAAATCTAAAAAATGAAATTAATGAAGAGAAAGGAATTTGTAGAAATCAGACCTGGAATGCTACTCGAGCAGATCTGGTGGAGAAAAAGATGAGTTTTGGAATGGGTTGAGCTGATGATGGTTATGGGGAAAAATGAAATGGGTTTGGTTGTAGTGGTGGTGGGTTTCAAAGGGGTAAGATGATGGAGAAGGTGGTCGGAAAGGGGAAATGGAGCGCCGGCGTGAAAGAACCGATCGGAGAAGATGCTCGGTTCTGTCCCATGAAAATGAGAGAGCCCCCTTCAAACCCTAAAACAGTGTAAACAAAAGAGAGAATGAGAAAATAGAAATGGCCTCTCGTTTTTCTCCTTTAAAACCCTAGCAATGATCTGAGCCCTTCATCAAATTTTTTCTTTTAAAATTTAAAAACGTAAAAAAAAAAGTTAAAAACCCGAGGGGTTTACCCGACCCGACCCGTGTTTTTATGGGTTGGGTGACCCGCGGGTCTGTTTTGACGGGTCACCAAAAAACCAACCCGTGCCCGCAAATTTGCGGGTGGGCCGGGTCGACCCGCGGGCACGGGTCGCGTTTGCCAGGTCTAATAATTTGACATATCTTAACATGCCCCCTCAAATGTATATTGATCGAAAATCTACATACGTTTGATTACAATCAAATGCCCCCAATTGATGATAATAAAAAAAGTCCCCAAATAATTAGAAATAATGCACATCCAAGCCGACGACAAAGGACAACCAAGATGAAGGTCCACTGATGTAGACTGATGCTTCTTGCTGAATTTCCACAAATGCCGGTTGCCGCTTACACGATGAATAAGAAAGAGAGACTCAAGGCCTCAGTGAGCGATATGGGGCACTATGGTCCAATGCCATAATTGTCGAAAATGAGCCTAGATGGGCAAGACATCATGCGTCAATTAATTGTATCGATCCTCATGGAATTAGAAGAACTCTCTCAGGCACACACTTCAAGGGACTGAAGACCGAAGCGCCTCAACTGAGGAGAGTAAATATTTCTATTTCAGGCATGCACCTCAACCTCAAAGGAGGCACTTCAACCGGAGTAGTTTGGAGAATGATGATTTAAAGAAAAAGAAGAGAGAGACAAGCAACAACTAGAGGCTTTATTAGGACAACAACAATCGGCAAACATGAATGGTTATAAGAAATTTTGATGTAGGACGGTTCTTAGTAGTTTCTAGAGTATTCTTGATTTTCTAGCACATTCTAGGATATTCTTGTACTTTCTATTTTAAGGATTCTAACTTGGGTATGAAGCAACAGTGTAGTGCCTATAAATATAGGACAAGAGAGCAGCTGTAAGAGACATATGATGGAATAAAATTTCAGTTTCTTTTATCGTATCCTTGTGAATTCAAAGATTCTTATTTCTTCCTTGTGGATTCAAGGATTTTATCAAAGAAGGTGGTGTTCTTCATCTTCAGCCGGGTTGAAGACGATATTCTTCGCCTTTCCGAACGCTTCCGCCCGCGTCAAATTGTTTAAAAAGAAATTGGATTCGGGATAAAAAGAGGAGTGCAAATATCAAATATGGTATCTTTCATAAAAGACAAGACAAGGGGCGTTTGCAGAAACTGAGGGCAGTTGCAACCATGGCTTGAAATTTCGACTGAAACCCGTAATTTCGGGTTTCGGTCGAGACTGAAATTGAAATGGGTAAACTCGAAACGGTATAAAATTTTGACCGAAATTTCGAAATTTCTATTGAAATTTGTTTTTTCTGAAATTTCGGTCCAAAATTTAGGAATATCGCAAGAAATTATGGTAATTTCAGCCGAAATTTTGTATTACATAAAATATATTCTTGATTGATTTCGTCGGATTTCGGCTGAAATATCATGAAACTTTGGTTTTGGTGAGGATCGAAACGCATTACGAAACCGAAATTTGAAACCATGGTTGCCACTAGGGAAAAAGTAGAAGAGAATGGGCTGCCGATATCAAGTTAGGATTTGCTATTTCGCTGAATATAAAGATAGGGACAGAGCCAAAATGAGGGGTGCTGATTTCACACCTTTATTCTTGTTAAAGAGTCATTTCATGCATGTTCCAGCCCACTCATTTCCTCAGTCTAGAAAAACTCGTGCATGCAGATTTCTACAACCACCACACACATTTCTATTTGCACCAGCTTAATCAAGCAGCTCTCTATAAAAATTCACTCTCCATTTTTATCTTCTCGTCGACAAGAAGCAGCAAATAGGTTTGGGGTTGGGATGACTGTAGCGACTAAGGCAGTTTTTGTGGTGGACGGGGATCAGCATAGGCGAGGCTGACTGCCAACAGAAACACTTTCTGCGGTATAAACAAAAGATCCATAGACCCATAGAGCCTTCCGCCAAACGCGAGCTCTGGGTCATGTTTTCAAGGCTTTCATGAGAGACCATGGGAGAAAAGGAGAAGGGCGGATTTGGGTTTGACAAGCCCAAAAGGAAAAACAGGGATGGTGTTAGGGGCATTGATGGCTATGATTATAGGCCGGACGGATGGCTAGATCGGCCATCTGTCGGAGAATTGAAAATCTGAGGTTGTGATCAGTTCTCGGTCTGGATCAATCACTCTGATACCATGTTAAATTTTGGTATTTTCACTAATCTCGTATGATTTTCATTAATCGTAACATGTGCTTAAATAAGCATTTGCAAATAAATAGTGGAAAAGAGATAAAAGATAAGTACTAGGAAAAAATGATAAACGTATTCTGAACTCCTTATCTAATCTACGGTACCTACCTCATCCACCACTTAATCCAATGGTGAGATATACACCAAATCCAATGGTATGATCCCTCAAATATATTGACAAACGACATCACGTATAAGCCTCTATAGATTGAAGTTAGGATCATCCTATGGAACTGATTTTATTCGAAAGGACTATATGCATCGGGGCCCAATAAATGAACAGTTGGATCTTCAAACAAGGTGGGTCCCAATGAATTTTATAATAAATACGCATTGTATAGTGCCTTTAAGTAGGTGCACATATATTTTTTAAAAACAAAATAGAACGTGGCCCACCTTATTCAAAGATCTTAACACTTCGGTTGCCGGCCTATGGAGATGTTTTTGTTAAGAGGCCTATTTATTTATATCGGAGTCCAAGAAATGAATGATTAGGATTTTCATACAAAGTAGGCCCAATGATTTTCTTATTGTCTAATGATTCTAATTGCTAATCGTTATGTTCAAACATGTGGTGGTGCTATATAGGAAAAACAGTTTAACTATCGCGTGTTTCCAATGTTCTATGACTGCATATAGTAACTGTTTCAATGCTGTTGTTTATCATCTTGACTAGATAATAGGAGAATATGACACAAATCTGCACATGTGATATTTTGTTCAGATACTTCTGGAATTCTATTAATGCATTCATGTAAGCAATTGTTCTTCCAAAATGGGAGTGTGTTAGTCTATGCTGCATTAGTACAGATACTTGTGTCGGAATCCGACACGGATGTTGAGTGTTGGATTCGACATCTCAAAAAAAAAAAAACGGTAAATTCACATAAATATTTTAATTAGAATAAATAATATATTAAAATTTTTAATAAGGTTAAGTAAATATAATGGTTTATTTTCATATAAAAATATAAAAACTTATTATTAGGATGGTGAAAACTTGAAACATACCGTAATTCTATGGTTGTGGTAGCAGTACTAAAAAAAAAAAACAATTAACAGAAAAAAAAAAATTAAAAGAGACCAAGAGTGTCTCTGTGAATCCTAAAGTTTTGGAATCTAAGACGTGTCCGACACGGATTTCCATGAAATATAGGTTTTAGTCCAAATGTCTCCTATCATAATGTCTTGGCTTCATTGACTTGTAAGTTGTTAGCAGTCAACATTGTTTGTTCCTTGGGACTTTATCTGGAGAAGAACTTTCGTCATTTAAGTGCAACTATCATATAAGAGCAACAGATATAATAACCACAAATTAGATGAGATTTTCAATCATTATCGTCTGCAAAGAACTATTTCAACTCTACCAAAAATATTGTGACTTCATATTCCTGATCATTCTTCAATCACAAGCATGTTGTCTCTACAAAGATACCTAAGGAACCTTATGCCCATAAACTTTCATGATATTATAAGTCAAAAATAAATTATTATTTATTCAAATAAAATACCCTAACAAAAATAACTTTTGAGGCCATACAAGAATAACAACAAACAAGAGTGATTGGCACAACCGAAGAGAAGAGAATTAATTCTTTTAGATTTGATTCGCCCGGTGTAGACACCCCCATTTTTCTCCGCTTTAATCGACAAAGAAGTTAGTGTTTTCCTATCGATTTTTCAGTGTTTTCCATTTCGGTGTCCGTCTCTTATGTTTTCTCGATCTTTTTTTGTCATTTCCAATATTTTTGCATTTTTCCGTCGGGTGTTGAGGAAGGTTAGTCACAAGAATCTAATCAAGAGATAATATGGACCTACTGGGTGGGCTCGCATTGAGCATTTCGATTGGAATGGGATCAAGCAGGTGTGCCCTGCATTGATATTGATGAAAAATATGAGTTTCGAGCTTATTGAATCTAATAAATAAAATCGTTTTCCATGGATGGACCCTCCAAATCGAGTGGCCCATTAAATATCTGTGGGCCCTATCCAAAGTGATTTAATTTTATCTTATTCTTTCGAGTCCCACTTAAAGATGCGATGTTGTGTGTTGATAATTAGATGAAATTTGTCAAATTTATGTAGGGCCGATGATTAAAAGCATTGAAATTTAACGGAAATGATTTGGTGGGGCACAATTCATTTATGCCGCGACCCAACAATTGGATAGCTAGGATCATTATATAGAAATGATTTAGGTGGTCACAATCAATCTATGGCTTGGCCCATCATTTAGATGGACTAGATCATCAGAGGGAAGTAATTTGCGGGCTATGACCCGTGTATGGCTCGTTAAATGAACATTTCGGATCATCTTATGGAAACAATTATAGGGTGCATTCCATTTGGACCGTGGCTTATTAATTGGACGGATTGGATTATCCAATAGAAAGAGTATTGGGCCAACATTGAGAGGACCCACAGTCATATGAATTTCCAACCACATACATTAGGTCATTATTGGATGGGGTCCCACACATAAGCATTACCCTTGTGTTATCCACCTTGTATTGGTTTTAAGACAAATGAGAGTTCGGTAGTTTAGTCCTTGCAGCCAAGTGGGGTCCACTAGTGTTGCAAAAGCTCATCAAAATTTTACAGAATTGATTTTTATTTCCACAAGTGTTCGGTTCACTTGGAATGAGGCCCACTTTGAACAAGATAAGCTCTATCTTGTGGAGAAATTATGTGAGTTGAATTCTCAAGACAATATTTTTCTAATCCATCTACACTTGTATAGAGAGGTTGTTGTGCTGTCACAAAAGCTCATGCGTAGGTCCCACTTGGAGTTGATCTAAATTCAAGATTAAAAACAGGATTCTTGTCCTATGGCCAAGTATGACTGATTCTATATAAAAAAAAAACTCCTTTATGTATATTGATTTGGAAAGAACTGATTTTTTTTTTTAGAAAAATGGCTTATACATGTAATTATTTGGTGGAGGGAAGATACATGCGGCAATTTTGAAAGAAATAGAAGATCTCACGATTTCTCCATTTTGGAATCCTACTACTTACTCCTCTGGAAAGCGACTGAGTGAAAGGAAGGATTATCAATTTGGTTGTTCTTGCTTTACATATGTGGGAACATTAGTTGAGAATGCTTCAACTAGATAGCAAGATATTAAAATTGAAGGGTTGGATGAGCGTCATTTCTGTGGTCGAAATAGCAATACCTTTTTTTGTATGGCGTTAGCTACTATTTTCTTTTTCAACTTCTTTGAGAAGATGGCTACCATTCCTAAAAGAGTTACTTTAGAAATAAGAAAGTTGCTACATGGGTTTGGTTAAGAAAAGAACGTTGCCTTGATTCTAAAAAGAAGGGAGAAGGAAGATATAAATACTATTAATATGAGAATGAAGAGAGGGACGTGGATTTTTTTTTTTGAATTCCAATTTTTTTCCAAGTTTCATTACAACGGGCTCTCACTCTAATCAAAGTCTCCATCATCTCTCTCTCTCTCTTCTCCCATTCTCTCCTCTTGAATCCTCTCATAAGTGCAACCTTCTCTATTATTTGGTGGATAAAGAAAAAAAGAGATTCACTCATTCTCTCTTGGTGGTGTTATCTTTTCATTGTGCCGAGTCAGCCATCTTTCTGCGGGTCTTCGCACATAGCTTCGGTTCACAACTTCATCAAAGAGGTTTTCTCTTGCGTATAAAAGGGTGCGACAAAGCGTATACCTCGGATTTATGCACCCTAGAGACGAGGAGCGTGATCAACGGTAGGTTTTTTCATCTTTGTAAAATCAAAAGTAGAAAAGCATGCTTAGGGCCATTTCTTCTTTGTTTTCCTCATGACTTTCGTAAAAGCTACCATGCATGATTTTGATGGGTCAGTTTATTTAATTATCAATTTTGGTAAAAAAAGAAATCATTATATGAGAAAATTGGGCGTTTAACTGATTGGGATATCTAGTGGCTTTTGAATCGTTTGTACAAAGTGAGTGTTTTAAAACCAAGGGTTTTTCATGAAGCTATATTTTCTGAGTCTTAAGGAGGTTAAAATAACCCAAAAAATCTAAAAATTCCTGTAGATTTTATTTGTCTTGATGGCTCAAAAATTCGTTTAAATAAAACCCGAAAATAGGATTTTGATGGTTCTAAAAATCGTTCAAATAACAAAACAATTCAAAACTGATTGAAATTTGGTCCTCAGTAGATCTTTGATGTTTAAATATCATACAAATTTTTTTTAAAGATTTGGAGTTTATTCATTATTTTTACTGAAACTGTTTTGATAAAATCACTGATTTTCATGTATATGAAGGACATACCATTAAACGAACTCCTTAAAATCTGAAATTTGGTAGCAAGATGAACTGATCAGTCAGAATCATATTGTGAATTTCTCAAAAAGTTTGGGCATATTTTAATATTTGTTATTGATTTTTAATTGCTCTGACCAGAACATGAATATATCTGTTAAAAATAGAAAATTATCGAAATAATGTCTGAATATTTTCTCATAATTTTCTATTTGTCTGAGAATAGTCTATTAAAATTTTGGTTGGATTTGAAATTAATGTGCTATATTTGTTAGTGTAATGTCATCAATCTAACCCGAAAGTGGAAAATCAATTAAAAATCGAATTTCAATCTTTAAAATCATGAAAAATTAAAAAAGAATATATTTTTCAAGAACACATTATATCCTAAATTTTTTGGAACAGATAACTTAATTAGCTATAAGCTTCTTGGTAAAATCATTAATCTGATCCAATTGTGATAAATTCATTTAAAAATCCAAATTAATTCAAAGCAACTTGAAAATTTTCAGAGAACTCTAACTTTTCATCATGTATTCAATCACTAAGCCATCTGAAACAGAAATCTTATGAGTAATAGATTTCCTTTGTAAAATAACATGCTAGGATAATTTAGATGCCGAGACTGTATCCATAATCGGATCCCATTTGCAATTGATCCTTGACAATTTGAGTATTTAAATTATAGTATGTTATTGGCTCCGAGGTCCACTGTTCACGGAAATCCTGAGAAACATGCCAGGCAATAACGTGCTATAACATAAGTATTAAATTGCGCAAGGGAAGAGCGCATGATTCCCTTCCATGGATGCAACTCAAGGCTGAAACTTGCCAATATTAAAGCCATTGTTATTCCTTAGATTTTAGGATTTGAAAACCTTTAAGGAATTGAAAATCATTAACTCTAACAAATTGAATCGATTTATCCCATGTCTTTCGGAACCGTTGGATTGCGGTCTCCATCGTAAAAACCATTAGAGCCCCATTTAGGAACACTTGTGTCATGTTGTGTTTTAGGTTTTAGGGTGTCCTAGAGTTAGAGAGTTCAGCCTCATCACGACCAATTGCTAGTATTAGCAATTGAGTCATAGATCTAGTTACACTAGTTACCCCTTTTCCCATAGGACTGGCCTAGTTACCTAGGATGTAGGATAACCTACATTAGTCTAAGGGGCATCTTGCACTTAGATAGGACCATATAACATCTTAGATGAAGTCCTAGGATAATAAAATCTTCAACTTGAACTAAATAATTTCTCTTAAACTGTTAAAACAGCAAATCCAGTCTAGATCGGTGTCCTACATCAGTTAGGCATAAGTAGCTTAGTTTAGGTGCACCGAACTACGATCGACTCTTATTCCAGTGAGGCTGGGATACGTAGGCAACTTGGATACTTGAGTGGCATACCAAGCCCAAGTTGGCTCCACACGTAAGTGGTGGGGTTTTGTATATTAATCCTTAAATTAAAAGTAATTAAATCACTTAGGACTTTCCATGAAATTAGAATTTTAGGAGAACTTTCACTTAGATTGAATTCAAACAAATTAGGAAAATCAAGATACACATTTAGGAATTATATTGAAATTAGATCTTAGGATGCATGTCATGTAGTTCGCACATTAATATAGAGTTAAATGAGCCATTTAAAAGAAATTCAAAAGAGTTTACTTTTGGAATTGAAGACCGATTAACGGGCAGGAATGGTGCATGTGGTGGTAACTCCCCATACCTTCCATTCTCGTAACCAGGTAACGAGTCTAGATTTCTGGTCAATTATGGGTCCTAGATCCCTCATCTAGGTAGCGACTCTGTCACTATCTTTTGCGTGGAATTCGGATTGCCTTAGTGATCCCAAGTTCATGGAAAAGATGAATTAAATCACACCTTGCTAGGCTCGGCGGCTTACCCCTGCCCTTATGGGTACTGGGTTGCACGTTTATTTGCACCTTATGGCTTGGTTGCTGGCTACTTAGTTGGGTAATTAAAATCAATAATAAAAAGCACACACCATTCGTGTGGGTACGAGAGACCAAGAGAGAGTGTAGCGCACTGCGCGCCCTCACCCCTCTCGCGGGATTGGGTCCCACAGTTTGGCGCTCTGCTGGGGATCACCTAACTTCATTAAAACTTCAAAGGATAACTCATTTGAATTTAATTTAACTGGCTCATAAAAACTCTATCTCTTATATGCTTGGTAGATTAGTTTGTTTACTTTCTCATCACATAATAGTCAAACTTAATCTAACAAAATCTGAAGGCATCATAGATTGCGTAAAACATATTGCACACACTTACATCACTTGCATCTAAACTCTTGCATCTCACATGCACACACATCCTATTTTAGGAATCCGGAGTGTTATCTAGCATGGTTGACTGGGATTTCATCAGCTGGTGCCTCTGTGCTAGAGAAGCATTCCACCCTTAGCCTAGTACCTTTATGGTGCGTAAACAGATATCTTGTTCACGTACTGATACGCCGGACACTGGTACAGTATATTGAGCACGGATTCGCGCTAAGGGAACTCTTGGCCTTACCCCTAGATTATCCCACACATGCATATAGTATACGAACACACGTGCATCACGTGTGTGAGCTTAGATTAGGATATCTTATCCAATGGTGTCTAGATTAGGCCGTAGTCCATGTTCCAATGGCTACGATCGGTTCTTAGGAACACTAACAAAGTCTTGAGTAGAGATCCTCTCTCCACTCCACTAGATTAGGATTAGGGTTTGATGCCTTCAGGTAACACTGTTAAATTGTACGAAGATTACAAAACTTTCCCTTTGGGATTAGGATATAAATCCCATCTTTCCTAAGATCTCTTAGGATTAGCCATTCTTGATCTACCCATTGAAAGCAATCCTATGTAATCTCATCTTTTGATCATGTGTTTATCATTCGCCTCTTGTGGGATTAGATTATGTCTCCATTCTCTTTCTCAATTGGCAGGAATTGTGTCTCAATCATTTGATTGTGCAATCTTGATGATCTGATTGTACTTGTACCCTTAGTCTCTTCTTACTCTAAGGGCAACCTTTTTCAAGAATATTTTGCTAAGTCCTTCAGAGTTCACTCTCATGATCCTTGAACTAGGGGCATTTCCTTATACGATTTTATCATCATTGTCATGTTTTGGTCCTTTAGGATTCATCTTATTGTCCCAATTACTTGCTTACTCCATAATCTTTTTCAGTCATTGAGAAGAAACACTCCATGAATGTCAAGCTCATATACCTCGTGTTCATTGTTTCCATGACAGGCAGTTGGCACCATAGCTAAGTTTACCACTCCTTGGGTTCGGACTTCTTCACGGTTGGAGAGGAAATCTGTCTCTCCACCACCCTCTGTGAGAACCCCAGCGTCCCCTTCTTTCTCCTCACCCATGGCAGAAAACCAAGAGAATCCTTCGCTCGCTATTGTTGCTGAAACTCTTGCCTTAGTTCTCCAGCAATTACAAGAGATCAAAGATGACAATCAGGCCATCAAAGCCCAACTTGTTGAGAAACTCGGGCCATCGCCTTCCAGTTCTAAAGGTAAAGAGCCCATGCACCATACAGCTACTTCTGCAGCACCAGCCCAGCCAACGTTCATCCCTATCCCAGATAAAACTGAAGAAGAGTTTGAGAAAAAGCAGTACAACGAAGGTCACAGTAAACTTCCTCAATCGATGGTTGATAAGACGGTTATGGAGAAATTAGAAAGTCTTACCAGGAAAGTTCAAGACATCCAGCTTCAAAACCAGGGAGGTTTCAACCCAAGAGATCTCACACTCTTCCCTGAAATCCGTCTCGCCGCAAGCTTTCAGATGCCAGATTTTGACAAATATGACGGCGTGGGTTGTCCGATCACACACTTGCAAATGTTCACTATCATGTGCCACCCTCAAGGTCTATCTGCTGAGCAAATGGCTCAATTGTTCCCGATTTCTCTGACAAAGGTCGCTAGAAGATGGTTCATGGTCCTAGACAAGACTCGTTATAGGACATGGAAGGATATTGGAGAGCAGTTCATCAAGCAATTCAAATATGATGATGGAACCGAGATCACTAGGAAGGATCTTGAGAGAACCAAGCAGGACTCAAAAGAGTCATTCTTAATTTTCATCAAAAGATGGAGTAGGTTAGCAGCTCAAATGATGCAGCGTCCCTGAGAAGAGGAACAGGTCCAGATGATTATGAAAAATATATCCTCTCAGCTCCAAACAAAGATATTCATGCAGGACTATAGAGAATAATCCAAGGACTTCTAAAGAATGTCAAGTGATGAACACCTTGGACACATGCATTCCAAAATGAACTACTATGACCAGATAGTTTTATCTTAGTTATGAGAGGATATTCATTTTAAGCATTTTTAGAATACATTAATTTAACCCATCAAGATTTCTTATGGATTTAATGATCATCATTAAGCACATAAGAATGGGTTAGAAGGACAACTAGGTGCATAGTAATAAACATACTTACTCACCTAGGGCAAATGAGATGTCTAAGAAAGAATTTGAGTGGATTTTCTTAGACATGGGTTTTAACACTCAATTTTGCTAGAAATGATATTCTTCATAAGTTGAATATACAAAGATCTAGCAAATGCCAAAATTGTCCTACAAAAGAGTTCAAGACTGAAAGGAATGAAATTGAAAGATCAATTTGAACTCAAGGGGTGGTTGATTCTCATTAAAGCACACATGGTTTTCACATTGAATTTTCTATTGTGGATTTACTTCGTGGATGCTAAGTGCACAAGTGATGTGATTTGCACTTAGATAGGCTTAATTAAGTAAGATATTCAATAAAGCACAAAAAAGAAAAATGTGATCATTTAAGCTCAGAATTAAAAAGATATATCATTAAGCTCAAGAAAACTAGATACAAAATGTGTCCAATGAATTTAAAGTATCTTGCATGAATGTGAATGATATAACAGTTAAACATAGCCTCTAAACTAATTCATTCACTAATTAGATTAGAGGGATTCTTTTGGAACCCAAATCCTTTTGGTTCCATCCAAGTTTGTTTGTGGGAGTGTACATTTTCTTATCCAAACAAACTTGTTAGATTTCACAATTCCAAGCTTACACTAAGAATTGTGATGCTCAACTCTACCACAATATTTATGATTGGTAGATGAGGAGCAATTAGAATTATAAGACTTAGAAGTGTGTTTATCTTTTTCTTCTTGAAGTCTTTGATTCTTATTAGAGAGTTTTTCATTTAATTGTTCTTCATTTTCACAAACATGTTTATACTTTTCAACAAGTTAAATGTTTGTAATTTTAAGGCTTTTAAATTCTTTCTCAAAGGCATTGTATCTTTGAAATAAGTCAACATTTTTATTTATCAAAAATATGCTCAATTGACTTAATTTTTCATTTCTTTTCAAACATTCATTTATTTCCAATTTCAAATTTTCAATTTGAATTTTCAAATCAGAAATTAAATGCCTGAAAGAAACTTCAATTGCAAAAGATTTTTCTGAGATCTCCTTTTGTCTAGAAATTTTATTATTTGAAAAGAGACAAATATTTTTCTCAAAAGTGATTTCTAGTGAAGTCCAAATATCTTTTGCATTAATGCAATTTGAAATATTGTTAAAAATGTTCGGAGTTAAACCACAACACAATAAAATCATAGCCTTTGAGTTTAAGAAAAATAATTTCATATCACCTTTAGTGCATTTTCTTGAAAAAGAAATTCACTCTTTAATGACATCTAAATTGTCATGATCTATGGATTTGAGATAAGCTAGCATTTGTGCTTTCGAAGCTCCATAATTCTTTCCATCAAAGAATGGAGGCATTAGGGTGGATCGGCCTTTCTCAAAATCCATAGGGATTGTCACAGATCTTTTCTCTTGTAGATTTTTAAGATTTTAAAATCTCTTTAAGAGCCTAAGCTCTGATACCAAATGAAATACATGTGTGACAATCCAAGAGGGGGGGTGAATTGGTCAATTAGAAATTTTAGGCTTAATTAAGGGAGATTAAAAATTAATCTTCTAATTAAGCACTAATTAGTCTAACCCTTGTTAAAATATGTATATCAATAAAAGCTAGGATTTAGACTTTCTAATCATGTACATTTTCTAACCCTTGTTCAAATGGATATCATAATGCAGTTAGGATTTATAACATTTAACACAAGTGCATTTACTAACCCTTGTTCAATTTAAGGCATAAACACAAGTAAGGTTAGAGATTACCAATCACCACACGTGTAAGAGATGGAAAGGAAGAGAGAGAGAGAGAGAGAGAGAGAATGCACACCACAATGAGGACACCAAGATTTTATAGTGGTTCGGTCACAACTTGACCTACTCCACTCTTCCAAGTTTGGCTCTTTGGGTACTCCACTATGGTGAGATTTCAAGCTTAATCTAGAAGCTTTTTCAATAAGCTTTTCCATTCCCAAGGGCCAAAGCGAAGCCCGTCGCACGAAGCCTTGGCAAGGAAATCAAACCCTCACACATGATTCACCTTTCTTCATGGGCCGAATCGATGACCATTTTCTTCACCTTTTTTTACAGGCCAAAGAGGAGACCCTCACATGAAGAACAAATAAAAAATAAAAATTCTCTTACCTCTTAATAGGCGGATTACAAAGTTGAAAGCTCACGATCACTCCAAGAAATAAACAAATAAAAGACCTAAGGAGTGTCTCTTGATAACATGTAGAAATGGAAGATCAAAGAGGTTTTTAGCTTTTGAAATAGAAGGTTGAAGCTCAAAGAGAAATGGGATTTGATCTTTCTCAAATGTTCAAAAGCTTGTAGAGATAGGTTTTAATGATGTATATATAGTGTATTTGAAAATATGACCGTTTGGGGTAAAACTGTAAATAAATGGCTTGAAAAAGTCAAGCAGAAAACACTGCAACGGCTAGTTTGCTCGACCACGGCGGTTGACTGGGCTACAGCGGTCGTCCGCCCCTCTCGGGTGCCCTATTCTATTTTCAAATTTCTTACTGTCGCGGTCGACCGGCCACATGGCGGTCGCCCGGTGAGGGCTTACTGTTTGCTCAAAAAATTTGGCTCAAAAACATATTTCGGTCAACCGACCCACGGCGGTCGCCCGCCTTAGACCAAATTGGATTGTTCTGCTTGAAACAGAAGCGCATCCGCGATCGCCCGGCTTAACTAGTTGACCGGCCCGATAAAATTCGAGATGGCCTGGATTTCCAAGTTCCATCCCGCGGTCGCTGTGCATAGCCCGGTCGACCGGCCCTGAGTGAAATTCCCTTTTAACTTTAAAATCCAGGGGCTTTTGGGCAATGGTCTATGGACTTAAGTCCAAGGTTTTTGAACACATTTTTGGGTGTGTTGATGGTTTTTAAAGATGTAAAATGTTGTGTAAAAATCATTTGAAAACCTTTTGAAAGTGCATTTACACATAAAATCAAGAGGACTCCAAAGACATTCTAAAAATGAATACAATGAGTCTTCTTGGAATGTCTTGGCTCCTTTGCACTTTCTTGGACTTCTTCGGCTTGGGTGAACATCTTGACCTTGTTTGGATCTTGTGACTTGTCCAATTTTCAATGCATGTTGAGGTACTTGAGGTGTCACCATGGCATGTTCAACTCCAAGCTCCTTCTTGACACTTGTGGGATCTTCATGTTGAGCTACTTTACTTGAGCATCTTCAAATGAGGATGACTCCAATGTAGATGCAAGCTCTTGGTTCCTTTGATCCTTGATCCAGAAGTCATGTGTTGTGAAGAGTTGTGTAATGGCGATTATGACATGAAAATCCTGTATACAACACAGCACCTTAAAGCAATACATCAGTCCATAAATGCTAATAAATTTAGTTTGCTAGCATCAAAATAAGAAGGTAAGATGAATGATTAACCCAGGGAAATCCTTGGGCTTACAATTCCTTAATGGGTATATTATGGAGGAAGTTTATGTTGAACAACCTCGCGGTTTTGAAGATTTTAAATACCCTAATCATGTCTATAAGTTGGATAAAGCCTTATATGGTCTAAAGCAAGCTCTTAGAGCTTAGTATGAAAGGCTTAGCTCCTTCCTATTAGAGAGTGACTTTCAAATGGGCAAGGTTGACAAAACCTTGTTCATTAAGAGAAAAGGAAAAGATATGCTTACTGTTCAAATATATGTTGATGATACTATATTTGGTGCTACTAATGATAAAATGTGTGAAGACTTTGCTCAATCCATGCAAAAAGAGTTTGAGATGAGTATGATGGGAGAGCTTACCTATTTCCTAGGACTTCAAATCAAACAATGTAAAAATAAAAATTTCATCAATTAAGAGAAGTACACTAGGGAACTCCTAAAGAAATTTGGAATGGATAGCTCTCAAATCAAGCCAACTCCAATGAGCACATCCACCAAATTAGAAAAGGAAGAAATTGAAAAACCGGTCAATGAAAAGAAGTTTAGAGGAATGATAGGAAGCCTATTGTACTTGACCGCTAGTAGGCTGGATATAATGTTCAACGTGTGCATTTGTGCTAGATATCAATCGGCTCCAAAAGAGTCCCATTTGAGTGCGGTTAAGAGAATCTTCAAGTATCTCAAAGGAACTCCTTCTCCAGGTTTGTGGTATGAAAGATCTAATGATTCAACCTAGTAGGTTATTCGGATGCCGACTTTGCCGGATGTAGGATCGATAGAAAAAGCACAAGTGGCACATGTCAATTCCTAGGTAAGTCTCTTGTGTCTTGGTTTAGCAAGAAACAAAATTATGTAGCCCTATCTACTACCGAAGCCGAGTACATTGCGGCCGGAGCTTGTTGGGCACAAATCTTATGGATGAAAAACACACTCATGTATTACAATCTTGAATTTAATTGTGTTCCAATCCATTGTGATAATATAAGTGCTATTAATTTGACAAAGAATCCTATTAAACATTCAAGGACCAAGCACATAGAGGTTGGGCATCATTTCCTAAGAGATATTCTCAAAAGGGGGATATTTCTATTAAGTATAGCAACACAAATGATCAATTGACGGATATATTCACAAAACCCCTAAATGAGGATAGATTTTGTGACATTAGAAGTGGACTCAACATTTGGAGTTTAGATCAAGTAAAAGAGTTCGAAAATGAAGCATGACTTTGTGGTAATGTCTCTCTATACATGTATTTATATATATTTATTACCCTTGTTTTGATAGTAACTACATGGTTCAAGAGAATCAAACCCTAATGCTGAAATTTACTCAATTGATGCCCATAGCCCACTTTGTTCGAAGGGGGGTCGGTATCGTCACTCTAATTAAGACACTTAATCTTGTGGCCATGTGCCATCGTCTAAACCATGGTTAAGTCTTATGTGTGCTTCGTGCTTGAAATAGACTGTTTTTATTGGATATATCCTTATATGGAGTAACCTCAACATTGTTTACAAAAAAAAATACACTACTCGGAACTTCGAATTTTTTTTTCGGAATTCCAAGATCGGAAGTCCAAGAAAATCCTAGGAATTCCGCAGTTGCAATAGAGACAAAAAAATTAAATTCGGATTCCGAGAAAATTCTTGGAACTCTGAATTTGAAACAGAACAAAAAGAAAATTAAAACTCGGAATTCCGCTGGATTTTTTTGGAATTTCGAATTTCAATCCGGCGCGTTTTATACCCCTGGACCGAACTTTTTCACTCACTTCCACCTAATATCTCTATCTCTTATCTTCCTTTCTCTCATCCATCTAAATACCCTAACTCTCCAAACCCTTTTTCTCTCCAAATCCACCGAAATCCAACCCTAATCCACCGCCATCTTTCATCAAAACCCTATTTTTCCACTAAAACACTAGAAATTCGTCCCTTCTATTAAAATCCCCAAATCTCTGTAGACACCCAATTTTGTCAAGAATGTATTAGTGATAGGTGACGCGAGGAAGAACCTTATGACGAGTTCTAGAGCACCATTCGTGTTTCTCTCAATCTTTCTTTAGGGTACCTAACGATGTTTTCAACCACCGAAAGCCTGGTTTAACACGGCACCCGACAAACCAAAAGCCTACTACACAGCACCCATCTTTTACGGCATAAACCAATAAGTCCGTCTGCACACGGCACTCCCAATCGGTAGGCTAACCTAGGGTCTGAAACTCTCTTTTTAGCACCCAAAGGACACCCTCTATCTCGAAAGTGCCCAATGTCAGATTCATTGGAAAGCCTTGAACACAAGGAATTCAACGGACCTGACCGCGTGCGAATCAGAGTCCAATCGGAAGAGATATAGATTACCAAATGCATTAGCAAGAGACAAAACTGCCACCACTAAGAAGCCTGTTTAAACACAGCAAACACTTTTGTCGTCAAACCAGAAGCCTGTCCACTCAGCACCCGCCATTTACGACATTCGTAGGTGAGCCCGTCTGCACACGGCATTCCCAATCGGTAGGTTAACTTTGGGTCCGAAACTCTCTTTTGGCATCCAAAGGGCATTTGGTTTTCAGAAAGCATCCGATTTCTTGTCCATTGGAAAGCCTTAAACACAAGGGATCCAACGGATTTGAGCTTGTGCGTATCGGAGTCTAATCAGAAGAGATATGGACCAACGAAAGTACCGATAAAAGACGAAAACACTACAAAACAAAACGGAGAAGAGACGAACTATCGCGACAACCGGGGATGACATCACCCAGATATTTGTGGGTGATGTCAGCACCAAATTCGTCCCAGACGAATTTGGGTCGAGCCCAGATATTTTTTACCCCTCCCCTATAAATAAGGGAGCGGGGATAAGGTTTTTTAACACTTATCTTTCCTCTCTCTCTCTCTCCCCTCAGGTGTGTACACCTTCTTTCGGTGTATTTCTCTTTTCTTTCCATACCCCAAACCCTTGCATAAAATCAGACAGAAATCCTAGTTAGCTTGCTTTAAAAGAGAGAAAGTAGAGAAACACTAGGTAGCTCCTTTCGGACGTCGGCACTCCACCGAATTTCTAAAGGTTCAGAGAATCTTTTTTTTGTTTACGCCGTTGTTCTGTAGAATTTTGCAGAACTACGAGCTACTTTTTCATAGTAGCATCGTTGTTCTGCTGAAATTTCGGTAAACTCGGAGGCATTTTCGGCTATGGAGAACTGTTGCGCCACCGATTTCTCCGCAGCCTCGAAGGCCCCCTTTTTAATACACGCGTGGTAGTGCTGCCAAATTTCAGAGAACCCAACGCCCTATTTTCAATATAGCGCCATGGTTCTGCCGAAATTTCGGCAATCTCTGAAGTCTCCTTCTTCCAACAAGCGCGGTTATGCTGCCTAACTCTCCATTGGTAAGATCAACAAACCTAAAAAATGTAATCCATTTACTTTTCTGTCGTAAAGTAAGTTGCGAAATCAGGCTCTCCCGAAAGCAACTTACGATACAAACCTAAAATAAGTAATCCATTTACTTTTCTGTTGGGTATTTACAAAACGGGTAGTGTGGGTTTCATCGCCTTGATGTCAAGCCCCTCTACCTACCTTTCACTAATTTCAGCACTTTACTGTTTTTTTTTTACTTTTACACTTGCATAGTAAGATACGAGGTTGAGGTGTCAAAGAGACTTGTTCCGCTACGACCGAGCTCTTGAGACATTATTCCCTCTGACTTGCTCTTTACTTTCTGTAAACACCCCCATTTTGCTAGGCTTTAAAAAGCAAAAGATTCGGTAGTATCATCAATTTTTATATCCGTATTCAGCATTAGATTAGGCATCCATGCATTTTAGGGTAGATTTCATTTCATTATGAGAGTTTTGAAGTTGATTCACAATCCTGAAGGTCTCTAGGTGGTTCCTTTGGCCTCTGAAAGATGAAAGTTCAAGTTTTCAAGCAAATGAAAAAACCTGCTATTTTTAGAATTTTCAGGGTTTCCCTCATTTTTGCCTATTTTGCACTGCAGGGGTATTTTGGTCATTCCTGATGTGTCTCGTTTGACCCCCCGAGTTATATTTGAGAAATCTTGAGTGATTTTACAAATTTTGAAAAGGCTGCTATTTTTAGAAACTCATGGGGCTTCCACATTTTCATCATCTTATGGATATTTCAATCATTTCTCATATGTCCAAAACCATCTCGAGGGTACGGCTGATGGATTATGAATAATTTCGTAAGCTTTGGGAAACCTGCTAAATTTAGATCTCTCAAGATTTTCTCTTAGTCTTGCACTTCGGGAGTATTTTAGACATTTCCAAACATATCATATTTGGTCCCTAAGTTGTGTCTAAGAAATCTTGAGTCCGTTCATAAATTTTCGAAAGTCTGCTATATTTAGAATTTCTCAGGGTTTTCCCTAGTCTCGCCAAAATTCTAGCACCTTGGGGTAATTTGGTCTTTTCCTGTGTAATTCTTTTGATCCCCGAAATATGTCTGAGAGATTATGAATGATTTCCTGAATTTTGGAAAACCTGCTAAATTTAGAATTTCTCAGGAATTTTGCTTAATTTGGAAATTTTAAATGTTGAGGGCATTTTGGGTATTTTCAGGGGATACCAAATGATTCTGTTTAATATTGCCCACCGAAAGGACCCAATTTTAAAAGTTTCTATTTTTTAAGTTTGACCATAAAGACTTTTCATTTTAATTTTTCCCTTTAGGGGTGAACCAATCTGAGGGTATTTTGGTCGCATTTGGATGTCTAAGAGTCAAGTAGGGGCATTTTGGTCCGAAAAGTTATTTCCCAAAAAAGATGGTCCGATCATGTGTGAGGGATGCAACATAAATGTCAAATGGGTTGGGTCCATATATAGAATGTTGAATTTAGAAAGATTTTATTGATTTTTTACGGAAAAACCCGAAACCCGTGTGAAATGGCCCATTGGGCTAAAGCCCGCAAAGATGGAGGTCATGTGGGTTCACCCATATGGGTCAACCACCATGGTGGGCGGTCCACATGGTTGACCCACATGAGTTGAGCACCCACCTTGATGATGTCACAATGGTGACATCATATTTGTTAAAAGAAAAATAAAAAGAATAAAAAATGAAAAGAAGGAAAAGAGGAATGATTGCTTAAAAAGGTTTTCTTCCAAATAAACAATGTGGAATGAGAATAACATGTCTTGATTGACAAGAAATTAAGATTGGAATCAAATCCAATTTGGAAACAAGAAAGAAAGAAAGCAAGAGGGGAAAATTGGAAACAAGCCAAAAAGAGAACTCTCACATTGGAAATTGCTATTTCTCTCTTAACCCTAACTTTTTTTTATATAAAAATCAAAGCAAACAATCCAGACAAGGGGAAAAAAATCCAAATTCGTCCATTTTCTCTCTCATCCCAAGAAATTTTTTTATTTTATTTTCTTTTCTTCCTTGAAGTGTGATCTCTCTCTCAAGTGTTCTTCAAAAAAGGAATTCTTGAATTCCTTCTTCTTCTCCAAGGCATCATACAATCAAGAATTATTTGGGTCTTCTTCATCATAAAAAAGGGTGCGACAAAGCGTATACCTCGGATCTACACACCCTAAAGACAAGGAGCGCGATCAACGTGGTGGAAATAAAAAAAAAAAGCAAAGAAAGAAAGGGAAGAAAGGACGCATGATCGAGCGTCGGCGAGATTTTTCAGAATTTTTGGCTTTTGGATTCGGCGAGGATCTCCATCACAGGTAGGTGCACTATTCTCAGATTTCTCCAGGATTATTTGGTATTCCTTATATATTTTTGCATCGTTTTTAGCATTTAATTGAATTTAATTCGATATTATATGTGTGTGCTCAAAATCATGATCTACATGAGTGTTTCAATTTCGATTCGTCCCGAAATTTAATACACTGATTTATTTAAATAGACTAAAATAACCATAAGATCGGATCGGACATTGAATCAAAGGATTTTAAAATTTTGAGTGAAGAGTGGAATTTCATTTAAAATAATGGCTGAGAAATTACAAAAGTTAAAAAAATAGCTATCTCAGGATGATTTGTTTTGTGGAATTTCAAAATTTTCTTGTGTTCATCACATCAGAACAAGGTTAAATGCAATTTTTCGGAGTCGTAATTTTCTCGAAAATCGTGTTTTAAAAATAGAAAACTCTTCAAAAACATCTTTTTGACGAAGAAACCTAAAATATATAGTAAACAGATTCCAAAATTAATGAAATTTCGTGGAAAACTAATATAATACTGATACATTCTACCATGAAGTTTTGAGAATTTTTGGATATTGTTTGATACATTATTTAATATTTTCTTTGAAAATTATTAGATTTTGTGAGAATTGTTACTGACATCAGATCACAATTAAAATTCTCAAAATTTTTACAGTAGTCTTATATGTCATATTTATTGCTTCTGTAAACTTGTCAAGTGATTTGGATTTTTTTTCCTAAGGGTTGTAGTGTAAATCCATAATCTGGTCTTAAAATTGAAAAATCCGAAATTGGTAGTAAATGGTTTTTAAAATTCATGAAAATCTCACAGGATTCTATGTTTACCCATATCTTATTTCTGTAGAAATTTTAATGAATTTAGATTTCTATTTCTAGTAGTTTCTGTGTTATTTTAACAATCTGGTCATATTATTGTTAAATCAAAATTAAATAGGAAGTTAATCTAAAAATCTGTAAAACTTTTCGAGTAAGCTACATACATTCCCATCTTGCTGCTGTAGAAATTTCAATCCATTTCGAATTCGGTTGCAATAAATTCACTTGTAAAATCACTCATGCGGTTTAAAATTGATAAAATCCACTCAAAATTGAAATTAATTAAAAATCATTATCAAAATTTCTAAAGAACCTTAAATTTTTGTTACATATTAATTCTTTAATCAATCGAAACAGAAATCTTAGGATCTTTAGATTTCCCTGGTAAAATGGTCAGTGCATCCATAATCGTATCCCAATTGTAACCGATCTTTGACAATTTGAATATTTAAGCTATAGCATGTTATTGGCTCCGAGGTTACTGTCCACGAAAATCCTGAGATATGCCAGGCAATAAGGTGCTATAACCTAAGTATTAAATTACACAAGGAAAGAGCGCACGATTCCCTTCCTTGGATGCCATTCGAGGCCGAAATTGGAGAACCCTAGAACCTTTGGTATTCCTTAAATGTCCAGAAACCGAAAATCCTTGAAATCTAAAATTAATTAACTTTAAGAACTTGAATCAATTTATCTCATGTCTTTCGGAACCATTGGATTATGGTTTCTGATATAAGAACCATTAGAGCCCAACTTAGGAACAGTTATGTCAGGTCGTGTCCTAGGTCCTAGGGAGTCTTAGGTTTTAGGGAGTCCTAGAGTTAGGAGTCCAGCCTCATCACAGACGTTTGCTATGGATAGCAACCGTGCCATAGGTTTAGTTACACTAGTCACCCAAATTTTCCCTAGGACAAGCCTAGTTACCTAGGATGTAGGTTAACCTGCATTAGTCTAAGGGACAACTTGCACTTAGATAGGATCATATAGCATCTTAGATGAAATCCTATGATAATAAAATCTTCAACTTGAATTAAATAACTTCTCTTAAAACTGTTGAAACAGTCAATCCAGTCTAGATCGGTGTCTTAGTTGAGTTAGGCATAAGTAGCTTAGCTTAGATGCACCGAACTACATCGACTCTGATCCCAGTGAGGCTTGGGTACGTATGCAGCTTGGATGTGTGATGGCATACCAACCGCGAGTCGGCTCCACAACAAATTGTGGGGTTTTGTATATTAATTTTCTTGTAAATGCTTAATTAAATCACTTAGGATTTTTCCATGAAATTAGAATTTTAGGGGAACTTTCACTTAGATTGAATTCAAACAAATTAAGAAATCAAGATACACATTTAGGATCTACATTGAAATTAGATCATAGGATGCATGTCACATAGTTCGCACATTAACAAAGAGTTGAATGAGCCATTTAAAATAAATTTAAAAGAGTTAACTTTTGTAATTGAAGACCGATTATCGGGCAGGAATTGTGCATGTGGTGGATAACTCCCCATACCTTCCATTCTTGTAACCAGGTAACGAGTCTAGATTTCTGATTAATTATGGGTCCTAGATCCCACATCTAGGTGGCGACTCTGTCACTCTCTTTTGTGTGGAATTCGGATTGCCTTAGTGATCCCAAGTTCACATAAAAGATGAATTAAAATCAATAATAAAAATGCACACTCCAATCGCGTGGGTACGAGAGACCAAGAGAGAGCGTGGCGGCTCGCGCCCCACCCCTCTCGCGGGATAGGGTCCCACAGTTTGGCGACTCTGCTGGGTACCACCTAACTTCATTACAATTCCAAAGGATAACTCATTTGAATCTATTTTAACTGGCTCATGAAAACTCTATCTCTTATATACTTGTTAGATTAGTTTGTATGCTTTGTTTTCTCATCACATCATACTCAAACTTAATCTAACAAAACCTGAAGGCATCATAGATTGCGCAAACATATTGCACACACTTACATCACTTGCATCTAAACCCTTGCATCTCACATGCACACACATCCTATTTTAGGAACTCAGAGTGTTATCTAGCATGGTTGACTGAGATTTCATCACCTGGTGCCTCTGTGCTAGAGAAGCATTCCACTCTTAGCCTAGTACCTTTATGGTACGTAAACGGATTTCTGTAGACACCCCATTTTGACAGGGCCCTAAAGTCCCTAAAATAGAGTTGAGGCCTCAGAGTTAAAAAAAAATAATTCCAGAGAGAGTGGGCCCAAAATGAGAGGAAAGATTTAGTTTCCATCAGCTTATGGCCCACATTTGTGGGTACAAATTCCCCAAGAAGTCGCTAGTGATCCCGAGGATCCCCCTGTAAAATTTCAAGTGATGGGGTTGAGAAATGGGAGATAAGACAAGCGGAGTGTGTGCAATAATCAAAGATGGATGCGTTGGGATGAATTGTCAAAGCTTGGGTGTGCAAATATCCCCCCCTTTTACCATAAAACTCAAAGGCTTTGTAGGGATTTGCTATGTTTAGAAGGGTGTTTGAGTAATCCCCATGTTGCTTTTGCTTTAAGCAACCCCTAATAACCTTTGGATCGAATCAGGGGTTGGGATCATTTAGAGAGAAGAGATTCTTTGCCCCCTTTTCTACATGGACCCCCCCCATATATGCCAAATGAATAACCATATATACCCTAAGAGGGGCTGTCCCAGTAAATAAAAGGGGTGGAATATATCACTTCCCTTAGAATAAAAGGGCTAGGCTAGGTTTTTTCCCAGGGGGAGAAAAACCATTTTCACGAGAGAAACAGAGAGAGAGAGAGAGAGAGAGAGAGAGAGAGACCCACCTCCTCCGGCCGGCCAACCACCTTCTCCGGCATCCTCCTGGCCAGCCACCTTCTCCGGCCACTCCCCCTCGCCGCCGGTCAGCACCATCTCCCTCTTCTTCTTCTTCTTCTTCTTCTTCTATTTCCACTCACCACCATCCTCCGGCCGATCATCATCCATCTCCACCAACTTCAACCACCGACCCTCACCTCTGTTTCAACCCCATCTTCCAACCACTGCAACCCAACCCTCAAACCCATTTCAAACCCAAAAACCCCTTTCTCTGTAATCCGGCCACTCTTCTCCGACCACCATACCCCTATTCCATTTCCCATTTCTCTATTTTTCATCTCCATCTCTTCCACCCATAAGCTCCGACCGGATTTAGCCAAAACCCATTTTCTTCGGCGAGCTTCCATGGATTCCGGCGAACCTTGCTACCTCCGGCCATCTCCCTAGCAGCCACCACCGACTACCTCCTCTATTTTACCCCTTTCCCACTTCCATTTTAACCTCTACCTCCGGCCAGTCAACTCCTCTTCTCCGATTACAGCCACCACGGATTCCGGTCACCTCCAATCCAAAACCAACTTCCCACCGACCATCCTCTCAACCTCTCATCCATTTTTTCCCTTTTCCTTCATTTTCTCCACCCAACCACCTCCACCACAAACCCCATGTCCAACCCATCCCCTGTTCTATCTAAAACCCTTTTTCACCGGGCAGATTCATCCGCCCAATTTTTTTTTATATCCCACCGAATCTGTAATTTGTCAAATATCCTCTCTGGGTCTGCGAGTAAATGTGGCTGTTGAATTTGGGATTGTGGGTTTTGGGTCATGGACATTTGTAGGGTCTGGGCGTTTACAGGAGAGTGAATCAATGTATTAGATAATAAGAAATCCAAGCGGCGGCAAGCGGGAGAGCTAGAGCGGGAAACCGGAACCCATCCACGCCTATTTGTAGAGCAGGGAAGGCGATCCAAGAGGTAAAAATTAATTTCATTTTCTCCCTGCAATTTTACTTCGTAATCATCTTTTTGTGTGTGATTGTCTCGCTGACGGGTGTTCCGTTCATTACCAAGTAGTTCTGAAATTTTCTTTG
The DNA here is from genome assembly GCF_043159265.1 of Tasmannia lanceolata. Lineage (NCBI taxonomy): Eukaryota > Viridiplantae > Streptophyta > Magnoliopsida > Canellales > Winteraceae > Tasmannia > Tasmannia lanceolata. Next base: position 6,394,344 of record NW_027518701.1, on the reverse strand, counting down.
ATTGAAATTCTTGTGAGTTTTACTCGATTCATCTATTCATAAATTTTCATGTTTTACTCGTGATTTTATACTTTCTTGCTGCTCATCGTGTTGATCTTGAGATTTATATCCTATCCTTTTTGTTTTGATTGAAAAAGAGTTGTTTGGATTTCACAAATATCATTGCCATTCTTCGTTGTCTTAGATTGCATGAAAACAGTCTTTCTTCCTCATGTAATTTACTCCATTTCATGGCATGTAGAAAATTGGAATCAACCCAAATTGTGGGGTCAGAGGATGGGATAGGAAATATAATTGCAGAGGCTTGGTATTTTCTAAAATGATATTCCTGTGTAATGATCTATGATAAAATTCATCTAGTGATGCTCTGTCAGTGATTTATTTCATTTCAAGATGAGTGGCAGTATACCAAAGGAGATAGGCAATTTGACATCTTTGGAACTACTCCACGTGAGCAATAATTCAATTAGTGGGCAAATTCCACCTGAGCTTGCCAGATTGCCGAAGCTTGTGCACTTGCTGCTGGGCAGTAGCAGCTTATCTGGGTATCTCCCACCCGAGTTATCTCAATTGCCCTACCTTTTCCTGCTTCAGCTTGATAGCAACCACTTCGATAGTGAAATTCCAGCTTCTTATGGCAACATGTCAGAATTTGTTAAATTGAGTCTTAGGAATTGCAGTTTGTGAGGAGCCGTTCCTGACCTAAGATTGATACCTGGATTTAACTATTTAGATCTCAGCTTTCACCCACGAATCTGTCCCGGTTTCGAGCATCATATCTGTCACCTTAGCTTTCTCTTTCCTTCCCTTTCGAGGTTTCTCTTAGTCTTAGGATTTTCCTTAGATCTCAGGGTTCCTATATCGTCCATTGATTTCAGAAGTTTTCTGTCGGTTCTCTGGGCAATGATAAGGTTACTTGGAGCCCGTCTTTATATTTCTGTGGCTCACCATTTTCGCACTAAAAATCTGTCCACTTTTCAGCGATGTTTTGCACTAAATTTTTTATAAATTGGGAATATCATTGAGTATATTTGTATAATCTGTTGATATTTTTAATACTCTTCTTATCTTAAACCTTGAGTTAGGTTCTAAAGGTGGTTATGAATGGACTGTTCAGGTGAGATTATTTTGAAGCTTATCATATTTGTTTAAATTTTATTTAAATAAATTGTTTTAGGAAAGAAGGAGATCAGATAACTACTCTATTCGATATTATCGACATGAGTACTGTCTGATTTCAAGGCGGGATTAGAAATATTATCTTGTGTATTATGATATCAGATGATTACTCTAGCATCATCTGATTTCATCCCCATATTGGGGTGGTGTTTGTGGTTGGGCATAGAAGGGTTTGATATTGTTTTTTTGCTTTATTAGGCTATCCAGCGGCTGGTCTGGACTAATTAATGTTGTTTATTATTTTATGATTGCTATTAGGTTGTGTATTTTTTAATTGAAAATTCTTCTTTGCTTAACACTTGATTTATTTTTATAATAATTGAATGGAAATCTGAGTTTATTTGATAACCTTTTTCTTCACTTTGATTAGAGACTAACTCAGTCTTGTTAGAGCTTTGCTTGCTTGGAATCTTGGATCGTTTTCTCTGTTCTTGGGGCACTATCTTTCTTGTTGTGATTTGTCTCTTTGAGACGCCAGTTTCTTGTGGTGGTTCGTCTCTTTGAGACCTTTGTTGCTTGTTTGGGGTTTCCCCTTTTTGCTTTAAGGCTTTGCCTTAGTTTATGGTATTACTTGCGTGTCCCCTTTAAGATTGAAAACATTTAAAGGTTTAGAGCATTGGAAAAGCTTTAAAATCCAAAAACATTAGAAATTTAAAACTCAAAAACATTTGAAAACTTTAAGAAAACCTTAAAAAATCTGAAGTGTTGAGTGTTTTCTTTTAGAAGCGTAGTTTGAGAGTTCGTTTCGAACTACGTTGGCTTGATCCTCTTCCACGAGGTACGTAGTGCAGCCTGAGATACTTATCTCAGGTCCAGCCAAACTTTGTAAATAAATCATTTAACCCTTTTTAAAAATACCAAAAATCTTCCAAAGCATTGTTTTTTTCGAAAAAATCTTCCTCTAGAGTTAGGACTTTGTCTTAGATAGAGAGTTTTAGAGTTGAGGTTTTGTTTTGATTTGTTGTCTGTTTGTTGTGTGCTTGTTTTAGAGTTAGGGGTTTGTCCTAGAGTTATAGGAGCGCCTCCGTCCGGTCAGTTGGCGATTCAGATCGCCGACTGATGACTAGGTCTAAGATGCGTTAGTGATCCCATTGTTTTCCTTAGGAAATACAGCCTAGTTACACATAGGTTGTAGGAACCACCTGCATTAGCTTAGGGCTAACTTGCATCTAGTTAGGGCATATAGGGTGTCCTAAAATCTACAATTCACTGGAATTTAAATAATCGTTCAAGAAGCTTTAATAATTAGTCTGGTCTTTTAGATCGAGTCTAAGATAGAGGTCTAGGTGTCTTAGGCATCCTAGTTTAGAATAGGTGCGAAGAACTACGTTGCCTTGATTCTCGTGGAGGCGGGGATACGTAGGCTTCTTTGGATGAACATCAGACCATCCGAAGGCTCGGGCTAAATCGTTTTAGAGTCTTAGGATTTTTGTGGTGTTGTTATATTATATATTTTGTTGTGTTTTCTTACTTTCTTGTGCAAACCTTATACCTGTAGCTGTAGCATGCATGTGTTTGTCCACCAGAACTTAGACACCAGTTAGGTATGTCACTCACAACCTAGCAATATTTAGGTGGCACCTCTTTCATTTATTTTTTATGTGTTTATTATTTCTATTCTCAGGAAATGCATGTTTAGATAGACGACTCCTGAGGATTGTTCCCATTTCACATGATTTTTGCCCAAAACTCTTCGAGGTTAATAATAAATGGCATAAGAGACCAAGTGTTCGCACTCGGGCGAATTGGGGGCGCTCTTCGAACCTTCTCCATTCGTCATCAGGCACGGACCTTCTGTATCTCTGGTTATCCATTGCAAACAGAGCATTTGTTTTGGTTCCATGGCGTGTCCATGGATGGCGACTCTGAGTTATATTTTCAGATATATCTTGGTTTCGAGCTCTGGCTCCGGATCAGGATGTATCTTTCTTTTTATGTCGCCACTCATGCTATGTTGTGAGGGTGGCATCCGTTTCGAGAGTTCCCTGGTAGAGCTCTCCTTCACATTGTGGAGATCTTAGAGGATTGCAGGAGGGATCTCGCGTCCCTCGGCAACGTCCTCAGGATCGGGGTCCACAGGCTGGCGACTCTGCTGGGGAAATTCTTGAAACATTGCCTAACTCTATAAAAATGCCATTTTTATTAACTTTGGTGAAATTTGAGCTAAAATCATTTTAAATGGGAATTCTATCGTTAGAATCCAGTGGCACCAGATAGGTGCGTAATTAAAACAAGGGATTCACACACTGCACAGTATGCATTGTCATATTTTTTTATTTCTTTCATTATTTTTCATTATTGGCTCCACGGGATAGATTCAATGCGTGCCTGTAAGCCCAAGGGTCTACTCTCCTATCTTGTTTTGATGATTCTAAACATAATTGATTATGTTTTTGAATACTAATCAATTTGCTTTGAAGTGTTGTGTTTGAGATAGGATTGATCATTGAAGAAACCAACACACAACATGGTCATGCTTGGAGATATCCAATACAAGAGTCAAAGGAGCTAAGTGAAGCTCACCTCATCTCTCAAGCAAGCATACACAAGATGGAAGATCAATTGAAGACCAAGACTAAAGAGAAGTTGAAAGCTACATAGGTATCATTGTACATCCTTTCTCTTTAGATTTTCAAGTCAAGGCAAAACGTTTTCAAAGTGTTTTCAATTTGTTTTTTCAAAGAACACTTAAGAACTTAAAATGGATTAGTGAATGGTTATGTGGTGGACCAACATGTTGGGACCCTCATAAACATTCCAAAATAACCATAGGAGTTGAGTTCCAAAAGCTAAAAATCAAACAAGCAATAAAAATTAAAATCTGCGGATTTTTAGGCTTCTCGGAACTCCGAGAATTTTTCTCGGAACTCCGAGAAAAGGTCCAGTAGCGTCTGGACATTTTCTCGGAACTCCGAGAAAATTTCTCGGAACTCCGAGAAATGGTCCAGTAGAAATTTTATTTCTTCTGGCCGTTGTCTCGGAACTCCGAGAATATTTCTCGGAACTCCGAGAATGATTCTCGGAACTCCGAGAACCCTGCGACAGCTCAGAATATAGCCGTTGGGATTTGAATTAATTCTTGTATTTTGATATTTCCACCCCCAAACGGTCATATTCTTTGGAGAGGCTATAAATACAATATGTAGAGAAGTTTTTCTCACTCTCTTGATCATTTGAAAACATCCTTGAGCATCAAAGAAAACTTGCAACCTATTATTGCTTGAGATTTTGTTTTTCCCAAACTTGCCTTGCAACTTGCAAATCTATTTGAGTTGGGATTCTAGAGCTTTCACTTGCAACCATCATTGAAGAGCAATCAAGGATCTACAAAGAGCATCAAACTTTCAAGAAGAAGCCAAGCTACTCAATCTTCATATCTTGTATAGGTGGCTAGGGCATTCGGTTTTTAATTCCCTAGAGAGCAACCGCTTAGAACTCGGCGGAGAAGGAGAGTCCTTGTAAAGGTGTAAGGGCATCCTTGTTTTAATATCCCTTGGAATTGTAACCGCCTCGGAGCCGGGCATCGTGGAGGTCTCCAATAGTGGAATCCCTCAAGTGCGACCTTGAGTAGAGTGGAGTAGGCCGTTGGCCGAACCACTATATATCGGTGTGTCAATTTCTCACTCTTGCATTTCCATTATTGTTTGGCTTGGCATTTCACTTTATTCTTTCAATTATATTTGCACTAACCAAATATTTAATTAAGTGAAGAAAAATTCCAATAAGGGTTTATAAGTAATTTTCAAAAGGCCTAATATTGAGTTAAATTCAATTCACCCCCCCTCTTGAGTATTTCAATTGGTATCAGAGCCTCGTCTCTAATTTTTAGAAAACCCTAACCGGTATAGAGTAAAGATTCTAAAATGGCAAACTACCCTCAACACCATGAAGGTTATTCAAACACTAGGCCACCCTATTTTGATGGAACAAACTATGGTTTTTGGAAAACCAAAATGAAAATCTTTTTAACCCAAGACTATCAAATGTGGAGAGCAATTAATAATGAATACATCTTACCCACAAGAAATTTAAATGATTGGACCGAAGCCGAACAACAAGCTTCGAATTATAATGCCAAAGCCATGAATTCTCTTATTTGTGCTCTATCTCCCGGAGAATTCAATAGAGTATCAAATTTGAATTCGGCTAAGGAAATTTGGGACACTTTAGAAGTCACCCATGAGGGAACCAATCAAGTAAAAGAATCTAAAATGAACCATCTTTTTCGGCAATACGAACTCTTTCAAATGACATCCGATGAAACAATTGCCGACATGTACACTAGATTCACCAATCTTGTAAATGGATTAAGGGGTCTTGGAAAACAATTTTCCAATAGAGATTTAGTGACTAAAATCCTTAGGTCCTTACCTTTGTCTTGGGAATCCAAAACCTCCGCAATCACCGAAGCCAAGGACATGAACACATTGAACCTAGATGAACTAATAGGGTCCTTGATCACCCATGAAATGATTTTCAAAACAAAAGCACCCGAAATCGAAACTAAAATCGAAAAAGGAAAAGGAATTGCTTTTGCTTGTAATGTAGGTGAAAATGAAGATGCAAAAGAAGACATGGAAGATGAAGTTGCCCTCCTAACAAGAAGGATCAAATTCTTGCAAAGGAACATGGGAGGGATGAGAAATAGAAGGACAAACCCTCCATTCAAGAAGAAAGAAGAACTCGGTGATGGATCTTCTCAACCACGATGTTACGGTTGCAAGAAGCTTGGACACATTCGCCCGGATTGTCCACTCAACAATGAACCCACTTCAAACAACCGCTTCAAGAGAAGAGAAGGCAAGAAAGGAATGACCGCCACATGGGATGAGGAAATTGAAAGCGAAGGCGAACAAAATGATGGCGAAGATTGCTTGATAACAAGGAACGTATGCTTCATGGCCTCAACAAACGACAACAATGAGGTAAACACTTTAAATGATGTTATTGTTTTAAAAGAAGTTCTTGATTCCCTACAAAATGCAAATGATGAACTTGAAATTCAATTTGATAAAATTGCATCACTTGAAAATTCTCTTGCTAACATGACAAAAGAATTTGGTTGGTTAAAAAAGGATCATGAATTTTTAGATGATAAGAATGAAAAATACAAAGTAGAAATTCATGAGTTAAATGCTTCTATCAAAATCTTAAATAAAAACCGACAAGAACTCTCAAATGAAAACAACAATCTAAAGCATGAAAATGGTAGATTATCTTTTGAGTATGATGAACTAAAGAAACTTTTTGAAAAATTTGAAAATAGTTCATTAAAATTGGATAGGCTTGTAAATCTTCAAAGAATGTCAAGTGACAAAAGTGGACTTGGACATAAATGGAACACCACAATATCCAACTATAAAACTAAACTTGAAAAGGTTTCTTCTAGCGGTACCAAAATTTGCTTTTATTGTGGTCTAGAAGGTCATTACAAGGTTGCTTGCTTACATGCTAAACAAGATAAGATTAAGTTGAACTCTAATGTGAAAACAAATGAACATAGCAAGATTATGAAGATTTGGGTACCTAAGGGATCTCACTTGCCTATTCATATGTAGGTATGCCTTAAAACCCATAACAAGAAGAACACATGGTACCTTGATAGTGGATGCTCTAGACATATGACCGGAGACCTTACTCAATTCGCGTCCCTATCGCTCAAGGATGGTGGAGACGTTACCTTTGGAGATGATAAGAAAGGAAAAGTCAAAGGTGAAGGCACCATAGGTAACTCTACCTCTCCCATACATGATGTACTATTTGTTGATGGCTTGTCCCATAATCTTATTAGCATTAGTCAATTATGTGATAATGGTTTTGAAGTTGTCTTCAATCCCGATAAATGCATTGTTAAAAATAAGATAAATGGAGAAGTAAAATTCATAGGTTCTAGAGACAATAACATTTACACAATTGGATTAGATGATCTTAGACTCCAAAATGTGACTTGTCTAAATGCCATTAGTGAGGATTCTTGGCTATGGCATAGGAGGTTGGGTCATGCCGGAATGGATCTCATTTCGACCCTCTCCTCAAAAGAAAGTGTTAGAGGATTGCCTAAGTTCAAATTCATCAAGGATCACATTTGTAGAACTTGTCAATTAGGAAAACAATTGAAAATCTCATTTGCACCTAAAAATATGATTTCAACTTCCTACCCCTTGGAGCTACTTCATATGGATCTTTTTGGACCAATGAAGACTAGTAGCCTAGGTGGAAAGAGGTACGTGTTTGTAGTTGTGGATGACTACTCACGATTCACATGGGTCATATTTCTAGCACACAAAGATGAAACTTATGAAAACTTCCTTACATTGTGCAATCAAATACAAAATGAAAAAGGTGTTGCTATCTCATACATTAGAAGTGATCATGGAACTGAATTTGAAAATGTACATTTTGACACTTATTGTAATGAACATGGCATAAAACATAATTTTTCCGCACCTAGAACACCTCAACAAAATGGAGTAGTAGAAAGAAAGAATCGAACTCTCCAAGAAATGGCTAGAACTATGTTGCATGAAAATGATCTCCCTAGATATTTTTGGGCGGAAGCGGTTAGCACCGCTTGCTATATTATAAACAGGGTATATCTAAGGCCAATTTCTAAGAAAACACCGTATGAGCTTTGGAAAAACTTGAAACCAAATATAAGCTATTTTAGAGTGTTTGGATGTAAATGCTTTATTTTAAACATCAAAGATAATCTACACAAATTTGATAGGAAATCGGATGATGGAATATTCTTAGGGTATTCTTCTCACAGCAAGGCATATAGAGTATTTAATAGGAGAACCCTAGTAGTAGAAGAATCCATGCATGTGACATTTGATGAAAGAGAGCCAACATCACAAGAAATGCCACATGATGAGGATGAACCCATTGAACATCTTTTTCCAAAATTGAGTGCTCCTCCTCATGCATCAACAAGTCATACATTACCTAGTGAGGAAGTAGAAAATGAAATGGATGACTCATTGCCTAGGGATAGGAGAACATTGGTAGATCATCCTGAATCCCAAATTTTAGGTGATGCCACATTGCCAGTAAGAACTAGATCATACTATCGTAGTGTGAGTAACAATTTGGCGTTCCTATCCGAATTAGAACCAAAATCCATCAAGGAAGCTGAAAAGGATGAATATTGGTTGATGGCCATGCAAGAAGAGCTAAGTCAATTCGAAAGGAACAAAGTGTGGAGGCTAGTACCTAGACCTAGTGATCATCCAGTCATTGGCACGAGATGGGTGTATAGAAATAAATTGGATGAAAATGGAATTATCACTAGGAATAAAGCTAGGCTTGTAGCCCAAGGGTACAATCAGGAGGAAGGGATAGATTATGATGAGACATTTGCTCCTGTTGCCCGTATGGAGGCTATTAGGATACTTTTGGCATATGCATCTCATAAAGGATTTAAACTATATCAAATGGATGTCAAAAGTGCCTTCCTAAATGGCTATATCCAAGAGGAAGTGTATGTTGAGCAACCTCCAGGTTTTGAAGACTTCAAACATCCAAATCATGTCTTCAGGCTTGATAAAGCTTTATATGGATTAAAGCAAGCTCCTAGAGCTTGGTATGAGAGGCTTTGCACTTTCTTAGTTGAAAAGGGATTCGAGATGGGAAAGGTGGATAAAACCTTATTTATCAAAAGAGAAAATCATGATATCCTCCTTGTCCAAATCTATGTGGATGATACCATCTGTGGCTCAACTAATCAAAAATTGTGTGATGAATTTGCAACCTTAATGAAAAATGAATTTGAAATGAGCATGATGGGAGAGTTAACCTACTTCTTAGGACTTCAAATTAAACAATACAAAAATGGAATATTTTTAAATCAAGAAAAATATACAAAGGAGTTATTAAAGAAGTATGGCATGGATAGCAGTAAGACATCAAGAATTCCCATGAGTACTACTGCTAAGCTAGAAAAAGATGAATTTGGCAAATCTGTGGATCAGAAACTGTATAGGGGTATGATAGGTAGTTTGCTCTATTTGACAGCCAGCAGACCAGACATTATGTTTACTGTCTGTCTCTGTGCTCGATTTCAATCGGATCCTAAAGAATCTCACCTATCAGCAGTTAAGAAGATCTTCAAGTACTTAAGAGGAACCCAAAGTCTAGGACTGTGGTATGAAAGATCATCTTCCTTCACTCTCATCGGATATTCAGATGCAGACTTTGCTGGATGTAGAGTAGATAGGAAAAGCACTAGTGGGACTTGCCAATTCTTGGGTAAATCACTTGTTTCATGGTTTAGCAAGAAGGAAAATTCAGTAGCTCTGTCCACAACAGAAGCAGAATATGTGGCAGCTGGAGCTTGCTGTGCTCAAGTCCTATGGATGAAAAGCACATTGATGGACTATGCAATCAAAATGGAAAATATTCTCATCCAATGTGACAATACTAGTGCTATATGCTTAACAAAGAACCCCATACAACACTCAAGAACAAAACACATTGAGATTAGGCACCACTTCATCAGAGATCACTCACAAAAAGGGGATATTTGCTTAAAATATATCAACACTGAAGATCAATTAGCGGATATCTTTACAAAACCCCTTAGTGATGATAGAATTTGCTATATCCGAAGTGCCTTAAACATATGGAGTGCGGATCAAATTAAAGAAATTGCCAAATAAATACTTTGTGCCTTTAACCAGCTTATTTATATAGTATTTATATATATAATCTTTGTTTGGTAGTATCTGCATGAATGAGATGTCAAACTTTTAATCTTAAAAATCACTCAATTGATATTCTTAGCCTTCTTAGTTTTTCTAAGTTGGAGAGGTATCTTCACTTTAATTAAAATACCTAACATCTTGACATATGTCAACATCTCGATCATGAACAGGTATATGTGCATTACTTGGTTAAATATTTTTATACCATAAGCATTGATTTAGGGGGAGTTATCTACTCCTAAATTATTATTTTTTTTACACCCTTTCTGCCGATGACAAAAGGGGGAGAAGGTTTGAAATTGATTATCTATTCAAATTTACTATATGCACCTCATGCTTATAACTTGTATCATTTATATGTGTGCATATATTGAGGGGGAGTTCTAGTATTCACTTGCCTACTATGTCACTCCACACACACCTCATAATCAATTTTGTTTGTCATCATCAAAAAGGGGGAGATTGTAAGCCCAAGGGTCTACTCTCCTATCTTGTTTTGATGATTCTAAACATAATTGATTGTGTTTTTGAATACTAATCAATTTGCTTTGAAGTGTTGTGTTTGAGATAGGATTGATCATTGAAGAAACCAACACACAACATGGTCATGCTTGGAGATATCCCATACAAGAGTCAAAGGAGCTAAGTGAAGCTCACCTCATCTCTCAAGCAAGCATACACAAGATGGAAGATCAATTGAAGACCAAGACTAAAGAGAAGTTGAAAGCTACATAGGTATCATTGTACATCCTTTCTCTTTAGATTTTCAAGTCAAGGCAAAACGTTTTCAAAGTGTTTTCAATTTGTTTTTTCAAAGAACACTTAAGAACTTAAAATGGATTAGTGAATGGTTATGTGGTGGACCAACATGTTGGGACCCTCATAAACATTCCAAAATAACCATAGGAGTTGAGTTCCAAAAGCTAAAAATCAAACAAGCAATAAAAATCAAAATCTGCGGATTTTTAGGCTTCTCGGAACTCCGAGAATTTTTCTCGGAGCTCCGAGAGTTCCCTCGGAACTCCGAGAAAAGGTCCAGTAGCGTCTGGACATTTTCTCGGAACTCCGAGAAAATTTCTCGGAACTCCGAGAAATGGTCCAGTAGAAATTTTATTTCTTCTGGCCGTTGTCTCGGAACTCCGAGAATATTTCTCGGAACTCCAAGAATTCTCGGAACTCCGAGAATTCTCGGAACTCCGAGAATGATTCTCGGAACTCCGAGAACCCTGCGACAGCTCAGAATATAGCCGTTGGGATTTGAATTAATTCTTGTATTTTGATATTTCCACCCCCAAACGGTCATATTCTTTGGAGAGGCTATAAATACAATATGTAGAGAAGTTTTTCTCACTCTCTTGATCATTTGAAAACATCCTTGAGCATCAAAGAAAACTTGCAACCTATTATTGCTTGAGATTTTGTTTTTCCCAAACTTGCCTTGCAACTTGCAAATCTATTTGAGTTGGGATTCTAGAGCTTTCACTTGCAACCATCATTGAAGAGCAATCAAGGATCTACAAAGAGCATCAAGCTTTCAAGAAGAAGCCAAGCTACTCAATCTTCATATCTTGTATAGGTGGCTAGGGCATTCGGTTTTTAATTCCCTAGAGAGCAACCGCTTAGAACTCGGCGGAGAAGGAGAGTCCTTGTAAAGGTGTAAGGGCATCCTTGTTTTAATATCCCTTGGAATTGTAACCGCCTCGGAGCCGGGCATCGTGGAGGTCTCCAATAGTGGAATCCCTCAAGTGCGACCTTGAGTAGAGTGGAGTAGGCCGTTGGCCGAACCACTATATATCGGTGTGTCAATTTCTCACTCTTGCATTTCCATTATTGTTTGGCTTGGCATTTCACTTTATTCTTTCAATTATATTTGCACTAACCAAATATTTAATTAAGTGAAGAAAAATTCCAATAAGGGTTTATAAGTAATTTTCAAAAGGCCTAATATTGAGTTAAATTCAATTCACCCCCCCTCTTGAGTATTTCAGTGCCCGACTGGGATGTTATTACACCCTGATGGTACTGTTGAATCTATTTCCAAGCTATGCGCCGACGCTGCAGCCGTAGACATTGGGCGTACTTTTGTCTACAGCAGCCGATGAGCAATGAAGCATACTATGTATAACATGGGGCGTACTTGTGTTATACATATTAAGTATGGTTCATACGCATAGTACCCGATAGATTGAGTTCGGAGCCCTACTTTGTTTTATATATTATGTATATACTTACTGACTTAGTGAAATCTAACTAGGAAGTACCCGTGTTTATATATGTATATTTTGCATTCATATAGCGTTGAACATGTGTTGCTTACACATGTGAAGCCTAGAGTAAGGAGCCTTGTCCCATTTGTAGACTAGGGTAGCTCACCTTGCGTGGCTACAGCGCGGTCCTAGTACACTCACTGGTCTGTCGCGAGTTGAGACTTTCTCTACTCTGTTAGATAGATTAGGGCTGGTGCCCCTGGTTAGGGTGTATATATATGTGTGTGTATAGTGTATTATTCTTATATTAGGGCTTATCCTTTCGAATAAGGTTTCCTTATCTATTTCAGTCATACCATCCTTTCAGACTCGGTCGATGACTCTTGCTCTTGCTTGGTCATCATCTAGATTGCGGTCTACCCTGTCATCTTTATCATATGATTATTCCTGTATCTTGGATTTATATCTGTTTTGTCAGCTGTATGATCGGGTCCTACTTTCTACAGAGATTTTCTGATCTATTATCGCCGATTAGAGTTTGTTCACTATTTCAGTCTTGGATCAGGCCGATGGTTATTGTTCACCACCTGTTATGACCATGATCCATTTCTCGATTCCTCGTTATCCGTTTCATTTAAAATTTGTGAACCTAATCATTCCTTGCTAGCTGTTAGACCAGGGCCTGTCTATCTATGAAGTTCTCTGGTCTAACCATTAGCCACATTGTTTCGTTCCCCAGCCTTCGGACATGGTCAGTAATTTTCCTCTATCGTTATTATGACCGTGGTCTGCCTTTTGTCTCTCGAGTGTACAGTTGTGTCGTTCCTTTGGACATGACTTATTTGCTGAGTCGATTTGTAGTCACCTTCTTGTACCTACACCATTTGTTGAGTTGATTGTCTAGATTAGGACTCATTTTCAGTGGGTATTCCTGGTCTAATTCATCCTATCTACATTCTCTTGATTCGGTTGGTGGCATTTCCCTTGCCATTGTTGAAACTATAATCTGTCATCTCGTCCTCAGATTGTACATATCTCTTGTGTGTATATGATTCTGTCGGTTGATTAGATTAGGACCCATTTCTAGTGGGGATTCCTGGTTTAATCAATTATATGCGCATTCTTTCAGATTCACCTGACGGGTGGCATGTACTTGTCACTCTCATGGCCACAGTCTATTTGCCGTCTTTTGATTGTGTATCCATTCTTTTGTTGTGTCTTAGATCTTGTCGATGGCTGGTTCGGTGTCTCTATAGCCATGATATATCTTTTGGTCGCAAATCCAACCCATGACCGAGCGTCGTCATTCATGGTCAATCCTTCATGTGATTATATCTCCATGGTGACCATATTCTGCTTGCTGATTGTGTGCTTATCTTGCCATCATTATTTGAGTGCAAGTATCCTTGTGTAGACACCCCATTTTGCTCTGCTTTGATTAAAAAAGAAATTAGGGTTTCGCTGTCAATTTTTCAATGTTTTCTATTCCGGTGTTCGTCCCTTACGCTTTCTCAAATCTTTCTGGTCATTTCTGCATTGTTCTGATTTTTTCCGCTAAAGTGCGGAGAAGGGTTATTCGTGAGAATCCGAGCAAGGGAGAATTTGTACCCGTTTGGTGGGCCCGCATTGAACATTTGTTTAAAATTGAATCAACCGGGGGCCCACATTGTGGGGCCCGCGTTGTGGGGCCCACGTTGTGGGGCCCGCGTTGTGGGGCCCGCGTTGTGGGGCCCGCGTTGTGGGGCCTCAATGGGGCCTCTTGTGAGGCCTCTTATGAAGAGCAATGATGGTAGCTCTCCACTAAGACAACATGATGGGCCCTCCACTAAGAACAATAATGATGGATTCTCCACTAAGGAACATGATGGGCCCTCCACTAAGAACAATAATGATGGATTCTCCACTAAGAAACATGATGAGCCCTCCACTAAGAACAATAATGATGGATTCTCCACTAAGAAACATGATGGGCCCTCCACTAAGAACAATAATGATGGATTCTCCACTAAGAGGGACAACATGATGAGCTCTCCACCAACATATCTCTCTCTCTCTCTTTCTCTCCCTATATATATCTTCCTTCCCATCCATAAAAAGAAAGAGAAATTTATCTTCCATTATCTCTTTCTCTTCCATTATCTCTTCTAATCACTCCCTCCAATCCCTTTCCTCAATATATTCTTCCATCCCTCTCCCTAATATTCTTCTTCCATTATCTCTTCACTCCCTCAATCACTCCCTCTAAACACTCCAGAGAAAGCGAAAGACGGCGGAGCGGATCGGCGGCGGCAGGATTTTTTATATTTTTTTGGATTGGGCGGAGATCTTCACCACAGGTAGGTGCATTGTTCTCAAAATATTTCTGTATTTTTCCGAATTTTTCTGATTTTTTCACAAATTGTGTTTTAAAAATGGAAAACTCTTCAAAAAAACATCTTTTGACGAAGAAAAATTAAATTATATACCAAACAGATTCTACAATTAATGAAATTTCGTGGGAAAATAATATGTTACTGATTCATTTTACCATGAATTTATAAAGATTTTTGGAGTTTATTTGGTATATTATTTAATATTTTCTTTGAAACTTATCAGATTTTAGGAGAATTTTTACTAACATCAGATCATCATTAAAATTCATAAAATTTTTACAGTAGTCTTATCTTCCATATTACTTGTTACTGTAAAAGTTTCGTGTTATTTGGATCTGTTTTAATATGGGATGTAGTGTTAATTTATAATCTGGTCTGGAAATTGTAAAATCCGAAATTGGTAGTAACTAATTTCTAAAATTCATGAAAATCTCACTGCATGCTATTTTGATTCATATAGTATTTATGTAGAAATTGCATAGAATTTAGAGTTATATTTCTACTAGTTTATGTGTTAATTGTGCAATCTGGACATTTAATGGTTTAATCAAGATTAAATGTGAATTTAATGTAAAAATATGCAAAACTCATCCTGTAAGCTACATACATTTTCATCTTGCTGCTGTAGAAATTTCAAATCATTTCGAATTTATTTGCAACAATTTCACTTGTAAAACCGCTCATATGCTTAAAAGTGATAAAATCCATGGAAAATTCGAAATTAATTGAAAATCATATAAAAATTCCTAAAGAACTTTAAAATTCTGTCACATGTTCACTCCTTAATCCATTGAAACAGAAATTTTAGGATCTTTAGATTTTCCTGGAAAAATGGCCAGTGCATCCATAATCGTATCCCAATTGCAACTTGATCTTTGACAATTTGAATATTTAAGTTATAGCATGTTGTTGGCTCCGAGGTTATTGTCCACGGAAATCCTGAGATTCTGCCAGGCAATAAGATGCTATAACCTAAGTATTAAATTGCACAAGGAAAGAGCGCACGATTCCCTCCTTTGGATGCCATTCAAGGCCGAAATTGGTGAACCCTAGAACCATTGGTAATCCTTAAATGTCTAGAAACTGAAAATCTTCGAAATCTGAAACTCATTAACCTCGAGAACTTAAATCGATTTATCTTGTGTCTTTCGGAACCATTGGATTATGGTTTCCAATCTAAGAACCATTAGAGTCCAATTTAGGAACACTGGTGTCGTGCCGTGTCCTAGGTTTTAGGGAGTCCTAGAGTTAGGAGTCCAGCCTCATCACGGACGCTTGCTATGAATAGCAACCGTACCATAGGTCTAGTTACACTAGTCACCCAATCTTTCCTTAAGACAAGCCTAGTAAACTAGGGTGTAGGCAAACCTGCATTAGTCTAAGGAACAACTTGCATTTAGATAAGAATCATACAGCATCTTAGATGAAATCCTAAGATAATAAAATCCTCAACTTGAATTAAATAACTACTTTTAAAACTGTTGAAATAGTCAAATCCGTTTAAGTCGGTGTCCTAGTTGAGTTAGGCATAAGTAGCTTAGCTTAGGTGCACCGAACTACGTCGACTCTGATCCCAGTGAGGCTTGGGTACGTAGGCAGCTTGGATGTCTGATGGCATACCACCCGCGAGTCGGCACCACAACAAATTGTGGTGTTTTGTATATTAATTTTCTTGTAAATACTTAATCAAATCAGTTAGGGTTTTCCATGAAATTAGAATTCTAGGAGAACTTTCACTTAGAATGAATCCAGACAAATTAATAAATCAAGATACACATCTAGGATTCACATTGAAATTAGATTCTAGGATGCATGTCACTTAGTTCGCACATTAACATAGAGTTGAATGAGCCATTTAAAATAAATTTAAAAGAGTTAGCTTTTGGAATCGAAGACCGATTATCGGACAGGAATGGTGCATGTGGTGGATAACTCCCCATACCTTCCATTCTTGTAACCAGGTAGCGAGTCTAGATTTCTGGTTAATTACGGGTCCTAGATCCCACATCTAGGTGGCGACTCTGTCAGTCTCTTTCGTGTGGAATTCGGATTGCCTTAGTGATCCCAAGTTTACAGGAAAGACAAATTCAAATCAATAATTAAAATGCACACGCCAATCGCGTGGGTACGAGAGACCAAGAGAGAGCGCGCGGCGGCTCGCGCCCCACGCCCCTCTCGCGGGATCTGGCTCCCACAGTCTGGCGACTCTGCTGGGGACCACCTAACTTCATTACAATTCCAAAGGATAACTCATTTGAATCTATTTTAACTGGCTCATGAAAACTCTATCTCTTTTATGCTTGTTAGATTAGTTTGTATGCTTTATTTTCTCATCACATATACTCAAACTTAATCTAACAAAACCTGAAGGCATCATAGATTGCGCGAACTTATTGCACACACTTACATCACTTTCATCTAAACCCCTGCATCTCACATGCACACACGTCCTATTTTAGGAACCCGGAGTGTTATCTAGCATGGTTGACTGGGATTTCATCACCTGGTGCCTCTGTGCTAGAGAAGCATTCCACCCTTAGCCTAGTACCTTTATGGTACGTAAACGGATCTCTTGTTCACGTACTGATACGCCGGACACTGGTACAGTATATCGAACAGGGATTCGCGCTAAGGGAACTCTTGGCCTTACCCCTAGATTAACCCACACATGCATGTAGTATACGAACACATGTGCATCACGTGTGTGAGCCTAGTTTAGGATATCCTACCTATTTGTGTCTAGATTAGGCCGTAGACCATCTTCTAATGGCTACGATCGGTCCTAGGTACACAAACAAAGTCATGAGTCGAGATCCTCTCTCCACTCCGCTAGATTAGGATTAGGGTTGATGCCTTCAGGTAACACTGATAAAATGTGCAAAGATTAAAAAACTTTCCCTTTGGGGTTAGGATTTAAATCCCATTCATTTCCAAAGATCTCATAGGATTAGTCATTCATGATCCATCCGTTGAAAGCAATCTTATGCTATCTCATCTCATCTCGATCGTACGATTTTTAATCTTATATTATCTGATTCGATCGAGTATCCATACTTCCTTTATATTGGTAGGAACTCATCCTAATCTCATGTTCGTGTAATCCTGATTATCCCTGTATCCTTTCTCCTGGCTTACAGACACCATGTCTACTCGTACAATTCTTGATTGGATCCGTGGTACATTAAGAGAATCCCATATCTATGCCATAAGTGAGCAAGAGAAAAATCTCTTCGGTTACGTGGCCACCATCAAGCTCGATTGGGGATTACTCTATGCTGCATCAGAGTGTTGGGATCCCGATCATCATGTCTTCCGTTTTGGCAACCAAGAAATGTGTCCCACCTTTGAAGAATGGTGTGCCTTATTGGAATATCCTGTAGATGGCCCTCTGGTGAAGCCATCTTACGTGTCGGATTATCGTCCTTTGTTCCTTCGCTTGATGAATAATCCAGATGAATCCATGAACTCTTTCATCAAAGACCAGGAAGTGTCCATGCAACAACTGATTGACATTTACCCTCCTGTTGGGCATATTGGTGCTGTTGATATTCAAAAAGCCCGAGGTCGCGCTCTGAGATTCTGCTCCTTTGCTAGGTTCCTCACTGTCCAGCCTTCTCGCTGTGCGTCAGCTGTTCTCTTGGACCTCGTTGATCAGATGGATCGTGGCGCCAATCCAATTCCTACTATGCTTGCAGAAACCTTCAATGGATTGGATGAGATGGCTCGTCTTCGTGCCAGCTCAGGTCCAGGCTCTTATGTTCGATCTTTTGTTGGGTCCTTCTCAGGATGTCCTGCATTACTTCACGTGTGGTTATGCCACAAGCTAAAAATTGCAGCTCCTGTGCATTTTGATCATACGTTATACACCTTCAGTGAATGGCGTCATGATGTTTCTTTCAATCATAAAGGCGATTGGGCTGAGTGGTTGAGTTCTCGCCATGAAGATCAGATTTATTGGCAAATCCCTGGAATCCAAGAAGCTGTCTTCAATACTGGAGAAGCTAACTACGTTCGCCTTCTTGGCCTCAAAAAGACTTCCTTTTATATTCCTGCCAGGATTCAGCGTCAGTATGGAAGGGAGCAATCCATTGTGCCTCCCCTTCGTCATTTCTATCCGCCTGAGGATCTCAAGCCCAAGATTGTCAAAGCCGTTTCATCTGCTTGGGATGTTCGAGTCATCAAATCTTTCAAGGAGTCAGTTGAGGAAGATAGTCGTCCAAAGAAGAAGTCTAGAAAGAGTGCTTAATGTCATGTTTTCTCTTATCAGTCTATCTTTGAAAGATCGAACCATGTACTCAAGCTTTAATGATCTATCAATAAAAGTTCACCTTTTTCTTTCAGTATCTTC
The DNA here is from genome assembly GCF_043159265.1 of Tasmannia lanceolata. NCBI lineage: Eukaryota > Viridiplantae > Streptophyta > Magnoliopsida > Canellales > Winteraceae > Tasmannia > Tasmannia lanceolata. The sequence continues at coordinate 6,375,536 of NW_027518701.1, read as the reverse complement.
GTCTATGCATACATCAGTGTCTACTTCTTTCTGATTTTAAATATGTCTTTCAAATATTACAGGGCCGTAGACACCATAGCTAACCCTAATACTCCTTGGGTTCGGGTCTCTTCTCGATTACAGAGGAAATCTGTATCCCCGCCACCTTCTCTGAGAACCCCAGCATCTCATTCTTTCCCGTCCTCATCCTCACCAATGGCAGAAAACCAGGACAGTCCTCCACTCGCTGCTATCACCGATACTCTTACCTTGATTCTCCGGCAGCTTCAAGAACTCAAGGAAGAGAACCAAGTTATCAAGGCTCAACTTTCTGAGAAGTTCGGACAATCGTTGTCCAAGGATAAAGGGCCTGTGCACCAAGCAGCTACTTCAGCAGCACCTGTCCAGCCAGTGTTCATCAATGTCCATGATAAAACCGAAGAAGATTTGGAAAAAGAGCAGTATAGCGAGAATCGCAGTAGACCTTCTCAGTCCATGGTTGATAAGTCTGTTATGGAGAAATTAGAGACTCTTACCAGAAAAGTTCAAGACATTCAGTTTCAAGACCAGGGTAGTTTCAATCCCAGTGATCTTACTCTATTTCCCGAAATCCGCCTTCCTGCTAATTTTCAAATGCCCGATTTCGACAAATATGATGGTGTGGGTTGTCCAATCACACATTTACAAATGTTCACCATCATGTGTCAGCCTCAAGGCTTATCTCCTGAGCAAATGGCTCAATTGTTCCCAGTTTCCCTAACCAAGGTTGCTAGGAGATGGTTCATGGTCTTGGACAAGACTCGTTACAGGACATGGAAGGATATCGGCGAGCAATTCATCAGGCAGTTCAAATATGATGATGGGACAGAAATCACCAGAAAGGATTTAGAGAGAACAAAACAAGACTCGAGAGAATCCTTTCTGATTTTTGTGAAAAGATGGAGGAGAATAGCAGCTCAGATGATGGAGCGCCCGTCTGAGGAGGAGCAAGTCCAGATAATCATGAAAAATATTTCCCCCCAGCTCCAGTATCACATGTCATTGCAATACTATCCAGACTTCAAACACTTCATTGTGGCTGGCACCCAGATAGAGGAGGCTATGGCTCAAGGTGTATTCAACCGTAGCAACCCAAATCCTAGAGATTTCAAAAAATCCCCACCAGCCCAAGTCAGTAGTATCTCCCATTCCAATGCTCAATCCTCTAAATCCCAGGAACCTCTAGTAATGGACTATGCTCAACCTGCGACCGCACCTCGGCAACAAGCCCGGGTAGAATTTACTCCTCTTCCCATTCCATCTTCGGAGGTGCTTAAGCAGTGTCTGGCTTCAGGTCGCATAACCCTACCTGCCACCCGGCCTCCCCCCAATCCTTTACCTGCCAATTGGCGAGCCGACCTACACTGTGAGTATCACAGGGGTCCTGGTCATCTTACAGACAATTGCATCGCCTTGAAATTCAGAATCCAGAAACTTATTGATGAGAAAGTCATTGCATTCCAACCAAGACCCAATGTTACCCAAAACCCGCTACCTGGTCATGCTAATCCTCCCGCTGCCGTTAATGCCATAACCATAGGAGATCCTGAGTTTGACCCTCTCACCCTCATATGTGCTTTAGAACCCATTTCTGAACCCGAAATCATCTTCTGTGATGAATCATACCTGAGGGAGTCTGTACCTCCCTTGGTAATCACCTATGAGCCACAAGTCCCTCAAATTATCACCTATGGTGAGCCAGAATTGGATGAAGTCAGACATGTGACAAGGGGTGGAAGAATTTTCAAACCTGCTGAATTAAGAGTCGAAAATCCAGGGGCATTGGCTCGAGGAGAGGAGCCGCAATACGTGAAGGACCCAGATGATGAAGTTGTTCAGCAGTTGAAGAAAACTCAGGCTGTCATATCTGTTTGGGGGTTGTTGATAGCATCGAAGAAACACAGAGAGGCTGTGTTGAAAGAACTGAATACCACACAGGTGTCCTCAGAAATATCTCCAGAGCAACTAGCTGAAGTTGTCGCTCTGACACACGCCACCAGGGCCATTAGTTTCTCAGACCAGGAGCTGCCTCCTCAAGGTCGGAATCATGCTAGAGCTCTTCATGTCACTGTTGTTTGCGAAGGCAAGAAAGTACCGTCTGTGCTGGTAGATAATGGATCCGCGTTGAATGTATGTCCATTAAGAACTGCCATTACCTTGGGTTTCGGTCCCACTGATTTTGCCGAATCAACCCTTGGTATCCTCGCATATGACAATACCCGCAGAAATGTGGTCGGAGTCCTTACCACCAGGATCGTTATAGGCGGTCAAGAATTTGAGGTGGAATTTCAAGTTATTGATATCAAGGCCTCGTTCAATATACTTCTGGGACGACCCTGGTTGCATAAGGAAGGTGTTGTTGCCTCAACCCTTCATCAAAAACTGAAGTTCATTAAAGAAGGAAAATTGATCACTGTCAGAGGCGACGAAGAGCCAGAAATAGGGCAGATAACAGGAGAAACTCGGATTCTTCCAGTTACAAAAGCAGATGATTACAACTTGAATGGTTTCGCATTCGATGTTACTGCTATTTCCTATGAAGATGCCTCTCGGGAGGAGTTGTATTTGCCTTTTGCCATCAGTCCTGTGGTTGCCAAGATGATGAGAAAAATGAACTACTTTCCGGGTATGAATTTAGGCCGTGATCCAAGCAAAGCGTCTCACTGGCGCCCAATCAAAGCAAACTCTGGAGCTTTCGGTCTTGGGTATATACCTACTGAGGAGGAGGAGGAATCCATGAAAGAATTGTTGAAATTGAAGGAAGAAATCCGCCGCACTGGAAGGATACTCCCGATGACTCCATATTCCTTATCAATGAATGGTCACTTTATCAAAGAAGGTGAGACTTCTCCATACTATGGGTTTTCTGAACCATGGTATGACTCAGTAACAGGGATCATGATACCAGGTTTTGAAATATTCAGTGGCCTTGCTCTCCCAGAAACAGAACCGCCGGTATATTGTGTTGAAAAAACTGTTGAGGATTGGATAGTCTGCCTTGAGCCAGATATGTTGGGGTCTTTGTTCGAAGAAGATGTGCCTGATGTTGTTTGTCAGGAGTTGCCCGTTTTAGATCATTCTAAAAAGCAAGAAGAGACTGACTGTGAAGATGTGCTGGTGGCAGTTATTCAGAGTAATGATACCTTTACTGAACCTCAGAGTCAGATTGCACCTGCAACAGAAAATCTTTCAAACTGGAGTTCTGATGTTTTTCCACCTTATTATATTGCTAAGTCAAGTCTAGTCAAGTCGAGTGAATCGGTGTCAGTGCCTAGTCCAGGCGAGTCATTTTCTGAGTTTATTTACTATGTGAATCCTGAGCCTGTTCAGGATGAGTCCAATGATAATGATGTAACTTCTTTCAATTCAATGAAATCTGATTCTCAGTATGTCTCTGTGTTTGCTTCTGACTTTAATAATAATGATAACACTCCCTCCTCAGACGAGGAAGAGGGGATCGACGAAACTCCCTTTGAATTACAGCATATGCTCAAACAAGAGGAGGAGCGCCGAGCCCAGCCTCTTAAAGATGAAATCGAAATTATAAACATCGGAACAGAAGATTTAATACAGGAAATACGAATTGGAAATACTCTATCATCTGAAGAGCGCGATGAATTAATAAACCTACTTAAGGAATATAAAGAAGTTTTTGCCTGGTCCTACAAAGATATGCCCGGGTTGAGCGAAGACATTGTTCAACACAAGCTACCTTTGTTGCCTGGGATTAAACCTAAAAAGCAGAAGCTAAGGAGAATGAAGCCTGAGTGGGTCCTGAAAGTAGAAGAAGAGGTTACTAAGCAGTTGAATGCTGGATTTCTGCAAGTGGTGGAATATCCAGAATGGCTCGCAAATATAGTACCTGTACCAAAGAAAGATGGAAAGGTGAGAATGTGTGTAGATTTTAGGGATTTGAACAAGGCAAGTCCAAAAGATGATTTCCCTCTACCACATATCGATATCTTGGTGGACAATACGGCCGGGCATGAATTACTATCTTTCATGGATGGTTTCTCGGGCTACAATCAAATTAAGATGGCACCCGAGGACATGGCTAAGACCTCGTTCATTACACAATGGGGGACATATTGCTATCGGGTGATGCCATTTGGTCTTAAGAATGCTGGTGCGACGTATCAAAGAGCAGCTACAGCTTTACTCCATGACATGATACATCGAGAAGTCGAAGTTTATGTCGATGATATGATTGTAAAAGCCAAGGAAAGGAGAGATCACATCCCGAACCTCAAGAAGTTCTTTGAAAGAATACTCAAATACCAGCTTCGCTTGAATCCTAGCAAGTGTGTATTCGGGGTTACCTCTGGTAAGTTGCTTGGATTCATGGTGAGTCAAAGGGGCATAGAGGTGGATCCTCAGAAAATTAAGGCTATCCAGGAGATGCCGCCGCCTAGAACCGAGAAGGAAATACGGGGGTTCCTAGGAAGGATACAGTTCCTAAGACGATTCATCGCTCATCTGACTTCAACTTGTGAACCTATCTTCAAGCTATTAAAGAAAAACTCTTCCAAAGAGTGGACGGCGGAATGTCAACAGGCCTTCGAGAAAATAAAGCAAAGTTTGTCTGAACCACCGATAGTAGCACCAGTAATACCGGGGCATCCATTGCTGCTTTACTTGTCAGTAACAGAAACCACAATGGGCTGTATGTTAGCACAGCAAGATCCAGAAACCAAGCATGAAAAGGCTGTATACTATCTTAGTAAGAAGATGTTGGAGTACGAACAGAAGTATACTGTCCTAGAAAAAACCTGCTTAGCTTTGGTTTGGGCTACTCAGCGACTCAGGCATTACCTTTTATCACATAAGGTCTTGCTCCTATCAAGGATGGATCCTCTGAAATATCTCTTTGAAAAACCAGCCCTGACAGGTAGGACTGCCAGATGGTTGTTATTGTTGTCTGAATTTGACATCACCCATGTAACCCAAAAATCAGTAAAGGGCCGAGCCATTGCTGAACAATTGGCAGAAGCACCCCAAGAAGAAAATCAGCCTTTCAAGACGATGTTCCCAGATGAAGAGATCATGATGGTAGAAGATGAATATCCAGAAACTGGTTGGACCCTCTATTTTGATGGAGCAGCAAACCAAACAGGACAGGGAGTAGGGGCATTGCTTGTGTCACCTCGAAATGAGCATGTTCCCCTTGCCGTTAAGTTACAATTCAATTGCACCAACAATATGGCAGAGTATGAAGCATGCATTGTTGGGCTTGAGGCTGCGTTGGCCTTAGGCATAGAGAATCTTGACGTATATGGAGATTCAATGTTAATCATTTGCCAAACCCAAGGAGAATGGAGAACCAAAGAAGAAAAGTTGCTGCCATATCATGAATACTTGGATGTTCTCGCTAAGCAATTCCAGCACATCACTTTCAGTTATTTGCCAAGGTTGAAGAATAGATTCGCCGATGCCTTAGCGACGTTAGCTTCTATGATTGACATACCTCACAATATGAAGATGAGGCCCATCACGGTTCAAGAGCAATGGGCTCCTGCATATGTTGATGCTATAGAGATAGCTGCAAGATGTCCCGATGGTAAACCATGGTATACGGACATAAAGAACTACATCTCGGGCCAGGGGCATCCCAATGAGGCGTCGAATAAGGAGATAAGGACTTTGCAGAGATTGGCGGCTAACTTTGTCATTTGTGGAGGAGAGCTGTATCGACGGTCCTTCGACGGAATTCAACTCTTATGTGTCACTGAAGATCAGGCAGAAGAAATTCTCGCAGATGTTCATGAAGGGGTGTGTGGACCTCATATGAATGGGAAGATGTTGTCAAAGAAGATCCTACGTCTGGGGTACTATTGGCCAACATTGGAAGCAGATTGTCACACATTTGTGAAGAAATGCTATAAATGTCAGATACATGCGAATCTCATCCATGTACCACCTACCGAATTGCATTCTCTTACTTCTCCTTGGCCGTTTTCGGTTTGGGGAATTGACATTATTGGCAAAATTTCCCCTAAGTCATCTAGTGGTCACGAGTACATACTCGTTGCAATTGACTACTTCACTAAGTGGGTTGAGGCCGCTTCTTATGCAAAGCTTACATCCGCATCAGTTGCTAAATTCATACGAACCAACATCATATGCAGATATGGAATTCCCCATGAACTTATCTCAGATAACGGATCTCATTTCAAGAAAGAAGTTATCACTCTTTGCGAAGAGTTCAAGATTAAGCATCATAAATCTTCACCTTATCGGCCGCAGACAAATGGAGCGGTGGAAGCTGCAAACAAAAATGTCAAGACTATCATTAGCAAGATGTCAGAAACTTATAAGGATTGGTCGAATAAGTTGCCGTACGCATTGTGGGCTTACAGAACATCAATTAGAGCTTCAACTGGGGCAACCCCTTACTCTCTTGTTTATGGTATGGAAGCAGTGCTACCTGTGGAGATCCGTGTACCTTCGCTCCGAGTATTGACTGAAGTCAAGTTGCCAGAAAATGAATGGGCAGACGCCAGATATAAAGAGCTGAACATGCTAGATGAAAAGAGGTTAAAAGCACTTTACCATGTGCAGGGTTATCAGCGCAGAATAGCCCGGGCTTTTAATAAAAAGGTTAAAATCAGAGATCTCGAAGAAGGCAATCTTGTTCTAAAAGAAAATCGAGCACCAGTGCTTGACCCAAGAGGCAAATTCAAGCCTAATTGGTCAGGGCCATACATCGTGGACCAAATCTTACCCGGAAAAGCCGTCAAGCTCCGTAATTTAAATGGAGAAATATTGCCGGAACCAACAAATCTTGATCAACTCAAGAGGTTCTATGCTTGAACACCAGAAGGCCGTCTTTTGGCCGAATAAAACCCAAATTCATAACCCAAAATCAAAAAATATATAACCTTTTGCAAACCCTTTCGAGCCTACATAAAATTTTCCTTCAAAACCCAATGTACTAGGGGCATTCCCCTGAACTACGCATGACCTGATTCCTACACTGGGATACGTAGGCAACCTGTTCACAGGTTCGGTCGAAACTCTTGCAAAACCTTAAGCCATTCTTTGAAAAGCTCTACCTCACCTGTAAAGTCCTTTTGGTGTTCAAAAAAAAAAAAAAAAAAAAAAAAAAAAAAATGGAGCTTGAAAATACGCTAGATTGAAAACCTGAAAAGGCGATCTAGGCAAAATTCAGGATCATTCCTCTGCTAAGTTGAAAACCTGAAAAGGCAGCTTAGGCAAAAGTTAAGGGGGTAGCCTGCTGAGTTGAAAACCTAAAAGGCGATTCAGGCAAAAGTTAAGGTTGAACGGTCCGCCAAGTTGAAAATCTAAAAAGGAATACTTGGTCGTGGTAAGATGGGGTTCACGCCAGAAGAATTACATCGACCTCTGAACTCTCAGTAGGTCAGGCAAAAATAACAATGATTCCCGAAACTAAGGGCATTAATTTCAAAACAATCCGAAAGTTGATAGAAGGATATATGAAGTATCACTGTCTTAAAAAATAAGTGAAGATGTTTATCAGTGGAGAAACATTCTTTAAAAGAGGCTAACCTAACCCAAAAGAAAATACTGATAAGTCAGAAGCATCACGAGATCACTTGAGTAATCTTTCTTATTTTGTCTTTTTATTACCAATGTCTGTGGTTCTATTTTTAGAAAAATTTACAAATGCTATTTTAAAGAATTGTTGTAGGGTGCAATCACTCTGAAGGCAGGTTCATTAACGGATTCCGAGAAACTTGGAAAAGGTGCGACTGTCACGAATGGTGAAAAATCGTTGCAAGAATGATCTCTGGTCAATGAATAGAAGAAGGTTAGAAGGCCTTAAACTGGGGCAGGTTGCTAATAAAGTGGCATCTCATATTCAAGCCTTGAAAGACCTTTGCTGCATGGTGGTATTGAATCATTTGCTTCCAAAATTGTTAATTGGAGATTCCAGTTCCCCCTTTCCTGATAATCTCTGTTATCATATACTCTCTGAGTCCATTTGAAAGTGGTCTTCTTTCTTTGAACATCATACAAATATGATATCTCATTTCCTTGGAACTCCGTAAAAATACGGTATTCCATTTTCTTCTAAGTCCATTCAAAAATGTTCTCTTATTCTCTTTGAGCATCATACAAATATGATACCTCATTTCTTTGGAATTCCGTAATTCATCAAATCCAATTCTACGTCAAAATTCAAAATCCCAAAATTCATCAACTCCAATCCTACGTCAAATTCAAATTCCCCAAATTCATCAAATCCAATTCTACGTCAAATTCAAATTCATAAAAAAACCTCCAAATTCATTAATCTCAACCGAAGATTGAAGCCGTAAAAATACGGTATTTCATTCTGAGTCCATTAAAAAATGTTCTCTTATTCCCTTTGAGCATCATACAAATATGATACCTCATTTCCTTGGAACTCCGTAAAAATACGGTATTCCATTCTCTTCTAAGTCCATTCAAAAATGTTCTCTTATTCTCTTTGAGCATCATACAAATATGATACCTCATTTCCTTGGAACTCCGTAAAAAATACGGTATTCCATTCTCTTCTGAGTCCATTCAAAAATGTTCTCTTATTCTCTTTGAGCATCATACAAATATGATACCTCATTTCCTTGGAACTCCGTAAAAAATACGGTATTCCATTCTCTTCTGAGTCCATTCAAAAATGTTCTCTTATTCTCTTTGAGCATCATACAAATATGATACCTCATTTCTTTGGAACTCCGTAAAAATACGGTATTCCATTCTCTTCTGAGTCCATTCAAAAATGTTCTCTTATTCTCTTTGAGCATCATACAAATATGATACCTCATTTCCTTGGAACTCCGTAAAAAATACGGTGTTCCATTCTCTTCGAGTCCATACAACTACGTTCTCTTATTCTCTTTGAGCATCATACAAATATGATACCTCATTTCTTTGGAACTCCGTAAAAATACGGTATTCCATTCTCTTCAGGTCCATACAACTATGGTCTCTTACTCTCTTTGAGCATCATACAAATGTGATGTCTCATTTCCTTGGAATTCCGTAATTCATCAAATCCAATTCTACGTCAAAATTCAAAATCCCAAAATTCATCAACTCCAATCCTACGTCAAATTCAAATTCCCCAAATTCATCAAATCCAATTCTACGTCAAATTCAAATTCATAAAAAAACCTCCAAATTCATTAATCTCAACCGAAGATTGAAGCCGTAAAAATACGGTATTTCATTCTGAGTCCATTAAAAAATGTTCTCTTATTCCCTTTGAGCATCATACAAATATGATACCTCATTTCCTTGGAACTCCGTAAAAATACGGTATTCCATTCTCTTCTAAGTCCATTCAAAAATGTTCTCTTATTCTCTTTGAGCATCATACAAATATGATACCTCATTTCCTTGGAACTCCGTAAAAAATACGGTATTCCATTCTCTTCTGAGTCCATTCAAAAATGTTCTCTTATTCTCTTTGAGCATCATACAAATATGATACCTCATTTCCTTGGAACTCCGTAAAAAATACGGTATTCCATTCTCTTCTGAGTCCATTCAAAAATGTTCTCTTATTCTCTTTGAGCATCATACAAATATGATACCTCATTTCTTTGGAACTCCGTAAAAATACGGTATTCCATTCTCTTCTGAGTCCATTCAAAAATGTTCTCTTATTCTCTTTGAGCATCATACAAATATGATACCTCATTTCCTTGGAACTCCGTAAAAAATACGGTGTTCCATTCTCTTCGAGTCCATACAACTACGTTCTCTTATTCTCTTTGAGCATCATACAAATATGATACCTCATTTCTTTGGAACTCCGTAAAAATACGGTATTCCATTCTCTTCAGGTCCATACAACTATGGTCTCTTACTCTCTTTGAGCATCATACAAATGTGATGTCTCATTTCCTTGGAAGCCGTAAAAATATGGTATTTCATTCTCAGTCCATTCAAAAATGGTCTTTTCTCTTTGAACATCATATAAATGTGATGTCGAGCGGCACCGCAGCGGGATTTTTTTTACTACATTCCAATTCTAGGACTTCGTTTTGGGTTTTACATTAGGTAGTAAATGCTTGCGTCTAGGTTCCGTAGAGTCTTTTGTCGATTAAAGCTACGCAAAATGGTTCTGTCATTTTGACTTTGGTATTCGATGACTACGTCATCTCTACCAAAGAGGGGCATCTGTAGACACCCCATTTTGCTCTGCTTTGATTAAAAAAGAAATTAGGGTTTCGCTGTCAATTTTTCAATGTTTTCTATTCCGGTGTTCGTCCCTTACGCTTTCTCAAATCTTTCTGGTCATTTCTGCATTGTTCTGATTTTTTCCGCTAAAGTGCGGAGAAGGGTTATTCGTGAGAATCCGAGCAAGGGAGAATTTGTACCCGTTTGGTGGGCCCGCATTGAACATTTGTTTAAAATTGAATCAACCGGGGGCCCACATTGTGGGGCCCGCGTTGTGGGGCCCACGTTGTGGGGCCCGCGTTGTGGGGCCCGCGTTGTGGGGCCCGCGTTGTGGGGCCTCAATGGGGCCTCTTGTGAGGCCTCTTATGAAGAGCAATGATGGTAGCTCTCCACTAAGACAACATGATGGGCCCTCCACTAAGAACAATAATGATGGATTCTCCACTAAGGAACATGATGGGCCCTCCACTAAGAACAATAATGATGGATTCTCCACTAAGAAACATGATGGGCCCTCCACTAAGAACAATAATGATGGATTCTCCACTAAGAAACATGATGGGCCCTCCACTAAGAACAATAATGATGGATTCTCCACTAAGAGGGACAACATGATGAGCTCTCCACCAACATATCTCTCTCTCTCTCTTTCTCTCCCTATATATATCTTCCTTCCCATCCATAAAAAGAAAGAGAAATTTATCTTCCATTATCTCTTTCTCTTCCATTATCTCTTCTAATCACTCCCTCCAATCCCTTTCCTCAATATATTCTTCCATCCCTCTCCCTAATATTCTTCTTCCATTATCTCTTCACTCCCTCAATCACTCCCTCTAAACACTCCAGAGAAAGCGAAAGACGGCGGAGCGGATCGGCGGCGGCAGGATTTTTTATATTTTTTTGGATTGGGCGGAGATCTTCACCACAGGTAGGTGCATTGTTCTCAAAATATTTCTGTATTTTTCCGAATTTTTCTGATTTTTTCACAAATTGTGTTTTAAAAATGGAAAACTCTTCAAAAAAACATCTTTTGACGAAGAAAAATTAAATTATATACCAAACAGATTCTACAATTAATGAAATTTCGTGGGAAAATAATATGTTACTGATTCATTTTACCATGAATTTATAAAGATTTTTGGAGTTTATTTGGTATATTATTTAATATTTTCTTTGAAACTTATCAGATTTTAGGAGAATTTTTACTAACATCAGATCATCATTAAAATTCATAAAATTTTTACAGTAGTCTTATCTTCCATATTACTTGTTACTGTAAAAGTTTCGTGTTATTTGGATCTGTTTTAATATGGGATGTAGTGTTAATTTATAATCTGGTCTGGAAATTGTAAAATCCGAAATTGGTAGTAACTAATTTCTAAAATTCATGAAAATCTCACTGCATGCTATTTTGATTCATATAGTATTTATGTAGAAATTGCATAGAATTTAGAGTTATATTTCTACTAGTTTATGTGTTAATTGTGCAATCTGGACATTTAATGGTTTAATCAAGATTAAATGTGAATTTAATGTAAAAATATGCAAAACTCATCCTGTAAGCTACATACATTTTCATCTTGCTGCTGTAGAAATTTCAAATCATTTCGAATTTATTTGCAACAATTTCACTTGTAAAACCGCTCATATGCTTAAAAGTGATAAAATCCATGGAAAATTCGAAATTAATTGAAAATCATATAAAAATTCCTAAAGAACTTTAAAATTCTGTCACATGTTCACTCCTTAATCCATTGAAACAGAAATTTTAGGATCTTTAGATTTTCCTGGAAAAATGGCCAGTGCATCCATAATCGTATCCCAATTGCAACTTGATCTTTGACAATTTGAATATTTAAGTTATAGCATGTTGTTGGCTCCGAGGTTATTGTCCACGGAAATCCTGAGATTCTGCCAGGCAATAAGATGCTATAACCTAAGTATTAAATTGCACAAGGAAAGAGCGCACGATTCCCTCCTTTGGATGCCATTCAAGGCCGAAATTGGTGAACCCTAGAACCATTGGTAATCCTTAAATGTCTAGAAACTGAAAATCTTCGAAATCTGAAACTCATTAACCTCGAGAACTTAAATCGATTTATCTTGTGTCTTTCGGAACCATTGGATTATGGTTTCCAATCTAAGAACCATTAGAGTCCAATTTAGGAACACTGGTGTCGTGCCGTGTCCTAGGTTTTAGGGAGTCCTAGAGTTAGGAGTCCAGCCTCATCACGGACGCTTGCTATGAATAGCAACCGTACCATAGGTCTAGTTACACTAGTCACCCAATCTTTCCTTAAGACAAGCCTAGTAAACTAGGGTGTAGGCAAACCTGCATTAGTCTAAGGAACAACTTGCATTTAGATAAGAATCATACAGCATCTTAGATGAAATCCTAAGATAATAAAATCCTCAACTTGAATTAAATAACTACTTTTAAAACTGTTGAAATAGTCAAATCCGTTTAAGTCGGTGTCCTAGTTGAGTTAGGCATAAGTAGCTTAGCTTAGGTGCACCGAACTACGTCGACTCTGATCCCAGTGAGGCTTGGGTACGTAGGCAGCTTGGATGTCTGATGGCATACCACCCGCGAGTCGGCACCACAACAAATTGTGGTGTTTTGTATATTAATTTTCTTGTAAATACTTAATCAAATCAGTTAGGGTTTTCCATGAAATTAGAATTCTAGGAGAACTTTCACTTAGAATGAATCCAGACAAATTAATAAATCAAGATACACATCTAGGATTCACATTGAAATTAGATTCTAGGATGCATGTCACTTAGTTCGCACATTAACATAGAGTTGAATGAGCCATTTAAAATAAATTTAAAAGAGTTAGCTTTTGGAATCGAAGACCGATTATCGGACAGGAATGGTGCATGTGGTGGATAACTCCCCATACCTTCCATTCTTGTAACCAGGTAGCGAGTCTAGATTTCTGGTTAATTACGGGTCCTAGATCCCACATCTAGGTGGCGACTCTGTCAGTCTCTTTCGTGTGGAATTCGGATTGCCTTAGTGATCCCAAGTTTACAGGAAAGACAAATTCAAATCAATAATTAAAATGCACACGCCAATCGCGTGGGTACGAGAGACCAAGAGAGAGCGCGCGGCGGCTCGCGCCCCACGCCCCTCTCGCGGGATCTGGCTCCCACACCTTGCTGAGAGTCCTACATTACTGAGTTTCTATTCATTTACCCTTATGTTGAGTTGTGAGGATCACCCTGTATAGCCGTCATGCTGCCGAATTTTATATAAACACCTTGAGCGCGATCACTATCTTTTCAGAGTTATCGATAAGCCATGAGTTTACTCTACCACGATCCTTTTAGGGCCGTCATGCTGCCGGATTTTACTCAATTCATTTTCAGTGTGATCGTTATCCTTTGGGATTATTGATAAGTCATGTGCTTACCCTACCATGATCCCTCTTACAATGGTTATGATGCTGGTTCCTACCCAATGCAGAGATGCGTTTGTATTATCTCTTGTTTCAACTTGTGTACATAATTTTCATGAGATTGCCTCATACTAAAGTCAGTGTCTGTCAATTCCATGACATGAGTCTGACTTACTTCACCTTACCCGTTGACAGCATCAGTTTTCCCTCACCCTGCTCAGACAAAATGGCCATATCTGAAGATTTCCTAAAGAAAATGCAAGAATCGGTAATGAACCTATCTAGGGAGTTCTCTAATGTGAAGGAGGATTGGAACCAGCTGAAAAACCTAGGTAATGAGAAGTCTTTGACCGTTGAGGACTCTGTAGTCCAAAATCCTCCTCCTCTGATCTCTGTTCCTGTCCAGGCCATTGTAGAACCAATCAGTGGTTCTAAAGACAAGGAGCATGTTGACGAGAAGAATCTGCCACTTCCCACTGCCGTAAGAAAAGAGGAAGAACTTGCAAAAGAAGTTGAGAAATTACCTCCTACGATCTCTGTTCCTATACCAGCCGCAGTAGCGTGTCTTGATGATTTTAAAGGTAAGCAACATGTTGAAAAGAAGTGTCTTCTAACCCCTACTTCAGAAGAAAAAGTGAAAGAACTTGTCAAAGAGACTGAGAAGTTAACCTTTGATCAACAGAAGGTGAAGAACCCAAAGAACGATAACAAACTTGTTGTTTATTCCAAGAAGATCGGCGGTATTGAGTCATCTCACCAAGCATCTCAAATTGTCATGCATAAGTCTGATGAAGTAGAAGAGAAATTAGTAAAGAAACCTAAGAAGATATTCACTCAATTGCCGAGACCTCCAGCAGTCATTCTCCGAAAACTTGTTAAGGATGGGCAGTTGAAACTTATGGCTCCAAAGCCACCACCTAAGGTTCTTCCAAGGTTCTACAACAAGGATGAATACTGTGAATATCATCAAGGCCCTGGTCACATCACTAATTGTTGTCGCTCTCTCAGATTTGCAATCCAAGACCTCGTAGATAGAGATCGTCCCATTTGGCCCGGGTTTAATGCTACACAACATCCTTTGCCAAGACATGTTACAATTTCTTCAGCTGGTACTAAAGCTAACTCGATGGTTGAGCCTTTTGAGGATCCCATTATCACCGCTCATCCCACCTTTGAGTTAGGGAGTTCTTCAGTTACAAATTTGGGAATGTCAGAGTTTGAGATGTCAGGAGGTGGTTATATGCCAGAAAGAATATCACCACTGCCAGTTATTGAAGATCAGCTTAAGCTGGATCGACAAGATCTGCGCCAGGGTTGAACCCCAAGTCATTGACATCATGGAAGAAGGTGTACTACTCATATATTTTCAGTTCCAGTTCGTCATTATCGAAAAAAAAAAAACAAAGTGTGTCATGTTTGTCAGTCGTGTTCATTCATAGTATGTTGTTTCCATCCTTTGTCAAGTTCAATGTAGAGCCCATTGAGGCGCGTCGAAAAAAGAAGAGAGTTACTGATGTACTTAAGAGTCTTCGATTCAATAAAGTTTTTGGTTTGGTTTCAAGTCTTCGATGTTCTGTGATTCACTCTTTAGATCTAATGTTTAAACAACTAAAGACGCCCTCTTGGATGAGATTGCAGACGAAATTCCCCTCGAGATCTGAAAAGGTCAAACGAGAGGAAGAGCGTCTAGCATAGCCACTTGAAGAAGAAATCGAAGTTATCGATAGTGGTATCGAAATCCGAAACTCGGGAAAGATGGATTGGCAAAACGTTATCTCCCGAGGAGCGTGAGAAATTGATAAACCTATTTAGAGGGGTTCAAGGAAGTCTTGTTTGATCCTACAAGGATAAACCGGGTGAATGCTCTGGTGTGATGCAAGACAGGGCTCCACCATCTTTAGACATCAAGTTGAAAGTGAAAATTTTAGAAAGTGAAGCATCAGACATCCAGTGGAGCTGGACATTTCTAATGTATAAAGGCAAAAAAAAAAAAAAAAAAAAAAAAAGAGGCAATGAGTTTGTAAGACAAATCTTTTGAAATATCGAAGACCCAAATGATAGAGTCAATGAGATGGATTGCATATGGGAATCGTCTTCAACATTTGGAGACTCGTGAGAGTTGTTGATCTGAACATGTATCCGAGATTTTCTAAGACAAGAGATGGAGCACCGTGGTTGAAGTCTCGCCAGGAAACCGCCAGACTCCTCGACAAAAATATTCAAAGTTTTTGAATCTTATGTAAAAGAGCTTGCAAGTCAAAACACCGGGAGGCCATCCTTGGGCGTTTGAACCTTTATAGCCAAGATCCCAACGTCATAAAATCCATTTGTAAACCTTTTGGGCCAAAGGTCAAATCAAACCCTTTCTTTCTAGCCACAATATAAACCAGGGGCATTTTTTTTTAAGGGTTTGAACTACGTTATGACCTGATCCCCACCTCTTCAGGGGTACGTAGGCGTCTGATTAATTCAGATTCGGTCAACCTTGGGGATAAAAGCTGAATGATTCCCCTTTCAAAATTTTGAAGCTTAAAGCTAAACCATCCTTTGTTTAACCCCAAAGCGAACTACGCGGATCTGATCCTCCATTTTTGGGGTACGTAGGTAGTCTGGCAAGACCAGATTCGGTCCAAATCGTTTGAACTTTAAATATCCCACCCCTTTTGAACCTAAGCCTTCCTAGAAAGTCCATCTGGTGAAACAAGCAAAGGTTCGAGGCGAATCAAAAGAAGAACAAAAAAAAAAGAGAAAAATGAGAGTCTGAAGACCCGCTAGGTTGAAAACCCGAAAGGGCGGCCTAAATGAAATCATGTGCTTGCTAAGTCATTAACCAAAGGGATTGGCTTATGCAAAGTAAGGGTAGCGGTCTGCTGGATTGAAATTTTGAAAAGGCAATCTAGTCAGAGGCGAAGAATTCCCATGAAGAGAAAATTGATGAGATACCGAAGGAGTTCTTCAGTTGTGCAGAATTTTCAAAGTTTGAGTTGTGACTTCTTTTGAAGAGAGAAATCAAGGAGACGGAGAAGCAACCACTACACAGGGCAGGATCCGGGAATCCGAGTAGTATCAACAAGACTTACTTTGATATCCTTTTAAACTAGGGGCATTAAGACTGAGCAATCCGAAAGGGGTAATAACCATGACGGAATCCTGATGGAGGAAATTAGATCCTCTTGACATGGTTTTCGAGATTACTCTAAGAGTGGCTAGCCTTACCATAATAAAATAGCACATTTTATCTAAGGGTGAATCAAAAGTGAGTCAAGTCTCTTGAGTAATTTGAGTCTGCTTTGATTGAGTCATTGGAAGTCTTTTTCTTATTTTTTATCATTTTTTCTCTCAATGTCCGAAGTGTTTGGCACTGGAAGAGCGAGAGTATACCTTTTTTAAATGTGAAGAAAATTCAGAATAGGTCCTGGTTTAGAAATCAAGGAAAGGGCAAGAGACATTTTGTTCATACTTGCCGGATACATCGAACCTCAAATAGTGGTCAATGAAAGGAGAAGTCTTTGAGCTTAGCCATTTTCCCATCTTTATTCCCAGGAAAGAACCCATGCAAATCCAAAATTTCTTTATCTATCCTTGTTCTACTTTCCTTGAGACTCTTGTCATGGAAGTACAATACACTAGGGGCATCTTTTATGACTTGCGTCATAAAAGATATCAAGCATACAAAGGCAATCAGTGCCAGTATTTACAACAAGTTGAAGTAACAGAGATGCGAGCACGTCTTGAGCCAAATCTCCGAGCTCTTCAAATGAGCCCTCTTTCTTAAAAGAGTCAATTCCCAAAGAAAATCAATTTCCCCACCGGAGTTTAGAATTTGCTCCCGCAACCTTCAAACCTCAGCAGAATGCTTTTCACTTGTTAAAGAAGGGTAAACACCTGAAAGCCCCGTCAAGTACTTAAGTCTGATCCTCAGCAAGGAACTCATACTCCCAATTATCTTGGCAAGAGAAAGCTAATTCCAGAAAAATCTAAAAAAATCCAAAAATCAATTCTCCATTCAATAAATTAGTCCTCTATATTCATTCAAGGCTCTTCGTGGTCTACCATTTAGGAATACCATGGACCCTTGCTTCCCGAGTGGCTCTTCGTGATCTGACTTTCGAGTTATATCACGGACCCACTATCCATACTCATTCTATTCATCTCCATTGCTTGTCATTATCCTTGTTCATCCTTGGCTCTTCATGGTCTACCAGTCAGGTACACCATGAACCCTTGCTCCCTGAGTGGCTCTTCGTGATGTGTCCTCTCAGATATATCATGGACCCACTATTCATAGTCATTCCATTCATATCTTTTACATGTCATTGATCCTTTCCTTAATCATTGCTTCCTTGGCTCTTCATGGCTTATTACCATGGACCCTTGATTCCTTCTTTCTTGGCTCTTCACGGCTTATCACCGTGGACCCTTGATCCTTGCTTCCTTGGCTCTTCATGGCTTAATACCATGGACCCTTGATTCCTTCTTTCTTGGCTCTTCACGGCTTATCACCGTGGACCCTTGATCCTTGCTTCCTTGGCTCTTCATGGCTTACTACCATGGACCCTTGATTCCTTCTTTCTTGGCTCTTCACGGCTTATCACCGTGGACCCTTGATCCTTGCTTCCTTGGCTCTTCATGGCTTATTACCATGGACCCTTGATTCTTTCTTTCTTGGCTCTTCACGGCTCATCACCGTGGACCCTTGATCCTTGCTTCCTTGGCTCTTCATGGCTTATTACCATGGACCCTTGATTCCTTCTTTCTTGGCTCTTCACGGCTTATTACCGTGGACCCTTGATTCCCGCTTTCAAGGCTCTTCGTGGCTTATCACCATGGACCCTTAATCAAAATTTTCATTCAACTGCTGTTCTTTCTTATCTAGTTTGGTAAAAAGTTGGACCGCAACTCTATCTGGTTATTTTTGTTGTTCGTAATGAAAGCCTGAGTCATGTTTTACATGATTCATTGTTCTGCAGTATACCGCTGCCCGCGTGTGGATTTAGGTAACCGCCGCCCCACGTGTGGATTTAGGTATGCCTGCGTTTGTTTCTTTGGTATGTTACTATGTTTTGTTTGGTGAGAGTTTCTCTCACCAATATATTTTGATTGCCGAGTTATGTGTCCCGCGTTTTACCAAATTACTCATAAGTCATGTTGAATGTTGAAACTTCGGAACCAAAATCCATTTTACCCTCGTAAGTACCGTTTTAAAACCAGAAAACCCAAAAATTTGTTTTGCTTTATTTTTCGGGTCGATCAAAATGTGTTGTCTGTTCAGCTTTGCCATTCGTGTGACAAGTACACTCTGCCAAAGAGGGGCATCTGTAGACACCCCATTTTGACAGGGCCCTAAAGTCCCTAAAATAGAGTTGAGGCCTCAGAGTTAAAAAAAAAATAATTCCAGAGAGAGTGGGCCCAAAATGAGAGGAAAGATTTAGTTTCCATCAGCTTATGGCCCACATTTGTGGGTACAAATTCCCCAAGAAGTCGCTAGTGATCCCGAGGATCCCCCTGCAAAATTTCAAGTGATGGGGTTGAGAAATGGGAGATAAGACAAGCGGAGTGTGTGCAATAATCAAAGATGGATGCGTTGGGATGAATTGTCAAAGCTTGGGTGTGCAAATATCCCCCCCTTTTACCATAAAAGTCAAAGGCTTTGTAGGGATTTGCTATGTTTAGAAGGGTGTTTGAGTAATCCCCATGTTGCTTTTGCTTTAAGCAACCCCTAATAACCTTTGGATCGAATCAGGGGTTGGGATCATTTAGAGAGAAGAGATTCTTTGCCCCCTTTTCTACATGGACCCCCCCCCATATATGCCAAATGAATAACCATATATACCCTAAGAGGGGCTGTCCCAGTAAATAAAAGGGGTGGAATATATCACTTCCCTTAGAATAAAAGGGCTAGGCTAGGTTTTTTCCCAGGGGGAGAAAAACCATTTTCACGAGAGAAACAAAGAGAGAGAGAGAGAGAGAGACCCACCTCCTCCGGCCGGCCAACCACCTTCTCCGGCATCCTCCTGGCCAGCCACCTTCTCCGGCCACTCCCCCTCGCCGCCGGTCAGCACCATCTCCCTCTTCTTCTTCTTCTTCTTCTTCTTCTTCTATTTCCACTCACCACCATCCTCCGGGCGATCATCATCCATCTCCACCAACTTCAACCACCGACCCTCACCTCTGTTTCAACCCCATCTTCCAACCACTGCAACCCAACCCTCAAACCCATTTCAAACCCAAAAACCCCTTTCTCTGTAATCCGGCCACTCTTCTCCGACCACCATACCCCTATTCCATTTCCCATTTCTCTATTTTTCATCTCCATCTCTTCCACTCATAAGCTCCGACCGGATTTAGCCAAAACCCATTTTCTTCGGCGAGCTTCCATGGATTCCGGCGAACCTTGCTACCTCCGGCCATCTCCCTAGCAGCCACCACCGACTACCTCCTCTATTTTACCCCTTTCCCACTTCCATTTTAACCTCTACCTCCGGCCAGTCAACTCCTCTTCTCCGATTACAGCCACCACGGATTCCGGTCACCTCCAATCCAAAACCCACTTCCCACCGACCATCCTCTCAACCTCTTATCCATTTTTTCCCTTTTCCTTCATTTTCTCCACCCAACCACCTCCACCACAAACCCCATGTCCAACCCATCCCCTGTTCTATCTAAAACCCTTTTTCACCGGGCAGATTCATCCGCCCAATTTTTTTTTATATCCCACCGAATCTGTAATTTGTCAAATATCCTCTCTGGGTCTGCGAGTAAATGTGGCTGTTGAATTTGGGATTGTGGGTTTTGGGTCATGGACATTTGTAGGGTCTGGGCGTTTACAGGAGAGTGAATCAATGTATTAGATAATAAGAAATCCAAGCGGCGGCAAGCGGGAGAGCTAGAGCGGGAAACCGGAACCCATCCACGCCTATTTGTAGAGCAGGGAAGGCGATCCAAGAGGTAAAAATTAATTTCATTTTCTCCCTGCAATTTTACTTCGTAATCATCTTTTTGTGTGTGATTGTCTCGCTGACGGGTGTTCCGTTCATTACCAAGTAGTTCTGAAATTTTCTTTGATTGAAATTCTTGTGAGTTTTACTCGATTCATCTATTCATAAATTTTCATGTTTTACTCGTGATTTTATACTTTCTTGCTGCTCATCGTGTTGATCTTGAGATTTATATCCTATCCTTTTTGTTTTGATTGAAAAAGAGTTGTTTGGATTTCACAAATATCATTGCCATTCTTCGTTGTCTTAGATTGCATGAAAACAGTCTTTCTTCCTCATGTAATTTACTCCATTTCATGGCATGTAGAAAATTGGAATCAACCCAAATTGTGGGGTCAGAGGATGGGATAGGAAATATAATTGCAGAGGCTTGGTATTTTCTAAAATGATATTCCTGTGTAATGATCTATGATAAAATTCATCTAGTGATGCTCTGTGAGTGATTTATTTCATTTCAAGATGAGTGGCAGTATACCAAAGGAGATAGGCAATTTGACATCTTTGGAACTACTCCACGTGAGCAATAATTCAATTAGTGGGCAAATTCCACCTGAGCTTGCCAGATTGCCGAAGCTTGTGCACTTGCTGCTGGGCAGTAGCAGCTTATCTGGGTATCTCCCACCCGAGTTATCTCAATTGCCCTACCTTTTCCTGCTTCAGCTTGATAGCAACCACTTCGATAGTGAAATTCCAGCTTCTTATGGCAACATGTCAGAATTTGTTAAATTGAGTCTTAGGAATTGCAGTTTGTGAGGAGCCGTTCCTGACCTAAGATTGATACCTGGATTTAACTATTTAGATCTCAGCTTTCACCCACGAATCTGTCCCGGTTTCGAGCATCATATCTGTCACCTTAGCTTTCTCTTTCCTTCCCTTTCGAGGTTTCTCTTAGTCTTAGGATTTTCCTTAGATCTCAGGGTTCCTATATCGTCCATTGATTTCAGAAGTTTTCTGTCGGTTCTCTGGGCAATGATAAGGTTACTTGGAGCCCGTCTTTATATTTCTGTGGCTCACCATTTTCGCACTAAAAATCTGTCCACTTTTCAGCGATGTTTTGCACTAAATTTTTTATAAATTGGGAATATCATTGAGTATATTTGTATAATCTGTTGATATTTTTAATACTCTTCTTATCTTAAACCTTGAGTTAGGTTCTAAAGGTGGTTATGAATGGACTGTTCAGGTGAGATTATTTTGAAGCTTATCATATTTGTTTAAATTTTATTTAAATAAATTGTTTTAGGAAAGAAGGAGATCAGATAACTACTCTATTCGATATTATCGACATGAGTACTGTCTGATTTCAAGGCGGGATTAGAAATATTATCTTGTGTATTATGATATCAGATGATTACTCTAGCATCATCTGATTTCATCCCCATATTGCGGTGGTGTTTGTGGTTGGGCATAGAAGGGTTTGATATTGTTTTTTTACTTTATTAGGCTATCCAGCGGCTGGTCTGGACTAATTAATGTTGTTTATTATTTTATGATTGCTATTAGGTTGTGTATTTTTTAATTGAAAATTCTTCTTTGCTTAACACTTGATTTATTTTTATAATAATTGAATGGAAATCTGAGTTTATTTGATAACCTTTTTCTTCACTTTGATTAGAGACTAACTCAGTCTTGTTAGAGCTTTGCTTGCTTGGAATCTTGGATCGTTTTCTCTGTTCTTGGGGCACTATCTTTCTTGTTGTGATTTGTCTCTTTGAGACGCCAGTTTCTTGTGGTGGTTCGTCTCTTTGAGACCTTTGTTGCTTGTTTGGGGTTTCCCCTTTTTGCTTTAAGGCTTTGCCTTAGTTTATGGTATTACTTGCGTGTCCCCTTTAAGATTGAAAACATTTAAAGGTTTAGAGCATTGGAAAAGCTTTAAAATCCAAAAACATTAGAAATTTAAAACTCAAAAACATTTGAAAACTTTAAGAAAACCTTAAAAAATCTGAAGTGTTGAGTGTTTTCTTTTAGAAGCGTAGTTTGAGAGTTCGTTTCGAACTACGTTGGCTTGATCCTCTTCCACGAGGTACGTAGTGCAGCCTGAGATACTTATCTCAGGTCCAGCCAAACTTTGTAAATAAATCATTTAACCCTTTTTAAAAATACCAAAAATCTTCCAAAGCATTGTTTTTTTCGAAAAAATCTTCCTCTAGAGTTAGGACTTTGTCTTAGATAGAGAGTTTTAGAGTTGAGGTTTTGTTTTGATTTGTTGTCTGTTTGTTGTGTGCTTGTTTTAGAGTTAGGGGTTTGTCCTAGAGTTATAGGAGCGCCTCCGTCCGGTCAGTTGGCGATTCAGATCGCCGACTGATGACTAGGTCTAAGATGCGTTAGTGATCCCATTATTTTCCTTAGGAAATACAGCCTAGTTATACATAGGTTGTAGGAACCACCTGCATTAGCTTAGGGCTAACTTGCATTTAGTTAGGGCATATAGGGTGTCCTAAAATCTACAATTCACTGGAATTTAAATAATCGTTCAAGAAGCTTTAATAATTAGTCCGGTCTTTTAGATCGAGTCTAAGATAGAGGTCTAGGTGTCTTAGGCATCCTAGTTTAGAATAGGTGCGAAGAACTACGTTGCCTTGATTCTCGTGGAGGCGGGGATACGTAGGCTTCTTTGGATGAACATCAGACCATCCGAAGGCTCGGGCTAAATCGTTTTAGAGTCTTAGGATTTTTGTGGTGTTGTTATATTATATATTTTGTTGTGTTTTCTTACTTTCTTGTGCAAACCTTATACCTGTAGCTGTAGCATGCATGTGTTTGTCCACCAGAACTTAGACACCAGTTAGGTATGTCACTCACAACCTAGCAATATTTAGGTGGCACCTCTTTCATTTATTTTTTATGTGTTTATTATTTCTATTCTCAGGAAATGCATGTTTAGATAGACGACTCCTGAGGATTGTTCCCATTTCACATGATTTTTGCCCAAAACTCTTCGAGGTTAATAATAAATGGCATAAGAGACCAAGTGTTCGCACTCGGGGCGAATTGGGGGCGCTCTTCGGACCTTCTCCATTCGTCATCAGGCACGGACCTTCTGTATCTCTGGTTATCCATTGCAAACAGAGCATTTGTTTTGGTTCCATGGCGTGTCCATGGATGGCGACTCTGAGTTATATTTTCAGATATATCTTGGTTTCGAGCTCTGGCTCCGGATCAGGATGTATCTTTCTTTTTATGTCGCCACTCATGCTATGCTGTGAGGGTGGCATCCGTTTCGAGAGTTCCCTGGTAGAGCTCTCCTTCACATTGTGGAGATCTTAGAGGATTGCAGGAGGGATCTCGCGTCCCTCGGCAATGTCCTCAGGATCGGGGTCCACAATCTCTTGTTCACGTAGTGATACGCCGGACACTGGTACAGTATATCGAACATGGATTCGCGCTAAGGGAACTCTTGGCCTTACTCCTAGATTAACCCACACATGCATGTAGTATACGAACACATGTGCATCACGTGTGTGAGCCTAGCTTAGGATATCCTACCCATTTGTGTCTAGATTAGGCCGTGGTCCATCTTCCAATGGCTACAATCGGTCCCTAGGTGCACAAACAAAGTCATGAGTCGAGATCCTCTCTCCACTCTGCTAGATTAGGATTAGGGTTTGATGCCGTCTGGTAACACTGTTAAAATGTACGAAGATTAAAAACTTTCCCTTTGAGGTTAGGATATAAATCCCATCATTTCCAAAGATCTCCTAGGATTAGTCATTCCTGATCTATCCGTTGAAAGTAATCCTATGCAATCTCATCTTTTGATCATGTGTCTATCATTCGCCTCTTGTGGGATTCGATTATGTCTTCATTCCCTTTCTCACTTGGCAGGAATTGTGTCTCAATCATTTGATTGTGCAATCTTGATGATCTGATCGTACTTGTACCTTTAGTCTTTTCTTACTCTAAGGGCAACCTTTTTCAAGAATATTTTGCTAAGTCCTTCAGAGTTCACTCTCATAATCCTTGAACTAGGGGCATTCCCCTATACGAATCTGTCATCATTGTCATGTCTTGGTCCTTTAGGATTCATTCTATTGTCCCAATTACTTGCTTAAATGTGTAATCTTCTTTTCAGTCATTGAGAATGGACACTCCTTGAATGTCAAGCTCATATACCGTTCTTGTCAAGACTGTTCACAGCTGAAAATCCAGGAAAGCTTCTTGGGTTTGAATCTATTCGTGGTCAGTGAAGAAGCTAATTCCCCATTTTCTTTAGAAGCGTCTCCAATCCTCTCCTTCCATACTCATGGCAGTCTCTATGAAAAATTCACAACTCTCTTACATCATGGAAGCCTTGACCCAGCTCGTCCAACAGGTGAAGGAATTGAAGGAAGAAAATCAATTCATCAAAGCTCAACTTACTGAGAAATTTGGTCCAACGACTGTTGTTTCTAAGGGCAAAAATCCGGGCCTCTCCATGATTATGGGTTCGGAAGAGCTAATTGTGAATCTCTCTAGACAAATGGCTGGGCTAACAGAAGAAGTTCATCAGATGAAGCAACAAATGCAAAGCTGGTATTGTCAGTCCCAAAGTTCGGAGCACTTCGCTGACAAAAATACCAAAGTCCAGGATGTTGTTACCAGAAACTCTGTCTCTCAGCACCAGCAGGATTCTGTTGGGCCCTTAATTCTTGAATATGACCAAGAGCCGCCATCTGAAACTCCTAAAAGAGAATTCATTGACTTGCCGATCTCGCGACCTGATGCTTTGAAATGGTTGCTCAAGGAAAGAATGATAACACTATTGGGATCAGAGCCTGTTCCTAATCCTCTTCCCAGTCCCGGGACCTTCCAAATGAAAGAATTTTGTGATTATCATTTACGTCATGGTCATGCAACTGATGAATGCCTCAGTTTGAAATATGATATTCAAGACCTTATAGACATGGGGCTCCTTGACCCTCAAAACCTTTTGTCAAGCGGCGAAGCTCCATCCTTTCCTGATGACCGCAAACCGTGGGTTGAGCAAATGAAGAGAAAGTTTCACGATAATCGTAACCAGCAATGCACAATGATGGGTCGAAATACATTGAGCCCGATCTCCATAGGTCAGGAAATTAAAGTGGCCACAACACATGGGGCTTATAGCAGGGGCAATTGTACTTCAAAAAATATCAACGAGCTACAGAACCCTATGGTATTCAAATATAATCAATCAGGGATTGCAGCTCAGCAAAAGCCCAATAGGGAATTCACCCCTCTCTTGTTTCCACCATCTGTCATACTACAACAAGGATTGGAATCCGGCGATATCTATTTACCTCGCATTAAGGAACCTCCTAATCCGCTCCCGAAGACATGGAGGGCGGAAGAGCACTGTGATTTTCATCGAGGATCGGGGCATAATACTGATCAGTGTATAACTCTGAGGCATGTGATCCAGAAGTTGATCAATGAGCGCAAGCTACCATTTCAATAAGTGCCAAATATTGTTGCTAATCCTATGCAAAACCATGTTGTACCGCCGCTGGATGATGTTTAGACACTTGGGGTTTGAGAAGCTCAGGTTCAGTTGCAGTGAATGAGAAGAACCAGAAGTTAAAAGGCACTTGTTATGATGATGATTCAGTTTTTGCCGAGCCTCCGAAGCTAGACAGTTGCAGCAGTTAAAGTTTTAGTCATTTACTATTTTATGTTGAGTCAGTCATCATGGTCAGTACAATTGTTGAGTCCGGTCTTACGGTTCAAGGTCAATGCCTAGTCCATGGCAAGTTATCTTTTGCTTTCCTTTTATTTAGAGTTGTGAATCCTGAGAATGTTCAGGATAGGTCGTCAGATGTAATAGCCTTTTCTTTAAATAAAATTTCAGTTCCAAAAGTTCACTGGTGTCTGTTTCTTAAGTATGCTTCTGATTTTAAAATAAGACTCCCTCCTCAAATGAGGACAAAAATGACGAAACTCCACTTGAATTACAGTGATTACTTGAACAAGAGGAGGAGCGCCAGTCCCAGCCTTTCAAAGATGAAATTGAAGTGGTAAACATTGGCACTGAAACTTTGATTCAGTGAATGCCGATTAAAAGTACATTACCCTCTGAAGAGTGTGAAAAATTGATAAACTTATTTCAAGAATAAAAAGATTGTCTAGAAAAGCTACAACCAATACCAGGGGCAAGACATAGATAGGAAGCTCAAGAGAATGAAGAAAGTGAGAGACATATGCTATACAAGAGGCATAGAGCGGAAACAACTTTCATATTTCCAATCAATGACCTTGGTTCTCAAATTCATAACATGAAGCCAACAAATTCAAGATAAGAAGTTCAAGAGCAAGCATTGAAAAGTGATCTCAGATATCAAGGGTTACAAATTCATAGATGGAGGATGTCAAAGAACAAGTTTCGCTCTATGAAAGTCGAAAGCATATATTAGAATCTTGAAAGAAGAAGAGTCATTATCTCTTACCGGGAAATACCGTCAAACTCCGTGAAAAAAAAACAAAAGAGAAAAAATAAATAAAAATAATCAGTACCAGAGGGACTCTAGTAACCTAGATCGATTCTCAATCTGATGAACCAGTACCAGAGGGACTCTAGTAACCTAATTAGATGAACCAAAATTTTCGAGAGTATTGAGCCTCGCAGACTGGCAGAGCGTCCAGGAGAAATTACCTCACGGTCTAGTCGAGAGCGCCTAGACTCACGGACTAGTTGAGTGTTCCTTCATTGTAGTAGCCCTGATCATACCACGTGGGTACCTTTACTGCTTTTAGTAATCACTGCCGTCATGGCATTCCCGCTATTCAAACTTTCAAAGCACGGTCCTCGTGCACATTCACCCATTGGATGGAAGAATTGGAAAAGAATGGCCAAACGATGGAGGCGAAGCACCCCTTTTATAGACCCCTCCACACCATTCAAAGCGTGCCTACACGCGTTCATGATTTGGATTGCGTTCCTTCATGGTCGCGGCCCCGATCACGCCAAGTGGGCACCTTTACCGCTTTGCCATAACCGCCGCCATCATGGCATTCCCGCTATTCAAAAATTCAAAGCACGGCCCCGTCGCACATTAACCCCCGCATGCATCCTAAACACCTCATTCCACCTCGAGCGTGCATTAACTGCACTGACAACACCTACCTTCGTCATGGGGCAAAGTAGGAAGATGAAGCAACTTCACCGAAAATGGAAAATCCCTTTGCATTAATAACAATGCCCAACGAATTGGGATTAATTCCATGACTCATACTGAGTCGTGGGGAGTGGGGAATATTTTATGTTGGGAATGAATTTGAGTGCCCCACTAGATGATGACACGTGAGAAAATTCACATATGCCCCAGCTGTTAGTTTTAATTGGATTGAATAGGGATCTAAGGCGCAGTGGAGGGCCTCTGAGATATTAAATAACACTTTTTTTTGCCCCATATTCTCTTTTCAAGGAGACCTACTTGCTAGTATCGATGGTGATTAAAAGTAAATTGCAAAGCCATAAGAAAGTATACCAAATTTGGTTACCCAACCGGTAATCTCTCCTTGATTCACTCATCGCTCGGCTTTCGATCTTTTGAAGTTGAATGCCTATGAAGTTGGAGTGATTGTCTCCTTTGGTGCTTGGACAAAGGAATCCCTTAATGAACTTCTCTTCAAAGATTAAATGGAAGAACAAGAAGAAGAAGTAGTGCAAAAGCCCCTTCAAGTATGCTTGAGAGAGAGAGAATGAAATTTGGGAAAAAGAGAAAATGTAAATCGACCAACCTTTTTCCAAAAGCCACTATTATCTCTCAACTAGAAACATAGTGGGGCCCATGTTTTTTGGGTGATGCAAACGATTCATTTGATGGGACTTGCCATAGATATGGTGTGATTAAAAAATCATCCTCATTGGATCATCCTAACCATTCGATTTGTGGAGGTTTAAAATGGACGGTTTTAAACCACCACAAATCAGCCCATTTTAAACCTTCACAAATCGAAAGGTTAGGATGATCCTATGGAGATGATTTTTTGGACACACCCTATCTATGTCAGGAGCCATCAATTGAATGGTTTGGAACACACAAACAATGTGGGCCCTACTCTATTTATGGTCGACGGACTAATTAAGTTATCTTGTCGGTTGACCAGATTTGCCTCCTTCTCTTAGATTCAAATAGAACTTAGTACAAAGAAGTTTTCTATATAATTTTGCTTCCTTTTCTTTTAATGCATTTATTTCCAAAATCATCACCCATGGTTGATAAGACGCTCAACCATGTTTGAACATATAACTAAGACAAGTAACCCTATTGTCTAACAACAAGAGATATGTTAAAGATAAATTAGATGAGATATTCAATAACTATCCTAGGCAAAGAACTACTTAAGTCTACAAAAAACATGAGACTTCAATCGCAAGCATGTTATTTCTACAAAGCTACCTAAGGAACCCAACATCGATATTATTTATGACATTAAAATATGGGAATGATATCAGCACAACCATATTTTGATATTTTTACAAACAATAGTATTTAAAAAGCTGTAAAAAGGTTATTATATTTCCCAAAATCTCTCACGAGCCAATTAAAAAACAAAAGACAATCTAGGATCGTGCAACTATTGAAACATGTTTTGAAACAACCAGTTACTCCAAAAGTTTAAGCTTTATGTTGGAGAAGGTGTTATGGAATCTCTTATACTGTCACACTTCCCCTAACGTGCGGCCACAATTTTTAGGGTTAGCAATTTTTAGGGTTAGCCTACATGTGGCACATGTGGCCCCTCTTTTGGATTTGGAGGTTTGAACCCAAGGCCTTTGCTCTGATACCATGTGAAACAACTAGTTACTCCAAAAGCTTAAGCTGTTAGAGAAGGTGTTATCATTTACGATATTATAAGCCCATAAAAAATCATGATATTATAAACCAAAATTAAATTATCATTTATTATAATAAAATATCCAAGGGCATAGGCAAACAAAAATCAAGATTGAGTTCCACTCCACAACGGAAGAGGCTTAATTCTGTTAGATTTGATTCTCGGGAGTAACAAAAATCAAGATTGAGTTCCACTCCACAACGGAAGAGGCTTAATTCTTTTTTATTTGATTCTCGGGAGTGTAGTATTATAGCGAGGGTGATGGGAGCGACACTTTGAGTGATTGAAAATGGGTTTAAGAGACAACATACTCTAACGGGTATGTTAAGTAATGATCCTCTGCTAAGTTTAAACTTATGAGCTAAATTTAGCTGGTAAAGATGCCTAAATCTCAATACTTGAATCATCTAAGAAGATAGTACGGAATTGTCAATCTATGTGCTTTCCTCCTGACTTCAAAATTTATTTTTACGTCATGGCTCAGATCATCATACACATGCAGGGGAGATAGATGTCAAGGATAATACCAATTTACAAGAATAACCAAATGCACAAGCCACTAGAGCACCAAAAGCACAAGAATAAAAGTGAACATAATGTCTATAGGCATAAATATCCATAGAAAAAGAATGAAAGCACGAGAAAAAAGAAACATAGCTCAGATCCTAGATCATACTCAAGAAAAAACTAAGACGAAAACTTGAAACAAATATAGAGAACTGAAAAAAATAGTGTCCCCATTAAATGCAATGGGAACTTATATATTCAATGATATTGCTAGATATTGCGATCCTCCCCTCGTAAAATCAGGATTTGGCTCCAATTTGCAGGGATCCTGTGAAAGAAATAGATGCAATTCCTCCAGTACCCAAGAATTCATATCCTAGATCATAGTGTAACCCAAGTATTTGTAATACGGAGTGACGACCTATTCATTGGAAGATGACGCTTGATACTATCATCCCCTAACTGACAAAACAAGATTTCAGTCACATCATTTTTCCTATGAATAAAATACGAGCAACTTCTCCAACACTCTAGAAATTTGGTCATAGCAGATGATAAGAACCGATCGTCTTCAAAGAAGCTGTTTATCTCAACCCACTGAGTAACACTTTGATCTAGTTTAAACAGCCTATATTGAAACCTTAAATTCCAAGATCTTCTGAACATGAACAATTCCCCAAAAGATTCAACCAAATCACATAGCCCACTGTAAGTATCTTCTCTTCTCACTATGGCATTGCAGATTTTAAAGGGGGGAGGTAATGAGAAAACTATGAGTTCTTTCCTAATACTAAATTTAATGGCATACAATAATCCATTACAAAATGCAATATCATGATATATTATTATGTCATGCTCCTCTTCAAGGGCCGTCCATTTCTTATCTCCCAATGTACAAAAGACCAATTCGCAAGTACTTGTAATGGCGACAACTACACAATTTGCAGATGTGGTTGTGTGATTAGAAGTAGGGGCTGATGACAGAATAGCCTTTGTAATGTAGCTTCCAATGTTCCCGCATGTTCTTCTCTGGGGGCCAGGGTGGGGTGGAAGTTGAATTTGTGATCTTGAAAATATGTTCAAGAGATAGTTCATTCCATTATTTTCACTCATGATCATCCAGCCCTTGTAAGAACCACAACAATGCTGTGCACAAAACTCTGGCAAATTTAGCTTATAAACTCTATCTTCTGTGGGACTGTAAAAACTTCGAATATCTCTCTTGGAACCCTTGGCTAACATTATCGATCGTAATTGAGGCATCGGATGATTCTCAGCAGCAGCCCATCTCCATGAGACACAAACAGCGCTAAATCGGATACAATCAGATAGGATTAGCCGCTTTAATATGAGTTCTATGATATCTTTGGGAAGTTCAGACCAGTTACTATATTCTTTATTTGTTGCCTTTTCTACTCCTTGGGCATCTTTAACTCGTTTTTTAAATCTTCCCTAGAATATGTAGACACGAAAATCAGATTAGTTCAGAGAAAGAAAGAAAAAACCATACGTGTGAAAGGAAAATAGAAGAAAATACAATTTTTTTACTTACAAGATCATCTCTTAATCTTTTTGGAGTAAGATCTTGTTTTCTTTTGTGGGCTCTTCGATTCATTTCCCTTCTCTAATCCCAAACTCCACTAAAGGAAAAGAAGATTGCAAAAGGATACCTTGAATCAATACTTTGCTTCTTTTTTTCTACTTCAGCTCCCCAAAACTTTTGTACGCAAGGAAAGAGAGCCCACAGTGGCTCACTCTTTTCTCTATAATCACGTTTTTTAGATTTGGCTAAAACCTAATGATATAGATTGGTGTCTCCAAGTGGTGAGAGACGTGTGGGGCCTGTGAAGTGGCTAAAAATGGATAAAAAAAACAGGAAACTCGTCTCTCCAAGGCTAAAAATCAGGAATAAATCGATCCTGTTTGGAGTAGAGTTTTCTGTTTCCTGATTTTTAGAATTGTTATGTTTCCTGTTTTTCTGTATCCTGGTTTTTAGCCTCGTACGTTTCCTTGGGGTAGAGGAATAAAAAGCTCAATAGAAATTATCCTAATTTATTGAGTGTTAAATAAGCTTTCCTGAGCCGTTGAATGAGGACCATTTCCTATTTGATACATGGTAAATAGGCTGTGTCCCAAAAAATCATTTCTAGAGGATGATCCTGGACCTGCATATTATGGAAACCTCTATAGATTGGAGGGTTGCGATGATCCCATGGAAATGATTTTTCGGGCACAACCTATTTACATTGCGGCCCATCAAATGGACAGCTTGGATCATGCTATGGATTGGGCCGTACAGTTCATTTTGAAAAACACGGGTGGGGCCTACCTTGGTCAAAGATTTAAACAAACAAATTGTTGGGCCCACCAACCGTTGATGATGAGGAGAGAGGGGTCTAAAGGTGTTGTACGGGCTGTAGAGTGGGGGAATATCACTGCCCATTTTGAAAAAAAAAAACACTTGGCCCAACTTTGTTTAAAGATCCAAACCATAATGACCCTACGTAGATAAACCTTGTCACAAAAATCAATTCTCTCTTCCTCATAACCCAAGGATGAATGTTTAGATCTTTGAAGAAGAATGACACCATAAAAACCATATTTTTTTTATAAAAAATGACTTGGCCTACTTTTGGCTATGATCCAAACCGTTTATTTGTTGCGACCCAACATATTTTTTTTATAAAAAATTACTTGGCCTACTTTTGCCTATGATCCAAACCGTTTATTTGTTGCGACCCAACAAATAAACCATTTATTTGCTACCACAAAAATCTCGATCCCAAGGATGTTCTTCTCTTCAATCAGTAGAGAATTATATATTATCATCATAATAGATCAGAGGGTTAGGATTTTGGGGGCATGGACTATTTATGTTGAGGCTCAACAAATGAACAATTTGAATCTTCGAACAAAGTGGCCCCCGTAAATTTTCTAAAAAAAATATGCATTATATATATATATATATATATATAGAGGAAAATGATTGTGAGCTTAAAGCTCATATAGCTTATATGAGCTTGAGGGCCCAAACACATGTTGGCCCACATTTGAAAGGCCCTTACATAGATAGGGGGTGTACAAAAAATCAGTTCCATAGGATCATCCTAACCCATCCAAAAGTGGAGGGCAAAATGGACAGACATCGTTTGCCACAACTCTGCCCATTTTTGCCCTCCGCTTTTGGAGGGATTAGGATGATCCAATGGAGCTGATTCTTGGTACACACCCTATCTATGATGGGGCCTTGCAAATGAATGGTTTGGATCACCACAAAAAATGTGGGACCCATGTGTTTGAGCCATCAAGCTCATATAAGCTATATGAGCTTCAAGCTCACAATCATTTTCCTCATATATATATGCCTGTGTGTGCAATATAATAGTACGTGGTTCCTAAAAACCAATCTCCATTTCATGAACCTAACCCTATAATGTGTCATAAACTACATCACACAGAAATCAAACCGTTATGATCATCCTATGGTGATGATTTTCGTGGTACGGTATATTTATGTTGGTATATTTATGATGCGGCCTAACAACTGGATGGTTCAACTGGATGGTTTAGATCATTGAACAAGTGAACCCACTCTATTTAAAAAAACACATGTGCTCCTAGGTGCTTTAACACGCATATTTATTATATGAGCCCCACTGTATATTGAGTCCCGCATGGTATATATGTGTGATCAAGACCAATTATTTGGTGCATCCCTAGGAGGGGACTTACATGATCCTAAACTCACATCACATGCACATCCCATCATAGATCATAGCATAGAGAATCAGCGATTTAGCTTCTTTTGCTAAGCTCAATTAGATGCTTGATTTGATCAAGGCACTAGGATTATCAATGGACCTTCTGAAATGTCTGGCCATAACCTTATAAAGGAAATTAAAGGAGGATTAAATAAGTGGTCGGAGAGCCCACTGATCAAAACTATTCATTTGTTGGTGCCAACTGTGGACAGGCCATGCCCAGCAAATTTTCTCCGTTGGATCATAATCCAAACTTTTTATTTTATATGTTCTAAACCAAAGGTTTTTGGTTTATGACTCGAAAATCGTTAGTAATAGATGAGTTAGCTGGGAATCTACGACAAGACAGAATAGCAATGTAGGATTAATATTTTAAAGTAACCACTAGGCCCCACCTAATAAAGTTCTACAATATCAACAGTCATGATTTCACATACATGTCTCACGTGGACTCAAAATTGTCATGTTACCATTGATTCGCCCTCGTTTGAGATTGTCTTTGAGCCCAATAATAGGTTCGGAGCTCACAATCCATTGTCACAGTCTCAAACAATCTCAAACGAATGGAGCCTTCACCAACAATCTCAAACGAATGGAGCCTTCACCTCTGATTCAAATTAGGTTTAACCGTGACACCATAAATAAATTAATTTTGACTGCAATGGGGTCCAAGTTCAGTGACCATTAGCAGTCCCCACTGCGAAATAGAGGCATACAAAATCGACAGCATGAATACGTCTTCAAGCTTCATCATTTTCATCATGCTTGATCAATGGTTTTAGAAACATCGTTATACGACTCACATGGTCCCACCCTAATTAATGGTTTAGCTTTTCTTGGCAAACCCTAAACGAAGCTTGAACGAGCTAGGCTTGATGGACTAAGGGCTTAAGATTATCCGATCAAATTTTTCTCAGACTTAGGACCCGATAAGTCTCTTAAGGAGCGTAAAAGTGACTGTTTTTAACTTTTTACTAGATATAAGAAAATTGGGTTGCTCAGCTTCATCCGAACAACATGTGCTCTTTAAGCTTTGCTTCCTCCTAGTTGACGTTATCAGTTGATTCAAACTACAACTATAAGTAAGGCAAAAATTTCATCGAGGACACCTTGATCGGATCATCCTTGGCCCTTGATCCATGAAGTCTCGTTTAGGATTCCATCAAAATGTAGGAGCATATGTCAAAAAGCTCGAACAGAAAATTATTGTTAATTTTTTACCAGATATAATTGTAATAATTGAAAATAAGAAAGATATAGACAAGAAAAGTTTAGAAATGACTTATACATGGATCGATACACGTGCTTCCAGGGTAGTTTTTGTGTAGCGAAACACTCCAACAAACGCGTAATCACCCATATCGCAAAATAAGAAGAAAAAAATATGAAAAACCAAAAATATAATTTTATGCAGCAGGTTTTCCTATAAGAAAACAGTTTATATTTTGTAAGGTATATCGAGAGAGGGAAGAAGCAGAAAAGTTCTTGGGTAAAATGTCTTATCGATAGAGAGATAAGAGAATAAGTTTTTCTTTTTTAATTGGTAGGAAAGAGAGAGGGTTGAAAATGTTTGAAATGTCTCTAAATTCCCCCTAAAAACCCCTCTTTAATGTCTGATCTTCTTTCACCTCCTCATCTTTCACTAAAATTTAAGAAAAGTTAAAACAAAATTAAAAAAATCTTTAAATTTTAAATTAGTTACAACAATCCCGGCATGATTTAAAATTATAATAAACAACCAAGCAACTTTATTATGCAATTAGCGCAGGTATCTTCCGGACTTGAAACTATACTTAATATTAGTAAGTTTTCATCTGAAGGAGTCGTAGTGAACTATGTCTTGAATTAGATGTAAATGTTCATCATAAAAGGAACACGGGCAACGCATCTTTGGTGGTCCAACTTTGAGAAAAACACAATTACCAGTATGGGTTGAGATTGAAACAGTAAAAGAACATACCCTGAAGCCATGAATGGTGTTTTCTACACACTGTAAGGGATTCCTCTTCGGTTTCTCCTTGCTCCACGACAAACGGTGTTGGGGACCGACTTCCTTTATCTTTTTGTTGTGGATTCTCAAGAGAAGGATGTAGAAATTGTTGTGTGCAAGTAGGGACCGGATGAGAATAAATAGACATTTGTGGGAAGAAACGCAACTCCTCATCACGTCGGTTCCCTCCCCAAATGTCTCTTACCTTTGCACCCCTTCTTTTATGGCTTTTCACTTAATGCCTTTTCACAAAACCAACTAACAAAATGATATAGGCCGTTGATCTTGCACATGCCACATCCAGTATCGTTAGGATTATTTTCTAATATTCTCCCACTTGGCCAGCAAGATCTTTGAGCCAAACATAAGGATCATATCTTTAAGTTAGTTAGATAATAAACACAACATTCCGTTCAGCAAAAACTACCAACAATAAACCATGTAACCATTGGGTCACCAACTCTACCCAATAGCCTACCCCACGATTATATTATTAGTAATTCTTACTAACATGTATGTAAACGCATACATGCATAAGATGTAAACATGGTCCAAAACAGTCTAAAGACATTCTACCTCTTACTAACAATCCATTCACATAATGTGCACAAAATGGAGCAGTAGAAAATGATAATATATCACAATCAGAAACTAAATATGTGATCAGTTCAGTGTATCTCAATACCTAATGCAGACTCCCACTATTATAGGCTATCAAAAATGTCAACCAACCTTATGCGCTATTTGCTCTCTGAAAAGCTTTGGTGACAAGCCTTTAGTCAAAGGATCCGCCAACATAAGTGCAGTGCTTATGCATTCCATAGATACACATTGTTTCTGAACTCACTCCTCACGACAATATGTCAATACATTGACCCTTTACTTGATTTGTCGTTCTTGGAACTGTAAAACCGCAGCGGAATTATCATAATACATTCTCAGTAACTTGTTGACTATCAACAAGATAAAACCCTGAGACCAAATTCTACAACTACAAGGCATAATACAAAGCCTTAAAATACACAATAAACTCCGTACCTAAGGTGAAAGCAACCGAGTGTCAATTTGACATTCTTCCACGATTTAAGACTTTCTGCGAAATATACTAAAGCAGAATTCTAGGTGTTCCGACAACAATCGGAATCATATTAACCAATCTCACTAGGGTTATCTGATCTACTGTATGTGAGCATTAAACCTTTAGTCCCTTACAGAGAATGTATAACATTTTGGCAAATTTCCAATGACCCCAATTGCGGAACTATTAGGGAACCTCTTTATCTGCTCCTATGATAGATCGATCCTGGGACCTTAGAACTGATTGAATATTTCACCCTTAAATATAGTAACACTACAAATGGAGTAATTTATCCATGTTCAGTACTTAAAAAACTTTCCTAACATATGCTTTCTGCAATCTCAGCAATCCTCGAGTCCCAACTAGGTGAACCTAAACTCCTATCATGTAGGATGCTTCACCTATTTTCCTTTGTAAGAACATGTCAAAACATGGTCAAACTACTACTGGTAAGTAGTATATCATCAACACATAACACAAGGAAGATAATATTACTCCCGCTGACCTTAAGATATATTCATTATTCTATGACGATTTTCTTAAAACCCAACACAGAGTATTCGATGAAACTTTATGTACTATTGTCAAGAAGTCTTCTCTAAACCTTAAGCAGACTCTCTAAGTCTACAGACTATGTGCCTCTTTCCTTAGCCTCAAAACCTTCAGGCTATAAGTAACCTCAAACGAGCCACCTTTTACGAAAGTCAATTTTGTAATCATTTATTGTAACTCTAGATCACAAAGAGTCACAAACTTCATGACCATTCCAAAAGAATCTTTCTTAACACATGAGAGAAAGTATTCTTATTGTTTCTTTCCGAGTGAAGCCTTTGAAATCAATTTTTCTTTATATCTCTCAATTCCACCTATGGAGTCTCTCTTAGTCGTAAAGACCCATATGCAGCCAAATGGCTTGACTCTTAAGTCTTCAGCACAGTTTCATTGAGAGAAACTCTTCATTCATGGCTTCGAGCCATTGAGTTTATTTATTACTCTTTAGGGCTTGACTGAAAGAAATGAAATTACTTAGTCATTTCTCACCTACTCAGAAAGACCATATAGTTATAAGCAAAAGTTGACCTTCTCACTTCATGAGACCATACCAAAGATTGTTCGGTAGTCGTCACCACCGAAACATCTATAATGTGGGTTGTTAACATATATGTGCCTTTTGATATCCCAACGAGCATTGGCACTACCCTCTCTTGGATCACCGGTACTGGTACTATATCTCGGTTCTCCTCAAAGATGATTTTACCAAAGGCACTACACTCTCACTGCGGTCACCATCTTTTAGAAATTTTGGCAATTTAATCCCGACAATGCGTACTATGGGTCAATAAACAGAACCTAAAACCCTTAAATACTTTAACATAACCTATGAAATTGCAACTTGTGGTCATAGGGCTCAATCACTTTGTTCGTGAGTTATAAACTTTTTCCTCATATAAAAAACCCAAAGTTGTTTGTTTCTCAATTTCAGCTTCCTTATGACCCATAAATCTTAAGGGTCTTAGGCACAGCATTACTTGGATCACAACATGCACGGGTGTTTTAAAGCTATAACCCACAATCTTAGGCAACAAAAAGTTGTATAATTGATCCTCATTGTTTTGATCTTTTAAGTCATGTTAGTTCTTGACTCTTACCTTATAGATCACTGTGGACCCCGATCCGAGAGAGGTAGGCGGTGGACGTGCCCCACGCGCGAACAGTCTCAGGATCATCCACGTGAATGGAGAGCTCTACCAAGGAACTCTCGAAAGAATGTGCATCTCACAGCATGAGTGGCGATATAAGGTGAGATACCTCTCGATTCGGGGACTAGCCCAGATTCGAGGCGTACCTTAAACAAAGAAGAGTCGCCATCCAAGGAAAAAAAAAGGCAAATGGGCCCTGGATCCCATACTATGCTCTGTTGCAACGGATAACCAGAGATATAAAATAGGGTTCGTGCCTGGTTACGAATTCGGAAGGTCTGAAGAGCACCTCATCCGCCCAAGTGCAAGCACCTGGTCTCTTATGCCATTTGTTATTGATTTTAAAGAATTTTGAGCGAAAGTCATATGAAATGGGAATGAATATCTCCGAGAAGACGTCTATCTAATCATGCATGTCTCGGAGATGATTAATAAGCACACACAAAAGAAATGAAATAAGTGTCGCCTAAGAATAACTAGGTTATGAGTGTCATACCTAATTGGTGTCTGAGTTCTGGTGTACAAACACATGCATGCTACAGCTAAAGGTATAGGATCTGTACATGAAAGTAAGAAAACACAGCAAAACACACAACATAATTTAATTCTATACATGACTGGACAAGATGAGCCCTAACTCTAATGCGACCTGACTCGGACCAAGATGGCCGTCCATCCCAGCTGCTCTACGTATCCCGGCCTCGGGAAGAATCGGAGTCAACGTAGTTCGATGCCCTATTCCAAACTACTATGCCTAACCATCTAGAACCGCTATCCTAGACTCGATCCATTAGACTCAACTGATTTTTAAAGCTTTTTTGTATGATTGCTTAAATTCAAGTGAATTGTAATTTTCAGGACTCTCTATATGCCCTAACTAATGTAAGTTGATTAGCCTTAAGCTAATGCAGGTGGGTCCTACATCCTATGTGTAACTAGGCTGTGCAACCTAAGGAAAAACCATGGGCTAACTATATGCTTCCTAGTCTAGCCATCGGTTCGACTAAATGTCTAACCGATCGACTTGAGGCCTCCTAACTCTAGGGACACTCACACGACAGGACACACCATATCAATACAAATCAGGACAGACTCCTAACTCTAAAACACCCCAAACAAACTAGGACGGACTCCTAACTCTATGGGAAGATCTTTTTGAAAAGGTTTTGAAGAAGTTTGTATTTTTGAAGGTTCGAAATGTTTATTTTTAAAGGTTTGGCTGGACCTGGGATGTGGATCCCAAGCCGCACTACGTACCTCGTGGAAGAGGATCAAGCCAACGTAGTTCGGAAATAGAATTCCCTAACTACTCTGAAAGACTCAAAATTTTTGAGATTTTGGATTTTAAGATATTTTTGATATTTTGGTTGTTTTATAGTTTTTTTTGAGTTTTTGACACAAGAGGATTGGATCCTATCATCATAAGGGGAGGACAGACTCCGGATATCCCGCAAAGGTTGGACAGCATCCTATGCTTTGCGGGGGAAAAGAACAGAAACACAGCTCTGCAAGGGTTGGACAGCATCCTATACCTTGCAAGAGTGGATAGAAAAACACACGATTTGATAAGAGGTAGAATAGAATCCTAACCCCTATGATGATAGGACTGACTCCCTAGACTAAGGACGGATTCCTATGCTAGTGGACTATCAAACTAAGATAAAGCTCACAAGTAATAAGGAAAAAGAGACCTTGTGCATATTTGGCAAAGGTAAAACACCCAGCCGGGCCGGACAGCTACCTAGCCCTAGGGTGCAACAAATGTGCAACCCAATACCCATAAGGGTAGGGGTATGTTGCCAAGCCGAGTAAGGTGTTCTCCCAAAACTAAACGAAGCACAAATGGGAGGTTTAGCAAGAGAATGAGACTGGGTAAGTCTCTTAGACACAGAGGTAGGATAGAGAAAAATGCTAACAAGACTAGGCAAGTCTCCTAGGATGGGCTTGGGCTATCACCTTCATCGCCCTTGCAACGAGAGGGAATTCTAGTATCTAAAGAATTTAACAAAAATCTAAAAGACTGTGTTAGTCTATCAAAGAGAGAAGAAAAGTCTACCAGATAATCACAAATTCCATTCTATTCTTATAAAAATAAATCAAGTACTAAACAAAGAAAAAATTTCAATAAAATAATACACGATCTATAGCAATTATAAAATGATAAACAACATTAATTAGTCCAGACCAGCCGCTGGATAGCCTAATAAAGTAAAAACAATATCAAACACTTCAAAACCAACCACAAACCCCAATACGGAGACTCCAATGAAATCAGATGATGCCAAAGTAATCATCTGATATCAAATACACATGATAATATTTCTAATCCCGCCTTGAGATCAGACAGTACTCATGTCGATAATATCGAATAGAGTAGTCATCTGATCTCCTTCTTCCTATTAACAATTTATTTAAATAAAAAGGAATGAGTATAATAAGCTTCGATATAATCTCACCTGAACAATCCATTTATCTTCAGAATCTAACTCAAAACTAAAAAAAAAAAAAGAAGAGGGGAGAGGGTACTATCATGATCCAATAAATCCCTCTAAGGGTGGGCTTAAGCTATCGCCTTCATCGCCCTTGCAATGAGAAAGCTACTAGCATCTATAGGTATCTAAAAGACTATACGGGTTTTCTAACCAAAGAATCTTACAAACATTGTAATATGCTATCAACCAACATAATAAAAATCCTAATTTATTGAAACAAGATATGAAATATCGATTGCATTCCATCGTACTCTTACACTAGGCTGTAGTTAGACAATCCTTTATCAGCAAAATGGAATGTAATTTACCAAACTGACTAATGAAATATTATTTAAAATTGACAAAGTAGATTCAGAATGATAACAACTATTATGCATGTGTACAGATATCAATTCCTTAAACAATACTAATTCCAAAGATATATATGAATCACGAGTACTTTTACATAAGATAATTCTGAGATAGCCGCTGAAAGAAACACTATCATTGTCTGATATTTCTTAAATATATTATTATATTTAAGCAAATTCATATTATGCCACCAACTGAACCTGATATCATGGAAAAAATAAATTTTTCATGCTTTTTAACTGAACCTGATAACACTACAGATTTACACATTCAAGTAAACCTGATGTCAACATTAAAACAGATTTTACACATTCAGTTAAACCTCATAGCTTGATAAAAACAAATTTTCATGTTGCCAAATGAAATAGGATACACCCCATACATATCA
The DNA here is from genome assembly GCF_043159265.1 of Tasmannia lanceolata. Lineage (NCBI taxonomy): Eukaryota > Viridiplantae > Streptophyta > Magnoliopsida > Canellales > Winteraceae > Tasmannia > Tasmannia lanceolata. Next base: position 6,333,904 of record NW_027518701.1, on the reverse strand, counting down.
TTATAAATATTGGAAATGTAATTGAACCAAAATTATTAACATAGAGAAGAAACAAGCTTATATAACTGTATAACCTTATATACCAGATTTTCTTCTCTTAAAAAAAAATAAACTATCACAGCACTAACATACACCCTAGTTGAAATAGGAATTAACTGGATTTATGCAACTGATCAGAATAGTGGAACCAAAGTAATAAAGCATGGAATATATATAGACATATCAATGACCATCAGAGTAAACAAAAATGTAATGAGATAGATAACCTATAATATATAAAGAGTATTCCAACCCAATCTAAAATTATACAGACTTCTCACATTAATTACCTATTCGAATCTGGATTTTGCCTTATTAATCATCTAATTATCTTAAACAACTTAAAACCATAGTATCAAAAGCAATCAATCCAATAGTTTGACTGAGTTTTTTTTTATATACAAAATATGCTTAATAAATTGTCGAATGTTACTATAGTCCTTAAGAGGTCTTACAAATCAATCAAAAGGACTAAAGGAACTGAAGCATACAACTTTCCCAATGTGATCAACTTGAGCATTAAAAATTGTCAACAAAGCTTTATTTTAACACTTGCACTAAAGCTATGCAACTATCAAAACACAGTTGGGCTAGTATTATTTTCAAATGAATGCACAAGGGCATGTCAGTTAGGACAGTATACATACCAAATCGTGGGAGACCATAATGAAAGAAAACAAACCTAAAATACTAAGAGCTCCCATGGCATTAAAGCAGCAATATAGTAAAAGCCATTCAACATGTAATCCCAAAGCCCCAAATCCAATAATTCTTATTCACTAAGAATTCAATGAAAATGACAAATGCTAAATTTCAACAGGTAGATTCAATTTCTGAGTGAGTATATCCATGATTTTAAATGAAACTGATTTAATGTGCCCAAAATTATTAGATGACAAGATGAAAGCTATGACAACAAATAGTCAGCAAGGGTAAACCAGAAGAGAATTATTTAATGTGCTGAAATTCCTCAACTGAAAGTCATATAGGGAAGCAAATTTTCACCAATCAAACCAAACAGACTGATTAGAAGTGAGGTTTACATTATACATTAGTATGGGTAACGATGATAGCAATATTCCCACTTCAACATTGATAGCAAGCTCTTTCCCCTTATAATGCATGCTATTCAGTGGGATACACTTTAATATGCAACAGTAATATCATTTCCAAATGAACAAAGACACATGATACAATGCATAGGATAATCCGTTATTATGATTGTCCCAGCACACTGAATAAGGAAAAACAATCCTGATGAACTAAATATATAGCAATTAGCTATTTACTCAACCAAAAATAGAGTAGAAAGACTACTTATCTTGAAACTATCCATTTCCATAATGAAAAACCTCAATGAAATCATCTTAATGAGCACCCGGAGTAAAAATATAAATCAAGTATTCCTATCAAACAACATAAGAGTATATTGATGGTAGCTTATTTCTTTTGAGTCAACAACCTGGAATTCAAATGACTTTGCAAAATAAGGGTGCATACCATGACATAAGAACTACCACTGTCCTATTGAAATAGAAACTAAATATACCAAAGTTAGATATTAACCTTTCAAACTACAATGACAGAACATGATGAAAATAGAAATGACATTATCACTATCACATGCTAACACTAACACTCTTATACTACTACATCACTGTAAGAATTTGATAATTTTCTTATCATCAGGACATTCATAAAAAGGTATATCACTTGAATATTATCGAACCAAATCATTCAACATATGGAATACTCTGTTCTTAGAATTTGGGATAATGAGAATGGTTCACTACTACATTCCAATTTTCTTCTTACCAATAAAAATATGATCAGTTTTTACTTTAATTCACAAAACAAAACAAAAAATCACCCTGTGTCATTCATTGAGTATTCCATACGACTTATCACACATTATAATCAAGAATAATAATAATAATAATAATAATAATAATAAATATTAGGGAAATATTTTCCTAAAAAAAACAATCCTTTTCATTCATCGAACAGAACTACTAAAGAGTGTTTTTATTTGTTTAATAACAAAACTGAACTCCCAAGCATGGGAAACGAGAATATAATAAATTAGTTGGTTCACAATTTAATTCTACACTCTTTACACACATAATTAATAATTTGATCATTGAAATGAACAAAATGACATTGTAAAATTAATTCATGACCATGAGATAATCATTATTTCAGCAAAGAAACTTTTAAGTTTAAAATCCTAAATCTGATTTTTGATTTCTCGACCCATACAAATCCTATTTTATATCTTAAAATCAGCCAAATACGCAACAAATAAACAGATTATCTCACCGTTTATAAAATACTTCAGAAATCATCAGCTCAAAAGACAAAATTTGAAGTGAAAATCTCTGTGTATTTACTAATCGCTATTAAAAAAATTAAACAAGATGATGATACATGATTATAGAAGCTTAAAATGGTAAAGAATCTGGAGATCAAAAGAGAATCACCTCAGATCTGAGCAAAATAAAAATTATATATCATTAAACAAGTAGAAATCTAAGAAAATTAAGGAACTAACCTGAATTAGTAGATTTGCAGCCAAATAATACTTCTCTCTAAGTTGATTTGGGGAAAACTCTTGATTTCCTCCAATAGATCCTTGATCGCCGGAGAAGAAGAATATGAACGAAGAGGGTTCGAAATCTCAGATCTGGAAATCATCTCTCCATAACTTTGTGTAGATCCGATCTCCAAGAAGAAGAAACGAGCCGGAGTCTTGACGGAGGTTAGCCGGAGATGACTTCCGATCGGAGAAGATTTCCAGAATCTTAGCCGAGAAAAATGAGCGAGATCTGTTTTCTCTTACTAGAAAACCGAGAGCGTCTCTCTCTAGAAAACAAAATTTTTTTATTTTTTTTTTTTAACAAAGAGTTAAGTTGGTATTTAAAGGAAATTTGGGGTGATGATATCGGCACTCCCATTTGATAAGCGCACACATGCGCGATCCTGACTAGCTAAATCACCCCCCTTGCTTGATAACTGCACTAACTCCGCTTGTCTTTTGTGAATTTTTTTGTCGGATTTTTCTGGAATTTTGCCGGGACATTTCTAGGGCTTTAAGGCTTCTAAAAATGTATTCATGGGTATTTGGGGTTTTTGGATAAATTGAATTTTTCCTAAAATACAAGGTTTTTAGGGTAAAAAATAAAAAATAAAAAACCTAATGGGCCACCCCCTATTTACACTACACACACCCTCTCAGCCCGATTGCTGGGCAAACGAACTCCGATCTCTATGAAATTTTGCAGGGGGGAAGAAGAGACCTTCATCCAGCCTAGGGTGAAGTTTGGGACCCTAATGCTGAGATTCGGATGGATTTGGCACAAGCCGGGAGGGTTTAGGGCTTAGTCAAAATGGGGTGTCTACAATCACAAACAAAGACAGACCCAACTACCTCTGGTTAGAGAGACACACATAACTATGGCTAAAAATTTATCCAAAAGGGTAACGCCTTCTGCCACCAACTGTCAGAGTCAAAAGATCCAAGATGTCATTGTGAATGACCTTTAACGGACTGATACTCAAGGTGACACCCTAAACTGATTAATATATGTATATTTTCCTTTAATGGACCCCGTACCATTACTAGAATCAGTAAAATCAAGTGAATCTAGAATTCTTCATTTACCAAACTATCCTCAGATATGTGGTTCAAAACTTAACCCACTGATTGGATGAATTCTTGTCCACTCGACTTCGTTTATTTCTAACATTACTAATTATCTCATTCTAATGCAAGGTGAGCTAAGTCTGACCTTGAGAGAAGTGCAATCCAAGTCAATAAGGATTGCCCTGAAGAGAACCAAAATCACTAAATGGAAATGAAAAACTAGAGTGAATCCATCATACTTCCAAATCTTGATTCATAGCCGAAAGAATCAAGTTTTCTAGAATAAGGTTTCTAGTCCATATGAAACCAATATTCAGAAAAGAGTGGTGAGTAACAATGGATTTAACAACCATCTTTATTCTATTTCCTGATATATTGGTATACTCTCCTCTACTAAGCACTTGACTCGCAAGAAGACCTCACATAGAATTCTAAATGTGAATAGCAATGTCTTAATCTATCCACCAACCTTTTTTGAAGTACTTACTAAATGGGAATCATAATACAGGATATTACCTTAACTTCTTAGCCATTACAAACATAGGGTATCTATACAATATGTGTCATATGTCACACACTCGGATGACACTTGATACCAAGTTCGATATCTCTAAATTGAATCATTGAGCAAATACATCTGCAGGATACTAAATGTTGCCTTTGCTAAAATACTTTTTGACCACTTTACTTAATGTTGCCCTTTTAAAATAAACAAGAGGGGTAAAGTAAGCACAACCAAGGTTCTGAATCCAAAGTCTTTCAAAATGTGCTCAAAACTACTATTTTGGTTAATATACTTTAAGGTTATCAAAACACATCATAAGAGTATTTGCAAGTGCTTCGAATGTTCTGAAAAACATTCACAAACTACATTCAAGAACTCCTTTGCATTTTCGAGTCTTAAAAATCTCGAATTGCATCCAGAAATGGAGCTCTACCATTACTACTAGACTGATACTAGCATTGAACTCCCACTATTCATAAGCATCTTTTAGATGTGGGTTTAGTGGGCCTGTCATTCAATGATGCATAGTCTAGCTTTTTGTAGTCTTGAACTGTGTGGTTCTATTCCATCACTTGCTAAGGTTTCTGACCCACTATAGTACTCAACATAATCGGTATCTAGAAAAGACACTAAGATACCAACAGCTTTAATGTCACAGATACAAACTTGCAGTTCCAAACATGCTCACTTCTTACAACACCTATTCAGTCCATAAATGGAGTTCATTTAATTTCAACCAATTCAACTCAAAAGAATGACCAAAATGTATAGAATCACGGGAATACATAAGTGTGCTTCTAATTGGATATCATACGTGCCATCGTGGACCGTCCGTTGGGCGATGCCACGATGTACAATTGGTTTCCACTTTAGAAAACACAGTACCATGATTTTGAAGAGACACCAGTGTATTACCGTGGGTAGTCCGTTGGGCCATGCCACGGCACACAATTGGTTATCATATACAATACTCAGTCATTCATCTTTAGGGAAAAATAGTTGGATTGCCCAGAATAACAGAAAACAAAAATGTGACCCCGACGAAACATCCGATGTGTCATTGTCGGCCGTCCGTTGGGCCATGCCACAATACACAAATGATTTTCGATTCAGGCAATCACAATATTGTGATTCTGGCGAGATACCAGGCGTGTCACCGTGGGCCGTCCGTTGGGCCGTGCCATGGCACACAATTGGCTCTCCCATGAGACTGACTAGGGCCAAATAACCTAGTAGTAGGGGCACACATCACCGTTGGGTAGAAGCACAACCCCAAACCGAGTTATCCAGGCCTAGCCTCCTCGCACCGCCTACTTGTGAAAAGCAACAGTCATCCGTTGGGCTGAGTGTTGCTCTTGGACAAATAGTCGCAATTGAAAGTGGTTATAGTCCATAAATGTGTCATTGTACACGACACGGTTCTCGGTATTAACCACTTGGTGTTGACAATGATCAACCTCGACTCGTTCTTAGCAATTCCGGCTACAGCATTTATTAAATGTCTGGCCTTAAACTTTTTAATACAAATTAAGGGCAGATAAAAGAGTATGTGGTTGGAATCAAAACTATTCATTAATTTGTTAGCCCCCATCATGGACAGGCAATGTCCAACAAATTTTCTCCACTGGATATCATAGTCCAAACTTTTTATGTTCTAGATAAGTTAGCAGGAAGTCTATGATAATTTAGAATAGAAATGTAAGAGAGAGAGAGAGAGAGTACTGGTGTTGTAACAGTTGTGGCTTGACAATTGAGGGGGCAAATTTATCAACCCCCAAATATATAGTTTCTTATCAATTATTTTTTACTCTTATACAATAGTTAGGATCAATTTTTTAAAGGAACCATTAGGTGTTGTGAAATTTTCCTCTAAATATAAAATTATGGCGTACCTGATCTCTTATTTCTGTATAAAACTGAGAAATAAATGATTAGATAAAACCTTTTTGATGCGGCGAGATAAGGCACGGACTAGGTTGGTCTCTTTAAGGTGATTTTGCGCCTCTGCGGAAAATCTCCGGTGCAACAGATCCGAATGCAATCACCCCCAGGATACAACAGCCCGACGCACTGTCGTTATCTATCTAAAGTGCACGATCAGGTAGATCTAAACCAAACGATGAACACTCTGATTGCCCAACTAAGATAGAAGATAAAAGAAAGCAAGATAGTTTGAAATATAGAAAGCGAAGATATTGTTATGTTAACAACAGAAGGGAGAGAAGTTCTGTTAAGAACAGTAAGAGAGAAGACATAGAGAATTGTGTGTAAAAAATGTTGGTTAAAATCTGAATTTATAAGTAAAACGTGTTTGTTAAAGACACCCTTTAAGAAACGTACATACCCTTTAAAACTTGTAGAGTTACAACTCTTAAAACGTTATTTCAAAATTAGAGCCATTTGTTAGAACGTTATTAAGAGGGTTTTAACAGTCACATTAGTAGGGACACAGCTTTTGGGTTTTAAACATTATTTAAAACGAGTTTAAGATAAAGCAAAGAGACATGACTCTTGGTGTTAAAAAAATAATCCCGTTTAGCCCAAACTCAAAACCCAACCACACACCACGCACCTGCGCCCACGCCCACGCCCACGCCCCGACCCGACACGGCACGGCTCGGCTCGGCATGTGTGTGTGTGTTTTTTTTTTAATTTGTTCTTAATGTACTTTGTAAAACTCCCAAGGCAAACAAATTGAATGCCCTTGAAGGCCCAAGCCTTTGTCTCAACCCTCCCTCTTATATGGATGGAGAAACATCTCTCACTTTCCCATCTTGGACTAAATTTCACAAGTGAAAAGAGAGCACACTCCAAAGGCTTCAAAATTTTAAGTGGGAAAAGTACAAAGGTGAAAATCAATTTGAAAACTTCAAATTTTGGGTGGGAAGTTTCAAAAGTAAAGGGAATCTTTTCAAAAAGCAAGACTCTTTTTAATTTTAGTATTAAAATACTAGTAATCCCCCACTTATTTTAATAGAAAAATTACAAATAAAACTTAACGTTGGGCAATCAGCAAAGTGTCACGTATAATAAAGGTGACTATGTCTTGAACCTTTACTTAGTGTTAGTGCATTCTAACTGTAAGGAATTGACAGTGACTATGTCTTGAACTACAATCCTTAGGTACAGAGAGACGTGCACCACACACATGAGACTAAAATGTTCAATTGGTTCCAAAAAGCTCGCACATTACGGCCATGTGCTACATCCCAGTTTCCATGTAAGCATAAGAGAATAAGCCCTCTTCTCTTTTGGAAGTAGCCCACTTCCGCGCTAACATATAAGTGAGTCTATCAAGGATGCTCCTGTAGCCTAGACATCCCACTCATACGAGCTATAGATCTCATTAAGCGTAATAACTCAACCTTACAAACGCGTTAGGAGTTTCTCTTAGATAGAGAGTTTTAGAGTTAGGGTTTTTCTTTTGATAGGTTGTCTAATTGTTTGTTTGTTGTGTGCTTGTTTTAGAGTTAGGGGTCTGTCCTAGAGTTATAGGAGCGCCTCCGTCCGGTCAGTCGGCGATCCACATCACCGAGTGATGACTAGAGTAGGACACGTTAGTCCACCCTTGGTTTTCTTTAGAAAATGCAGCCTAGTTACACATAGGTTGTAGGAATCACCTGCATTAGCTTAGGGCTAATCTGCATTTAGTTAGGGCATCTAGGGTGTCCTAAAATTCACAATTCACTAGAATTTAAATAATCGTACAAGAAACTTTAATAACTAGTCCGGTCTTTTAGATCGAGTCTAGGATAGAGGTCTAGATGTCTTAGGCATCATAGTTTAGAATAGGCGCGAAGAACTACGTGGCTCTGATTCTTGCGGAGGCGGGGATACGTAGGCTTCCTTGGATGAATACCAGACCATCTGAAGACTCGGGCTAATCATTTAGAGTCTTAGGATTTGTTGTGTAGTTATTGTATTTTTTTTATGTGTTTTCTTACTTTCTTGTACTGGTCATATACCTTTAGCTATAGCTTGCATGTGTTTGCACATCAGAACTTAGACACCTATTAGGCATGTCATTCATAACCTAGCTATGCTTAGGTGATACATCTTTTATTTTATTTTATGTATGCTTATTATTTTATCCTCAGGAAATGCATGCTTAGGTAGACGACTCTTAAGGATTGTTCCCATTTCACATGATATTTACCCAAACTTCTTTGGAGTTAATAATAAATGGTATAAGAGACCAAGTGCTCGCACTCGGACGAATTGGGGGTGCTCTTAGACCTTCTCCATTCGTAACCAGGCACGAACCCATATATATTTCTGGTTATCCATTGCATAGAGGTTTGATTTTAGGGTTCCATGGCATATCCATGGATGGCGACTCTGAGTTTAGTTTAGGTATGTCTCGGTTTCGAGCCTTGGCTCAAGATCAAGACATATCTCTTTCTTTTTATATCGCCACTCGTGCTATGCTATGAAAGTGGCATCTGTTTTGAGAGTTCCTTGGTAGAGCTCTCCTTCACACGTGGACGATCGAGAGGGTGTTAGAGACTCGTTCCCGCACCGTCCTCGGATCGGGGTCCACAATGGGAAGTCTCAAAAGTAAAGGGAATCTTTCCAAAAAGCAAAAGACTCTTTTTAATTTTAGTATTAAAATACTAACATTAGTGTAAGCCCAAGGGTCTACTCTCCTATCTTGTTTTGATGATTCTAAACATAATTGATTGTGTTTTTGAATACTAATCAATTTGCTTTGAAGTGTTGTGTTTAAGATAGGATTGATCATTGAAGAAACCAACACACAACATGGTCATGCTTGGAGATATCCCATACAAGAGTCAAAGGAGCTAAGTGAAGCTCACCTCATCTCTCAAGCAAAGCATACACAAGATGGAAGATCAATTGAAGACCAAGACTAAAGAGAAGTTGAAGATTGCATAGGTATCATTGTACATCCTTTCTCTTTAGATTTCCAAGTCAAGGCAAAGTGTTTTCAACTTGTTTTTCAAAGAACACTTAAGAACTTAAAATGCATTAGTGAATGGTTATGTGGTGGACCAACATGTTGGGACCCTCATAAACATTCCAAAATAACCATAGGAGTTGAGTTCCAAAAGCTAAAAATCAAATTTGCAATAAAAATCAAAAACTGCGGATTTTTAGGCTTCTCGGAACTCCGAGAATTTTTCTCGGAGCTCCGAGCTCGGAACTCCGAGAAAAGGTCCAGTAGCATCTGGACACTTTCTCGGAACTCCGAGACAATTTCTCGGAACTCCGAGAAATGGTCCAGTAGAAATTTTATTTCTTCTGGCCGTTGTCTCGGAACTCCGAGAATATTTCTCGGAACTCCGAGAATTCTCGGAACTCCGAGAATGGTTCTCGGAACTCCGAGAACCTCGCGACAGACTAAAAAATAGCCGTTGGGATTCAAATTAATTATTGGTTTTTGATATTTCCACCCCCAAACGGTCATATTCTTTGGTGTGGTTATATATACAACATGTAGAGAAGTTTTTCACTCTCTCTTGATCTTTGAAAAACATCCTTAAGCATCAAAAACATTTGCAATCCATTTTAGCTTGAGATTTTGTTTTTCATCCCAAACTTGCCTTTCACTTGTGAATCTTTTGAGTTTGGATATAGTAGTGCTTTCACTTGCAAATCACCATCTTTGAAGAGCAATCAAGGGTCTACAAAGAGCATCAAGCTTTCAAGAAGAAGCCAAGCTATTCTCTTTCAAATCTAGTGTAGGTGGCTAGGGCATTCCCTTTTTAATTCCCTAGAGAGCAACCGCTTAGAACTCGGCGGAGAAGGAGAGTCTTTGTAAAGGTGTAAGGGCATCCTTGTTTAATATCCCTTGGATTTGTAACCGCCTCGGAGCCGGGCATCGTGGAGGTCTCCTATAGTGGAATCCCTCAAGTGCGACCTTGAGTAGAGTGGAGTAGGCCGTTGGCCGAACCACTATATATCGGTGTGTCAATTTCTCACTCTTGCATTTCCATTATTGTTTTGGTTTGGCATTTCACTTTGTTCTTTCAATTATATTTGCACTAACCAAATATTTATTTAAGTGAAGAAAAATTCCAATTAGGGTTTATAGATAATTTTCAAAAGGCCTAATATTGAGTTAAATTCAATTCACCCCCCCCTCTTGAGTATTTCAATTGGTATCAGAGCCTCGTCTCTATTTTTTTTGAAAACCCTAACCGGTTTAGAGTAAAGATTCAAAAATGGCAAACTACCCTCAACATCATGAAGGTTATTCAAACACTAGGCCACCCTATTTTGATGGTACAAATTATGGTTTTTGGAAAACTAAAATGAAAATCTTTTTAACTCAAGACTATCAAATGTGGAGAGCAATTAATAATGAATATATCCTACCCACAAGAAATTTAAATGATTGGACCGAAGCCGAACAACAAGCTTCAAATTATAATGCCAAAGCCATGAATTCTCTCATTTGTGCTCTATCTCCCGGAGAATTCAATAGAGTATCAAATTTGAATTCGGCTAAGGAAATTTGGGACACTCTAGAAGTCACCCATGAAGGAACCAATCAAGTTAAAGAATCTAAAATGAACCATCTTTTTCGGCAATACGAACTTTTTCAAATGACACCCAATGAAACAATTGCCGACATGTACACTAGATTCACCAATCTTGTAAATGGATTAAGGGGACTTGGAAAACAATTTTCCAATAGAGATTTAGTAACTAAAATTCTTAGGTCCCTACCTTTGTCTTGGGAATCCAAAACCTCCGCAATCACCGAAGCCAAGGACATGAACACTTTGAACCTAGATGAACTTATAGGGTCCTTGATCACACATGAAATGATTTTCAAAACAAAAGCACCCGAAATCGAAACTAAAATCGAAAAAGGAAAAGGAATTGCTTTTGCTTGTAATGTAGGTGAAAGTGAAGATGCAAAGGAAGACATCGAGGATGAAGTAGCTCTCCTAACAAGAAGGATCAAGTTCTTGCAAAGAAACATGGGAGGCATGAGAAATAGAAGGACCAACCCTCCATTCAAGAAGAAAGAAGAAGTTGGTGATGGATCTTCTCAACCCCGATGTTACGGTTGCAAGAAGCTTGGACACATTCGCCCGGATTGTCCACTCAACAATGAACCTACTTCAAACAACCGCTTCAAGAGAAGAGAAGGCAAGAAAGGAATGTCCGCCACATGGGATGAGGAGATTGAAAGCGAAGGCGAACAAAATGATGGGAAAGATTGCCTATTAGCAAGAAATGTGTGCTTCATGGCCTCAACAAATGACAACAATGAGGTAAACACTTTAAATGATGTCATTATCTTACAAGAAGTTTTAGAGTCCTTACAAAGTGCAAATGATGAACTTGAAATTCAATTTGATAAAGTTGCATCATTTGAAAATTCTCTTGCTAACATGACAAAAGAATTTGGTTGGTTAAAAAAGGATCATGAATTCTTAGATAATGAAAATGAAAAATGCAAAGTAGAGATTCATGAGCTAAATGCTACCATTAAGACTTTGAATGAAAATCGACAAAATCTTTCTATTGAAAATAACAAACTAAAGCATGAAAACGGTAAACTATCTTTTGAATATGATGAACTCAAGAAACTCTTTAAAAAATTTGAAAATAGTTCATTAAAATTGGATAAACTTGTAAATCTTCAAAGAATGTCAAGTGACAAAAGTGGACTTGGACATAGATGGAATACCACAATATCTAACTATAAAAACAAACTTGAAAAGACCTCCTCTAGTAGTACCAAAATTTGCTTTTATTGTGGATTGTTAGGTCATTATAAAGTTGCTTGCTTGCATGCTAAACAAGATAAGATCAAATTGAACTCTAAAGTGAAAACAAATGAACATAGCAAGATTAGGAAGATTTGGGTACCTAAGGGATCTCACTTGCCTATTCCTATGTAGGTATGCCTTAAAAGCCACAACAAGAGGAACACATGGTACCTTGATAGTGGATGCTCTAGACACATGACCGGAGATCTCACTCAATTCGCATCCCTATCACTCAAGGATGGTGGAGAAGTTACCTTTGGAGATGACAAGAAAGGAAAAGTCAAAGGTGAAGGCACCATAGGTAACTCTACCTCTCCCATACATGATGTACTCTTTGTTGATGGCTTGTCCCATAATCTTATTAGCATTAGTCAATTATGTGATAATGGTTTTGAAGTTGTCTTCAATCCCGACAAATGCATTGTTAAAAATAAGATAAATGGAGAAGTAAAATTCATAGGGTCTAGAGACAATAACATTTATACAATTGGACTAGATGATCTTAGACTCCAAAAAGTGACTTGTCTAAATGCCATTAGTGAGGATTCTTGGCTATGGCATAGGAGGATGGGTCATGCCGGAATGGATCTCATTTCGACCCTCTCCTCAAAAGAAAGTGTTAGAGGATTGCCTAAGTTCAAATTCATCAAGGATCACATTTGTAGAACTTGTCAATTAGGAAAACAATTGAAAAGCTCTTTTGCACCTAAAAATATGATTTCAACTTCCTACCCCTTGGAGCTACTTCATATGGACCTTTTTGGACCAATGAAGACTAGTAGCCTAGGTGGAAAGAGGTACGTGTTTGTAGTTGTTGATGACTACTCACGATTCACATGGGTCATATTTCTAGGACATAAAGATGAAACTTATGAAAACTTCCTAACATTATGCAATCAAATTCAAAATGAAAAAGGTGTTGCCATCTCCCACATTAGAAGTGATCATGGAACGGAATTTGAAAATGTACACTTTGACACTTACTGTAATGAACATGGCATTAAACATAATTTTTCCGCACCTAGAACACCTCAACAAAATGGAGTAGTAGAAAGAAAGAATCGAACTCTCCAAGAAATGGCTAGAACAATGTTGCATGAAAATGATCTCCCTAGATATTTTTGGGCGGAAGCGGTTAGCACCGCTTGCTATATCATAAACAGGGTATACTTAAGGCCAATCTCTAAGAAAACACCTTATGAGCTTTGGAAAAACTTGAAACCAAATATAAGCTATTTTAGAGTGTTTGGATGTAAATGCTTTATTTTGAACATTAGAGATAATTTACATAAATTTGATAAGAAGTCGGATGATGGAATATTCTTAGGGTATTCTTCTCATAGCAAAGCATATAGAGTATTTAATAGGAGAACCCTAGTAGTAGAAGAATCCATGCATGTGACATTTGATGAAAGAGAGCCAACACCTCAAGAAATGCCACATGATGAGGATGAACACGTTGAACATCTTTTTCCAAAATTGAGTGCTCCTCCTCATGCATCTACTAGTCATACACCACCTAGTGAGGAAGTAGAAAATGAAGATGATGCCTCATTACCTAGGGATAGGAGAACATTGGTTGATCATCCTGAATCCCAAATCTTAGGTGATGCCACATTGCCAGTAAGAACTAGATCATACTATCGTAGTGTGAGCAATAATTTGGCATTCCTATCCGAATTGGAACCAAAATCCATCAAGGAAGCAGAAAAGGATGAATATTGGTTGATGGCCATGCAAGAAGAGTTGAGTCAATTCGAAAGGAACAAGGTATGGAGGCTAGTACCTAGACCTAGTGATCATCCAGTCATTGGCACGAGATGGGTGTATAGAAATAAATTGGATGAAAATGGAATTATCACTAGGAATAAAGCTAGGCTTGTAGCCTAAGGGTACAATCAGGAGGAAGGGATAGATTATGATGAGACATTTGCTCCTGTTGCCCGTATGGAGGCTATTAGGATACTGTGGAACCAGATCCGGGACGGGCGTGAGGGGACGGGCCCCCGCGCGAGTCTCTAGATCATCCACGTGAAGGAGAGCCCCACCAAGGAACCCTCGAAAGAGTGCCCCTCACAGCATGAGCGGCGATGTAAAGTGAGATACCTCTCGATTCGGGGACTAGCCCGGATTCGAGACGCACCTTAAGCAAAGAAAGAGTCGCCATCCAAGGAAGTGGGCCCTGGATCCCATGCTGTGCTCTGTCGCAACAGATAACCAGAGATACAAAGGGTTCGTGCCTGATGACGAATGGGGAAGGGATTAGGCGCCCCCAATTCGCCCAAGTGCTAGCACCTGGTCTCTTATGCCATTTATTATTAATTTTGAAGAGTTTTGGGAGAAAATCATGTGAAATGGGAACGAATATCTCCGAGATAACGTCTAGCTAATCATGCATGTCTCGGAGATGAATAAGAAGCACACACAAAAGAAATGAAAGATATGTCGCCTAAGAATAGTTAGATTATATGTGACATGCCTAATTGGTGTCTAAGTTCTGGTGGACAAGCACATGCATGCTACAGCTAAAGGTATAGGATCTGTACATGAAAATAAGAAAACACAGCAAAATACGCAACACACGACTCAACAAGACAAATCCTAAAATTCTAATGTAGGACTTGACTCGGACCAGGATGGCCATCCATCCTAGCTGCACTACGTATCCCGGCCTCGGGAAGAATCAGAGCCAACGTAGTTCGGTGTCCTATGCTAAACTACAATGCCTAAACCTCTAGGACCGCTATCCTAGACTCGATCAACGAGACTCGACTAGTTTTTAAAGCTTTTTCTGCGATTGCTTAAATTCAAGTGGATTGTGATTTTTAGGACTCTCTATATGTCCTAACTAATGCAGGTTGTTTAGCCTTAAGCTAATGCAGGTGGGCCCTACATCCTATGTGTATCTAGGCTGTGCAACATAAAGAAAACCATGGGCTGACTATATCTTCCTAGTCTAGCCATCGGTTCGACTAAGTGTCTGACCGATCGACTCGAGGCCTCCTAACTCTAGGGACACTCACACGACAGGACACACCACATCAATACAAATCAAGACCGACTCCTAACTCTAAAACACCCTAAATATCTAGGACAGACTCCTAACTCTAGGGGAAGATCTTTTTTAAAAAGGTTTTGAAGTTTTTTGTATTTTTTGGAGGTTTTGAAGTTATGAAAAATGGTGAAAGTTATGAGAAATATTTACAAAAAATGGTGACTGAAAATGGTGAAAGGGTGTAAAAATGGTGTCTAAAAATGGTGACTGAACTCAGGGTGCCAGCAGCACGCCTGAGCTGCCTACGTACCCCTCAGCTAGGGATCAAGCCATCCGTAGTTCGGACTGAATTCCTAACTACTCTGCACATGACTCAAGATTTTTTGAAATTTTGATTTTTAAAATGTTTTTGGATTTTGAATTGTTTTTGAGATGTTTTTGAATTTTCAAGTGTTTTTTGGAATGTTTTTGTTGTTTTCAAGTATTTTTGAAATGTTTTTGTTGTTTTTTTGACACCAGAGAATAAAATCCTATCATCATAAGGGTAGGGAGACTTCTGGAATCCCGCAAAGGTTGGACATCATCCTATACTTTGCGGGGGAACGAACAGGAAAATAACTCGGCAAGGGTTGGACAGCATCCTATACCTTGCCGGAGCGGGTAAAGATCACGACTTGATGAGAGGATGGACAGAATCCTAACCCCTATGATGATAGGAAAAACTCCTGGACTGACTGAAGGACTGACTCCTGTGCTGAAGACTGTTATAATTACTATTTATAAGTACTATTCAAAGCTACTATTCAAAACTACTATTCAAAACTACTATTCAAAACTACTATTCAAAACTACTATTCACAGTAGGACCTACCAAGTACTATTCATACATCGGCGGGCCCCACACAAACAGGCCCCACACAAACAGGCCCCACACAAGCGGGTCCCACATCAGCGGGTCCCACACAAGCGGGTCCCACACAAGCGGGTCCCACATCGGCGGGTCCCACACAAGCGGGTCCCACACAAGCGGGTCCCACATCGGCGGGTCTCACATCGGCGGGCCCCACATCGGCGGGCCCCACACAAGCGGGCCCCACACAAGCGGTCCCACATCGGCGGGCCCCACATCAGCGGGTCCCACATCAGCGGGTCCCACATCAGCGGGTCCCTCGGTAATTGGAAACGAAATAACAATTAAATATTCCACCGAAAGAAAAATAATAATACTTAATTAATAGTAATCATCTCGGTCAAAAAAATTAATAATTTAATAATATTAATAACCGACAAAAATAATAATTTAAATAAAATAATCATTACGGTAAAAAAAACAATAATTACTCACCGACAAAAATAATAATTTAATAATATTAATCGACGAAAATAATAATTTAATAATATTAATCGACCTGGTACTGTTCACGCAACCTTTACTATTCACGAAAATAAAAATTTAATCCTATTACTATTCAAACAGCTGTTACTATTCTCGATAATTTAATATTAATAATCAACGAACAGTCAAACATGCAATGATGAAACGACAAAAAAAAAAAATTAAAAATAAATAAATAAATAAACATAAAAAATGAAAATACCTGAGCGTAAGGGTGGCCGGAGTTGGGGCCGGATTCCGGCACAGCCGGTCGGAGGTGGTGATGATCGGACTCCGACGAAATTTCTGTCGGAGAAGAAGATCCTTCTCTCTCTCTCTTTTCTCTCTGCAGATCTCTCCTTCTTTTTTTTTCTTTTCTTTTTTTTAAAAATAAAAAAAAATAAAATAAAATGAAGAAGAAGAAGTTGGAAGTGGGGTGGAGGAGATGGTGGTAGGGCTGGAAATGGCCGAATAGTGGTGGTTTGGGTTTTGCAGAGGAGAAAAGGGGAAAATGAAGGAGAAGGTGGAGATGGTTCGACGGTGGTGATCGGATTCCGGCAAGCTTGCCGGAATCAATGGAGGTGGTGGCTGTTGGTGGTTGTGATTGGGTGAAAGCTCGATCGGAGGTGGTGATGAGGGAAAATATGGGCGGCTCCGGTGGGATGTGGTCGGAGGAGTTGGGTTGCAGAAATAGGATGGAGGCAAAGATGAGGTGGTGGCCGATCCGATCGGAGCTCCGGCACCGTTGCCGGAGGAGAAGCTCTCTCTCTCTATCTTTTTTTGTCTTTTACCAATGAGCTCCCCCCCTCTCATTTTTGATTTTTTTTTATATAGGTTAAAATAACCTATTGATATCCGCACCCCCATTTGATGGGCGCACAAAAATGATAAGGCGCGCCCGTAACCTTTGTCCCATTCGGTCCAGGTTCGGCCCCACCCAGGATAAATCATCCCCCTTCTGCGCATTTACACTACAGCACCGTCTTAGCTCGTTTGCTAGGCAAACGCGATCGGATTTCGACGAAATTTTGCGGGGACCTAGCTGGGACCCAAAGCTAGCCTAGGGTTAAGTTTGGGACCCTAACTCATTGATTTGATGGGGATTTTTGCAAAACTGGAAGGGTTTAGGGCACGGTCAAAATGGGGTGTCTACAGATGCCCCTCTTTGGCAGAGTGTGCTTGTCGCGCGAATGTCAAAGCTGAACAGACAACACATTTTGACTGGCCCAAAATTTATTTTACAAAGATTGAACTCGTGGAGGGAACAGATGTCTCAGGGGTCTCACTCGAATTGGAGGGGAGGGATGCCTCAGGGGTTTCGAATGAAAAGGATTTTGATTATTGGCTTGATGCTCTCAAAGATGCTCTCAGAGAGACTTTCGTTTTAAAATTTCACATTCAACATGACTTAATATTAATTTGGTGAAATGCTGGACACATAACTCAGCATTCAAAACATATTGGTGAGATAGCCTCCCACCAGAGAAATAACTCGAGTAACACATCGGTCACACTCGAGTAACACATCGGTCACACAGGTATTCCTGACTCCGCACTTGGGTGACGGCACACTGTGGAACGACGGACCATGACTTGACAACAAAATAACTAGAGAGAGTTGTTGTCCAGCTTTTCACCAAATTAGACAAGGAAGAACAACAGTTGAATGAAAATTTTGATCAGGGGTCCATGGTAATAAGCCATGAAGAGCCTTGCAGAAAACGAGGGTCCACGGTGGTGAACCGTGAAGAGCCAAGCAAACGGGAATCGAGGGTCCATGGTAGTAAGCCACGAAGAGCCTCGCGGAACGAAATTTATTTATATTTTTTTATTTTTAGGAAACTAGAAATCGAGGGTCCACGGCAACAAACCGCGAAGAGCCAAGCCATAATCTGGGGTCCGTGGTAATAAGCCACGAAGAACCTTGCAAGAAAGATATTGAGTGATTAATGGATTAGAAAAACTGAGAATCAAGGGTTCATAGCCATAAGCTATGAAGAGCCAAGAAGTAATCGAGGGTCCACGGTGACCAGCCGTGAAGAGCCACGCAATGAATCTAGGGTCCATGGCAAGAAACCATGAAGAGCCCAGCAGAAAGGAATTTAGGGTCCACGGCAATACTCCGTGAAGAGCCAAACATTGAATTTGGGGTCCATGACAATAAGCCATGAAGAGCCCAACATGCAGAAACAAATGATATGTAAAAGATATGAATGGAATGACTATGAATAGTGGGTCCATGATATTTCTGGAAGGACATATCACGAAGAGCCAATCGGGGAGCATGGGTCCATAGTATACCTGAATGGTAGACCATGAAGAGCCAAGAAGTAATCGAGGGTCCACGGCAACAAACCGTGAAGAGCCACGCAATGAATCTAAGGTCCATGGCAAGAAACCATGAAGAGCCCAGCAGAAAGGAATCAAGGGTCCACGGCAATACTCCGTGAAGAGCCAAACATTGAATTTGGGGTCCATGACAATAAGCCATGAAGAGCCCAACATGCAGAAACAAATGACATGTAAAAGATATGAATGGAATGACTATGAATAGTGGGTCCATGATATTTCTGGAAGGACATATCACGAAGAGCCAATCGGGGAGCATGGGTCCATAGTATACCTGAATGGTAGACCATGAAGAGCCAAGAAGTAATCGAGGGTCCACGGCAACAAACCGTGAAGAGCCACGCAATGAATCTAAGGTCCATGGCAAGAAACCATGAAGAGCCCAGCAGAAAGGAATCAAGGGTCCACGGCAATACTCCGTGAAGAGCCAAACATTGAATTTGGGGTCCATGACAATAAGCCATGAAGAGCCCAACATGCAGAAACAAATGACATGTAAAAGATATGAATGGAATGACTATGAATAGTGGGTCCATGATATTTCTGGAAGGACATATCACGAAGAGCCAATCGGGGAGCATGGGTCCGTAGTATACCTGAATGGTAGACCATGAAGAGCCAAGAAGTAATCGAGGGTCCACGGCAACAAACCGTGAAGAGCCACGCAATGAATCTAAGGTCCATGGCAAGAAACCATGAAGAGCCCAGCAGAAAGGAATCAAGGGTCCACGGCAATACTCCGTGAAGAGCCAAACATTGAATTTGGGGTCCATGACAATAAGCCATGAAGAGCCCAACATGCAGAAACAAATGACATGTAAAAGATATGAATGGAATGACTATGAATAGTGGGTCCATGATATTTCTGGAAGGACATATCACGAAGAGCCAATCGGGGAGCATGGGTCCATAGTATACCTGAATGGTAGACCATGAAGAGCCAAGAAGTAATCGAGGGTCCACGGCAACAAACCGTGAAGAGCCACGCAATGAATCTAAGGTCCATGGCAAGAAACCATGAAGAGCCCAGCAGAAAGGAATCAAGGGTCCACGGCAATACTCCGTGAAGAGCCAAACATTGAATTTGGGGTCCATGACAATAAGCCATGAAGAGCCCAACATGCAGAAACAAATGACATGTAAAAGATATGAATGGAATGACTATGAATAGTGGGTCCATGATATTTCTGGAAGGACATATCACGAAGAGCCAATCGGGGAGCATGGGTCCGTAGTATACCTGAATGGTAGACCATGAAGAGCCAAGAAGTAATCGAGGGTCCACGGCAACAAACCGTGAAGAGCCACGCAATGAATCTAAGGTCCATGGCAATAAGCCACGAAGAGCCTAGAATGAAATTTGGGGTCCATGACAATAAGCCACGAAGAGCCCAACAAGAATAACAAGTAATGGAGATGAATGAAATGAGCATGGAGAGCGGGTCCATGATATATCCTAAAGGACAGATCACGAAGAGCCATTCAGGGAGCAAGGGTCCATGATGTGCCTGCCTGACAAACCACGAAGAGTCTTGGAAGGACAGTGATATTGCTGAGAATTGATTGATTTCGAATGATGATTTTTTTTTTTAGACTGATTGCCTCTTGCCGAGGAAATTGGGAGTATGAGTTCCTTGCTGAGAATTGGACTCAGATAACTTGCAGGGATTTGGATATTGACCATTTTTTCTGATTTTGCCGGGGATTGAAGGCTGCGCGAGCAAATTCTAGACTCCGCTTGGGAAACTGATTTTCTTAGAGAATTGACTCTTCTGAAGAGAGGACTCAACTGAGGAGTTTAGAGGTTAGGCTTGAGATGTGCTTGTACCCCTCTTATCCTTACTTGCTTGAGACATTGTTACTGATTGCCTTTGTGCGCTTGACATCTTTTATGACGCAAGTCATAAAAGATGCCCCTAGTATATTGTGTTTCCATGACAGGAGTTTTAAGAAGGCAAGACAATGATGGTTGAAGAAAAGATGTTTCGTTTCATGAAGGCTTGAGGATGCAAAGTTTTTTTTTTTTTTTTTGTATGGAGAGAATAGGACAATAACCATGATGGCTGAGTCTGAAAATCTCTTCTTTCGCATGGCTCACTTTTGGAGGCTTAAGGTCTCGGGTAGGTTTGAACAAGATGTCTCCCGCCCCTTCTGATACCTAAACCAGGATTTACTCTGAATTTTCTTCGCAATTTGGAGGACACGCTCCCATTCTTCTAGCACCCGACAGTTTGGACTTTGCAAGGAAAGGGAACACAAATATGAAGGAGGAATAGATTTCCAAGGACTCGGTCAAAGAAGATTCTTGTTGTTCGGAGGACTCGACTCGCTTTCGACTCACTCTTGGATCTGATGTGTTATTTTTCAAGGGTATGGCTTAGCCACTTTTAGAGTATTTCGAAGACCGTGTCAAGAGGCACTACTCTCCTTTTTCGGTGTTTAGGTCATGGTTATTATCCCTTTTGGATTGCTCGGTTTCAATGCCCCAGTTTAGAGGAATGTTAAAGTAAGCTTGCTGGCACTACTTGGACCCCGAGATTTTACGCTGGTTGAAGGCTGTTTCTCCATCTCAATGATTCGCTTTTTTGTTGGAAGTCATTGCCATTGATCAGATTGCCTTTTCAGGTTTTCAATCTGACGGACCGCTTGCCCTAACTTTTGCCTGGTTCGCCCTTTCGGGTTTTCAATCCAGCGGGCCTGCTACCCTAACTTTTGCCTAAGCCGACTTTTCAGTTGTCAACTTAGCGGGTGAATGACCCTAAATTTTGCCTAGACCGCCCTCTCGGGTTTTCAGCCTAGCGGGTCTTCAGACTCCATCGTTTTTTTTTTTTTTTTTGACTTTGAACCTCTGCTTGTTCATCAGAAGGACTTTCTAGGCGGGATTGGGTTCAAAAGGGTTGGATATTTCCTTTGGATTTCAAAGTTTCAACCGAACCTGGATTGGTCAGGTTGCCTAAGTACCCCAAAAATGGAGGATCAGGTCCGCGTAGTTTGCTGGGGTTTGGCACAGAATGATTTGGTTTTTAGCTCAAAGGTTGAAAGGGAATAATTTGACTTTTATTCCAAAGGTGGACCGAACCTGGATGGATCAGGTTGCCTACGTACCCTGTAGAAAGGGATCAGGTCAGACGTAGTTCGGGTCGAAATGCCCCTGGTTTGCGGGTGTTTGAAAAGAATGTTTGATTTTGTTGAGGCTCGAAGGTGTTCGCAAAAGGATTTTTTTTGAACTTGGGATTTTTGGCGTTTAAGGCTCAGGCGTCCAAGGATGGCCTTCTGATGTTTTGGCATACAAGCTTCTTGAATGGCTAAGGTTCAATGGCTTTGAACTTTTTTTTTTTTTTAGGAGTCTGGCGGCATTTCCTGGCAAGACTTCATCTGTACTGCGCAAACTTGACTGATTGAATTCCCACTTTGTCTTTGGGATCTTGCACTGATGCTCAGTATTCTAAGACTCAGGGTCTTCTCTATATGCTGAAGATGCTTTAAAACCGACTCAAATTCTCGGGATTCTGATATTTCTAAGGAGTTGACGTGGGGCATGCTCCCTTCTCCTTTCGTCTCTGGATTCTATCTTTCTTTTTTTGTTCATTTGAAATGCGGGAATGCCCTTACCCTTTGATTACTTTGACTTAGAATTCCATCGTAATGTATAGCCCAAGTATTCTTTTTGGGGTTCATGTTCTATGCTCATGACTTTGTTGTCCGAAAGTCTTCTCTCAATTTTGCATTAACTTCACTTGATATCTAGTATTCTTCGTTTGAAATTTTCGCTTTTTCGACCTGATGTCTGAAGCTGAGGGTGACTCACGTTGAACAGTGTCAAGACACGCTTCCGGTTTATCCTCATAGGACCAAGCAACACTTATTTGAACCCTCTAAATAGATTTATCGATTCTTTGCGCTCTTCGGGAGATTTTGCCAATCCTTATTTCCCGAGTTTCGGATTTGGATACCACTATCCACGGTATCGATTTCATCTTCGAGTGGCTTTGCTCGACGCTCTTCCCCTCGTTTGATCAGCTTTCAAATCTCGAGGGGAATTTCGTCTGCATTCTCATCTGAGAAGGGTGTGTTTAATTATTTAAACATCAGATCTAAGAGTGAATCATAGAGTATCAAAGATATAAAATGAACAACTTTATTGAATTGAAGACTCTTAAGTACATCAGTAACTCTTTTTTTTTTTTTTTTAATGCGCCTCAATGGGCTCTACATTGGACTTGACAAGGGACGGAAACAACTGACTATGAATGAACACGATTGACAAACATAACATTTTTTTTATTTTTATTTTTTCATCGACACAATAAGACTTACCAACTTTGAGAGAAGAAAGTTGGAGTACACTCAACGAAAGACAAACAACACGTGACACTTCTTCGATGGTAAATGAACTGGCATTGAAAGGTTATGGGTGGCACTCCTTCCTCCATGACGTCCATAACCGAGGATTCAACCCTGGTATAGGTCCTGTTGACCTAGCTTCAGCTGATCTTCAACAACTGGCGTCGGTAACGATTTCGCTGGCATATAACTACCTCCTGACATTTCTAGCTCTGACATTCCCAAATTTGCAGCCGAAGTACCTCCTAGTTCAAATGCCGGATGAATGATGACGGAGGGATCTTCAAAAGGCTCAATCGTCGAGTTAGCTTTAGCAACATCTGGGGAAATATCAATACGTCTAAGTGAAGGATTCTGAGTAGCATTAAACCCGGGCCAAATGGGACGGTCCCTATCTATGAGGTCCTGGATCGCAAATCTGAGGGAGCGACAACGATTGGTGATATGACCAGGGCCTTGGTGATATTCACAGTATTCATCCTTGTTGTAGAACCTTGGAAGAACCTTAGGAGGTAGCTTCTGAGCCATGAGTTTCAACTGTCCATCCTTAACAAGTTTTCGGAGAATGACCGCTGGAGGTTTCGGTAATGGAGTGAACTTCTTCTTAGGCTTTTGTGCTGGGTTCTCATCTCCTGGACCAGACCTCTGCATGACAGGTTGAGGTGCTTGATGAGATGACTCAACAATGTTGATCTTCTTAGAATCAGCAACTGATTTGCTATCGTTTCTTAGAATCTTCACGCTTTGGTGATCAAAGGTCAATTCTTCAATTTCTTTAACACACTCTTTCACTTTCCCTGCTGAGGTGGGAGATGGGAGACACTTGTCTTCGACATGTTGCTTGCCCTTGGAATTATCAATATGTGATACTGGGACCGGGACAGGAATAGGGATCATAGGAGACAGTTTCTCAACCTCGTCAACAAATTCTTTCTCCTTTTCTACGTCAGTAGGAGGTGTGAAACACTTCTCTTCAGTAAGTTGTTCTTCTTCAGAATCACCAATATGTGCTATCATGGCCTTAATAGGATCAAGGGTTACAGGAGGATGATTTTGGACTACAGAGTCTTCAGAAGTTACAGGTTTCTCCTTAGCTTCGTCTTTCATAGGAGTTATTTCTTTATTCCAAGAATGTATTATTTCCCACATTTCCGCCACGGATAGCTTATTGTTCGAAGTTAACTCAGCCATCTAGGTTGAGGGGAAACAAATGAAGTAAAGTGGTGACTTATCCTCAAAGGTTAACAAGATCCAATAGGTTCAGAAATAAGGTTCTTTTGGTGTGAACTGCAAGCGAATGGCTAAGACTCCTGTCATGGGAATGACAAACACTAGAGTTCAATATAGGGCAATCAAATGAAAATCCCATATACAAGCTGAGACAAAAGATGATACGAGTATATCCTCCCATGGATAAAATCCGGCAGCATAACATCTATGCAAGAAATGTGGTAAGATAAGCACATGGTTTGTCAACGAACCAGAAAAGATAATGATTACGCTCAAGGTTTCTAAAAAAAAATCGGCAGCATGACGGCTATACTAGGAGATATGGTACGGTAAGCACATGGTTTGTCAACAAGCCTAAAAAGATAGTGACCACACTCAAGGTATTTAGGAAAAATCCGGCAGCATGACGGCTGTAGTAGGAGAGACTCAGCAACTAAACATGAAGAGTATGCCGTCATGGTCAAGATAAAGCAGGGCTCTCAGCAAGAACACACACTCCGGTAATGATGATGGCAAGATAGACTCATAATCGACAGGCGGAGTGATCTGATCAGGATCGATCAAATGATCAGGCTCACGGAAAACAGATCATGACTAAAAGAGCCAAGAATCTTATGATAATCCACAGAATGGATAGATGGGGAAAAATTGATTAGATTAGAAGGAAACCTAACTAAGAAGCAAGCCCTAATCTAATAATAAATATATACATATATATACATCCTAACCAGGGGCACCAACCCTAGTCTAATCTAGCGGAGTCGAGAGAGTCTCGATTCATGACAGACAAGTGAGTGTACTAGGACTGCGTCTGTAGCCACATAAGGTGGGCTACAATAATCTATAGATAGGACATGGCTCCTAAACCTAGGCTCCAACATGTGTAAGCCACACATGTTCGTCCTTATATGAATGCAATATACTTATATAAACACGGGTACTTCCTAGTTGGGTTTCACTAGGTCAGTAAGTATATACATAATATATAAAACAAAGTAGGGCTCCGAACTCAATCTATCGGGTACTATGCTTATGAAACATACTTAATATGTATAACTCAAGTGCACCGAGTGTTATACATAGTATGCTTCATTGCTCATCGGCTGCTGTAAACACAAGTGCACCGAGTGTTTACGGCTGCAGCGCTGGCGCATAGCTTGGAAATAGATTCAACAGCACCATCAGGGTGTAATAACATCCCAGTCGGGCACGCATTGAATCTATCCCGTGGAGCCAATAAAAAAACAATGAAAAATCAAGAAATAAAAAATATGACAATGCCTACTGTGCAGTGTGTGAATCCCTTGTTTTAATTACGCACCTACTTGGTGCCCCTGAATTTCTAACGATAAAGTTCCCATTTAGCTTGATTTTGACCCAAATTTCTTCAAAATTAATTAAAATGGCATTTTTACGGAGTTAGGCAATGTTTCAAAAACTCCCCAGCAGAGTCGCCAGCCTGTGGAACCAGATCCGAGACGGGGGCGGGGGGACGGGCCCCCGCGCGAGTCTCTAGATCATCCACGTGAAGGAGAGCCCCACCAAGGAACCCTCGAAAGAGTGCCCCTCACAGCATGAGCGGCGATGTAAAGTGAGATACCTCTCGATTCGGGGACTAGCCCGGATTCGAGACGCACCTTAAGCAAAGAAAGAGTCGCCATCCAAGGAAGTGGGCCCTGGATCCCATGCTGTGCTCTGTCGCAACAGATAACCAGAGATACAAAGGGTTCGTGCCTGATGACGAATGGGGAAGGGATTAGGCGCCCCCAATTCGCCCAAGTGCTAGCACCTGGTCTCTTATGCCATTTATTATTAATTTTGAAGAGTTTTGGGAGAAAATCATGTGAAATGGGAACGAATATCTCCGAGATAACGTCTAGCTAATCATGCATGTCTCGGAGATGAATAAGAAGCACACACAAAAGAAATGAAAGATATGTCGCCTAAGAATAGTTAGATTATATGTGACATGCCTAATTGGTGTCTAAGTTCTGGTGGACAAGCACATGCATGCTACAGCTAAAGGTATAGGATCTGTACATGAAAATAAGAAAACACAGCAAAATACGCAACACACGACTCAACAAGACAAATCCTAAAATTCTAATGTAGGACTTGACTCGGACCAGGATGGCCATCCATCCTAGCTGCACTACGTATCCCGGCCTCGGGAAGAATCAGAGCCAACGTAGTTCGGTGTCCTATGCTAAACTACAATGCCTAAACCTCTAGGACCGCTATCCTAGACTCGATCAACGAGACTCGACTAGTTTTTAAAGCTTTTTCTGCGATTGCTTAAATTCAAGTGGATTGTGATTTTTAGGACTCTCTATATGTCCTAACTAATGCAGGTTGTTTAGCCTTAAGCTAATGCAGGTGGGCCCTACATCCTATGTGTATCTAGGCTGTGCAACATAAAGAAAACCATGGGCTGACTATATCTTCCTAGTCTAGCCATCGGTTCGACTAAGTGTCTGACCGATCGACTCGAGGCCTCCTAACTCTAGGGACACTCACACGACAGGACACACCACATCAATACAAATCAAGACCGACTCCTAACTCTAAAACACCCTAAATATCTAGGACAGACTCCTAACTCTAGGGGAAGATCTTTTTTAAAAAGGTTTTGAAGTTTTTTGTATTTTTTGGAGGTTTTGAAGTTATGAAAAATGGTGAAAGTTATGAGAAATATTTACAAAAAATGGTGACTGAAAATGGTGAAAGGGTGTAAAAATGGTGTCTAAAAATGGTGACTGAACTCAGGGTGCCAGCAGCACGCCTGAGCTGCCTACGTACCCCTCAGCTAGGGATCAAGCCATCCGTAGTTCGGACTGAATTCCTAACTACTCTGCACATGACTCAAGATTTTTTGAAATTTTGATTTTTAAAATGTTTTTGGATTTTGAATTGTTTTTGAGATGTTTTTGAATTTTCAAGTGTTTTTTGGAATGTTTTTGTTGTTTTCAAGTATTTTTGAAATGTTTTTGTTGTTTTTTTGACACCAGAGAATAAAATCCTATCATCATAAGGGTAGGGAGACTTCTGGAATCCCGCAAAGGTTGGACATCATCCTATACTTTGCGGGGGAACGAACAGGAAAATAACTCGGCAAGGGTTGGACAGCATCCTATACCTTGCCGGAGCGGGTAAAGATCACGACTTGATGAGAGGATGGACAGAATCCTAACCCCTATGATGATAGGAAAAACTCCTGGACTGACTGAAGGACTGACTCCTGTGCTGAAGACTGTTATAATTACTATTTATAATTACTATTCAAAAATACTATTCATAATTACTATTTATAAGTACTATTCAAAACTACTATTCAAAACTACTATTCAAAGCTACTATTTATAAGTACTATTCAAAGCTACTATTCAAAACTACTATTCAAAACTACTATTCAAAACTACTATTCACAGTAGGACCTACCAAGTACTATTCATACATCGGCGGGCCCCACACAAACAGGCCCCACACAAGCGGGTCCCACATCAGCGGGTCCCACACAAGCGGGTCCCACACAAGCGGGTCCCACATCGGCGGGTCCCACACAAGCGGGTCCCACACAAGCGGGTCCCACATCGGCGGGTCTCACATCGGCGGGCCCCACATCGGCGGGCCCCACACAAGCGGGCCCCACACAAGCGGTCCCACATCGGCGGGCCCCACATCAGCGGGTCCCACATCAGCGGGTCCCACATCAGCGGGTCCCTCGGTAATTGGAAACGAAATAACAATTAAATATTCCACCGAAAGAAAAATAATAATACTTAATTAATAGTAATCATCTCGGTCAAAAAAATTAATAATT
This sequence comes from Tasmannia lanceolata, assembly GCF_043159265.1. Taxonomy (NCBI): domain Eukaryota; kingdom Viridiplantae; phylum Streptophyta; class Magnoliopsida; order Canellales; family Winteraceae; genus Tasmannia; species Tasmannia lanceolata. The sequence goes on along the minus strand of NW_027518701.1, from coordinate 6,305,856 downwards.
TAATAATATTAATAACCGACAAAAATAATAATTTAAATAAAATAATCATTACGGTAAAAAAAACAATAATTACTCACCGACAAAAATAATAATTTAATAATATTAATCGACGAAAATAATAATTTAATAATATTAATCGACCTGGTACTGTTCACGCAACCTTTACTATTCACGAAAATAAAAATTTAATCCTATTACTATTCAAACAGCTGTTACTATTCTCGATAATTTAATATTAATAATCAACGAACAGTCAAACATGCAATGATGAAACGACAAAAAAAAAAAATTAAAAATAAATAAATAAATAAACATAAAAAATGAAAATACCTGAGCGTAAGGGTGGCCGGAGTTGGGGCCGGATTCCGGCACAGCCGGTCGGAGGTGGTGATGATCGGACTCCGACGAAATTTCTGTCGGAGAAGAAGATCCTTCTCTCTCTCTCTCTTTTCTCTCTGCAGATCTCTCCTTCTTTTTTTTTCTTTTCTTTTTTTTAAAAATAAAAAAAAATAAAATAAAATGAAGAAGAAGAAGTTGGAAGTGGGGTGGAGGAGATGGTGGTAGGGCTGGAAATGGCCGAATAGTGGTGGTTTGGGTTTTGCAGAGGAGAAAAGGGGAAAATGAAGGAGAAGGTGGAGATGGTTCGACGGTGGTGATCGGATTCCGGCAAGCTTGCCGGAATCAATGGAGGTGGTGGCTGTTGGTGGTTGTGATTGGGTGAAAGCTCGATCGGAGGTGGTGATGAGGGAAAATATGGGCGGCTCCGGTGGGATGTGGTCGGAGGAGTTGGGTTGCAGAAATAGGATGGAGGCAAAGATGAGGTGGTGGCCGATCCGATCGGAGCTCCGGCACCGTTGCCGGAGGAGAAGCTCTCTCTCTCTATCTTTTTTTGTCTTTTACCAATGAGCTCCCCCCCTCTCGTTTTTGATTTTTTTTTATATAGGTTAAAATAACCTATTGATATCCGCACCCCCATTTGATGGGCGCACAAAAATGATCAGGCGCGCCCGTAACCTTTGTCCCATTCGGTCCAGGTTCGGCCCCACCCAGGATAAATCACCCCCCTTCTGCGCATTTACACTACAGCACCGTCTTAGCTCGTTTGCTAGGCAAACGCGATCGGATTTCGACGAAATTTTGCGGGGACCTAGCTGGGACCCAAAGCTAGCCTAGGGTTAAGTTTGGGACCCTAACTCATTGATTTGATGGGGATTTTTGCAAAACTGGAAGGGTTTAGGGCACGGTCAAAATGGGGTGTCTACAGATACTTTTGGCATATGCATCTCATAAAGGATTTAAACTATATCAAATGGATGTCAAAAGTGCCTTCCTAAATGGCTATATCCAAGAGGAAGTGTATGTTGAGCAACCTCCAGGTTTTGAAGACTTCAAACATCCAAATCATGTCTTCAGGCTTGATAAAGCTTTATATGGATTAAAGCAAGCTCCTAGAGCTTGGTATGAGAGGCTTTGCACTTTCTTAGTTGAAAAGGGATTCGAGATGGGAAAGGTGGATAAAACCTTATTTATCAAAAGAGAAAATCATGATATCCTCCTTGTCCAAATCTATGTGGATGATACCATCTGTGGCTCAACTAATCAAAAATTGTGTGATGAATTTGCAACCTTAATGAAAAATGAATTTGAAATGAGCATGATGGGAGAGTTAACCTACTTCTTAGGACTCCAAATTAAACAATACAAAAATGGAATATTTTTAAATCAAGAAAAATATACAAAGGAGTTATTAAAGAAGTATGGCATGGATAGCAGTAAGACATCAAGAATTCCCATGAGTACTACTGCTAAGCTAGAAAAAGATGAATTTGGCAAATCTGTGGATCAGAAATTGTATAGGGGTATGATAGGTAGTTTGCTCTATTTGACAGCCAGCAGACCAGACATTATGTTTACTGTCTGTCTCTGTGCTCGATTTCAATCGGATCCAAAAGAATCTCACCTATCGGCAGTTAAGAAGATCTTCAAGTACTTAAAAGGAACCCAAAGTCTAGGACTGTGGTATGAAAGATCATCTTCCTTCACTCTCATCGGATATTCAGATGCAGACTTTGCTGGATGTAGAGTAGATAGGAAAAGCACTAGTGGGACTTGCCAATTCTTGGGTAAATCACTTGTTTCATGGTTTAGCAAGAAGCAAAATTCAGTAGCTCTGTCCACAACAGAAGCAGAATATGTGGCAGCTGGAGCTTGCTGTGCTCAAGTCCTATGGATGAAAAGCACATTGATGGACTATGCAATCAAAATGGAAAATATTCTCATCCAATGTGACAATACTAGTGCTATAAGCTTAACAAAGAACCCCATACAACACTCAAGAACAAAACACATTGAGATTAGGCACCACTTCATCAGAGATCACTCACAAAAAGGGGATATTTGCTTAAAATATATCAACACTGAAGAACAATTAGCGGATATCTTTACAAAACCCCTTAGTGATGATAGAATTTGCTATATCCGAAGTGCCTTAAACATATGGAGTGCGGATCAAATCAAAGAAATTGCCAAATAAATACTTTGTGCCTTTAACCAGCTTATCTATATAGTATTTATATATATAATCTTTGTTTGGTAGTATCTGCATGAATGAGATGTCAAATTTTTTAATCTTAAAAATCACTCAATTGATATTCTTAGCCTTCTTAGTTTTTCTAAGTTGGAGAGGTATCTTCACTTTAATTAAAATACCTAACATCTTAACATATGTCAACATCTCGATCATGAACAGGTATATGTGCATTACTTGGTTATATAATTTTATACCATAAGCATTAATTCAGGGGGAGTTATCCACTCCTATTTTTTTTTACACCCTTTCTGTCGATGACAAAAGGGGGAGAAGTTTGAAATTGATTATCTATTCAATTGACTATATGCACCACTTGCTTATAACTTGTATCATTTATATGTGTGCATATATTGAGGGGGAGTTCTAGTATTCACTTGCCTACTATGTCACTCCACACACACCTCATAATCAATTTTGTTTGTCATCATCAAAAAGGGGAAGATTGTAAGCCCAAGGGTCTACTCTCCTATCTTGTTTTGATGATTCTAAACATAATTGATTGTGTTTTTGAATACTAATCAATTTGCTTTGAAGTGTTGTGTTTAAGATAGGATTGATCATTGAAGAAACCAACACACAACATGGTCATGCTTGGAGATATCCCATACAAGAGTCAAAGGAGCTAAGTGAAGCTCACCTCATCTCTCAAGCAAAGCATACACAAGATGGAAGATCAATTGAAGACCAAGACTAAAGAGAAGTTGAAGATTGCATAGGTATCATTGTACATCCTTTTCTCTTTAGATTTCCAAGTCAAGGCAAAGTGTTTTCAACTTGTTTTTCAAAGAACACTTAAGAACTTAAAATGCATTAGTGAATGGTTATGTGGTGGACCAACATGTTGGGACCCTCATAAACATTCCAAAATAACCATAGGAGTTGAGTTCCAAAAGCTAAAAATCAAATTTGCAATAAAAATAAAAAACTGCGGATTTTTAGGCTTCTCGGAACTCCGAGAATTTTTCTCGGAGCTCCGAGCTCGGAACTCCGAGAGTTCCCTCGGAACTCCGAGAAAAGGTCCAGTAGCATCTGGACACTTTCTCGGAACTCCGAGAAATGGTCCAGTAGAAATTTTATTTCTTCTGGCCGTTGTCTCGGAACTCCGAGAATATTTCTCGGAACTCCGAGAATTCTCGGAACTCCGAGAATGGTTCTCGGAACTCCGAGAACCTCGCGACAGACTAAAAAATAGCCGTTGGGATTCAAATTAATTATTGGTTTTTGATATTTCCACCCCCAAACGGTCATATTCTTTGGTGTGGTTATATATACAACATGTAGAGAAGTTTTTCACTCTCTCTTGATCTTTGAAAAACATCCTTAAGCATCAAAAACATTTGCAATCCATTTTAGCTTGAGATTTTGTTTTTCATCCCAAACTTGCCTTTCACTTGTGAATCTTTTGAGTTTGGATATAGTAGTGCTTTCACTTGCAAATCACCATCTTTGAAGAGCAATCAAGGGTCTACAAAGAGCATCAAGCTTTCAAGAAGAAGCCAAGCTATTCTCTTTCAAATCTAGTGTAGGTGGCTAGGGCATTCCCTTTTTAATTCCCTAGAGAGCAACCGCTTAGAACTCGGCGGAGAAGGAGAGTCTTTGTAAAGGTGTAAGGGCATCCTTGTTTAATATCCCTTGGATTTGTAACCGCCTCGGAGCCGGGCATCGTGGAGGTCTCCTATAGTGGAATCCCTCAAGTGCGACCTTGAGTAGAGTGGAGTAGGCCGTTGGCCGAACCACTATATATCGGTGTGTCAATTTCTCACTCTTGCATTTCCATTATTGTTTTGGTTTGGCATTTCACTTTGTTCTTTCAATTATATTTGCACTAACCAAATATTTATTTAAGTGAAGAAAAATTCCAATTAGGGTTTATAGATAATTTTCAAAAGGCCTAATATTGAGTTAAATTCAATTCACCCCCCCTCTTGAGTATTTCAATTAGGCCCCACCTAAAATGTTCGACAATGTCAACGGTCATGATTCAACATGCACGTGCTCCTCATGAACTCATTAGGCCCCACCTAATAATGTTCGACAATATCAATGGTCATGATTTTACATACATGTCCTCCTCATGAACTCATGATTGCACACATGGCATATGTGCTTCATGGTCAACACTCAAGACTGTTCGTCTGATCGGAGGGCAACTGATGCAGATGCATCTCATCCGAGCATGCAGATCAACAGCTCACGTTGGCCCATGGAATAAAGAGTTTTAGTTTGCTTGTAAATTCTTTTATTAGAATTTAAATTTATCTTTGACTCCTAGAATGGACGAATTCGGTAGAGATTGTATAGAAATTTGAGATTATTTAGGAAGTTGGCTACAATTTAGGAAAAGTTAAATTTTAGTAGTAGGAGAGTTACACGTTTTCCTTCTTTCTAATTTCACAAAAATTAGGAGAGTGGGATCTTTAGGAAACTATGAGTTTTAGTTTGAGTCGATTTAGGAAGTTCACCAAAAGCATTTATGGCATCTCCATTGTACACGAAGGATGCATGGCTGATTTTATGAATAAGTTTGAGATATTTTTAGGAATTTCATTCCTTGTTTATGTTCATCTTTTTCTTGGATTGAATTTGCAAAACAAAGTTCATCTTTTTCTTGGATTGAATTTGCAAAACAAGAACCAAGATTCTTGTTTCATCTTCTTCCCCACCAACCCTGGTTGCTTTCTTGGATTCCATCAGCACCCTTCTCCATTGAAGTAGCATTTTCTAATTCAACCATCAAGTACCGCCACAAGATCCATCCATAGAAGATCCAAAGGTCCATCGTAAACCTCACCCCTTTAATAACCCAACAGCCCATCATAGTTCTTTGGCAGTACAGCAATACCTTAACCGAAACAGCCTCTCTTCCTAGTTGTTAAACGATTGAAAAACCTCTCCGTGGACCCAACCTATAGCCCAATCCAATATCCCAAGTCTTCCACCTTTCTTCTAGTATAACTATAGCCCACTTTTACCCACATCTTTTCAGCCCATCCGATCCGCCCCTGCGTCAGCAACCAAGTGCGTAAAAGTTCAGTGTTAATTAGCAATCACAATCGCAAAATGGAGGCATGCAAAATTGACAGATAAACACATCTTCAACACATCATTTTCATCATGCTTGATCAACGGTGTTTAGAATGACAACAAAATCAACATATGTGGGATCGCGACCATTGATCATGAAACGACTTACATAGTCTTCGTCCAATTCTGAATTGACATCCCATGTGTACAATAAAGGACAACAAAAATCAATGGATTAGCTTTTCTTGTCAAACCCTAGACGAAGCATGACTATTTTATGCTATGCTTCTGCCTTGCTTACGTGATCAGATTGCTTGATTCAAACTGAGAGTCTATTTGGTTGCACAATATTCAAGGTTTTGTATGGGTTTTGTGTGGTTTTTGGCTGCCAAGTTAGCATGGGCGCACTTTGTTTGGTTGCATGTAGGTTTCAAACGACCGGGGGATTGCTCCTTGTTAGGTCATGTGGCATAATAACAAACTACTAGCTGGTAAAATCTAAGCAAAATCCAACCAAATATGTAGTTTTTTCCTAATAAAGTACTGCGATTAATGACACCCCCTTCTACTACTCTATAAGGGTTGGCAACCAAACACTACTTACTACTACTCTGCGAGGTAACTATGAAGAGATGACCCGGTTTGTTAATGTCCTCCCTTTTTTACTACTGAAGTTATAATTCCCCACTGCTCTACTTAAATTGGAATATTGATTGTTCATTAAAAATGATTTTTTGAGCCGTTGATGGCGACAATCTCTGTGTGTGTGTGTGAGGAACGTTTCTTACAAGCTATTTTATGTTCTATGTTCTAAACTGAAGGTTTTTGGTTTCTAACGCAATCTCTTCAGTAAATGAGAAAATTGTTAGTCATAGATGAGTTAGTACGGGAAAATAATATAATAGGGAGATGAATCAACTAATCTTTGGCAAACTCAAACCAAATTTTGTGTTATCGGAACCCAAAATTTGATTACTTGAACCAAACTTCGGTGCTATCCGAACCCAAGTTTTGATACAGTTGTAAAATAAAAATTTAAGAATAAAAGGGGGCAGTTTAGGCATCAGAAAAATTAAATTAATGAACATAGCCCTTCTAGGGAAATGGTTGTGGAGATTTGGGAAGGAGGGGTCCCACCTCTCGGTTAAAGTCATTGAAGGAAGGTATGGAGCGTCGCAGGGTTATTGGGAATCGGAAGACAACTTCAGAGCTATGGCGTTGACGATATGGAGGGAAATTTTGCGATGTAGAAATTTGTTCTCGGAAGGAACCTGGTTCAGAGTTTACTCAGGGTCAAGGATAAAGTTTTGGATGGACATCTGGTGCTCCTAGCAGCCGCTAAAAGAGTTATTCTCCGACATTCATCATAGCTGTGAACAAGGAAGACTTGGTGATGGATTACATAGAGAGGAGAGAGAACTTGGTGGTTTGGAAGCCTCTTTTTTGAAGGGACATCTTTCACAGAGAACTAGCATCGATTGCTAGACTTTTGGAGATGTTACATGAGGGGTATATTAAGCAAGATGAGGAGGATAAAAGGGTTTGGATCAGGGATTCATATAGTGATTTCTCTGCAAAGTCTTTCTACCATCACCTCGTGGCTAGTCATGTGTCTGATAAGGTAGCTGGAGTGTGGTAAATCCAAGCTCCGCCTAGGGTATGTACCATCAGCTGGGTGGCTCTCCTTGACAGGATTCAGACGATCAATTTTTTGAGGAAGAAGGAGATGCTCATTATCGATCACTATGCACTTTGTCTAGAAGCAGTGAAAATATTGGATAACTTATTTATGTATTGTAAATTTGCTAGGGAAGTGTGGGGCAAAGTATTCAGTAGATTTTTCATTGCTTGGGTTTTCCCTACTAAACTTATTGATCTCCTCTTGTGCCTGCCATCAGTTCCGTGGAAGAAAAAAGAAAAAAAATCTTATGGAATGTTTCTTTCTTAGCTACCATCTGGGTGCTTTGGAAAGAAAGAAATGCCAGAATATCTGATGGTGTTTAAAAAAGCCTCGCCTTTCTCTTTGGCAAAGTGATTGTGCTTACTGTTTCTTGGGTTAAATCCCTCTTGTGCTTCAAGTTTGTCTCTGCATATGATTTATGGTATGCGTGGAGAGAAGTGTATTTTAGTGTGGAGCCTAGGCACGAGTGGTCAACATTGAGAGCCCCCTCCGCTTAGATTTTTTATGCTAAATTTTGATAGATCCAGTTTTGGGAATCCCGGTCCTGCTAGCATTGTTGATGTTTTGGGCAACGAGCGCGGGGGGGGGTGAATTGGGCCTTCACCAGCCCCATTGGAGTGGCTGATTCTGCAGAGGCTGAGGTACGAGCTACCCACCAAGGCCTCAAGTTGTTGATCGAGATAGTGTGGGTCAAGTGGTCATAGAAGAGGACTCTTTAATTTCATCTGGTGGCTTCTATTATTTTTCTCCCCATTTGTTGATCTGCAAATGAGATGGCTGATAGCCTTGTTAGGGAAGGGATATCTAAACTTGATTTCGCCATGTTTGATTCCCTTCCTCCTTGAGTTTTATTTTATGTGTTTCTCCTTAATTTTTTCTATTTTTTCCTTTTATTTCTTTTTATCCGGGTGTATCGACTGCCTTGGTCTGCTTTTTCTAGTAATAAAATTGGCTTCCATTTAAAAAAAACAGTGTAAGAATAAAATTGAAGAAGGCAGATTACACTTATTGATTTGAAGATAAAATCCTTTGTAAAATCCGATTGTCGAAGAGAAATGACTAAGTCGTGCCATGTGTCACTCTCCTTAGGAATCGTATTCACCCCATACGGTGCAACCGGGATCCGTTAATTGACTCTCCAAGATAAAAACAGTCCTAAGAGGATCTAGTAGACGTGCACTTCCTTACTTGCCCACTCTGAATTACCTTAGAATTGTGCTCAAATGTGGAATGGACTAAAAAGTGTAGGAGAAAAGCAATTTTTGGAGAAATATCCAAGAACTCTAGGTATTTCGAATTCTTTTTGAAGCTCTGAAACACTTATTAGAGTTAGTGCCCTAAAAGCCAGTACAGTTAGTCTATCTTGTTACTTTAATATTAATAAAGTTTTAATTTCATGACATCTAATGGGTAATATATGATTGAATATGTGTGATGTGCTTGTTATTCGTAACATATTTGTTCTTAGGTAGCAAAGTAGGAATACCATACTCAAGGATTCACAGATCGTAGGGAGTAGAGAGATATGGTCTCCCATTTCTTTGCAGACCTTAAAGGTTCCTGGTTGGGATCGAGATTGGACATCTCCTCATACACAATCAGCGCCAGTCTTGCCTACATGCACGTGTCATGGAGTGGCTTATTTCAGTCACTTGGGTAGTCGACTCTAAGCAAGAAGAGTGGGTGCAGTGATATGATCGCCACTGAACAGGATCAAACTAGAATAGCCTGTTGACAGGATTTAGTAAGGTTATTCTACCAGACAGGACCCTTTACATGTCCTTAGACCTTAGGGTTCATGTTGGTCTATGGGCCTGTGGACCCCGATCTTGAGGAGGCGGCGAGAGGAACGGGTCCCCCATCGGTCCTTTTGGATCTCCACATGAAGAGAGAGCTTTATCAAGGAACTCTCAAAACAGGTACCACACTCATAGCATAACACGAGTGGCAATAAAAATGAGATACCTCTTGATCCGGAGCCAAAGCTCGAAACCAAGACGTACCTAAAATAACTCAGAGTCGCCATCCAGGGAAGTCAAGCCTGGAACCCGAAAACAAATCCTTTGTGCAACGGATAACCAGTGCCTGGTTACGGATGAGAAAGGTCCGAAGAGCATCTCAATCCATCCAAGTGCAAGCACTTGGTCTCTTATGCAATTTATTTATTAACTTTGAAGAATTTTAGGTGAAAATCATGTGAAATAGGAACGAGCATCCCCGAGAAAACGTCTACCTAAACATGCATGACTCGGGGATGGGCAAAGAAAATAATCATCCAAATCCTAAAAAGAAGTGATATCAGTATTACCTGACATGGGAATAGACACTAGAATCCATCATCTCTTAAAGAGGTGAATAAAACTAGATTTAATCTCATATCTGATAACCGTGTTATCTATCTCAGCACATCCATCTAACATCTATACCTAAAGAGAGCTAGTACCAGTATCATCTATTGTTAGAACTAATACTAGAATCCACTGTCTCTCATAGAGGCAGAGAAGACTAATGCTAATCTGATAACTGATAACCCTGTTACCTATCTCTAAACATCCATCTAATCCTAACCAACATATCTAGTAAAGCGGTAAACAAGCACATGCATATATATAAACTAAATACAATGTACCTACGCAAGGAACAAACGTCATTAAATGATAGCAAAATGATAATCAATAATAATAAAGACTACAACTAAGCGTATGAGCAGAAAATAGTATACGAGTAAATAATAAAGGGATACAACTAAACATGTGAGCTACAGTTAAGCATGTAAGTAAACAAATGAAGAGACGATTATAATCTGAAATAAAACACACAATCATAGTCATAAGTTAGAAATAATGATAACAATAAGCACAAACCCTAAAACACTAATAACAAACCTTAAAACTCTAAACTTTTTGCCCGATTCTTTGGATGGTTTGATGTTCATCCAAAGCCGCCTACATATCCCCGCCTCCCCAAGAATCAACTATGATGCCTAAGACATCTAGACCACTAAACTAAACCCGACCTAAAAGACCAGACTGGTGTTTAAAGCTTCTTAAACGTTTATTTAAACTCAAGTGGATTGTAGATTTTAAGACACCCTATATGCCCTAACTAAATGCAAGTTAGCCTCTAACTAATGCATGTGGTTCGTATAACCTATGTGTAACTAGGCTGTATGTCTTAAGGAAAACAATGGGCTATCTAACGTACCCTAAATCTAGTCATCAGTCAGCGAAAAGTATCACCAGCTGATTGGACGAAGGCGTTCCTATAACTTTAGGACAAACTCCTAACTCTAAAGCAAACACACAACCACCAAAATACTCTATCTAGAATATACTCCTAACTCCAGAGGAAGATTTTTTTGAAAACATTTTGTATGAAAGATTTTTGTATTTTTAAAAGGGTTAAATGATTTATTTACAAAATTTGGCTAGACTTGGGAAAAATATCCCAAGCTACCTTCGTACCTCGTGGAAGATGATCAAGCCAACGTAGTTTGGAAACAAACTTTCAACTTTCCTAACTACTCCTAAAACTTTTAGATTTTTAAATGTTTCAAAATTTTGAATTTTTAATGTTTTTTTTTTAATTTTTCAAATGATTTCACCCTTAAAGGGAGCAAACACAACAACAAACCAGGGCAAAGCCCTAGAGCTGAAGAGGAAACTCCAAACAAGCAAACTTACTAAAAGTGAAATGATCCCAAAATGAGTAAACTAGTGTCCTAAGAACAATAAAAATGATCTAAGATCCCAAATAGGTAATAAGACTGAGATAGTCCCTATAAAGGTGAAGTGACAACTCTAAAAAGGGGGCAAATAAGTAAAAGACTTGTCAATAACGCTATAAAAAATAAGGGGCATATAAGTCAAAGACTCTCTAATAACGCTACCAAGAATGGGGGGTGAATAAGTCAAAGACTCACTAACAACACTATAAGGGGTAAATAAGTCAAATACTGACTCCTAAATGAAGAAGAGACTAAAAGGTGCTAGTGAGACTGGCTAAGTCTTCTAGACACAGAGATGGGCTCCAAGTATCCCTATCATTGCCATTGCAATGATAAATAAGGTTATAGACAACTAACAGACCAAGTTGGTCTTGAACTAATAAGGGTGCAACTTGTGAAACTTGGGTAGTCTCCTATAAACAAACTCTCTAAATGAGACAAAGTCGTCTCCTAAAAAAGGAAAAAATAACTAAGGTAAATGAGACAAAGCTTGTCTCCAAAATAAACATAAAACAACTCTAAGAGATGAGTGCTAATAAGACAAGGTATGCCTACTAAAAGAAAAGGACTACTCAAGGAAATGAGACAATGTATGTCTCCTGATGGGGGCTCTAGATGTCTCTTTCATTGCCCTTGTAATGAAAGAAGGCTCTAATATCCAAAGGTACCTAAAAGGCTATAAAATTACATCTTAAAGAAGAGAAAAAAATAACAGATGGTGCTACCATAATCCGGTAGGTTCCTCTAAGAATGGGCTTGGGCTAACGCTTTCATCGCCCTTGACATGATCGATTCCCTCACGGAGGGGAGAAGACTCAAGAAGACATGATCAAAATGAAGGATAACATTTTTAGAAGTGATCCTATGAGTTTTAGATGCTAAGTTGTCATTTAGTTCAAGAACCGGAAGAATGGAGCAAGCTTGTTCGTGGTGTGTCTCTAGCAAGGTCCTAGCATCTTTTAATGCTTAATTTCAGCTTCTTTTAGATATTTTTAGCATATTTTATTCAGGTTTGATCATGATTAAATCATTTGTTTGCATACATCATTGATTTCAATCACTTAGCATTGAAAATGAATTGAAAGCACACAACACAATATGCAAATTTCACTAAAAATGCACAAAAATTCAAAATAAATCATAAGAATTACATTATATGTGATTTACAATCTGCTAGCATGCTCAACATAATCAAAAGCATTCATTTGAATTAATCTAAGCTCAAAACAACATTAAAAAGGAAGAAAAGGCAAAATTTCCACCAAATATGTAATTTTCACCAAAAAGGGTACAAAATGCCAAACAATTCATGAAAATCATTCAATATATGATTTAAAACTTGTTAGCACGCTCATAATATCCAACTATAAGCATTAAAAGTGATTTAAGCCCAAAATAGTCTTAAAAAACAATAAAAGGCAAAATCACAACTAAAGATGCAATTTTCATAAAAATGTCCCAAAAATGGCGAGTAAATCATGAAAAACATCCCAAAGGTGACTCATGACTTACTACCAAGCTCAAAACATCCAAAAATAACCAATAAAAATGATTAGAGCTCATGTTGTTCATGATTTTCAAGAAATCGTGTAGTTATGTCATAGTGTGAAAAATGCAACTTTGCATTGAATTTTGGACCCCTCAAAAATCAAAATCATAAAAAACCCTACTAATAAAAATTGTAGATCTCAACATGAATGACATTCTCTCAGTTGAACACTTCATTTGGATCCGGCCAGAAGTAGCCGAAAAATGGCCGCCATTAAAAGACATTAGTGTTTCAGCTGAAAGTTCGCGCTCAGTTTTGACACTCAAAACATCATTTCTGTCAAAATTTCTCAATAATAAAGTTTTAAGAAATCATTCAAAGAACAACTTTGTCTTTTACGGTTCCGGCCAGATCCGGCCAGAAGTGCCCCAAAAAATTGCCAACAATCTGCTGTTACAGCAAACACAATTTTTCCAGAAAACTAAAATTTTAAAAGCAATTTTCGACACACCAGACATTGTTTTTGGAAAAATGAACACATTGACAAAGTTTTCGCAAATTTTGTGGCGAACAACTTTGTCTTCTTTGGCTTCGGCTGAATCTTGCCAGAAATGGCTCAGAAGTTTTCATCATCTTACAAGAGCATTTCACATCAAAACCCAAGATCTATCATGGATTTTACTATATATTCATATCACACACATATTAACACATATTTTTGAATTCCAAAGCCTAATACATCAGATCTAAATATTTTCAAAAAAATCATCCAAGAATTCATCATTTTAACCTAAATTTTCAGCTAAAATCTTAAAATTGGCATAACTTCTTCGTTTCTCAGCCAATTTTGGGTCATTATACGCCAAATCGAAGATCTCAACGAGCTCTACACCTTCTCGCGAGAAATTTCCATGAATTCAAACCGAAAATTGATTAAAAAAAATGACAAAAATGAATCTGGACAGCACCTATATTTGCTATTTTCGCATCGAAATTCAACTACAGCTCAAAATCTGAGGTGAATTGCTTTACATCTTCATATGAGACATATTTTTAAACATAGTTTGGTAGATTTTAGCCCTAGGTTGCTAGATCTAAACCATTTTAAGTATTTTTACTTAGATTTTTATGCTAGATTTTCAAAGAAAACTCAAAATCTACTCACCTTTGAAGCAAAAAATAAAAAATTACAACCAAAATTGAGTAGATCTTGAAGCTTTTGATGTAAATTCCAACAGCCTTGACCTTCTCCTTTGATTTCCTCCTTTCCTAACTCTTTTTCTTTTTCTTTTTCTATTTCTCTCTCTAGAAAGCTCTCTTTCTCTCTAGAAAGCTCTCTCCCTCTCTCTAGAATTCTCTATCTCTCTCTTTCTAAAAAGAGATTAAAAACCCTAATCTTTTTTCAAATGAGAGCCCAAATGTTTTATTTATAGAGTTTATGCATAATTTTTTACCCCCATTAGTTGCTAGGGCATCCCCAAAATGTGATATTCTGACTTTGTTTTTTATTAATTAGAGTGGTAAGGTAAAAGCTTTAATAAAAAATTAACATAAACTATTCCCCCTTTGCTTACCCTACGACACCCCCTCCTAGGTATTTTAAACATGGTTTTGTCGAAATAGGGAAGCTAAGTTTTCTTAGGGTAATTAACTAAATCACCCCCTTTCACTCTAGTGTAAAAGCTAGCTAGATTAATAGCTAATACACTCCCCTATTGCACCACTTCCTCTAACTCGACTCGTCGTATTAGGTATTTTTGCTCGGATTTTGACAAAATTTTGCAAGGACCTTCCTGGGACCCTAATCTACTCTAGGGAGAAATTTGGAGCTCTAGATCACTGATTTGATTGGATTTTCATTCTATTTTCTATTTGCAAACAGAAGAGAAGTGAGATAAAGGGGTACCTGTGTTGATTTTTCTGCCTTTATTGAGCCCTAGCTTTCCTTTCCAATTTTTTTAAGCAAGAAAATAGAGCCCTAATTCTTCCTCGATGGAGAAACAAGAACTATAATGCCTTCAATTCTCGTTGATAAGTATATACTAAGGTTAGGCAAATCCATAGATAGACGTAACTTAACTGATCATAGCTTTTAGCTTGCATTTGACTACTTTGGTCCATCGGGCATTACCTTCTTCTACTAAGGGAGATGACTTTTTCGCCCCCTTTAGGATTATGCGCCCCCTTTTACCATAGGATGATCCAAACCGTCCATTAGATGGGCCACAGCCTAAATAGGATGTGCCCCACAAATCATTTCCATAGGTTGATCCTAACCCTCCAATCTATAGAGGGTTAGGATTCCACTCTATGGTGCGGGCCATACCTTACTTTTTAATATAAGTGAGGAGTGTGGTCATCAAAACATGGTAGTGCTGATAACATTTCCCTTTGCTTTATGTCTATTCTCTTAATTTGATTGTGACCGATTTAGTGATCTCTTTGTTTGTGGTGGACTCGGCAAACGGGTAACCTGCGCGGGTACGGGTACGACCCACGCAGGTACGGGTAAAAAATACCTGCAATCCTACGGGTAGGCTTTTCAGTAACCCATACCCAACTCGCACGGGTTGGGTAAACCCGCAGGTAACCCAGCAAATATATATTTAATTTTTTTTAAAAAAAAACCTATTGCAGCAAAGGCGATTTCATTTTCTATGGACATAATCCAATAGGAAATGCAGGCAAGTGCAGTGATTAATTCAGTAATTTCCACAGATACCCTTACAAACTCCTTGAATATCTAAACTTCTCAATCAACAATCATGAACGTGGAAATAACAGTCTCTGCTTTGCTATTTCCCAGGAGCCCATGGTTTTCAATGCCACCACCGGAAATGTTAGTACTTGCTAAGGAGCAAATGATCCCAAAAGAGCATCAAATAACCATGGAGACTTCGTGATAGATATCACTCAATTATTACATTATTAAACATGCATATCTTGAATTATAAATAAACCTGACTATATTTTTACTATAAATTCCATAAACACATTCTAGTAAACTTAGCCCAGTCAAGGACTGTATGTAACAGAAGGATTCTACTCATGGATGCAGAAAGGCAAGATATCACTTGTGGGAGCCAAGTCCAACCAATTTTCTAGCTACTATTGTCTGCATAAACTGTTCCATACCAACCTAAATCTTGGGCCAAACTTGTCCACAAAACAATTGGAGATGAGAGCTTGAAATTCAGCATGTAGCAAAATCTGCTTGAAATTACAACTGGGCTTTGTGCCAAATCTGCTTGAAATTCAGCTTGAATCAATATTACTGTTTAGTCTTTAGTGAATGAAAACCAAGAAAAAACCTAACCCTAGTTTTGAATGGTAACATGCGGGCACCAGGGCCCGACCCAGACCCACCCGCTGGTCACGGGTGCGGGTCTTTTTTTTGCGGGTAACAAAATTGGTACTCGTACCCACAAATTTTTCTACGGGCCGGGTGTACCTGCTGGTATGGGTGCCATTTTACCGGGTCTAGTTTGTGGCATAAAAATGAGTCAGTGGCCCCCATTGTTTTTAAACATTGGGCCCCTTCATCCAGCCCCAATTAGTAGGTCGTTGATCAGTATAGTGGTGATCTATTATTTTATTACCATTTGGTCCTTTATGTAGGCCACACTAATAGATCATTGAGTTTTTATATGGTGTAAACCACTATAATCCATTATTTTTTAAAAGGTACTGTACGGGATGACGCCATAGGATGATCCAAACCGTCCATTTGACAGGTGACAACGTAAATAGGTTGTCCCTCGTAAATCATTTCCATAGGATGATCCCAACACTCAGATCCATATAGGTTACCATAATATGTAGTTCCTCTATAATTGGTAGACCCGGCAAACGGGCAGGTTGGGTTGGGTTACCTGCGGGTCATGCGGGTGCGGGTAAAAAATAACCCACATCCCTACGGGTTAGCACTTAGGTGACCCACAACCACTCCGGGTGGGTTGGGTCAACCCGTGGGTAACTCGCAATTTTTTGCCAAATAGTATTTTTTTTGGGGGTTAATAAGGAAATTATAGCAACAAAGAACAGTAGAAAAAATGCCTAGAATACCCCCATTACAAACGAACCCTTGGCCCTTTTATACTAGGTTGCATTTCATCTTAATCTAGACCGTCCATTTCTCCTTTTCTTTAATCCCATGGCTCGTATGGATTGCTTGTCAATGAAGTAACACAAAATGCCTGGAGTACCCTCCAAAAGAGAGAAATCTCATCTTTTATCTAAAAGCTACCCTTTGTAAAATGCGGCCGGTATCTACTCGGAAAGAAAGAAAAGAAAAAGAAATGCAGGCATCCACAGGTTCCCGTGACCCAAACCATGTTTTGGCGGGTTGGGTGACTCGCGGGTCAATTTTGACAGGTCACTCAAATGCCAACCCATATCCTATGGAAATGATTGTTTGCATGCAACCTACTTAACTTGTGCCCCTTCAAATGGATGGTTTGGATCATCCTATGGGGTGGGCCATATAGTACATTTTGAAAAATAGTGGACTATACTTGCTTACACCATATAAAATCTCTATATAATTAGAGAGATGGTATCAGCAAAACCATGTTTTGTTATTTGCGCTAATACATCTTGTCTTTTAGTATTTAAAGAGCTGTCAAAAGGTTATTACAGTTCCGAAAAAGCTCTCACAAGCTATTTAAAAAAAGAAAAGACAAGCTAGGACAATGTAATTACTGAATCATGGTGGTGCTCCTATCATCTCCCTATAATTATTAGAGAAGGTCTCGTCTAGAGTTTTTATATGATGAAAGACCTCATAGTTCATTATTTTTCGAAAAGTACCGTACAACCCACACCATAGGATGATCCAAACCGTCCATAAGATGGGACACAATTTAAATAGTTGTGCCCCAAAATTCATTTCCACAGGTTGATACCCTAACCATTCAATCTATAGAGGTTAGGATCAACCCTCTAATGTGCGGTCCCTGTATAGATCAGAGGGTTAGGATCAACCTATGGAAATGATTTTCTAGTCGATGGGTGTCCGAACAGAATAAATACTTTTCTAGGAAAGAGATTTCTTTCATGTTTCCAAACGATTAAAACAATTTTCTCGAAAAGAGAACGGAAAATGCTTTCCTAGGTGGACAACTTTCTTCAAAACCAAAGAGGATCCTGAACTCTCTCTCTTTCTGGTTTCCCTCATTTCTTACCGAAAGCCCAGAATTTTTCCTTCTCAATAGCCCAGGTACTCTCTCTCTCTCTCTCTCTCTCTCTCTCTCTCTCTCTCTCTCTCTGCATTTGCTATGATCTCTCCCTATAAATCTCTATTTCTGAGATCGAGGTTATTGGAATAGTAGAAGGGTTGATTTGCTTTTTATCGGTGTGGCAAAAAATACCGAACCCTAGTTCTCTCTCTCTCTCTCTCTGTTTTTTTGTATTTGTTATGATCTCTCCCTATAAATCTCCTTTTCTTAGATCAACGTTGAGGGAACCCTAGATTTCTTTTTTTC
Source organism: Tasmannia lanceolata (assembly GCF_043159265.1). Classification (NCBI taxonomy): domain Eukaryota; kingdom Viridiplantae; phylum Streptophyta; class Magnoliopsida; order Canellales; family Winteraceae; genus Tasmannia; species Tasmannia lanceolata. The sequence continues at coordinate 6,287,862 of NW_027518701.1, read as the reverse complement.
TCTCTCTCTGTCACACACACACACTCAGGCTTTTCACATCAAACGCCTCCTTAAGTTGCAGGTAGTGGCCATATCAAACCGTCGTGTTATTATTATTGTTTTAATTTTTTGATTTTATTCTATTCAAGCTGTTGAAGATTTTATTCTATTCAAGCTGTTGAAGAAAAACTAAAAACTAAAATGTCATACTCTTGAGAAGCTCTTTTTTTCTTTTTCCTCTTCTACTCCAATTCATTTATTTGTATGCGGGTTCTTTCAATTTTTTTTCTATTAATCAACTTTCTACTATTGGGTTCTACTAGTTTGCATACATACTTGATTTCAAAAACTCATTTTTTTCAAAATCATTTTTTATTACTATATATGTATTGTCATTCAAAAATAGAAGTTACTATATATATGTAGTAGTTTAAGTTTTTGTAACATGTAGAGAATTTAAGTAAAATTTCTACAATTTATTATCCTTTATTCACTCAAGACTCCCCCAAACCACTCATGTTTTTCATGACAAAAACTTGTTGAAAAACTAAGAAACACTCCTTATGTATCCTCAATTGAGAACTTTTAATTAAATATCTCTGAAGCTTCAAAATTGTCATGTTGAATTATCTCGTTCATCCACTTCATGATCATTATAAGAAGCTTCTTTCTCCGTATAGTCATCATTTTCTTTCAATGAAATTAAAATGGTAATCATGGATGTAATTGTCAGAACTTTTCAAGAGATCATCCACTTCATTAGTAATTAGTATAGCTGAGCCCTTCATCAAACATATCCCATCACATTTCAGATTATCTAAGCATTTTGAAAAATCCCCACAACTTTCTTCATATATATTAGAGCTTGAAGGAGCCTTTCAACCAATCCCCCGTGCTTCGTAACATCAACATCCTATGCATGGTCATGGGAAGGGATCTCTTCTATTTCTTCATAGGTTTTTTCCCCCTGTTCCTAGTTAATTCCTATGACCACCTTCCGGTTGGTTAATGGGTTAACCACATTCTGCTTGATTGGTGATATTTCTTAAAGGGTTAACCACATTCTGCTTGGTTGGTGATATTTTGTAAGGGGTTAACCACATTCTGCTTGGTTAATGGGTTAACCACATTCTGCTTGTTTGCTGGAATTTCTTAAAGGGCTATCAGCTTTTGTTGACATGTTGCTATTCTGTTTTTTGACACGAACTGTGGTTCTCGCATTACCCTACCTATCTGTCTCGTCAAGGCATCTACTTGTCTTGTCAAGGTAGGAATTGCATCAATACGATGGAGAGCAGGGTATTTTTTTTCAAAAATGAAAAATGAGAAAGCAGCAGAAGAAAAAGTAAAAAAAAAAAAACTCACTTGCTAAAGTGGAGAACTTTTAGGGATGTACTTTTAGTGGGGGAAATATCCTTCCCTGTAATTCCTCTCTTCTTTTTTAATATATCTCTTTCATCGCCAAAGAAAAATGAAGCGGAGAAAAATAGAATACCATAAATTATTGTCGGGGAAAAAAATCTTTTTTTTTAATGAGATAGGGTATCCCCACACCCAATTTTTAGGGTGGGACTACTCCCTACGGATGCGCTCAATCACCCGTAAACCACGCGCATCGGGTAAGCCCATGGGGATCCAAACTCGCGTCAATGGGGAGCATACCCATGACTTTAAGCCAAAGAGCCACACCCGTACGGGTTGGGAATACAAATCTTGTCAAGCTATTGTTAGAGACACATAAACTGTTTAAGACACTCATTGGCTAGCCCTTCTGTACAAGTTATACTCCTACCCCACCTGATTTCCAGAATTTTATGGTAAGCCTCTACAACTCAGCTTTATGCAGTAAATGTGCCCTTCAGTGTTCTTGAAAATTCTTATTGGAGATATGTTGTCTTTTTCAAGTTGAGTTCCAATTTAATTGTTATCTATTAGTGAAACCGGAGCCATATTTTAGCGAAAGTAACCCACCACCCTTCATTAAGTGCCAATTGCAATCTTATTTACTAGTGAAACCAGAGCCATATGTTAGCGAAAGCAACCCACAACCCTGCATTTCCTGGTGGAAGTTCTACTAAATGATTCCTTTTGTCCTTGAAGACCAAGTTGTCATGGGGGAAATCCCATCTTGCTCAAATTTCTCCCCAGCGTCTATAGGCCAGCCCATCTGTACACTTAGGATTCCAAACCATCTGCCTTTCAGAAGTTTTTAGGTAGGCACAGCCTAAGGCTCTATAATTTCTAGCTCTGCAGTCAATGACTCTATAGATGTTTGCCAATGCTGCTTCCATCTTTTCTTGGGGTTTTATGGGAAGGCAATTTTCTATTCTAAGTTGAAGTGCCAGAATTTCATTTCTAGGAATTTTCTATAATAGGGAGTTGATTTTCATCCCAAATCGAGGTGATTGGATTTGCACCAATGGAAAACATGAATGGAAGTCGCCAATCTCTATGTAATATACTTTATCTGCTGGGTGACGCGTACCAGAGGTTTTTATTGTATCAATTTTTCTTGCAATTATCTGGCTTTATCTTTGTTGGTATTTCTTTCCTGTCCTGGATTTCTTATTAGATACTTCTAATTAATGCCATATTTTAACATACATCTTGCATTTTCTGCTTATTGCTGTTGAAATTGACAATTTGTAACGTTTCTTTTTTGCATTTGCAGCGGTCAGAACTTGGGAAATCTAATGGCTATGATTGATGAGCCACTATATCCAATTGCTATTTTGATAGATGAACTAAAAAATGAAGACATTCAGCTGCGTTTGAACTCCATTCGCAGGCTTTCAACAATTGCACGGGCTCTTGGTGAGGAGAGAACCAGAAAAGAGTTGATTCCTTTTCTTAGTGAAAACAATGACGACGATGATGAGGTACTTCTTGCAATGGCGGAAGAATTGGGGGTATTTATTCCCTATGTCGGGGGAGTGGATTATGCCCATGTTTTGCTTCCCCCTTTGGAAACTCTATGCACTGTGGAGGAAACTGTTGTAAGGGACAAAGCCATGGAATCGTTGTGTCGAATTGGGGCCCAGATGAAGGAAAGTGATTTAGTAGACTGGTTCATTCCTCTGGTTAAGGTAAGATTATTTCGCATTATTTGCTTGTGGATTAGTTTTGCCTTCCAGGTTTCCCCTAATGGTTGGTCATTACTTGTTTCTTCTCTAAATTTTCTTCCCTTCTTCCCCTGGAATCTAATTTACAAATGCTGAGTAATTTCGTAACTCCTTGGACATTTCATTGTCTTGTAGGAGGTTACACTTTGTATTTGGAAAATCTTCTATCATATTGTTGTGTTCTTGATCAATCCAAGAAATTCTAGGCATTGTAAACTTTTCATCAGTTATGAGTGTAATTTTATTAGGAGCCAGCAATATCTTGGCACAAACACAACCCCATGTTTTGTCCACACAAGACTTCACACATGCGAAGCCCCATGGCTATGCCATATGGCGAGCCTAGGGAATAAAATAATAATATATAATATATTATAAGAAAGACATAAATCAATCAGTAAAAAACACACAACCGATGTTTTGCTCTCTCCGCCTTCAGACTAGTATCATTAATTGTATTGGACTATTGGTCCATGTATATTGAACTTTTAGTTTCTATCAATAATTTGATAACAGACAAATGGTTGACCGTTGCTATTGCTTGCGTGAGCCGTACTAGTGGTCATGCATTTTGTAACTTAGACATGAAAAGTGTATTAAAAAAAAGAAAAAATCAAAATCAAGGTACATGGCAACTGACACCTATAGCCATTTTTTTCATCATTCTCCTTTTCTTATTCACTTGAATCCAATTTTCTCTTTTCCATTTCAGTCTTTCTAATGCCACATATTCTTTGGTTTTTACCTATATGTAGAGTGTGTAAGGCGACTTGGTCCATCAATTGTGGTCAGGCTTCTGTTTTCCCTTGGATTATGGCATTACCAGGCCAAATCATCTCAGAAAGCCTATGTTGTCTTTGCGGCAAGTGGCTATGGGTGCGTCGAAGCTATATAACTCAAAAAACATACAACACTCGGTGTTTTACTATAGTCCTATCGGAATTGAAAAGTTACTTGCCCCCATGAATTGTTTTGACAAGTTTGGTTTATTCTTGCATCTATTTTTTGGCGGTTATCATCTGCTCAGCCTCCTAATGACTGGAGCCCATCTTCAATGTCTTAGGCAGTCTCTGCCAGTTAGATTCATCAGACTTAGGTTTGATGGAGTTCTAGGGCATTTTTTGCAAATGTGGGTAACATTTGCTGGCGGCTTTGACTAATCTACCTTTGTGCTTTATATCACTCTTCAAGATACCTGCAAAAGTGGCAAGTAAAATAGAGAAGCTCCAAATGGACTTTTTCTGGGATGGAATGGAATCTAATTAAAAGGAATAAAATCTAATTAAAAAAATCCAGCATCTCATGATATGGAAGGGAATCTAATTAAAAAGAACAAAATCTAATAAAAAAAATCCAGCATCTCATGATATGGAAGGTGTGTAGATTAAAAAAAGAAAGAGGGAATTGGCTTTGGTAAAATAAGTTTGAGAAATAAGCCACTCATTGGAAAATGGATGGTGAGATATGGTGAGGAGAAAGAGGTATTTGTGGAGAAAAATTATTGGCAACGAATATGGGAAGGGTTGAGGGGATTGAGAGGGAGGAAACCGCCATTAGGTAAAGGTTCTGGTGCATGCCGGTCTATTTGTGATCCAAGATCTTTGTAGTCTAGAATTAAGTATAGGGTGGGGAGGGGGAGGGCATTAGGTTTTGGGAGGATCTATGTATAAGTGAGTCATTGTAGCACCATGCATTTCTGGACCTATATCTTTTAGCGACCGATAGATGGGCGAGAGTTTGTGACTATATTGAGAGAATGGGGACTGGACAATCTTTTGGGATATGACTTGGAAGGGGTTTTGAAGATAGAGAAATTGATAACTTCTCTTCTTGGTTTGCTTGAGCAATTACTATTGTTGTAGTCGTGACCCAGTTTCAAGGATTATGCATTCCAGACTCCAATGGATTTTTTTCGTCCTACTTTTTTCATAACTTAATGGAATCGGATGGGTGAACATCTCTTATTGGTAGACATTGGAAAGCTATTGCTCCACTGAGAGCTGTAGCTTTCTCTTGGATGGTAATGCCAAAAGATAAAAATAAAATGAAGTGTCATATGCTTAAAAGGAGACAATTTTGACTTGCTATCTCTTGGATGGTAATGAAAAAAAAAAAATGAAATGAAGTTTCATATGCTTAGAAGGAGATTGCTAGTATGTGTATCCGTTGTAAAGAAGCGAAGAAAGATTTAGATCATCTAATAGTCAATTGCTAATTCTCTTATCACCTTTGGTATGGGCCGTATGGCATTATGAATAGTTCTGGCCTTTTGGAGTTTCATGGATTTTTCCATCGCCAATCAAGAAGACTATTGTTAATTGGGGTGGGAGTTTTTTGGAAGTACCAGAAAGCTTCTTTGGTGCCATGTCACTTTGGTAATGGTTGGCAAATTTGGAAGGAATGGAACAACTAAATTTTCAAGGACAAGAGCAGGGCATTGGGAAGAATGTTAATGAATATAAAAATTGATCTCATCCAATGGGCGCATAATAGTAGGGGAATGTCATCTTTTGAACTCATGAAATGCTTAGAAATTGGAAAACCATCATTTGGGAAAAACGTAAAGAAGTTGCATCAGTTCTTTCTCTTGTTCTTGATCGTATTGGGATAAATCTACTTCTTTGCCTTTTTGCCTAGAAATTAGAATTCTCATGGAGAGTTGCTTCTCTCTTTTTTTTTTGGAAATGGCAGAATAATATCATTAATGAAAAAAGGAAGTGGGCCGAGGAGGACCACAACAAGAGAACAAAAAACACAAGAACATAAAAAACAAAAAAAAGCAATACAACTCTCACGGAGGAAGGAAATCAAACCACTCCAAACCCATACATGATTACTCCTCCCTTGCCAACGAATCTACCTCCCCATTAGCCGACCGCTGCACATGATTAAACACTATAGCAGAGCCCAAGATTAGATCTTCTATTTCATCAAAAATAGAAGAAAATCTCCAAGGGAGCACCACCGCCCCTCTCAACCACCGAATCACATTAAGTGAATCCCCCTCCACAATTGTACGATCCATACTTTCTTTATCTAGTCTTTTAATCCCGTAATATACCGCCTTCACTTAGGCCTCTAACGCATCACAAATCCCAAGAGGGCCGGAATAAGCCCACACCACATAACTACAATCATCACGGCACAAACTGCCAACCTCACCCGGACCCGGGTTACCAAGACTTGACCCATCAAAGTTCATTTTGAGCATGCCAATAGGAGGAGCCTCCCACCTCTGAACTATCCGAGGCCCTCCCTTCCTACTAAAGCAAACTTCCCTCCACGCCTCCCATAATTCGAAGGCCGATACAAAGCGGACAGCTTGAAGACATTTTGACCCAGAAATCGAGAGAGCAATAATTTTCATGTAAAGCCAATACGGAGATTTGGCAATCCCCTCAAATACTCTAGAATTTCTCCCTTCCAAATCACCCACCATGAAGCAAGCAAACAAATATTCCACAACAATGTACCTTTCCTTCTCCACTGAAAAAGTCCCCATTGAAGCAACAAATCCGGCACATATAAAGGAAAGACCCAAACGATGCCGAACCTCAGAAGGATATAGCTCCATATCTGAGGAGTAAAGGAACAATGCATGAAGAGATGACCCACAGATTCCCCATCCCTCAATCAAAGAGGACAATGATCAACAAGCATCATACCACGCTTACGAAGGAAGTTAATCGTTTGAATCCGATCACGACATCCGCCCACGCGAAGACACAAACTCTAGGCGGGCTATGAGATTTCCAAACCTTGGTTGAGATAGAGGATACACCAACGGGCACCAAAAAAAAGATAGAAAGATTTGACAGAGAAGATCCCAGAAGATTTTGCAGTCCATACTCTTTTATCCAACCTAATCCTCTTAATGTAACATCCATCTAGAAGCATAAGAAACTGAGATACCAACTCTAACTCCCTATCAAAGAAATTCCTTCTAAATACCGGCGACCAAACTAAACCACCTCCATTGCGGACAAAGCAATCGCAAAAGAATGCTTCTTTCATAGAAGCAACTCTATATAGATCCGGGAATACATCCTTAAGAGGTGCATCTGCATACCACACATCACTCCAACATTTGATCCTATCCCCCTTATAGACTTTAAACCTAATACTTAAATTAAACACATCAGACATTTTCAAAATGTCACGCCACATCGTCAAACCTTGCTTTTTGAACCGGTTATCAGATTCCCACTTGTCTGCCAACAAACATATTTACATATTTACTTCCAATCACCCTAACCCACATTTGACTTTGTTCTTCTCCAAATCTCCATAACCACTTCCCCAACAAAGCATGGTTAAATTCCTTCTCTTCTAATACCCAAACCACCTTTCTTGATAGGGAGGCACACCTTTTTCTCATCTCACTAAAGGAATACCTTTCTTCTCGACATTACCTCCCCACGAATCTACGTTGGATTTGTTCAATCCGCAATACAACACTAATCGGGCATTTGAACAAAGACAGATAATAAATGGGAATATTAGTGAAAACCGCTTTGACTAATACAAGTCTACCCTCTCTGGAAACAAGATTCCTCTTCCACGTCTCCAGTCTCCTTTCAATTCTTTCAACCACAGATTCCCGCAATCTCCTTCCAATGGCCATTCTCCCCAAAGATCAAGATCAAATGAATATTATCCTCATTCTGTAGAGAGAGAGAGAGAGAGAGAGAGAGAGAGAGAGAGAGAGAGAGAGAGAGAGAGAGAGAGAGAGAGAGAGAGAGACTTCTGCCCTCTTAGCGACTAATTATTATTATTATTATTATTATTTGGAAAATGATAGCCAATTTATTAATAGAAAGACGAAGGTGGTCAAGTTACAAAGAAAGATACATCAACGAGAGTAGATACAAATGGTCGAGTGAGACACATATTGTTTAGTTCGGAATCGTTGCATGGATTTGGATTCACGTGTCGGGATCCAACACGGATTCGGCAAACCCCCAAAAGTAGGATTCAGATTCGGTAATTTTTAAATAAAATAAAATTTTTAAAATTTATATGTATATATATGAGGAATGTGTTGGTGCGCTTGAGCGCTGGAATCAAATGGTGTGCTTGAGTGCACCAATCACATGAGTCCCACAATTTTTGTGAGGATCCAAACCATTCATTTGCAAGGCCTTATCATAGATAGGGTGTGTACCAAATTTAGCTCCATTGAATCATCCTAACCCCTCCAAAAGTGGAGGGCAAAAATGGGCAGATTTGTGGTCTGTCCATTTTGACCTCCACAAATGGATGGGTTAGGATGATCCTATGGAGCTGATTTTTTGTACACACCCTATCTATGTAAGGGCCTTTCAAATGAATGCTTTGGATCATCCTAACAATGTGGGCCACATGGGTTTGAGAGCTCAAGCGCACCATAAGGTTCCAGCGCTCAAGCTCACAATCCTTTTCCTCTCTCTCTATATATATATATTCATGAAAAATTTGAGGGTAGAGGGTTGAGGTGAGTTTTGTATTAAGAGAGTTGAAGGAGGAAGGGAGTCGATGTTCGAGGGTAGAGGCGCTAGGATTTTTATTAAAAGAGTACTGGTTGTGCTTACATATAAAAAAAATTAAGAAGAAAATACGTCTAAAGGAAAAATATACAGGATTCACATTTCAAAAGAGAACGATGAATTGGATTTGCCCGAAAAAATTAGGATTCGTGTGGGACACGGCTACGACAACAGGTGTGTCCCACATGAATCCATGTCTGATTCGGATGCGGAGACGTGTCGACACATATTCGGCATAGGGGGACAAAGAATCCATGCAACATAACTTCCGATCCTTCCCGAGAGCATTTCCCAAGTGGTTGGTCCCTCCTAGTGGATGGATCAAACTCAAGTTTAATGGTAGCTCGAGGGGTAAACCAGGCTGAGCTGGCGTGGGAGGAGTTTTCTGTGACTTAAATGGGAATGTACTTAATGTGTATTCTGGTCCAGCTGGTGTTTGTGACTCCAACAAAGCAAACGTAAGGGCTCTAATTTGCGGGCTAAAGATCTTCATCTCATCTAGTGGTGAACTCATTGTTGGAGATTTACCAAAGTGATTTGCAAGGGTGAATAAAAATCCAAAGTGGCCATAGATATTAGCTAGTATCATCAAGTATATTCTAGACCTTTGCATGAAACCAATCCGTTAGTTCAACATAAATTTGGAGCAGCGAATAAGATGGCGGAAAACTAGCAAATGAAGCTGTAGTCTGTAGACAGCGATTCATTTCCATTATAGAAGCATTCTTCCATAGCTTGAGGTGTACTGTACTGAACATATCTGTGGTGGATTGATTCAGCAAATTGGGCAACGTAAGGGGATTTCAGATGTAGAGACTGTATTTGTTGGGCTCATCCCCTAAGTTTTCTTTTTGTTTTGTTTTTTGGTAGTAATTTCTGCTGCGATTACGATTGATCTGTAATTCTGCTGAAATTTGCAATAAAGTATCACTTACTATAAAAAAACTATAGGGGAAATAGAAGACAATACTGATCGCTTAGTTTTATTTATGTTTACTGCAAGTGTCTGTTTCCAATTTTTAAAGTTTTTCGTCTCCTGAAATGGACCAAGAGGAGCATTGGCAGTTATTCCTAAAAGAATTAGGTCTGTCAAAACCTTTTTGTAGCTATGAAAATTTTGAACTCAGTCACTGCATGATGTACATACTTAAAATTTGTTTTCATGTTAACTTTTCTATTGCTTTAATTATGCCTGTGGACACGAACACGAGTGTCGCGTGTCGATACGGACACGGAGTGTCAGCACGTCAAACCCCCAAAATTCAGAAACAGGGAAACGGCAAACCCCCAAAATTCAGAAACGGGGACACGGTATAATCATGATTTATAGATACAACTTCATGAGTTGAGAAAGGGAGATCAATATGATACAATGAATATAGTATTGGAATAAGAGATTGTTTAGGGTTATTTTTTTTGAAGAAGAGATTGTTTAGGGTTTTAGGTTTATGAGTGGGGATATAGCAACAAATATTAGTTAAAGAATAGCTAAAAGAAGAGTTTATAATAAAAGAAGACTTAATAATAAAAGAGATAAACCAAATATTCAATAATAAAACTGGATGTCATACTTGACACGATACAAAAATGTGTCCACATGCCCACATTAAGTCTAAAACTTCTAGCAATACCTTTAAAAGTGTCCAAAGGAGTGTCGACACGTGTGGACACAGGTGTCGTGTCGGACACGGAAGGACATGTGTGTCGGCAATAAATTCAAAGTGTCCGCTAAATCATAATTTTCTTTTTCAAGAATATACTTTTCTACTTTTGATATTTATTTTATGTTCGAATCTCTTCACATGCTATAAATTTGTACCTACAGAGACTAGCAGCTGGTGAGTGGTTTACTGCTCGAGTTTCATCCTGCGGACTGTTTCATATTGCTTATCCGAGTGCATCGGAGCTATTAAAGGCGGAACTACGGTCTATATACAGCCAGTTGTGTCAAGATGATATGCCAATGGTGAGAAGATCCGCTGCATCAAACCTGGGCAAGTTTGCCGCTACAGTTGAACCAACCCATTTGAAGACTGAGATCATGTCAATATTTGACGATCTGACACAAGATGGTATATATTCATATTGTGTTCTATTGGAGATTGTTTGATTTATCTTTTGCAAATATCTGGTTTAATTTATTACCTCTTTTTCAGTTTATTTGCTGATTGATTTACTCTTCTTTCATTAATTTAATTATGTAAATGGTGAATCTGTTATTTGGAGCAGATTCCCGGTGCACCGTTTTATATCTTGTTGTCTAATTGCTTATCATTGTGGTCATATCTGATGTGGATATACATAGGAAATAGACAGTCAAACTATTCTTGCCAGTGCTCGATGACTGCATATAGTAACTGCTTCAGTACCTTCTATTTCAATGGCGAACTGCATCAATATTGTTATTTATCATCTTCATAATTCTGCACCTTTGATTTTTTGTTATGCTACATTTGGATTTCTAATCTTGTATTCATGTAAGCAATTGTTCTTCATCAGAGTAAGTCCCATGAGTGTGGGACTTGGATAATGTCCCAATCTATCAAATGTCGGTTTTTAGATGTCCCATGAATATGGTTAAGAAGATTGAAAAGATTCAAAGAAGGTTTTTATGGGGGGATCCAAAGATAAGAATGGGTTTCCATTGGTAAAGTGGAAAGTCAGTATGTAAACCGATCAAGAGTGGTGGGCTCGGCATCGGGAGAATTAAGGAAATGAATTTATCACTTCTAGGCAAGTGGCTGTGAAGGTTTGATAAGGAGGAAAATCACTTGTGGGTGAGAGTATTGAAGGTAAATACGATGCTTTACTGGGTCATTGGACTTCATATGTCAGATTCAGACAACCTGGCAAGACGGTATGGAAGGATATTCTGAGCATCAATTCTTTGTTTGAGGAGGGTATACGATTCAGAGTATATGACGGAAGCAGGATCCGATTCTGGTTAGATAAATGGTGCTCGAATCAGTCACTCAAAGCTATGTTTCCAGACCTGTTTGCTATGGCCGTGAATAAGGATGGTTATGTTATGGATTTCATGGGAAAAAGAGAAGGGATGATAGTTTGGAAATCGATTTTTAGAAGAAACGCTTTCGATTGGGAGACAACATCTGTTGCAAGGCTTTTCGAGGTTCTTGAAGAAGACTATTTTAAGCAAGATGGGGAGGATAAGAGGGTTTTGATCTGGAATTTATCGGGTGAATTCACTGTAAAATCTTTCTTCCATCAATTGGTAGTATGCCCTGTGTCTGCAAAATTCACCAAAGTGTGGTCAATCCAAGTTCCTCCAAGAGTCAGTGTATTTGGTTGGGCGGTTTGCTGTGGTAGGATTCACACGGTGGACATTTTGAGAAAATTTGTAGATCACTGTGTTCTTTGTATTGAAGCAGGAGAGTAAGCTAATCATCTCCTTCTTCATTGCAAAGTGGCTAGGGTGGTTTGGGGCAAGTTGCTCAACCGTTTTGGAATGCATTGGGTTTTTCCTGAATCTCTCATTGAGCTTCTACATGTATGGTCTTCGGTTCCTTGGAAGAAAAAAGGAAAGATCTTTTGGAATGTCTCTTTGTTAGCCACAATATGGGTACTATGAAAAGAAAGAAATGCAAGATTATTTAAAGGAGTCTCGAGAGGCCCCTCCTTCCTATTCATCTAGGTGATCACATTGACTATCTCCTAGGTAAAAACTCTTCCACCGATTTGTATCGGCTTACGACCTTTGTGAAGGTTGGCAAGAGGTATATCGTGATGTGGAAAAGAAGCAAAAAATATCCCAAAGTTGGGATCTTCCTCCGTCCGGGTTTCCTAAAATTCAACTTTGACGGCTCTAGCATGGGCAATCCAGGCCCGGCTAGTATATATATATATATTTTGCCGGGGGGGGGGGGGGGGGGGGGGGGCGTGTTGTTAAGAAACAATCAAGCGGAAATAGTTTGGGCTTTTGTGGGGCCCATCAGAGTGGATCGGAGGCCAAGGTTCGTGTGGCTCATCAAGGCATAAAACTTTTGGCATCTAATAGTGTGGATAATGTGGTGGTAGAAGGGGATTCCTTAAACGTCATAAAGTGGCTCAAAGGAGCCCAAAAGCATCCTTGGAGGTTTGACAAATACTTTGATGAGATAGGTGATTGCAAGAGATCAAAGGCGTTACAGTTTAAGCATGTGCGTAGATCAGCAAATGAGGTTGCCGATAGCTTGGCAAGGTTGGGGGTGTCGAAAGAGTCCTTGGCGTTATTTGACTCTCTCCCTTTTGATTTCTTCTGCTTTTTTGAATCTTGTTCTGTCTATGTTTCTTTCCTCTTTTGTATCTCTTTCCACTCTTGTATCTTGACCATCTCGGTCTCTTTTTAATGAAAGTGGCGATTATAAAAAAATATTTGTTCTTCAAAATCGTAGTGTTTTGTCCATATATCTCTGTCTTACTTTCTTTTGTTCATTGACTTGTAAGTTGTAAGCAGTCACCTTTGTTTTTTATTTTGGACTTATATGGAAAAGAACTTTCGTCATTTAATTAGAGCTCATTTTGTAATGTTTTAAAATGAAAAAAAAAAAACATCACCTAATGGTTTCTGGGGGCCTATAGCTTTTGCACAAGTCATTAGCACTGATTTTTTTTTAAACCAATAGTTCCTCTTCATTATGGAAATCTACAAAAAACAAAAAAACAAAAGTAACATAATGGCTTGGGAGAAACTCCAATATTATTGCAAAAACAATTCCTAACTATGCGTAGGATGTGACTCCACTCATTGTGGCTGCCTTCCTGTATGGTACCCAGAGGGCAAGGTTTAGATGCCCTATTGGAATCACATTTCACTACCCATCTAATAATATTGTGCTAGTATCGTTTTATGTATAAACACTGAATTAATTGAATTAATGGACAAGGATTCTAGCTCTGTGTGAAAATTTCTGGGCAAATATGCTCCACAAAGCAAGATGCCATCACCTATGACTATGAGCATCATGATTGAAACCATTAATGATGTCAACCTCTGGTTGCCCCAGTTACTCTCATCAACTTTCAGTTCCCAAACTTGTCCTGTTGTCCAGGCAACTGGTTGTCTTTGAACTACTGAAAAAAAAAGTGCACACACTATCAAGTTCTCCACCACTTGTTGAGGGACACACGTGGATGAAGAAAGGATGATTGCCTTCTGCGGTCACCTTGGATTCCCTTTCACATACACTGAAAATTCTGGCCTCACATCTAATTCTATTTTTCCTCTCGAGTCAGATTTTCAAAGTTCATAAAAAATAATATTTTGGAAAGTATCAGAAATTTCAGTTTCTCATATTTTTCCAACTGTCCGCCTGTGAGTGAACAGATACGCCAACAGTGTACTCCGACCCTATATCACTCCTACATGTTAGATACACTGTTTAAAACCTCCCGCGCCAATCGTCTACTTAGCCGAGTCGATTCACTTTTACATTGACCACCTTTTCGCTCTACGGTTATAAATTTTCACTGAAACCGACACAAAACGACCGAAATGTTTCGGTTTCCACCCCCACCGAAATTGAAATGATCGAAATGCATAAACTAAAATTGTAATTGTAGTCGTTGTATAATATACTAGTATGCATTACACAATTATATTTATATGAATTTCACGCAAAATGTGGTGCATGTATTATGTATAAATATTTTTGTTAAGAGGAATCTAGACTGAAGGGAGCCCTTGCAAAAATGAGATGAAAGGGCTCCCCCATTGGCTGCACGTCACTCTAAAATGTAAAAGTCAAAGAATGTTAAATGCACTTTGGTGATGTGACCTTTGAGGGATTTCCTCAATGCCATTTGATTGGGTGACGGGGGTGCAGGTGAAACATGGCTTCTTTTTATGAGATTTTATGTCTTTCTCACGGGGGGTGACTATGTATTTGTCTTTTACAATAGGAAGCACGCATAACTCGTGATTGCTTTGCTGATAATGGGGTTGATTTGTTTGTCTCATGTATGCTTGAGTCTCTCCTAGCTTAAATATGAACTGGTGCCTTTATTTGAACCTTTTTTTTTACGAGTTAGCAACTTCCTTTTTACTGAAAAGGAAATATTTTCTTGCCTGTTGATTTTAGTGCTTTTTCTTTCTGCTTTTACCTTTTAATTGTTGTTCCCTAATTTTTTTCTTTTCTCTATATGACTACTAACAATGTATATATTAAATTTGCTGCCTTTCAGATCAAGATTCAGTACGGTTGTTAGCTGTTGAGGGGTGTGCGGCACTTGGAAAGTTGTTGGAACCTCAAGATTGTGAAGCACATATCCTTCCTGTCATTGTTAATTTCTCTCAGGTATGCCTATTGAGGATATGAATAGTTTAAATCCTACTGATGGTATTTTGTTTTCTCATGATTTCTCAATGCTCGTTGATTCCAATTCAATGCAACTTAAATGAATTCTTACTGAGGAGATATATATTTTCGAATAGGTAAATATATTATATTAAAGAAAAAAAAAACATCCGATTCAAAGTTGGAAAAAATATTAAAAAAAAAGTAAAAATAACAAGTGACACGTCGCTTGAAAAATTACAAAATTGGCATTGCCTGTCATGCAAGCAACTCGGTACATTAAAAACCATCTTTTGCATATGAATAGATAGATCAGATAGGTTTTAGTGGGATTTTCTAATAATGCTTGGTTTTGGTCTCTCACCTCCCTAAGTACACATGGCATATGTCTATGATGATTAGGGCCCTTGATATGGTGTTCATCCACTAATGGAACTCACTAGTCTCTTGTAGAATGGCTGATTCACAATAGAACAAACTTCGGTTTGGCATGAGGGCCATCTTGCTCATATTGTATGGTGGTGGGCTGATCACAAGTGTCTCCATCTAAAATATATGTTTCAGTGTTTCATACAACGAAAACCCTTGTTTGCACTATAAACATAAACAAACCTGGTGAATGTGATTCAAATGAAGTAGAGGCACGCGCTCTTTGGGGATTCGAATTCGAAAAGTATCCTCTCATGGGCACAAAGAGAATCCTTGGGACCTTTGAGGTTGGTGAGAATTATTATGGAGATACTAGATTTGTGCTGTAGATCTTTTTGAAAATGGTAGCCAATATTATTAAGAAGCAGAGAAGACGGGCAAAGCGAGAGAGCAAAACAAAAGAGAAATACTAACAACAATAAAGCTAATCAAGGGTGACGAGAATCATAAAGCGCTAAGGATTTCACGAAGACTCCAGATTTAGCGAGGTGATCCGCCATCTCATTGGCAGAACGGCGCAAGGCAATAGAGGAGGATCCCACCAAATCAAATATTTTGTCAAACAAATTATCAAATCTCCACGGCGGCTTCTGAGTACTCTTGAGCCATCGAATTACGTTCAAAGAATCCCCTTCTACGACCACATTATCAAAAGCTTTACTATCTAAGCCTCAAACCTTGGCGCACTGCCCTCACCTCAGCTTCCGTAGCATCTGCCACACCTGTAGGGCTTGCATAAGCCCATTCAATCTCCCCTTTCTCATTTCTTAAGGCTCCCCAATCCCAGCCGGGCCTGGATTCCCCAAGCTAGAGCCATCACAATTAAATTTCACAAGCCCAGGCTCATGTGGATCCCAGGCTTGAATAACCTTTTGCTTAATTTCCACACTATTGCTGACGTATCCAAGCTTCCATGGTGAGAAGTATTTTAAAATTTAAAAACTCTTGCCTATTAAAGGCATGATGCAATATGTCTTTATAGCATGATTGTCCAATTCCAGAGTCTAAAAAAAAAGACTACACGTCGTTAGATGCTGCAACTTTTTAGGATTTTTTATTGCTTTGTAAATATTCCTAGTAAATTCGGGGTTTGGGTATTTCATTCTTCCTAGAAGTAGGAGAAGTGGTTGAGTCATGTTAGGATATGTGAAGGAGTTTGTTTCGAATTGGAAAATATAGTTTATTTATATGCCTACGTGCATGGGTTGTGGCACGATTTACAATTGTTTTGAATTTTTTTTTTTGAAATGGATTCTTTTTTTTTTTTTGAAATGGACAATTGTTTTGAATTTTAAGAAAAGCTTTTTAAAATTTGTCTAGAAAGTATATTTCGGAGACCGAGGCACAACGAGTGGCACGCTATAAAGGATGTCTTTGTCAGGCAATCCATGATGAAATCACTCTCCAGTCTCCACCCAATTTGGACACTATCTGAGGCAATAAAGATGGTGGAAAAAGTTGAGACCATGCTCAACGGGTCGTCCCAGAGGGATTTTTATGAGAGTCAAACTGTGGTAGAGACACCGCAAACAACTATTCAGATAGCAAAAGAGAAGGTGGTTTTGGATCCTCTTGTTGGGGTAAGCAAGTCGGCCCAAGCATTCCCAACACGAGGAAGAGGACTCGGAGATGTTCCTTCTACTTCAACAACGACCCAAGTTCCGCTATGGGATCCGTATGAGTCCCAGTTCGAGCAGCAGATTGTGTGCTACAAGTGCGACCAATTGGGTCACAAATCCAATGAGTGTCCCAAACGTGGCCGGCATACTACAAATCTAGTTGTTGGCGACGAACATGAAGAAAATGAAGAAGAGCATGAAGAGGAAGAAAATAAGAACGATCCCATTTCTACTACTTGTGCTCCTGGACGATCCTTGGTGATACATCGTGTTATGTGCACTTCAAAAGTAGAGGAGCCCACGCTACGCAACAATCTCTTCAGATGCTTGTGTATGGTCAAAGAAAGGGTTTGCAACGTCATCATTGATGGAGGTAGCATGGAGAATTACGCATCAAAGGACATGGTGAAGAAGCTCGTTAAAGACAGAGAAACACCCTACTCCCTACAAGCTCGGTTGGATTTCAAAGGGTAACGAAAAAAAGGTAACCGAACATTGTCGTATTCCTTTTGAAATTGGTACTTACAAGGATGAAATTCTATGTGATGTTATCAATATGGATACATGCCATATTTTGTTGGTGAGGCCTTGGCAATTTTACAGGGATTCAATTCATAAGGGAAGAGATAATGTCTTCGTTGTTCGCCAAAACAACAAGAGTTATGCACTTCAACCATTGGCGGATGAAAAGGACCTCAAAGCTTCTCAATTGGAGGGGCAATCATGTTTGATGGTAAAAGAATTCTTTGCCAAATCCAAGAAGAGAGTGATACGAGACGGCATAAAAAGGAAGCAAAAGAAGCCTATTGAGCCTAAAGCTAAGTACAATGCAGAAAAATAAAAGCATCGGCGTGTCAAGATCTTTGAGGTTGGAGATGCTACGACGTCATCACTAATGAACTCGAGGTCGAGTTCTTTTTGAGTGGAGGGGAATGACGTATCCAAACCTCCATGGTGAGAAGTATTTTAAAATTTAAAAACTCTTGCCTATTAGAGGCACGATGCAATGTCTCTATAGCATGATTATCCAATTCCAGAGTCTAAGAAAAAAGACTACACATCGTTACATGCTGCAACTTGTTAGGATTTTTTATTGCTTTGTAAAGAGTACTAGTAAATTAGGGGTTTGGGTATTTGAGTCTTCCTAGAAGTAGGAGAAGTAGTTGAGTCATGTTAGGATATGAGGAGTTTGTTTCGAATTGGAAAATATAGTTTATTTATATGCCTACGTGCATGGGTTGTGGCACGATTTACAATTGTTTTGAATTTTAAGAAAAGCTTCTTCTTTCTTCTTTTAGAGAAAGTAGTAGTGTTATTTGTTCTTCGTGGATTCGACGAGCACCCTTCGTGGATTCAAAGGTTAATTTGATCAGTGGTTGACGGCGTTCAATCCTCGACTTGTTCTTCTTACTTCCGACTACGCCAATTGCACACTTCGTCCCATCCCAAAGGTCATAGTCTAAAACAGATCTGAATAGAGGCGTAGCTTTAACATCCAGTAATGATAACATCATCAATACAAACGATCAAGAGAACACATCCAGCAATAGATTGATGGCTAAAGACGGAGTGATCAATGACACATTACTTCATGCCAAACCGCATGACAGCCTCACTAAATCTCTCAAACCACGTTCTAGGAGACTGTTCTAGTCCAGAGATAGATTTTCTCAAGCGACACATTGAGGAGGACATCTCCCCCCGAGCAACATGCCCTGGAGGTTGCTCAATGTTAACTTCCTCAGTGATCTCTCCATGAAGAAATGCATTTTTCACATCTAGTTGACTTTGAACGTCTCTGATGTCTTTGTTGCAGCTGGAGGAGGACAAAGAGGATCCGTAGGAACCTGCAACGAAGGAGGAGGAGAGGCCACTGGATCTGGAAGGATCCACTGGCACCTGCAAGGAAGGGGAAGGAGATGACACTGGATCTGGAAGAAAAGGAACAAGAAGAGGGATCTTCGAATCAAGGGCTGCTTTACTACCCTCTAGAGGAGCAGTAAAATAAGGCTCGGACTCAAAGAAGGTAACATCGGTAGAGACAAAGGATCGACGTTACCGTGGATGTGACATCGATAACCATTATGAGTACGAGAGTAACCCAGAAAGATACACCGTTTGGCCTTAGGATCCAATTTATCTAGGCCAAGACTAAGGTTGTGAACAAAGCACTCACAACCAAACACCCTAGTGGTGAGAGGAAACGGATCGTGCTGAGGATGTAGCACGACGAATGGCACCAAGAACGGAGGGGGGAAGCCTGTTGGCTAAGAAGCATGAAGTAAGGATGGCATCAGTCCAATAGAGCTTAGGAACCCGCATTTGAAGGAGAAGGGTGCAAGCCACATGCAGTAAAGACCTCAATTTTCTCTCAGCCATACTATTTTGTTGAGAGGTGTAAGCACAAGAAGATTGGCGGAGGATGCCATGAGTAGAGAGGAATTCCTGAAATCCGTTCGATTTAGAAAAAATATTCCCAATTGCTATCAGTACGCCAACATTTAAGGGTGCAATTATATTGAGTAGTGACCTCTGCATGAAAAGTGCGAAAAGCAAGGAAGATGTCAGAGCGGTCTTTAAGTAAAAAGAGCCATGTCATACGAGATAAGTCATCAATAAAGACAATAAAGTATCAATATCCAAAAAGTGAGGTGGTCCTCGAGGGACCCCATACATCGGAGTGTACTAACTCAAAAGGGTGCGAGACCCGACTAACAAGCTTAGGAGGAAATGGCACATGATGGTGTTTTCCAAGTTCACAGGCCTTGCACTGAAATGGCTGAGGCGCGGGAGGGGGGGGGGGGTCGTAGATACAATGGATGTCTGTCGTAGGCGCTCTGGGCAGGGATGACCAAGGCGGCAGTGCCACTGATAGGCGTCGATGGAGCTGTGCAAAATGGCACTGGAGGGGCCACAGTCCATACGATAAAGCCCATCCACCTCACTTTCCAAACCAATCGTTTTCCCAGTCAAGAGATTGTGAAACAAACAATAAGGAGAAAATGAGATAGAGCGGTTAAGATTTTTCGTAAGTTGGCTAACCAAAAGTAAACTAAATGGAGACTTAGGAACACGCAAGATTGAGGATAAGGTAAGTCCAGGGTGGGAAGAGATACTACCAATACCAAAGATGGGGGTAGTGCTCCCATCAACAAGAGTAATAGAATGAGAGCTAGACTGAAGAGGCCGAAATGAGCTAAGGTATGGAGAATTACCTGTCATATGGTTTGATGCACCGGAATCAATGATCCAGGAGCTTGAACTAGTGAGAAGAGAGGTAGAAGAACTACCTGGCTGGGGAAAACCTGCACTAGGTGGGCGATTGCTCAATCATAAGCATTGAAACTCCTTATAGTTAGCACGAGAGAAAGAAACCGTCAGCAGGAGCCGTTGGGCTGGCGATGGAAGAAGCCGATGCATCAGGAGGGCCAGGAGCATAAAGGTGTGCCGAGCGGCCTGAACGAGGCTCCGGAGGCGGACGTAGCTCGGGGGATGTGGAGCGTTGCAACTGTCAACATGATGTCACTCCCTCCTACAACGAGTGCAAAAGGGTCGGCCACGTCCACCAGTACCACAACCCCCACCAAAATCTTGGCCACTGCCGCGAGTGCTACGTCCCCGACCACAGTCAAAGGTACCGCCACCACTGATAGAACGATCACCAATATCATAAGCAGCAAGGCAGAGTTATCAATAGAGACATCCTAAGTAGAATCACCGGAGAGGCATTGCTGGGGCACGCGAGTACACCTCCATGAGAGATGACATAAAACTAGAGCTGAAGATTTGCTGTCGGAGAGGCAGAAAGTCAGGGCCCAATTCCTCGAGGAAGTGAACGATGCGGAGCTGCTCCCGCTGTCGAGCGGCAGTAGCCAAATCAGATGTAAGGGGCATCTACTGCGAATAGGTGGCTGAAATGCGGGCGAAGTTGTCAATCCCAGAATATAGGATAACTGTATGGTCCCAGACTTTTGCTTGGATGTCGGAAGGCACATCATGGTGCCAGCTATATGAGGGGCCATGCTCTACAGGAAGGGTGCGAATGAGAGCATCATCCTGCTCCCATATCTCTTGGACCCGTCTAGTTTAACTGTAGTTATCGGTTGGAATGAACCCTCCACCGAAGGAGAATGGGTAGATGAAGAAGGAGCCGGAGGTGGTCGAGTGTCACGGACCTCAAGAGTCGGGCCGAGAGAGGGATCCTCAATGACGGGAGGATCCACAGAGACAAAGAGATAAGAAAACTCTCAACCGCAACAACGACAAGGCAAGTAAGAAGGAAGAGCCACTAGACGAGCCCAAAGAGGAAATCACGGCCCCGAAGAAGACCCGTAGGAAAAAGAGACATAATACCATCAAGTGGATCGGAGCCGCGGGAGGAATAAAAGCGACACAAATAGGATTTCGATCCTGAAGAAGAAGGGTATGAACTAGGAAATAAGTGTTAAGGGTTAAATAAAAAGAAGTAGAAAAAGTAGGGGTTTAACAATGAATGGGTTGCAACCCTATTGGGAGGGTTGGAAAGGGAGGAAAAAATGGGCAGCGAGTGGCAGATAGAGTGGCGCTTACGGTAATCGCAGAGTGCGATTTGGTGTGTGTGGGGGGGGGGGGGGTTGTTTATCGCAGAGTACGAATTAAGGGTGGTGGTGGAGCTAATCACAGGGCGTTGCGTAATAACAGGGTGCTATTAAGGGTGGTGTTGGGTGTTGGTTAATCGCAAGGTGCGATTAAGGGTGGTGTTGGGTGTTGGTTAATCGAAGAGTGCGGTTAAGGGTGGTGTTGGGGTGTTGGTTAATCGCAGGGTGCGATTAAGAGTGGTTGTTGGAGTGTTGGTTAATCGCAGGGTGCGATTAAGGGTGGTGTTGGAGTGTTGGTAATCGTGGGGGTGTTGGGGTTACGAGTGAGGAAATTACAGGGGCGGTGTGGGGTTGCGATTGAAGGAAGAAGAGGAGTGGATACGACAGCGAGAGGAAGAAGATGAGTGGAGGGACGAAGAAGGAAGCAAGAGTGGCTTTTAATGGTGGTCCCTAGGGCACCAAAATACTAGGACTCTGATACCATGTTGAGAGCGAGGAGAGTGAAGAGAATGCGTGAGTTGGGGATCTATCCCCCTCACTTATGTATTTATATAAAAGAAAAGAGTACAAAGACTAAAGTTCCCTTAGGCACACATATACTTCTGCTAACACTCCTTTTATTCATTGGCTTCTTTGGATTTTTCCAAACTCCAGGCTTTGAATTTTCTTTTCAAAAGACAGAGCTTTGAACCAATCACAACATCGGCCGGGCCATCAACCTTGGCACTAGGCCACCACTCTCCCAATTTCTCTTCCATCTTTGGGCAGTGCAACCATGATAGTTTAAATCTGAATGGTTGAGGACCTCAAGAGTTTAAGTCTAGCGTAGGACAGTGATCCGACACTGAATGCACTAAGGCTTTTTGAAACAAGTCCGGTAAGAGGTCCAACCAAGGTTGCCATAGCGGGAATCGAAAGCGGGAATCAAAACGGGAATCGGTAGCGGGAATCGAAGGCTCCCGGGATGGTCGGAAGCGGGATTCGTGAAGTTACCGAGTGTCACCGGAGAGTCGCCGGGGAATCGCCTGGAATCGCTGGGGAGTTGGGAATCTTTGAGGAATCGCCGGGAAATCGCGTTTCTCATAACAATAAACCGCGGTTGCCATAAGTGGGAATCAGATTTCCCGGGAATCATAAACCGTGATTCCCAAAAGTGGGAATCGGGTTTCAGGCGAATCCGATCCGGGATTCCCAGTTTTTGGGGATTTGAGAAGATTCCTTTTTCAGATTCGAGAAGCTGGGAATCAAGGTTCCCCACTCCCAGGGAAGAATCCTGCTTCCTTGGGTCCAACCATCTAGGACACACTAAGAATCTGTCAATCCTACTTCGACTCATGCTCCTAGACCAAGTGAATTGGGCTCTCAAAATAGGTAGATCAATTAATTCATGGATTGCAATAAAGTCTGCAAACGCCAACATGTGGTGGTTCACCCTACTACAACCCAACCTCTCCTCAATTGTCCTAATTTCATCGAAATCCCCTCCAATACACCACGGGTCCTCCCATCTCCCACTAAGTTCCGAAAGTTCTTTCCAAAAGTGTTTTTTTTTCTCCTAGATCACCGGCCCATAAACCCCAATGAAAGTCCATGTAGGCCAATCACAAATTTTCTTAAGATTGAAACTGAGACAGTGCCTATCCAATAATCAATTAGGTCAAACACCGCTGAATCCCACGCTACCAAAAAACCTCCCACAGCTCCAATGGCATCTTTGAACACAAAGTCTCAGGTACTCGGTAATCCCAAACTTCTAATCTCCATTTGTACTGTAGAATTAATCCCCTCATCTGACACAAACTTGTTTTAACAAATGAGATGGCTGATGCTTTGGCAAAGGAGTAGAGCAAGAAGAGTTAGTGGTAGCTGATTCAGTTTAGCTCTAGATTTATCGGCTTCTAGATAGAGAACAGTTAGTGGTGGGTGATTTAGTTCCACTCTAGATTAATCAGCTAGTTGATCATCCTCTTTCTATTCAGCCCAATTTTGGTGTTTGGTTTAAATAAATGAATGAAATAAGGGAGGGAGAATTGAAACCGGGGAGCCCAATCATCATTTGTAAACCCTGTAATCTATAAGTGCCCATTAGATTTGTACACCATGTTGAGGGCCTCTCTCAAGATACCACAAAACTCGTATTACGACTTCCCATTAAGGAGCTCTAGGAGAGTTCATAGATTGACTCACCTTGCTCCTTACAAAAAAAAAGGTCTGGGAATATTCAAGTAGTTCAACTTCGATACTAAAAATCTTAGCTACTCAAATCTTCAAGCAACTCTCCCTGATTGTCAGAGTGCAGTATTCGGATCCATTGGATTCTCAACTGGCCTTGACCTCAATAGTCATGTCTCCTCCAGTCCATAACATGCTTTCTTTGAGATAAGTTTATTCCATTGTTAGATCGGGCAACTTCAATACCAAGAAAATACCAAAGCTTTCCCAAGTCTTCGGTGCGAAACCCTTGTTGAAGAAATGTCTTAAAATATCCAATACCTTTATCATAATTACCTGTGATGACTATGTCATCCACATATGCCACAAGAATAGTCCTTCCAGACTTTGAATCACAACACAATATAGAGTGATTAGATTGGCTCACATCACTAAACTTTCTGAACCAGGCATGAGGATACTTCTTAAGGCCATATATTCTCTTCAAGTCGCACACACACACACAACTCAACTAAGCCTTTGTCCCAAACTAGTTGGGGTCGGCTAAAATGAATCCTTTAGAAAAAATTCATGAAGAAAGTAAAAGGAATCTACCCGGCTCTAATCCTGGTTCTAGTTGGGTTCTTCTACGTGGATCATTTTCTTCCATTCTATCCTATCCAAGGTCATGTTCTCATGTTCCTAGCTATCAAGTCTTTCCTCACTGTTTCTACCCAAGTTGTTTTCGGTCTGCCCCTACCTCTTTTTACTCCATCACGAGTCGCCTCTTCTCACCGGAGCATCCAAAGGCCTACGTTGGATATATCCAAATTCCAAACCATCTTAAGTGGTGCTCTCTCATCTCCTCCTCAATTGGTGCCACCCTCACCTTTTTACGAATGTCTTCATTTTTTATTCTATCTAACCTTGTGTGGCCGCCTAAGTTATAAATTCCGTTCCGGTTACCGTTTCGTTTTGGCTACTGGAACGGAATGTTTCGGTGTTTTGCCCGTTTCGTTCGGCCTTTCGTTCGAAACTTTTCGTTCCACTCTGGCGAGGGGAATTTTAAAAAAAAGTAGTTAAAAATATGAAAAAATCCAAAAAAATAAAAACTGTTAGAAAAATATAAGAATCACTTAAATGAACTAAATGACATCTTTATTATTTAAAAAATAAAGTTTACTACAGCTAAGGCATAAAAAAGTAGAACATACAAGAAAAAAAGCCAAATACATCTCTAAATTACTGTCAGCCACATCTCAGATCATCTCTAAATCTAAATCAGGATGGTGGTGAATCGTCTGGTTGAGGATCATCATTACGGGTGTCAACGGATCCACTTTGAGTCGGATCCACCTATGTCACAGTCATGATCCATTCAAATTCCTTATCAGTCGGGTCGGAGTCGGATTGTTCTTCGGATCCTACTTTCCACGTCACGATCACAATCCATTTTAATTCTGACCGTCCATCGGAGTGTCCTATTATGTCCCACTAAGCTAAGTATACAATTATTTTTTTTATTTTTTTTAAAAAGAGATGGAATGGCAGTCCACTATTAGTGTCTCTATGCATTTTCTTCAACTAAATTAAAATTTTATCTATGTTCAATCTATATGTATAATAATGCTTGTAAACAATAAAACTAATCAAAATTACATACACAAATATAATGTATAACTATTATCAAAGAAGATGATGCATAAAGAACAAAACCCCTCTCTCTTTTCCTTCGTGAAAGTATGAAATGAAATGACTGAAATAAGTGAAATCGCATTCCCATCCGATTCATTAAGTGATAAGAGAGGTTTTGATCGAAATACCCTTCACAGAACGGTTAGCATTAACAAAATGTGGAGGGTATTTTTGTAAACCATTTCGGATCGTGACTATCCAATGGGCATCTGTGGCGTGCCCATACACAATCCAAAATTTTTCGGATCCCAGATTTGATGATCCGAATATGCCCATGTATCCTATTCATATGTTTAGATCCCGTTCATTAACGTTCGGATTCGGACGATCCATCGGACCGTCTGGATCCATTGACACCCCTAATCATCATACTCAACCAACTGGTAGCCCTCATCATCGTCGTCACCACCACCTCGTGGGGGAGTGTCTTCAAGGTTTGCGTCGTTTTCGTCGGCCGCAGCAACTCTAGAAGGCGCTTCAATATTTTCCCATCCAATGTCGTCTGGCGTTAGAATAACATCTCGATCTTCCGCTAGGTGATCTATACTCAGTGGGTCGCTAGTGGTAGAAGATCTTCTGTTTAAGTCCCTGAAAAGAATGTCCAACACAAATGAGTAAGTACTACTTAAAATCTAAACTTAAGAGGTGAAATATTAGAAGATTAATTCCAATTCAATTAAGTAGCATACATTTCTCTAAACTTGAGGTTGTAATGGACACAAACACCAAGTCATTCAACCTCTGGTGCTCCAACCTGTTTCTCCTTGCTGAGTGGATGTGCTCGAAAGTGCTCCATTTCCTTTCACATTCAGTAGCACTGCAGGTTTGGCTGAGAATTCTGACGGCGAAACTCTGTAAGTCCGGGACGCCATTTCCAAACTAGTTCTACCATGCAACTGTAAAGTAAACAATAGTTAAGCATTTACTTGGGGAAATTTTAAATGAAATATACTTCATTAAATGCACAAACCAATATACCTGGTCCCAATCTGCTTAGGTTGCGGATTGACATCTTCATTGCAAACATATCGGTAGACTCCCGATAGTTCTCAATCTGACTAGTGATGGTGTCCTGCGTACCTTCATCAGGTACTAGTCGACTAACAGTCCATTAAACCTCGGGTGACTTTATATGATGCTTGGAGAAAGTAGGACTGAAAAAAGAGCAGGGTTAAGAAAGTATCCCGCTGCATGGAGGGGACTGTAAAGTTGTTTGTCCCATCTTTAGTCAATAATCTGAATTTTTGTTCCTTAGCCTAACCTTGATGTTTTCTTTGTCCCTATCTATGGCCTCATATATGTAACCCATCGCCGGTTTGTCTTGCCGGTCTACCAAACGCAACACCCTCACCAGTGGCTCGCCAATGTTTAAAATATACTTGCAGTTGTCCCAAAATTGTTTATCCAACACTGTAGTCACGATCTCTTCACTCAATTAATGTCGAACAAATCTACTAGCAACATACTCACCAGGCACGAACATCTGTTGTAGGGCTTTCCTATGAAGCACCAGACTTTGTATGCTAATGAAATTTGTAGCAAATCTGGTCAACGCAGGAAGACACAAGCCCCTCCCACCTGTGAATTTTTGTCTCATCAAGTTCAGTAGACCTGCATGGTTGTAGATAAACCTAGGGGCGGCCAGAACCGAACCAGAACCGAAGAACCGAACCGGAACCGAACTGTAAAAAAATATTTTTGGTCCGGTTCGGTTCCACTGATGAAGAACCGAAATTATTCGGTTCGGTTCCGGGTCTAATGTTCTCGGTTCGGTTCCGGAACCGAAGAACCGAACTTTGAATATATATATATATATATATATATATATAATATTTTTATATTTCTATTATACATATACTTAATAATATAAATTACTTATAATATTAATAAGTAATAGTTAATACTATTCTTATAATAAGAAAGTAACTTATATTATAACTTTAATTAAAAGTTTTTATAAATTATAATTAATAATTAATAATTAGCCATTAGAACCGAAGAACCGAACCGGACCGAACCGATTATGTTCGGTCCGGTTCGGTTCGGTCCTACTGTGTACTACCGTTCGGTTCGGTTCTTACGGTTCATGGAACCGAGAACCGAGAACCGAAAAAAAAGGAACCGAGAACCGAGAACCGAACCGGTTGGCCACCCCTAGATAAACCCCTTAACCTTTCGGGTCCTGTCAATTGTGCTTCCTATTAGAGGAAACACATCTGGTTTGCCTAGGTGCTCTAAGATTAGGTCTAAACAATTGGCTGCACACGGGGACCAGAAGAAGGTGGCATATCTGATTTCTAATTTCTTCCCAGCAGCTTTATAACTTTGCTCACTATCAGTTATAAACTGCACTACATTTTCCGGACCTACTTCCAAAACAATATCATCAAAAATTGCGAACAACGCATCAACATTCTTCACTACGCCGGATGCATTAATGGATTTTAGGAAAACTACTCCTTTAGGACAGTACACCAAAAAGTTAATTAAGGCACGTTGTTTGGTGTCTGTCCATCCATCGGCCATAATGCTACAACCACTAGTTCTCCATGAATTCTTAATTTCCCCGATGTAGTTGTTTACTTCTTCTACAGTTTTCTTCAATATGCCGCCCTTAAATCGTGAAAAGTAGGCGCCTTATAACCAGAGCCTACAACATTTATGGCATCAAACATCGGCTGCCAATTTGGTGAATTGGCAACATTGAAAGGCAGGTTGGCATCATAGCAAAGCATGCCAACTGTTTGTTTTGTTGCCAAAGCACTCTTAATGCTTGGCTGGGATCCAGGGGTTGTTCGTGGTGCAAAGAAATGTCTCAACCCCCTACAAGACCCTTCTTTTTCATCTTTGCCCCACTCGGTTCTACAACAGCTTCTTTCCCCTTACGCCTAGGCGAAGGTGGTTCCATCGGTTCGTCCTCATCCCCCTCCTCCTCCTCCTCCTCCTCTTCTTCTTCTGTTGTGGCGTAAAAACTACCCACCTTTGCCCTTAGTACACTTTTTATAGCCCTTTCTTTTCTCATTTTGCCTAACATTTGCCCAATTCTGCATTTTACATCGGCATAGACTTTTTTACATGCCGCTACATCGCCAGGAACACCCGCTAGATGTTCTTTAAACCGGATTATACCTCCACCCTTTATGAGTTTATCACAAAAGGTGCATTTAACACAGTTTCGTTGACCCGGAATCACTAGGCTTATCCCATGCCGGGTCATCCGATCTAGCGGGTGTGGAACTGATAGATGAGGCTCCTCCAGAAGAACTCATATTTTAAGTTGAAATGAAGAAAAAGAGAATAATGAATGAAAGGAAATTAAATCAAATAAAGCTTTTACTTTCCTTAAGGCTTTTGGAAGAGAGATAATAGAAGCCTTCCAAGAGAATAAGTTGAAGAAGCCTTAGCTCTTGCCTTTAGTGTAGTAGAGCTTGTAGTTGTAGGAGATAAAAGCCTTTAATCTTGAGCTTGTAGTGGAATAATAAAAGCCTTTGAGATGATCTTTGTAGTTGTAGGAGAACTGAAGACATGTAGTGTAGTTGTATGTAGTGTAAGACTTGTAGTTGTAGGAGAAGATGGTGAAAAAACAATGGTTAGAGGACTATTTATAGCTTTTGGGGTGCAAAAAGATGAAAAATGCCCTCCCAACAGCTATAAAACTGTCATAAAATGAGGGTAAATGTGTAAAAAAACAGTCCCCAACGGCCATAATGGCATTTTTTGTAATTTTTTTTGAATTTTTTTGAATTTTTTCCTTCATTCCAGCAAATTCCGGACGAAACAGGGTGTTTCGCCCATTTCGTCCGGAATTCCGACCGGAACGGAAAATATGGGTATTCTGTTCCGGAATCCAGACCGGAACGGGAATTCCGGTGCGTTCCGGCCGGAACGGAACATAATTGATAACTTAGGTGGCCGCACATCCATTTAAGCATTCGCATCTCTGCCACACACACTACTAGGCCATATATTCCCTGAGCAACAAACTCAGGAGGTTGTTTCATATGCACTTCCTCTTGCTGGTCACCATGCAAGAAGACGTTCTTCACACCATGCTGGTACAGAGGCCAATGGAGATTTACCAATAGCAAAAAATAATAACACGCAAAAATGCAATCTTAGGCATGAGAAAAAAGAGTTTAGCTTAGTGTACCCCTTTGCATCCATACATGCCTTCAAGCTTTCATTAGAGCATCTAGGTTAAATTTAAAAGTATAAACACAGACAACCAACATTTGATTTCCCATGCAAGAAGGAATTAGTTCTCAAGTAAGAGCATCTATCTTATCCTCCATTGCTTTCCTCCACCCAGAATCAGAAATAGCCTCTTGCACAGACTGAGGAATAGACAACAAAGAGTGGAAGTAAAGCAACGGAGAGGAGAAGACAAACAAGCATAGGATACAAACTTATCAAGGGGATGAGACCAACGAGATAAAAGGAGGTTAGGGTTTTCCTTTGAGTCATGCTTTGGCTTCAGGGTAGCAATATGAGTATCAAGATCATTGGAATCAGTAGGAACATGGGTTGCAGATGGTAACAAACTTATTGAATTTGCAGGTGCCGGAGTGGACGGTGTGAGTGGCAGTTCACCGGAGGGAGGATAAGCACGACAGAGTAAACCTGTGTCATGGCGAGCTTTAAAAATTCCTACACAATAGAAGAATCAGCGACTGGAAGAGGAATAAATGACACATCCACATCAACAAATTGACTTTCATCAAGAAGGAAGCTAATTTAAAATAAGATAACACTAGCCCAAACAAAATGACGTTGCAATGTCGGACTAGAACAGTTTAACCTTTCCGAGTTAAAGAATAACCCAAGAAAACACATTTTACAGCTCAGGGATCTAACTTGCCAATGCCAGACCTGATGAACAAAGCAAACACCAAAAAAATATGAATAAAAGGGAATCAAGGTTTGCCAGGAAAAAAAATGGAGTGAGATTGACCATTTAGAACATATGATGACATTCATTTGATTAAAAAAGCATGCATTTACAGCAACATCACTCCAATAAACTTTGGGAACTTTTATATTAAATAGTAAAACACGGGCAATCTAAAGAAGATGGCGATTATTCTATTCAATCTCACGATTTTGATGAGGCGCATGAGCACACAGAGTTTGGTGTTTCATCACATGATCAACAAAATTCACAAAATTGACGTCAAGTATATTCTTTGGCATTGTCTGCTTGAAACATGCAAATAGAAGTACCAAAATTTGTTTTAATCTTGATACAAAAAGATTTAAAAATATAAAACAAATTGTATACGATCTTTCATTGAATATATCCACATCATTTTGGAATAGTCATCTACAAACTAACCAAGTACTTGAAACCCAATCCCCCAAACATCCAAATGAACCAACTGAAATGAACTAGTAGTGACACGACTATTGACTCTAGACAAAAAGAGTACTCATTGGTATAGTTCTACTTACTAAATTGACATGCTTCACATTCTAAGGACAACAACTGGCACAAAGAAGGGATTGTTAGCTTCAAACTTTGTAATGATGGATGTCCACGGTGACAGTGTCGCTGAAGATTGTAACACCGTGAGCTCAGAACCACCACATAATCTATGTAATAGACGTTCAATTCATGCCCTCTACCAATTATCTTCTTCATCTTTAGATCCTTTGGAAAACACAAAAAGGATGTATAAAATATTACTGAACAATTTAGGCCCTGTTCAGTTGCGTTACTTCGATGGGAAAGGCAAAGGAAAAAAGCCCCCTTTTCCCTAAAAGACAGAAATTCGGTCGTTCTGTTGCACATTCTGCTTATTGAAGTAATCCTATGTGGATTCCATTTTTGGTGACTTGTCGACTAGTTGTTCACATACATCTTTCCCTCTCACAACTACAAAAAAGGCAAAATTACATCGAGAATCTTTCTTTATCGAGGCACCTTTATTCGCACTAGACCTCTTCTCACAAAAACGAATAGAAATGGGCTCGACATCTCCTCTCTCTCTCTCTCTCTTGGTCCTTTTCCGATCAACGGCTGGCCTGAGGTTATGAGGTGGAGCCAGACAAAGGGTATGGCGATGACAGAAGGAAGCTAAGCGAAGAAGGCGATGGTGGTGTTGCGAGTTGCGAGTTGCGACCTCTGCAATTGCTCCATACCCTTTTTTGCAAAGCTGGTTATGTAAGAGGACCTGCAGGTCTTTTCTGAGTTGTTGGTGACTGAAACGATAGGAAGCGAAGGAGTTGGCGGAAAATGAACATGTGTCGAGCTAGATCGGAACTTAGAAGCACGAAGCGGGGGCGGGGGCGGGAGCGGAGGCGGGAGCGGGGGCGGGGAAGCGTGGGTTCTAGAAGAGTCTAAGTTTGGGAGCGTCATGGGAGCGTGTATGTAATATTTTCTTTATATATCTTTCAAAATTCAAGCACATCAAAAAATAATAGTTTCTAACCATTTTCATATGTATCTTTCAAAATTTAAGTACATCTAAAAGTTAATTTCTAACCATCTTCATTTGTGTGCACTCGTTCCTCGTGCCTTCTGAAGATGCACAAGCCTTTGTGCTTTCTCCAACGAATTACTTTGAAGAGTTTGAGGAGTTTGATATAAGGAAGTTGGTGATCGTGGGACTTGTAGAGTAATAGAAGCAGGCTGTGAGCGTCATTAGAACAGTTCCTGTCTCTCTGGGGTCGCGCTCCCTAGAAGCTCCTTCCTAAGGAGCGCGGAATCGAGGTTCCGAGGTGGGAGCGGCACCCCGAGAGGAGGTTCCTGCTTCTAAGGATCGGAAACCCTACCTTAGAACATGTGTTGAGGACTTCTTGCAGGCGAAATAGGATTGGACAGTAAGAAGAACAGATTTCAGATTTCTCTCTGATTGCAGATTTCTATTTTTTGAGGGTCTCTTTAATTGGTTAACATGAGATTAAGATAGATTAGGGATAGACTCAATCTCTAATCTTTAATTAATTAGATGAGTTTGACCCTAACAAGGCCCGAGTCAATCTGGGGAGTCCCAAGCAGATAACCGTACTTTAAGGCTGTGTCATTCTGTCATATGGTTTGGGTTCCATGTTCTGAGCAAAATTCTATCATACTTGGTTTTGTTTATAGATCAACTTAATGAGTAATTATTCATAGTACTCAGCTAAATGTTAAATACTCGGTTAACTACAACTATTAGTGTCAGAAGATATGTGAAATCTGATCAAGATTTTGTTGAATGCTATAAAATTTAACGTCCACTTTGATTTCTTGGATAGGATAAATCTTGGCGCGTTCGGTATATGGTTGCAAATCAGTTATATGAGCTTTGTGAAGCTGTTGGCCCTGAACCCACCAGGTACTTCTATCATAGTTTAATGTATGCTATTTTATCAAATAGATGATCGGTTATTCCATACTTTGGCCTTTTGTTATTGCTACTTCTGGGAACACATGGGAAAAAACGTCTTCTTTCTTGAAAGGTGCTGTTTAATAGTTTTCAAGTTCTTTAAAGAGGAATGATAGACTGAAGGACACCCTTGCAAAAAACCAGTTACAAGGGCGCTCCTATTGGTCCTTGTAAAGAAAGTGCGCACAGAAAAATAGAAAATGGCATTGACAACTATAAGGTGCATTTAATGCTGTTTTAACTTTATAGTTGTCAACGCCCTTTCCTATTTTTCCGTGTGCACTTTCTTTACAAGGACAAATGGGGGCGCCCTTGTAACTGTTTTTTTGCAAGGGCGCCATTCAGTCTATTCTTCTTCTTTAAAATGTGGTTGAGAACCTTATTTTTCATGAATTATTGTATTAAAAGGTCCATTCTATATCGTTGTGAATATCTTACTGACAGTGATTTGGTTTTTCTTAAGGGCGGACTTGGTGCCCGCATATGTGCGGCTACTTCGAGATAATGAGGCTGAAGTACGCATCGCAGCTGCCGGAAAGGTGACAAAGTTCTGCCGGATCTTGAATCCACAACTCTCTATTCAGCACATTCTTCCCTGTGTGAAGGTATATGTGCTGTGTGGCATGTTCAGGCAGTTTGGCATTAATTTTTTCTTGTCAGGGCATGGAGTCATGTGGTTATGTTTAATTTAGTAACATCTAGGGGTGCAACTCGGGTCGAATTCAACCCGAAAAAAAGTCTGGTCGGGTTGGGTCGAGTTTCCCCAACCCAGGTTGGGTTCGGGTTGAGGGCTTTGGAAACCCGACCCAAGTGAAACCCGGCATTTTATTATTATTTTTTATTTTAGTAAGCTTAAAAACTCGGGTTGGTTCGGGGTTTCGGGTTGAGTAAATGGTTCCTTGGGTCGGGTTCGGGTTGGCCTCAACCCGACCCTAGTTGTACCCCTAGTAGCATCATCTTCATGAACTTTGTAATGAAAGTGCTATCCTTTTGCAGGAATTGTCATCAGATTCTTCACAGCATGTTCGTTCTGCTTTAGCTTCGGTCATAATGGGCATGGCACCAGTCTTAGGAAAGGTAATGATGGGGCATTATTGCCATTAAAAAATGGGATATTGATGATGCATGTAGTTATTCTAGTAAGAGAATGGAATTTGCAGGCCTTTATTTTCCATCTGTATGTTGTAAAGGTAAAAACTGCGTGAAGAAGAGGCTAATATTTTATTTGTGCAGATAAACGGGTTCGAGTACAAAACCAAGCTGTAGATCGTAAATGTCATGTCATTTCATTTGAGTACAAAACCAAGTAGATATTAAATGACATGTCCTTTTATTCGGCTCTGTTATGCTCAAGTTTCTAGCTTTTCTGAGTCCTGATAGACATTCGTACTGGTTTTGATTAATAGGTATAATAACTACTTATTACTGCAGTTCTGTTAGTATAATAAGCACTGGTTTTGAGTAATTCCACTTGGTTGATTTGAAGTTTATGTTGTTCTTACTCACACCTTACATACACCAAGAAAATTTCCTACCTTTCTAGGCATGAATTATAGGGCTTATTGTGAAAAAACCAACCCGACCCAACCTGACCGAGTTGCACCCTAATTTCAATGGCCATTCTCATGTTTTCAGGTTGCTTTCTGATTGAATCCAACAAAGGCTTGGATCTGGTTATGGTGAGTCGAGGTAGGCTGACATAGGCTGTTGGGAGTGTTAATGTAATGGGTGCGAGTTGGAGGATGTTCGGTCGTCGTTGCTGTGTCCCGCATGAATCCTATTTTTTCGGGTGAATCTGATTCATCGTTGTCTTTAAAATGTGAATCCTGTATATTTTTTATTTAAACGTGTTTTCTTAACTTTTTTATATGAAAGCACAACCCGTACTCTTTTAATAAAAACCCTAATGCCTCGACCCTCGAACATCGACTCCCTCCGTTGGTTTGTGTACAGCTACACAGATAAGCTATCTGTGCATGGCTGTACAAACCATAGTGGGGGCCACATTTTTTGGGGGATCCAAAGCATTCATTTGGAAGGCCCTTCCATGGATAGGGTGTGGACCAAAAATAGCCCTATAGGATCATCCTAACCCAATCAAAGTTGGAGGGGAAAATGGACAGACACTGTTTCTGCCCATTTTTTCCCTCCACAAATGGCAGGGTTAGGATGATACTAAAGGGCTGATTTTTGGTACACACCCTATCCATGGAAGGGCCCCTTCCAAATGAATGTTTTGGATCCCCCAAAAAATGTGGCCCCCACCATGGTTTGTGCAGCCATGCACAGATAGCTTATTTGTGTAGCTGCAGACAAGCCATTTGAGCTAGAGCTCACAAACATAGAGGGGGCTACGTTGTTTGGATGATCCAAAGCATTCATTTGATAGGCCCTCATATAGATAGGGTGTGCCCAAAAAATCAGCTACATGGGATCATCCTAACCCTTAAAACAATGGAGGCAAAAAATGGACAGATTTGTGAAGGTTTATACGCGTTCATTTTTACCTCCACAGTTTGAAGGGTTGGGATGATCCTATGGAGCTAATTTTTTGGGCACACCTATCTATATGAAGGCCTATCAAATGAATGGTTTGCATTGCCCAAACAATGTGGGCCCCCACTATATTTTAAGCTGACGGAGTAGATAAGTTATCTACTCGATCGAGTAGATACACCTCTCTCTCTCTCTCTCTATATATATATATATATATATATATATACACACACACTAGTAAAAAACCCTGTGCGATGCACGGGCCGACAAAGAACTATACGGACCACATCATAGGTTGATCCAAACCGTCCATGTGATGGAACACAACATCAATAGGTTGTGCCCGTAAAATCATTTCCCTGGTCCTAGCCCTCCAATCTATAGAGGTTTCCATAATTAAAAAAGCATAAAGGAGGGGGGTAGGATTGAAATTATGTGGCTTTAATGGGTGCCTTTGTTAAAAAGCATAAAGGAGGGGGTAGGATTGAAAATATGTGGGGTTGAATGCGTGCCTTTGTTAAAAAAAGTCAAAAAAAGTGATGTGTAATTCTCATAGAATTTTGGGAGAAATTCAAATAATTCTCTCCTTTTCTCTTCTGCTATATATATATATATATATATATATATATATATATATATATATATATATATGAGGAAAGTGAAGCTACACCGCCGGTGTAGCTAACTTATCTACACCGCCGGCTTAAAATACAATGGGCCCACATTGTTTTGGTGATCCAAACCATTCATTTGATTGGCCCTCACATAGATAGGGTGTCCACCAAAAATTAGCTCCATAGGATCATCCCAACCCTTCAAACTGTGGAGGCAAAAATGGACAAATTTGTGAAGGTTTTTACACGTTCATTTTTGCCTCCACAAATCGTAGGGTTGGGATGATCCTATAGAGCTGATTTTTTGGGCACACCCTATCTATATGAGGGCCCATCAAATGAATGGTTTGCATCACCCAAACAATGTGGGGCCCACTGTATTTTAAGCCCTTGATGTAGCTAAGTTAGCTACACGTATGTGTAGCTACACTTTTCTCATATATATATATATATATATATATATATATATATATATAGTTTTGAAAATTTTATTTTATTTAAAAATTACCGAATCTGGATCCTACTTTTGGGGGTTATCGAATCCAAGACCTCGAATCTGTATCGGATCCTGACACGCGAATCTGAATCAATGCAACACAACCTTTCTAGTAATATGCTTGTAGTAATAAACAAAACTGTTACCTTTAAGAAAATCCATTTTCCCTTTCAAAACAGAAAAGAATTAATACATTTGTTCTACACCATTGGATGGCTGCTGTATGACTCGATCCAAGCCATTGGTGTTGAGATAGTGAGTCTTTAAGTAGGTGTGAGCGCCTCATTTAAAGACAACCTTTGAATCTAGCCTTGTAAACATTCTCATAGTGCAACTGTAGTGTTCTTTATAAGCCTCTTGCATGCTTTCTTGTGGAAGTTCAAGTGCCCTTTCCCACCTTAGTTTATTTTAGGCTAGGTCACTTGTCCTAGGCTGACTCACTTGTTTTAGGCTAGCTCCATATTTTTTAATCAGTACAGCTTACTCGTGTTATGTGGTTTTAGTTTGATTTGGAATGATTTTTTGTTAATAATCAACACTAATCAATTCTATGAATTCCTTAGGAGTTTTTACATCATGTCAGTTATCAATGGGAGATTATTCTACATCAGATTTTCATTTATATTCGTATATACTTTGATATGACTGAGATATGAAATCTTCTATATAACAATTAAAGAACATTCTATAGCAGATTTTCATTTACATTTGTATTTGCTTTGTTATGATTGAGGTATGAAATCTTCTATATGATAATTAATGGAATGCTCGGTTTATATTGTGGTTCTGATGCATTGTGTGTGAATTATGCCAGTGAACTTTTTAGGCCATTTGCATCTGATTATATGATCATATGTTGTTGGTTTATTTGGGTTTAATGGGTGATATTGGGCACATTCAGACCACAAATTGTCCATTATGAAGGTAAATAATATTTACAGTGGCACTAATGTTTGGGCCCTCCTAGGATTTTTAGATCTGCATCTCTACTGATGTTTAGTTTGCCTACCAATTTGTATCACCTTAATAATGACAACTATTTATTAATTATTAGCCCTTGCCTCTATAGGCTAGCTAACTGTTATTGGGTGGTGTATGCAGGATGCAACAATTGAACAACTTCTTCCAATTTTTCTTTCCCTTTTGAAGGATGAATTCCCTGATGTCCGGCTGAATATTATCAGCAAACTTGATCAAGTTAATCAGGTACGAGATCTTTTATCAGGTGAATCTAGATTTTTGGGTGGCTTCATCCTGTCCACCTCCTATTTCCAAGGAGTATCTTCATTGATCATAGTAACAAATTATGATTTTCTGTTGATGTTTGGTTATGCCTTTTAACAATACTTTGATCACCATCCAATTACTTTTAACGATATTCTTCTCCCTCTAAATTATTTTGCCTCTATTCTTTCCTATCTACTATCATTTAGCCTGTCTTCATTTCCTAATTATTATTCTTTTTGATGTATTATGACTAATCAATGTAAATCAGCCGATATTCTTATTGTATTTTAGAAGAGGTGGGGAAACTGTAGAATACAACTTCCTGTCTAATGCACACTACTTATTTTGATCTATGCATCTTGTAGATTTAAAGAGCATTCAATAACCACCCTGCAATCCAGATATCCTTTTTTTTAATAGTAACGATAGATTTATTTAATGAGTGGAAGACAACAAAGGGGCTGAGGTGACCCCCAAAAAATAAAACGAAAGTAGGCAGTGTAATTAGAGCAGCAATAAGAGAACTTGTAAAAGCATTCTAAAAGCATTTTCTGGCTTTATCAGCACTACGGATTCGAAAGGAGAAGAGATCAAAATGTTACTAAACAAACTCATGGCTATCTCCTTCCCATTTGAAGGATATTGTTTACCATCAACCCCCAAGATTCTGCCTCATCCCAAATAATGGTAGAAAGGTTGAATGTCCATTATCAATTTTCGTATTCAATTATAGTTATTTTTTAATATTATTTTATTCTCTTGGAACTTAGCTCCCACCTAAATGGACAGGACATCAAGCTTGGTACTAAGGCTCTGTTTGGATACATGTAGTTACCTTGTAGATTAGTGGTATAAGTAGTCAATAGGGAGGAGACAAACATTTGATTTACGTAGAATTTACCTTGCAGAATAATGATAAGTAGTGTGTGGTTGCCAACCTCATAGAGCAGTGGGAGGGGGTGTCATTACCAATATAGAAAGAGAAGAGAGAGAGAGGGAAGAGAGAGGAAGAGAGAAAGCAAAAAATTTCAAGCCAAATTCCTCATTTTTTGAGAAATTTGGCTTGGAAAGTATAAGGGGACATTGATGCCAAGTCATCAGACATGAAATTATTATCTCTGAAACTTGTGAGCATAAGTTTGTTTCTTTATTTCTTTACTTTATTTCAATTTCACTCAAATTGTGAGTTCGCCAGATTCGTTGCGACACAAGAATTATCTTCTTAATGAAAAAAAAATATTGATAAAAATATGGATGATCCATAAATTTTCATTCTGATGTTCATAATTGATCATCAAATTTTCTTTTAGATTTGTCTCCATGGATTTTGATGCTACATTGGCAACCAAGCACAATAAAGTAGAAGAAAAGTGTGTTTTGTTGCTTGGGAAATCCTTGAGGATGCTAGGCATGTGGCATCCAAACAGAGCCTAAGGGACAAGTGTAAGATGATGGATCACAACTATCTACCCCCTACCCCCACCTCCAACCCACACAAATGAAAAAGAACAACCCACCCAAAACCTATGATTTGTGGACACGGGCACAAGTGTCGCGTGTCGACACTGACACGGAGTGTTGGACACGGCAAACCCCCAAAATGTAGAAACGGGGACACGGCTAAAATAGAAAGTATATATAATCATAATTTGTCGATATGGATTCGTGTGTCAAGTTTCAACATGGATATGAGTTGTCCGACATGACAACATCTAAAAATTCAGAAATGGTGACACGTACATACACAAAATTATTGATTTGTACACAAATACATGTCCACACGTCCACATTAACAGTCCTATCAATACATTTAGAAGTCTCCAAAGGAGTGTCAACACGTGTGGACACGGGTGTTGTGTCCACACGGGTGTCGTGTCGGACACGGCAAGACACGTGTGTCGGCAATAAATTCGAAGTGTCGGGTAAATCATAGCCCAA
Organism: Tasmannia lanceolata; assembly: GCF_043159265.1. Classification (NCBI taxonomy): domain Eukaryota; kingdom Viridiplantae; phylum Streptophyta; class Magnoliopsida; order Canellales; family Winteraceae; genus Tasmannia; species Tasmannia lanceolata. Next base: position 6,248,334 of record NW_027518701.1, on the reverse strand, counting down.
AACTATAAATAGGAAATGATTCAGTGTTGAGTTCTCACGAAAAGAGCTGTGTGCATCTTCCAGAATCTGCTAAAAATTAAGAACTCGCCCTTTCGTGTTTTCTAGTTGGAAATTTTCAATTTGTACCATTTTCTCACATCACTGCATATTGGAAGGCTCTCCCACACTCGTTGGGGAGGCAACTCTCGGGCTGATAAATGTCAATCGTAAGCATCAATTGCAGTTACCTTTTGAAAATGGTTCACGTTACAGTTATATGAGCCAGGATTCCCGTTTGCGAGGCTTTGTATTCCTGTTTTCATTACTTTTCAATGAAGAAAACTATGGAAATAACTTCAAGACACAATCTGGTTCTCATTTTTAAACTGTCCAATTCTGTTCTAGGAGTTGGCTATATCCAGCTAAATGGGAGAATTGTCAGAAAGTTGTTTTGTTGTTGAATTTCTTTTTTGTTTGTGAAGTAGTCTTCTTCTAGGATTCCCACTGGTTCTGAGATGCTGTTATACATGTGCTTTTAACCATGGTTTAAAATTTCGACCGAAATCCGAAATTTTGGTTTTCGGTGGGGACCGAAACTGGTATTTGGCGAAATTAGAAAATTCGCCATTTACCAAATTTTGGCCGAAATTTCGGAATTTCGGTAATTTTGGTCCGAAATTTCGAGAAAATGACTTTTTTATTTTTTATTTTAAAAAGCATTACAAAATTTCAGCCGAAATTTCGGAATTTTGGTCCGAAATTTTGAAATTTGTCTCCGGAATTTCGAACGAGTACCAAATTTCGACCGAAATTTCGGTTTTAGGGAAGACCGAAACCGGTACCGAAATCGAAATTTTAAACCTTGCTTTTAACATGGTTTTAAATTTTGGTTTCGGTACAAATTTTGGCCAAAATCCGGTAATATAAAAAGTATTATTTTATTCTTTCCCAAATTTCGGCCGATATTTGGTAAAGCCGAAATTTCGGATTTCGTCAAATTTCTGATTTCGGCCGAAATTTAAAACCATGCTTTTAAATACAATGGTTACAATGCCACACCCATCTATTAAGATTTTGCTGCCAGAAGTGTTTTTGTGGCACGTAAATTGGCTGTTAGTACTACATTAAGTAGTCATCACTGACATTGAACTCAGGAATTTCTTTAGAAATTCTATTTTGATACTCCAGAAAGAATAAAATATCTTTTACGCAGCTATGTGTTGATATGTAGTCTTCCTTTCAGGTGATTGGAATCGATTTGTTGTCCCAATCACTATTACCGGCCATCGTTGAGCTTGCAGAGGATAGACATTGGAGGGTTCGCCTTGCAATAATTGAGTACATCCCTTTACTAGCAAGCCAGTTGGGTGTAGGATTTTTTGATGATAAGCTTGGTGCTCTTTGCATGCAATGGTTGGAAGATAAGGTTTACCACACTCTTCTTTATTTTATGACTAGGCCGTGGAAATATCATTAGTAAAAAGATAATAATTTTGTGACTGTCAAGTCAATTCTGTGAATTTTTTACAGGTTTACTCAATTCGTGATGCAGCTGCTAATAACTTGAAGCGTCTTGCTGAAGAATTTGGCCCAGAATGGGCAATGCAGCATATAGTTCCACAGGTTTGTTTTGACAATTTTATAACTACAAACTGGTATTAGTAAAAAATTATTCATTCCTTTCTTTTGTTCATAATAACTGTCAACCCATTACCATTCATTTAAGGAAAAAAAAAAACTGACAACCCGCCCTACTTGGGGCCTACGAGGACATCCTGGAATCAATTTCTTTCTTCCAGCACATCCCCCTTTACATCATAACTTGTTTCTAATGAGTTCTTGGCATGCTAATCTTTTCCGAGGAATTCTGAAAAGATGGAGACTCTTAAGCTCTTTTTAGTCCCGTGTGCCACATGAATGTGTTCGGGTTCGTTAATCCTACCCACAGCTGCAAGTGGACCCACGCACTGTCTTTGACCATAGCTTGATCGGATGATCCTAGCCCTTAGTTCCATCAAGCCTCGTTTGAGATTCTGCGGCTTCCACCAAGAAAGGCTATACCTTTGATTTTTGTAGCACTTTATCTTACTCATTGAACGTCCGTTTGGCATGGGGCCAGGATAATGTGGGCAGACTCATGGTGGTCTACTACAAGATCAATGGTCTCATTGAGCATCGGAGGATTCAAGGACTAATCGCGGAAATCTTAGATCTAATGAAATTATTGGAGCCCAAGATTTAGCATCGGAGGAGGTCTGCAAATGAGGCGGTGGATACATTTGCTAAGGAGGGAGTCCACCGGGAATCTGTACTAGTTGTGTCATCCATTAACTTTCCATTATAAAAGGTTTTGTAATTGGTCTCCAGACTGTTCCTTTGTATTTGTCGCTGACATCTTGTCCCCGGCCAAATCTATTGAACTTTAATGGATTGTTAATTTCAAAAAAAGAAAAAAAGAAGAGGTCATTGGTCTCATTTGCACGTGTGTCCCATTTGATTGTTTGAATTGGTCCCGTTGATGGTTGTCTGTCTAGTTGGACTCATCATGTGTCACATGGATGTGATCAGGTTCGTTGATCCGACCCACAGCTGCAAGTGGACCCACTTTCTTTGACTCCATCTTGATCGGATCATCCTAGCCCCTAGTTCCATCAACCCTCATTTAAGGTTCTGCAGCTTCGACCAAGAACCTTTGATTTTTGTAGCCCTTTCTTCGTACTCATGGAACGTCCATTCGGGCACTGGGCCAGGATAAAAGGGGATCCAAAACGTTTCGTTTGAATTGGTTCCGATGGTGGTTGTCCATCTAGTTGGACTCCTCATTTTTTTTAAATAAAATTAATTATGAGGAACAACATTCTATTACTCATTTAAGGAAAGACATGCAAATTTTTAATTGATGTGGGCCATATGAAAACCAAAATTTCAGGGAAACAATGGACCCAGTTAAGTCATGCAAACATAGTTCATAAGAAACTTGAAAGAATTGAAGAACTCTCTTATTCGCCTAGACAACATCGTCAGAAAACCTTGTTATTTATGCCCTACATAGCTGCTGCTCAAAGTTTGGGATGTCGCCTCTTGGTTACTTTCCCGGGCTTCTTTTGGGCCCTGTTGTAGTACTTAATGTTTTGCTGGTTTTAAATTCATGTGTTGTCTAGATACATATGTCTGCATAATATTTATTTTCTTTTCCCCCCATTTTATCCTTGAATTATCTGACAATTTAATTGTCGTGACTTGTTCACAGGTGTTGGAAATGATTAACAACCCACATTACTTGTACCGGATGACCATTTTACATGCAATTTCTCTCCTCGCCCCCGTCATGGGCTCTGATATCACATGCCAAAAGTTGTTGCCCGTGATCATTAATTCCGCAAAGGACAGGTAAAGCCGAAAAACTTTTAACTACAGTTGATCTTAACAAGTAGAACATTTCTTCTTAATTTGATTGCTTCAAGCTTCCAACTAAGAATCCATCCACATTTCTTAGGGTACCAAACATCAAATTCAATGTGGCAAAGGTGTTACAATCCCTCATTCCCATAGTTGACCAGTCTGTAAGTAGCACTGTTATACCATGCTTTTACTCTTTACTTTTTATACTGTTATTCATGGTCCCGCTATATTCGAAGTGTTTTTTGGGATTCTTTTGATGCAGGTGGTGGAGCAGACGATCCGACCCAGTTTGGTGGAGCTTAGTGAGGATCCAGATGTGGATGTGAGGTTTTTCGCCAACCAAGCACTTCAGGCAAGTGAGCAGACCATGATGTCTAGCTAAACATTGTTTTTCCAGAATTTTGGATCAGATACGAGTTCTCTGCATCCATGTTTGTCTTGAAACTTAGACCGCCTACTAAAATTTCTGCAGATTGATGACACCCACAATACATTATTATTGTTTCTCCTTTTGTCTGATTGCATCTCTTTTTTATGATTCAAATCATAGTTTCAAAACTCCCCTACATCATCTCTTTATTACGTTGGTCGAGTTTTTGTCCCAGTCTATGTTTTGCCCCATAAAGATTGCGTCCCACCAATTCAACTAAGATTTCCGTTGGCCGCGTTTTGATTCTCTTCAAATCACCTGGGGCCTTCTTGGTTTCTCTCACTAGAGGGCGAAAATGCATATGCAGAGTTTGAATCCGGTTGTAAAAGTTTCATGTTATGTTTTAAGCTTTTGTTCAATGGTTGACGATTTTTTCACCCCCTTTCCCAGCATTTCCACCCCATTTTTTTTTTTCAATTTGACATTTATTATTCCAAAATCTACCCATTCCCCGTTACATTACCCATTAGCCTCACTTGTATTGAGTCCAACAAAAAGTGCCATATTTGTGGTCCCCATCAAGTCATGGTACGTGTCCACCATCTGGCTCTCATTTCTTTTGATGTAAAATGGACATTAAATTTGCTTTACGTTGTAAAATTGAACATAAAACAAATTTTTACGTCCATTTTTATGTCGAAAGAAATGAAGCCTTACTGAAACCAACTTTATTTTAAGAAGAAATGCAAATCAAAGGATGTGAAAACGATCCCAATTTTAGGAGAAGACAAACAAAAGGAAGTGGGAATATCATTGCCCTTACATTAATGCCATGCCTTGAGTTTGAGATAAATTTAGAATTAAGAAGATGATCAGAGATCTGCATCTAATGGGCGAAGGTTCATCAATCAAAAGAGTTGGGATTGCATGAGTGATTCTTATATAGTAGCCAATTGATGATGGGCCCGCACGGTTGGATGATCCATACCGCCTATCTACATCGTGAATTGTGAATCACCCATTGTATAATACAACCCATTGGATGCTTGAAATTGTTGGATCAGTGGTCTTTTCATTCAGACAAGATTTTTAACAATTGAGTCTCATTGATAGGCTGGAGAGGAAATTACTTTCATATGAGGGAGCATGATGCTGGATTGAACGGTGGGGATGGAATGGTTGCTGATGTCTTCTAGATGGGATAACCTTAGCCCCTCAAATCCGCTGTGAATAGGAGGCTGTATTTTAGGAAGGATTATGTGAAGAAAACCAAAAATTGTTTCCAAGACGTTATCTAGAATTAGGATCTCCTCAGTTGGGTTATTCTACCCCACCTCTTACAGAGAAAATAACTTAAATTAAAATACTTAATAACACAGCTATGCTTAGCACATGCAATGGAATGTTACAGTCAATTGAAATCCAATCCCCTGTATAATTTGACATACTTGAATGGAAATTGGACAAAGGAGAAAGGGGCTCAGAAGAAAAAGGATGGTACCCTGAGAGAAGAAAGGAGGGCAACCAAGTTCTCGAAAAAAAAAACCCGAATAATTCATAATATTCTTACTTTTTTTTATAATTAAATGTGAATTTCTATCATCAAATTCAATACTTTCACATATAGTATTTGTTAATCTTGTAAATAATTGAAAATTATCTAAAATGACATTGTAGTGAAACTGAATTCAATTCATAATCAAGTAAACACATTCACTTAATCATGGGCGCTTGTTAAATTATAAAAGATTAAATAACACCATCTCCAACAGCTTCAGCTTTTGGAGTAATTGGTTCTTTCACATGGTATCTGTTACGTGCCTAATCGGCCGTAACACAAATAAATAAAAGAAAAAGAAGAATAGGAAAGTGGATGGTTGGTTCGAGGCAACCGGGACCTCCTAACGGTTCAAATCGAGAGGAACCATAACTCTCCTAGAAACTATGCTACAACCCAAGTAATAGAATGACCCAAAAGATAACTAACAAAGAAAAAAATTAGGAAAAGTGATAACAGCCACGATTCTATATAACAAACACTACTCTAAAGGACTCAAATAAAATAATTAAAAGCCTCGAACTTAGGAGATTTATTTGGAGAAGATTTCTAGCCGTTTTTTGGAGAATCTGTATTTGGCACGTATCAGTATCAGAGCGACTCTGGGTTCATAATTCATTGATAATAAAATCTACATGTAATGGCCAACCCAAAAGAGGGGCCACATGTGCCACGTGTTGGCCAAAGAGGGGCAACACGCATGGGTAATGTTAAAAGTATAAACGATTAAATAACACCATCTCCAACCGCTTAATCTTTTGGAGTAATTGGTTGTTTCACATGGTATCAGAGCAGGTCCTGTGTTCAAAACACAACTCCTTGATATTAATAATCCGCGTGTACGGGTAGCCCAAAACAGAGGAGTCATGCGTGAGGGGAGTGTTGAAGTATAAATGATTAAATAACACTAACTGTGACATCCTAAGCTTGTCCAACTACTCATTTCGCATTTTAGAGTTGCAAAACAATTAGTTTTCCTATGGAAAAGGTAATTTAAAAAAAATAATCTAATTAAATCAATTCTTTTACTTAATACAGATTAAGTTTAAAATTGACTTCATTTTTGTATTCTACTAAGGGCATTTTAGCATTTTTATATGTCAGGAAAAATATGTCATGGGTAATTCCATCACAAAATGTCTACATGGTAGGATTTTCAAAATCCAGCGAAATGTGATGACTACTACCTTTGCAAATTGTCAAACTAGAAGATTGTTTTGGCAAATAAAACAAAATCGGTGACTGCTTTTGCATATGTTTCAAAAAAAAAGAAGTATATGTATAACTAAACATGTGTTGTTAATTGAGAAAAATGCAGATCTTAATCAGTTTTGGAGTATTGGAAGAGATAGATGATGTCTTGAGAAATTGTTACTCTGTGCTGGCTCAATGAGACATACCCACTGTAGATTTTGACTGAACCACTTAACTGTTTCTCCCCACCAGTGAGTCTAACCCAGTTTACACACAGCACACAAGAACAAGATCGAAAATCAAGGCATCATTCAGACGGGTGAAAAACTCAGAAATCAAATAATGATTACAGTTCAACCAGGGGATTTTCTCTGTTGAAATAGTTTTTACAGTTCATTTCTATTTATGGAGGTCATTCTTCATTCATATGCTCTACCCATTACATGGGCCCATTCGGTGGCCCATCATAGAGGGCCCCAAAATTATCCAATTGGATGATCTTAACAATCAGACCGGCAAACTTTTTGCCTGTTAAACAAGGACATGCTATTATTGGGATAGTAGGGATATTTCAATTGTGGAATTTTGTAAACGAAAATGGGGTGGTGGATGGCGGAGAATATAATGGTCAATGAGAATGTTTGAGCCAATTTAGGCTATTGGGTAGTGTAATGGGGAATGGGGATGGGTAGCATATAACGGATATGTAGCCAATCCTGTATGTAGGGGGCGGTACTGTTGTAGCTTGTTAGGGGACAACTTGTCCCTTATTTGGCACTTTTTGGAATAAAAAATGTCAATTTTCAAAAAAAAATAAAAATAAAAATGTTGAGGCGTATTACAATGTCGCTTTCCTTGAGGTGATATTTGCCCCCCGTTGGTGTGCACTTGGTCACAACAAATTTGCCTCCAAAATACAAGAGCCCAGTTTAAATGACTTTTATCAATGCAAAAACAGTCCAAAGATCTCATGAATTTGGCAAGCTTGATGAGAAGACTAGTTCTTATTTATGCGGAAAACAGAGGCAGAGATGAGAGCGGTTCACCAAGGAATAAGGATGTTAAAGAAAGACTGCTTAAACAAAGTAATAGTGGAGGGTGACTCTTTAATTGTGACAAAGTGGTTAGAGAGTAAAGCATCTCATCCGTGGCGGTTTGCCTGGTGGATTGATGAAATATCAGATTGGGTGGGAGGCTCCAATATTTCATATCATCATGTAAGGAAATCGGCAAACTCGGAGGCCGATAGGCTAGCAAGGAATGGTGGCTCAAGGTCAGTTTGGGAAGTCTTCAATTTCCTTCCCCTTGGTGCGTTTTCTTGGAGTGGTCATGTGAATTGTTCTTGTATTGCATCGATCTTCTCGATCGGGGTCTCCTACGGTGCAAAATGCCCACTAGATTCTCTAGAAACATAGTTTTCATGTGCCTTTGAAGCTATTTGTTAAGGATGGGATGGGATGCGTTACTGGTCTTTTATAGACCTATGGGTGACTTTTCACGTTGAAGAGCGCCCCTGATAACCCCTGATCAGTGCAGGCTGAATTCTAAAATTATACTTGATCACAACTATACAGTCCAGATCGCGTGCATTCAAGTCTGGTCACAGTGGATCGTGCGAAGTGTAAAGTGCACCAAACAGCACCACATGCGTCTTTATCGTCCTACAAGCCACTTCCCCTCCATGTGTGTGCATGCGAACGGTGCAACAATATGGACCACAGATTACAAAAGACATGTGATTTAAAAGCAATTGTCTTGAGCAGAGGAATACTTGTAAACCCCTCTCCATGCTTCTCATTTTTCCACGAGACAAACTTTTACCCCTCTCCTTTTACCCCTCTCCGTGCTTCTCATTTTTCCACATAAGACAAACTTTTATTCTCTGTAAGATTTTTACACAACAATTTGCAAAACCCATTTCCATAAACAAAACCTTTAGGGGCCATTTGGATACGCAGATTTTAGAATCTTGGATTTCCTAAAAAATTGTAGATGGGATACAAGAGAAGAAAGAGACCGGCCGTCGTTTTCTAATTTATTGCCCTTCTTTCCAATAGCAAGAGAGCTATGTATTTATATAAAGCCAAGAGAAGTACAATGACAACTATGCCCATATACAAATACACTATATCCAACATTTTTTTACAAAATAGACTCTAGGACTTGACTTGAGTTTTCAATTATGTCTTCTTTAAGTCTCGATATCTTCTTTTCTTGTCCTGCCTTTGGCTCATTTGAGTTTTCAAACAATCCATGTCTTGCCCAAGTTCCTTGACACTCTTTTACACTCTTTTGAAATTAAAATCTGGATTCTAAAATCCGCATATCCAAACAGGCCCTTGAACATTTATTTTGAAAATATTTCCAACAAATTGCAGAGGGGTGTGTGTGCGTGTGCCGATAAGAACCAGAGCCCAAAAGGAAACCTACTGAATTCAAATCATACCCAAAAGCCCTTGAGACAGCCAACAGATAATGATCAGTGGTTTGAATATCATGTGGAAAAACAATAGGACAAAGCTTGACTGAAATTTTCATTTGTTTAGAAGTAGAACGAAAAATATTTGAATGAAACTCAAAACACCACATCAGCTTCTACAGTATCAGCCCAGGACACAAAGGATCGAGTTCCCACTATAGATATCCGACTGGGAAACAAGGTGAGGTTTTAACTGAGAAAGAGGGAGGGAGCAAAGGAGGAAATATGGAAATTTTACAGTTGATATTAAATCAAGAGGGTGGGAAATATAGAGATTTTCGAGTATGATCTGGATCAGAAGTTATTTTCCCCTCTTCTTGTGCATTTGGTTATTCTTCTAAAAAGGATCCAATCCCCTGTTATTTATTTGAAAAATCCTACTGAGCCTCCATTTTTCATACAAAATTGCCATCACAACACAGCCACCAACCCATATTAAGACCAATCATAGGCAACAAGCTCAATATATATTACTAATTTATTATTCAAAGAACATCTCCAAAGCCAACAAGCAACAATATCAACAACATTAATATGCCGAGCAAAAAAAAAAAAAAAAAAGCAACATTAATATAGAGAGAGAGGAGGTCCTCCTCATAGGAGTTAACTATTTATTCAGTAGCTTCACAAAGATGGTACTTAAGACTTAAGAGACTCCCAGCAGCTTCTTTATGTGCTTCTGTAAAGATCAACAAAACCAGAGATGTATTTAGATAACTACAAGATTATAGTAACAGAAGGTATAAAAGAAAGAGGAAAAAGGAGGATCAGTAATCCCATATTATTAACTTAATCAAATTTCCCCTGCCTCTATAACACAGCTAGTGTGGGTTTTTTACCTCAATGCTGAGAGGAGAAGTGGTCGGGGCATATCGGTCAACCACGTGCCCGTCCTTGTCAACCAAGAACTTCGCGAAGTTCCATTTGATGCCATCTCCGAAGATGCCACCTTTGCTCGACTTTAAGAACTTGTACACTGGAGCAGTATTGGACCCATTCACTTCCACCTAAATACAACAAACATAAAAGATGGACTTGTCAGTGATCTTATGATGGTTTTATACCTATGTAATTTAGTTATAAGCCTAATCAACCAGGATAGTTCACCACTATCCTTTTCTTCTCAAATCTTTCACTGTAGACCAACAAGTTTCACTTGTGACAGCAGAATAATTTTCTGATGGTTCAGTACACTGTCCTCCTCTCAAATCTTCTCCTTTAGCTCAACTAGTTTCACTTGTGAGAGTTGGATAGTTTTTTTCCAACAAAAGTAACTCTAATACGGGAGACCCATTCTCGTATAGTTGTATTTGAGAGGTGATCAAAGTTTGGCGGTTTTCTACTGCATAAACTGAATATGACGATATCTGCTCTCCCTGGTTTGATATTTTTTTTTGAAAAGGGCAGAATAGTATATATGTGAAAAACAGAACCAAGGTGGTCCTGAAGATACAAAGAGAAAAAATTACAATAAATCAAGGAGGAAGATAATCAAAACACTCTAAGGCTGTCCTAAAGACACCTCCTTTGGCTAGGGAATCTGCTTCAGCATTGGCTGACCTCCTAACATGGCCGAACACAATGGAAGAGCCCTAAGTCGGGTCCTTGATTTCCTCAAAGAAAGGCAAAAATCTCCAGGGAGGAGTCTCCTTACCCGAAAGCCATCTGATGACATTTAAGGAATCCCCTTCGACTATAATTTTGTCGAAAGCCTGACAATCCAGTAACTTAATCCCTCTGTGAACGGCTCTAACCTCAGCTTCATTCGAGTCTGCGACTCCGATAGGACCTGAGTAAGCCCAAAGGATTTCCCCCTTGTTATTTCTACATAGACCCCCAATTCCTGCCTCGCCCGGGTTACCAAGAGACGAACCATCAAAATTAAGCTTCAGTAGCCCCTGCGAAGGAGGATTCCAGGAGTGTGTGACTTTCACTTTGCTGACCCCTTCCATACAGATGATTGCCCATCCTTCCCAGAGGTCAAAAGCTGAGACAAAACGAAACAAAGGAAGACTTCGAACCCAAGATATAACCGCTGCTATCAGCTTTACGTAAATCCAATGGGGAGACCGAGCCTCTCCTTCAAAGACTCGCGCATTCCTCTCTTTCCACAGAAACCACCACGCAGCCAGAAGGCACATCTTCCAAAGGATCCTACCTTTCTTTCTCCAAAGACTCCATTCCCAACTCCTAATGAAATCAGCCATAGATTTGGACGGGATCCAACAGATTCGAAAGCGAGTGAAGATGAGACCCCAAATAACTCTAGCAACCTTACAGTGGATGAAAAGGTGATCAATTGATTCGCCAGCGGCCAAACAGAGAGAGCAATAATCGACTAACCACATTCCTCTACTCCTAGTTTGATATTGGAACTTTATCTTTTGGGAATTATAGCATCTATCGAAGGTAAGCAAAAAGTATAAAGCAGAGGAATACTAATATCAAATAAAGAGGATGCTGGTATTATAGAGCTGGGTTAAATAGTATGTACTTGATCCAAAATACAGTGAGGCCAAAATTGACACTATTCTGGATATCCATCTCAACCGTAAGTATTCAATTAATTGGAATATTGCCATTACACAGTTTACAGCAGCTCCAGCAAGTTAGCGGCGTTGCATGAATGCAATTAATCTCAATCACTGTTTGACTCCGACTTAGACGAGAAGTTGGCCAAGGTAAACAGGAGTCGACTAGGGAAAGTAAACGGCTGATGTGGTCTATTTTGTTTTAACTTGGGCATGTTAAGGGAAACTTGGACATGAACAAGAACTCATTGAAGGTTTAACAAAGTCAACCTGGACAAGTCGTTTATTGGCTAGAGATGTTTTAAAAACTGATCCCATTAGATTAGTATATGTAGAGGGCCAAGCCTTGGCGCAACGGTGAGGTTGCTCCATTGTGACCTGGTGGTCCTAGGTTCGAGTCACAGAAACAGCCTCTCTGCAAAGCAGGGGTAAGGCTGCGTACATTTAGCCCTCCCCAGACCCCGCAATGGCGAGAGCCTCATGCACTGGGCCGACCTTTTTTAGTAGATTAGTATAGGTGATGCATTTTCACTGGGAGAGTTGTTGGTAATAGAAATCATATGTTGATAAGATGTTTATTTTTCAAACTCAATTCAATGTATAATTTCATTTTCTGTGGGAGAGTTGTCGGTAATAGAAATCAAATGTTGATAAGATGTCTATTTTTCAAACTCAATTCAAGGTATAATTTCATTTTTGGTTGAAGACGAGTAATAAATGGAAACAATATTCAGAAGATATTTAAAAAGGCTATGATTTGCGAGCACAGACACAAGTGACGCGTGTCGACATGGACACGGACACGGAGTGTCCGACACGGCAAACCCCAAAAATTTAGAAACGAGGACACGGCTGAAATAGAAAGTATATATAATTATGATTTGTTGATACGGATTCATGTGTAGAGTTTTGACATGGATACGAGTTGTCCGACATGGCAACATCTAAAAATCTAGAAATGGTGACACTTACATGCATATAAAATTACCGATTACTATCATAATTTGTAACAATATAAATATGGTATTTATTTAACAAATTAATAAATCTTAGAATTACATATAATCTAAAACAAACACGAGATAATCAAGTAATAACGGATTCATCAATTTCATCTAGTTCTCTTCCATCTCAAATATACAACGAGAAAGGGAGACCAATATGCTACAATGAATATAGTATTGGGACAAGAGATCGTTTAGGAAGGGGATATAACAACAAATATTAGTTAAAAAAGAGCTAAAAGAAGAATTTATAATAAAAGAAAAATTAATAATAAAAAAGGTAAACACAATATTCAATAATAAAACAGAATGTCACACTTGACACGGTACAAAATTGTACCACGCGCCCACATTAAGTCTAACACTTCTGGCAGTACATTTAAAAGTGTCCAGAGGAATGTTGACGTGTGTCGACACGTGTGTCGGTGATAAATTCAAAATGTAGGCTAAATCATAGTAAAAAGGTGACCTCAATTCTTAACCACTAGATTACTCTAGGAGATGCATTTTCACTGACAGGGTCATCAGAAGTTATAATAAGATGATAAGATGTGCATTCTTCATTCTTTGTCCTTGTTGCATGAAACTCAATTTAAGGTATATTCCCCTTTTGTCTGAAAAAAGAGGTGAAATAAGTGAGTTATAAATGGGAACAATTATCAGGCTCCTTGAATTGTTTGCTATTCTCTCTTTCATACACAAAGTATCTAATGTTTGTTCCCATAACCATTGTAATCTTAGCTACTCAGATTAAAATCTATTGTTCGACTGTGTGAGGATAGAATTGCAACATAAGACTATTGAAACAAGTTGGCCAGGGAACATAGAAACAAATAATATGTCACCTTGTCAAAGATAGGGAACTCCGCTTTGAAGCGGGTGCAAGCAACCTCCAAGATCTGCTCATTGTCTCCTGGCTCCTGATTTCCAAACTGATTGCATGGAAAAGCCAGAATTTCTAGACCTATAATGATCATGAAAGAAATTAGTCCTTTTGTCTACTGACAAATTAAAAGGAATATAACTTTTATTAAATCAGGCCCCTCAAATTTAAACCAACTGGGGTTCCCTTTTCCTTTTCGTGAAATGTTAATCCAAAAGTTCTTATTGCTACTAAGAATGCCTGAAGAAGGAATCCAGAAGAAAGATAGTCTAGATTCAAACCTTGATCTTTGTACTTCTCATACAGCTGAGCCAACTCCGTATAATTTGAATTGGTCAATCCACTGTGACAACAAATCATGGAAAATTTTAAAAAATGTCCAATATAAAACAAAACCGAATTAAGGAATTAACCAACAGAAGAAAAACAGCATTAGTAGAATAGGAGCACAGGAAAGAAATAATATGATCCGACTCATAAAAAGAAATGCAATGAGGCATTTGATGAGATTTTACTCCACTGAATGCCAAAACAGTCTTACCTCTTCGACAAGATCTTAAAAAAAGAAAGAGAAAAAAGCTAGTATAGAATCTAAGAGAGAAGGAGAAACAGATATGATTTACCATTGAGATGCGACATTTACAACCACCAGAACTTTTCCCTTGTAAATGCTAAGATCCACATCCTTTCCCCTAGCATCCTGCAAGGACAACCAACAAACTATTAAAAAAAATGAGAAAATATATCTCTATTCAAAAGGACTAACATAATAGTAAAATACAATAGAAAAAATACCAAGAACCCTAGTTCCAAGCATAAAAAATAGAAGGCTTAGTCCTGTGAGAAGGAAAAAAATCCTTAAACACCTCATTTCAAAAACACTAAACCAGTAAAGGACTGAGAAGCCCACACATTCATGATGAGGGTCCATTATTCTATTAGAAGCCAACAAAATCTGGCAAGCTGCACTAAAAAAACACTCCTTTCCAGTGATTAAAAACGTGGATGCGATATGGAACATGGCCGAAGAAAATCCTAGTTGACTCGGAACGACGCGGTCGATAACTCAGTTGAAGCAGCTGAGTACTCAGTTGTCGCGGTCATAATTCGAGTCAAGGTCATAATTTGAGTCGAAGGAGTTTTTATTGACTCGGCAAAACGGGGAACAAGGATGTGGCTTAACACAGACAACGTAAAAGGGAGTCGACTCTGGTGAGTCAACGCAGACGCAAGGGGAGTTCTAAAATTATGCTCCCTTTTTTTTTTGGAAAAAGGAAAAAAGTAGCCAATTTTATTGATGAAAACAAAGAAGACCAAGATCGTCCGTACAAAAATAGAGAAGATAGAACAAATAAGCAAGTTTAATTATATTTTGAAAAACTATGCTGCTTTAGTGCTTTCTAAAGGGAAGGATTGATCTAAATCTCGAAACAAGATATAAGACTGCACAGCTAACAAAAATCATGAAATCTCATGAACCCTAATAAAAAATAGAAATCAAAATATAATTAAACCCTCCTTAGAACATCTTCCAGCTATAAAAATAGTACAAAACAAATTGCCTAGAGACTTAGACTCAGCTTATAATTACACATTTCCTATTTTTCAAACACCCTCCATTTTATCAAAACATAAAAAACAACGGTAAGACCTCACAGCCCATCCATTTATTATCAGAAGAAGATAACAATTTCAATCAGAAGATTATAAGAGAGACTCAGAAGCCTATTTCCATGCATTAATTTTATCTAGGGGTGCAATTCGGGTTGGGTTAGGGTTGGGAAAAATCAACCCGAATTGGAAATCGAGCTGGGTAGGGTTGGGGTGTCGGTCAACCCGATCCGATCCGACCCGAAACCCGACAAGTATTCCACTATTCCCGTATTCCGATATATGTAGAATTATTTAGTAAGTCTTTTACGATTTAGACTTTCTTTCCCAGCAAAATAGCAAATACCGCTCGGCCTTTCTTTTCTTTGGCTTTCCCCAAAATCAGAAGCTCTAAAAATAGAACTATAGAAAGTTTAGAAGCCCTAAATCTCTTTCCTTCTTCTTCTTCTGTTCTCCGTCTCTCTCCACGGCTCCATCCCCACGCCTTCACCTCCTCCACATCTCCGTCTCCATGGCTTCGATAAGAGTTTAAGACTTCACCTTTGCCTCCATCTCTCTAGTCTTTCTGGGTTTGTTTTGTGAGGTTTGGAGTTGATTTCTTCTTCTTTTTCCTTTGGATCTCAGATCTGTCTGGCTAATAAATGATTTCTAGTTAGTTTCTATTGATTATATGTTTCTATTTGCTCGATTCGTTCGTTTTTTGTGAGATTTGAGGTTTTTGTGCTGAAAAAAGGCATTTTTGTTGATTTTTCTCCGTAAGATGTGGGTTTCTTTAAAGATCTACGGGATTTATGATTTCTACTTAGTTTTTATTGATTAATGTTGCTATTTGCTGGATTCATTATTTTTTTTTTCCGAATGATTTCAAGTTTCAAGTTTTTGTGCTGAGAAAGGGCATTTTGGAAATTGGGTCGGGTCAGGTTGAGGAAATAGGAACTCGGATTGGGTCGGGTTGAACCCCGTCGGGTTGGAATCGGGTTGGGTTGGAAAATTGGGTTCCTCGGGTTGGGTCGGGTTGGCCTCAACCCGACCCAACCTGACCCAAGTTGCACCCCCTAATTTTATCAGTTCACTGGAAAAAAAAATAGGAGAAACAATGACCCTCAAAGAAGACCACGAAATCTATGAGAAAT
The DNA here is from genome assembly GCF_043159265.1 of Tasmannia lanceolata. NCBI lineage: Eukaryota > Viridiplantae > Streptophyta > Magnoliopsida > Canellales > Winteraceae > Tasmannia > Tasmannia lanceolata. The sequence continues at coordinate 6,232,190 of NW_027518701.1, read as the reverse complement.
ATGAAAATTTTAAAGAACAATAACATCAATTCCATAGGAAGAAGAAAACTGAACTTCGAAAACGAATTGCAAAAAAGTGTTAATACGACAAAAAACAGCACATAAATCCCGAAGGAACATAATGTCACAAAATATTATCCTTATGCTAAAGAGAAGAAAATAGATCTCTCACAAACCCATCTCAAATTTCCCTCTGATATTTGACTGGAGATATGCCAAAACCCCACAACACAAACCACGAAAATCTTTAGCATTACGGGAACAAATAAAACAAAAATCATATAAACCTATCTCGAAACCCCTGATGACTATCTAAAACATAGAGAAAAATTTCACACACCCATGAATCAGAAGAAGATAATAATAAAACCTCACAAATGGCTCATAAAGTAATGGGTCACAACACAAATTCATCACAAACAGCACCAATTCCATCAATCAAAGAACAGATTATCTCTTACAAATTAATTCCAAAACCCTAAATCAAACAAAAGCCCGAAACCCCAATTCACGAAAACAAAGACTTAAAATCAGAAGAAGATCATAAAACCACACAAATTCTCCATAAATTCATAAAAAACAACATCAATTCCATAAATCAAAGAACCATTCTCTATTAAATTTTCAAAACCCTAAATCACAAAATGCAGAAACCCTAATTCACGCAAAAACCCATCTCCAATTAATTTGAAAACCCTAAATCACAAAATCCGAAAACCCTAATCCACGCAAATCATTTGCAAAACCCTATATCACAAAACCCAAAAACCCTAATTCACGCAAACAAATACACGCAAAAACCCATCACCAAAACCCCAAAATGCAAAACCCCAAATTAGGAAAAAAAAAAAAAAAGCACCCAAAATTCACACAAATCAAAACGAAATAAAGACAGATCGAGCTCACAAACCTTCACAGTGAAGTCATAGATTGATTGGGCATTCGCAGATTGGCTCGCCATTTCAGAATAGGATCGAGATGGATAATAAAACAAACTTTTTGTAGATGAAAAGGTAAGAGAAGATGAACAAAGAACCCTGGATTTAACAGAAGAAAAGTAATGAAAACAAGGAGAAGATTCAAAAGAAATGAAAGGAGATTGTTTAGATTGAGAAGAGAAGGGTTTTTTCAAATACAAAGATGCTGAAATTACAGAGATTCGAAAATTTCTGAAAGAAGAACAAAACATGAGGAGTAAAACAGAGAATGGAAAAAACATTTGTATTTCATCTCTGTATATAAAGTTTTGCATGTGAATAATATTAGGACACGTGTCCAATTCTATCGCACCACGTATGCAATTCTTCTTAGAACTCCTAAAATTGCGTTCCCACGTATTGAATAATGTCCCACTATTCACACCTATAGTTCTGAGTTCTGACCAGTCGCAATTTAGATGATCTAAACCGTCCATTTGTTTGGCCAATCGCAATAAGATAAGGAGACGTGGAAAATTTTATATAATGTGTGGCGGTATCACCGGTATTTTTTTCAAAAAATACGGTACAGCCGACAACTCCATAAAATGATCAAAACCGTCCATTTTTTTTGCCACAGTTCCAAAAAAAGACCCCTTTCTATTACAATATTCACCCCTATTTTTCAAAATGGACTCTGGGCCGAAATAGAATGATCCAAACCGTCCATCTGATGGGCCACATTGTAAATAGGTTGTGCCCCAAAAATTATTTCCATAGGATGTTTCTTAAACTCCATATAATCAAACCTCTATAGATTGGATGGCTAGGATAATCCTATGGAAATGATTTTCGGGTGGCAATGTATTTACATTGTGGCCCATCAAATGGACGGTTTGGATCATCCTACGGTGTGGGCTGTACAGTCCATTTTTTTAAATACAGGGTGAATATTGTAATAGAAGGGGGTGAAATTATCACTGCCCCCAAAAATCATTTCTAAATATGATCCTAAGCCTCCAATCTGTAGAGGGACTTCTATAGATAAGTTTTGGGTCAACACCAATTTACATTAGGGCCCAACATATGGACGGTTTGGATCATCCTATGGAGGGGGCCGTACTGTACTTTTTGAATACTGCCACACATCATATAAAATCTCAGGAAATTTTGGAAGAAATAACTCTGTGGAATAAACACCTTTTACATTGCGTGAATGTAATTAATCCTCGGATGGAGTTGGCACGTGTGAAGGAGATAACAAAATCCAAGAGCAGAGGTTCCAGAAACTGAGAAAGGAAATCATTAATTTTTTGTTTTTTTGTGGAGATTGGAAAATTAAGATTTTGAAACAGAGAAAGAAGCTATAACTGAGTTCTCAATAATGCAAGTTAAAATGGTAGAAAAGAAACTATGAGTTGAAGAGAAGCATGGTTTCTTTGTCTTCTTGGGTTAGATTTATGCAATTTAGTTTCTTAAAAGAAGTAAAAATGATATATCCAAGCCTTTTTCAAGATTGCCAATCCTCTCCTGAGTCTCTACTTTAACAGTTAGTTGATAAACCCAATCGGACAAATGACAAAATCTGAACGGGACATAATATTGGGAGTTATCCTCTTCTTCCAAATCCGGCCACGACATTGGATGCCCAACACATTGTTGCTCTCACGAAGCTGAATACCTGCATATCCATGCGTTACACTCGAAAACCATAAATAGTAAATGAGAAATAAGTAACTTATAAATTCGAAAGAGAAGGCAAAACCAAGATGTGCTTATAAAGCTTCATCTAACGATAAGTAAATTAAATTTCAATATTTTATAGAAATGACATTACCCAATTACTGATTACTTCCATATTTTCAAATGAAAAATGATAAGAAAATTTATGATTGTGTAACGATCATAGTTGTAAATTCTGTTTCGGTCGCAATTTCGTTTTGGTCACCGAAACGAAATTTTGGTGGGATTTCGGTCATTTCGGTGTATTTCAGTCGAAACTTTTCGATCACACGAAAAATATATTAAAAAATATGAGAAAAATCCAAAAAAATATAAAATCAATAGAAAAATATGAAAAACTAATAAATAGTCCAAAATATATGTCCCAAAAGGCATATTCATTACTTAAACACATAAAGTCTTGCACAAGTCCAACTGATAGTCTGATACATAGAAAAACATAAAAAAGAAGAGATACATGAAAGTGAAATATAGACAATAGCTAGTAGCAACAACTCTCAGTCATCATAACCCGGATGATCATACTCAATGCCTTCTTCATCGTCGTCGTCGCCGCCGTCATCACCACCTGGACCACCAGTAGGGACATCTTCTTCAAGAGGCTGAGAAAGTCGTCGTCGTCGTCGTCGTCCCCGGCCCCAACCACAATAGTAGGCGTTTCAAGATTTTCCCACCCAATGTCTTTCGGCGTGAATATGACATCTTCTTCTTCTGCAACCCAATCTATCATGACATCCAGTTGGTCTATGCTCAAAGGGCCACTAGTGGTAGATGATTTCCTCAACAAGTCCCTGAAAAGGAAAACATTAAGTTTAATGTCAAAGGTTAAACTTAAAAGCTTAAAGTGATGAGGTGAGAGTTGAAAACATTATATTACGTTGTATACCTTTCTCGAAACTTAAGATTGTAATGGACAAACACCAAGTCATCTAATCTCTGGTGCTCCCACCTATTTCTCTTTGCAGAGTGAATGTGTTTGAAGGTGCTTCAATTCCTTTCACACCCAGTCGCACTGCAGGTCGGACTGAGGATTCTGATCGCAAAGGTCTGTAATTCTTCCACGTCACCTCCGAATTGATTCCACCATACAACTGTAAAGTAACAAATAGTAAAGCATTATTTGTTGAGAAATTGAAAGTTAAAATGAATTATACTTAATTAAACAAACAACTCAAATATACCTGGTCCCAACTTCGTTCGGTTGCGGATTGCAAGCTTCATTCCAAACATACCCTTAGCCTCTCGATAATCCTCAATCTGATTGGTGATGAGGTCTTGTGTAGCTTCATCAGGTACCAGTCGAGTGATGCATGCCAACAAGCCTCTGGTTACTTCACTGTGCCTAGAGAAGGTATGAGTGAAAAAGAGAGCAGGGTTAAGAAAATATCCTGCTGCATGGAGGGGACTGTGGAGTTGCCTATCCCATCTTTGGTCGATGATCCTCCAGATGGGCATGTAATCTGATTTTCTCTTCAACCTCTTCTTGATGTTCTCTTTGGCCTTATTCATGGCCTCATATAGGTAACCCATCGCCGGTTTGTCCTGCCGATCTACCAAACACAACACTCTCACTAAAGGCTCGCTGATGTTTAGAATGTACTTGGTCCCAAAAAGATTTATCCAACACAGTACTAACTACCCCTTCACTCAGTGGGTGTTAGACAAACCTACTAGTACTATACTCATCAGACACAAACATCTGCTGAAGTGCTTTCCGATTCAACACCAGACTTTGTATGCTAATGAAATTTGTAGCAAATCTGGTTGCAGCAGGGCGGTACAACTTCTTCCCACCTGTGAACTTCTTCCTCATCAAATTCAAGAGGCTTCCATGGTTGTAGATGAACTTTGTAATCGTCCGAGCCCTCTCAATTGTGGTTGCTATGTGAGGAAATACAGTCGGTTTGCACAGATGCTCCAAGATTAGATCTAAGCAATGAGCTGCGCACGGAGTCCAGAAGAATGTACCAAACACGGCTTGTAGTATTTTTCCAGCAGCTTTGTAACTTGGCTCACTATCAGTTACAAATTGCACCACATATTCCGGATTCACCTCTTCGACAATATTTTCAAAGATATTGTATAATTCATCGGCATTCTTCACTATGCCTGATGGGTCAACGAATTTGAGGAATAGACTCATTTAGTAGTACACCAAAAAGTTGATTAGGGAACGTTGTTTGGTGTCTGTCCATCCATCTGCCATAATGCTACAGCCAGTGTATCTCCATGACATTTTAATCTCCTCCAAGTAGTTGTTTACCTCATCCACTGTATTCTTCAAAATGGAACCCCTTAAAGCATGATAAGTAGGTGCCTTATAACCCGAACCCACGCCATTCACAGCATCAAACATAGGTTGCCAGAAAGGTGAATTGGCAACGTTGAAAGGGAGATTGACATTGTAGCAAAGCATGCCAACCGCCATGTTTGCTCTATCCATTGTTTCTTTAGTAGCCAAAGCACTTTTAATGCTTGGCTGGGCTCCAGGGGTTGTTCGTGGTGCAAAGAAATTCCTAATCCCTCCTGTGATTCCCTTCTTCTTCATTTTTGTACCACTCGGTTCTACAAGAACTTCCTTACCTCTTCGTTGAGGCAATTGTGTGCCAATGTCTTCTTCTCCTGCTCTTCTTCTTCGTCTAGTGTGCCATAAAAATCTCAAACCTCTGCTCTGGATAGGCTCATCCTAGCCCTTTCTTTTCTCTTTGCATCTAAAAGTTGCTTCATTCGATATTTTACATCTCCAGTCACTTTTTTGCATGATGCTACTTCACCAGGAACAGCCGCTAAATGTTCTTTTAAGCGGGTTATACCTCCACCTGATATGACTTTGCCACAGAATATGCAAGTTACTTTATTTTTTTGACTCAGAACCAATGTACCGTAAGCCCATGCCGGGTCATCCAATCTAGCGGGTGCCGAACCAATAGAGGATGCTCCTGCAGAAGGTCCCGAGCCTGACCCACTCATTCTGAAATGAAGTAGAAGAAGGGAGAAAATGAATTAGAAGAAAAAAAATTGAAACAAATTATAAAAAAATGAAGTAGAAGGGGACAAATGGAGTAAGAAATAAAAGAAAGGAAATGGAAAGAAATAAAGAGAACCTTGAGGTTGAACTTGATTTGAAGAGAATAAGATAATATTAGCCTTCCCTCACTTGAAATTTGTAGTGTAACTTGTAAGCCTTCACTTGAAATTTGTAGTGTAACTTGTAATTTGCAAGCCTTAGGAAATAGTTCTTGTAGTTGTAAGTTGAAGGTAGGCCTTCCCTTTGCTCCAAAATGGACTTGGATTGAGTTGAAGAAGAGTGTAGACTTGTAGGAAATTTATTAGAATAGATAGTGTAAGTGAAAGTAGAAAAGAGAAGGAGAATTACTTATGTGAAGGTGGAGGAGAAGAAGGTAGGGGAAATGCTATTTATAGAGTTTTTTATTGTTTGTGCAAGTAAAAATGACTAGAATACTCTTCCCAACAGCTATAAACGGTTACATTTGGAGGCAAAAATGGTCAAAAACCCAAAAGAGCCGTTACAGGGGCATTGATGTAATTTCTGTAAAAAACAGTCAAACTAGCCGTTATAGCCAATTTCGGACGAAATTCAAAATTTCGTCCATTTTGGACGAAATCTGAAATTTTGGTCAATTTCGAACGAAATTGACCGAAATTGACCGAAATTTCGGACGAAACGAAATTTTGAAGATTTCGTTTCGTTTTCGGAAAATTTCGTTTCATTTTCGGAACGAAAACGAAATGTTTCGTCCATTTCGGACGAAACAAAACGAAATTTATAAGTATGGTAGTGATCCGTTAGAAAAGAAAATGCAATACACTTACCATTTTTATTCTTGTTGACCAAAAGATTACAACATATCTGTGTTAAATTTGGAGAAGATCACAATGAATTTTTGGTTGATTCTCAGGCTAGACATGGGCCAAAATTGTCATTGGAGATCGATCCCCTTGGATGCGCCTCAAAGTCGAACAATATGAGTCTCCATTGTCCCAAGCATAAGTGTTTAGCCAAGGAAAATGAGGGATACACAAAGGGTAAAGACATGAAATCAAAGAGAATATAAGAGATGGATTTCATTAGCATATTAACCAAAAGAAAGAAAAGATTTATGCATATTTTTTTTCACATTGCAGCCCGGAATATGAAGAAGATGAAGTAATAAACATGGTTTAACCGATAAATGCCAAAACATTATTCATTAGAATCAAATAACCAATATTAAAGTAAGAGAACAAAAAGCAGCTTACGAATTGAGAAACACGTAGGCCCTTGATAGAACCCTAAAGTTCTATCAATAAAAATCAAGAGTAATAGATAAAGAGAGAAAGAATACCACTTCGAGGGTGATCACCTCCAAGGATGTAATTGATATTGATCTTTTTGATGAGCCAAACGACATCTACAACAGATTATTTGTAATTGTCCTAGTGACTTATTTATGGTAACATGCAATTAAAGGAGAGATTACATCAATTAGCCAAATCCAAGGGATTTGGTTATTTAGGGTAAAACTAATTAAGGGAAGGTTGACCGAGGATTGTGACCAAGATTGTGAGTTTCTAACATCCTACCATCCTTAAATTCAGCCTTGTCCTCAAGGATGGGCAGTAATAAACTCTGGATACTTGTCTTGCAGTGATTGGTAAAGCTCCCAAGTTGCATCTTCAATTGGTAGAGTATCCCAATGAACAAGAACTTCAACAACAACCTTATTATTGCGCTTGACAATCCTTCGATCCAAAATAGAATGGGGTTGCACCCAACCGTCACCAGTGGGTGAATTATCAGGCAAGTGAAGTTGCACCAATGTGTGTTCGCCCAATTTTTTCTTTAGGCACGAAACATGGAAGACCGGGTGTATCTTTGCGCCAGTTGGTAAGTCGAGGCGATAAGCAGCAGGGCCTGTACGCTCTAACACCTTGTAAGGCCCATAGAATCGGGGGGAGAGTTTCATTGAGGATCACACTTGAACTGACACTTGGCGGTAAGGTTGAAGCCTCAGGAACACCCAATCACCCTCTGAAAATTCTCGTTCACTGCGGTGCTTGTCAGCTTGTTGTTTCATGCGAGCTTGGGCAGCAACAAGATTTTCTCTTAGAAGGCGTAGCACTTTATCCCGATCATGCAGCTCCTTGTCCACCTGGTCAACCTTGGTCGAGCCCGTTGTATATGTTGCAAGGAGTGGTGGGGCTCGATGATATACTGCTTCAAAAGGAGTTAGCTTCGTAGCTGAGTGATAGGTGGTGTTGTACCACCATTCAGCCCAAGGAAGCCAACGTGTCCACTCTTTTGGCTTGTCACTGGTGAAGCAACGAAGGTAGTTTTCCATGCATCGATTAACAACCTCGGTCTGTCCATCAGTTTGAGGGTGATATGATGTGCTCATATTCAATTGTGTTCCCTGCAGACGAAAAAGCTCCTTCCAAAAAGTAGAAGTGAAAATTTTATCACGATCGCTGATAATGGAATGAGGAATACCGTGTAACTTGACAATGTTTGCAACAAAGACTCGAGCAACAGTTGCTGCGGTATAGGGATGGCTTAACACACATAAATGAGCATACTTTGTGAGGCGATCCACAACTACAAAAATTGTTGTCTTGCCTTGTGAGGGCGGTAACCCATCTACAAAGCCCATGGATATGTCGGTCCAAGCTTCCTCTGGAATAGGCAATGGTTGAAGGAGGCCTGGGCTTGCCACAGTTTCTCCTTTATGTCGCTAACAAATATCACATTCTGTTACAAATTTTTTTATCTCCTTCATTCCTTTCCAATAAAATTCTTGAGATATACGCTTATAAGTTCGAAGGAAACCAGAATGACCTGCTGCAGGGGAGGCATGTAGCTCGTGCAAAATTTTAATTTTATGAGCATAATTGGCCACCAGTACTATTCGCCCTTTATAACGCAAGGTTATAGAATCCCAAGTGTAGTTAGGGACTGAAGAGGGATCTTCTTTCAGCTTTTGAATAATACCTTGAATTACTGAATCCTCCAACCATTTCCTCTTGATCTGCTCAAGATTGTTACACGAGGGTATTGAGATGGCTACTAACATCGAATGCTCCGGAATACGTGATAGTGCATCGGCCACCACATTCTCCGTTCCTTTCTTGTAGACAATCTCATAATCATACCCCAATAGCTTGGTGACCCATTTTTGTTGCTCCATTGAAGAAACCCATTGTTCCAAGAAATACTTTAGGCTCTTATGGTCGGTTCGTATCTGAAAATGCCGACCAATTAAATATGGGCGCCATTTTGTAACGGCGTGAACAATGGCAAACATCTCTTTGTCATAGACACACATATTCAAATGAGATTGGGACAGGGCCTTGCTGGTAAAAGCTAAAGGGCGACCTTCCTGTATCAGTACTGCGCCAATACCCACTCCTAAAGCATCAGATTCAATAACAAAAAGTTTACCGAAATCAGGCAAGGCGAGAACTGGCGTGGTTGACATAGCAAGTTTGAGCCTTGCAAATGCCTTGGCTGCTTCCTCATTCCACTTGAATGAATCCTTCTTTAACAGAGCTGTTAATAGCGTGCTGATTTTGCCATAATCTCTAACAAATTTGCGGTAGTATCGTAAGTAGGGCCGAAAGATGTCATTCATCAAGCTTTGAAAAGTACCGGGTGCATTGGTTAGCCCAAAAGGCATCACCAAAAATTCGTAGTGGCCGTCTTGTGTTCTAAAAGTAGTCTTCTGGATGTCGTCTTCGTGCACCCGGATTTGATGACACCCGGAACGCAAATCAAGCTTAGAAAATTGTTGTGCCCCACCAAGTTCATCTAGCAGCTCATCAATAATCGGAATGGGGTACTTGTCCTTGACGGTGCAACGGTTTAGAGCCCTGTAATCAACACACATACGCAAGTTCCCCTCTTTTTTTCGTACCAATAAAACTGGAGAAGAATATGGGCTGACACTGGGCCGAATAATTCCAGTACTTAGCATCTCCTGCACTATCTTCTCAATTTCTGCCTTCTGGGCATAAGGGTAACGATATGGTCGAACATTAGTTGGTGCACTGCCAGGAAGCAGAGGGATGTGATGATCATGTAGACGAGGAGGAGGTAATCCTTTAGGCTCGGCAAAAATATCATAAAATTCTGAAAGGATTGAATCAAACTTGTGGGTGTGGATTGGTTGGGATACTAACTCTGCTTTACCCCGAAGCTGAACCAAGTATCCATGTCGTTCCTTCCGGAGGATCTTCTCCATACGGTGATTGCTGATGGTTGTCACGTTGCCACAACGTCGTCCCTTGAGAATCACCTTTTTTCCATCCAACTCAAACCTCATGATAAGCTTGGAGAAATTCCAAGCAATATCTCCCAAGGTTCGTAACCATTCAATCCCCAACACGACCTCATAGTCCTCCAATGGTAGTAAGAAAAAGTCAGCAATTAATTCTTATCAGTCATGAGTAGTTTAATATTCGAACACCTTCCTTGACAAGTTAAAACCCGGCCATCTGCAACCTTGACATCAAACTTTTCACATTGTTCCACAGGATAAGCAAGTCGCTTAGCAAATTTTTATATCCATGAAATTATTGGTACTACCAGAGTCAATCAAAACAGTAACGGGTTGGCGTTTAAGCATTCCATTAATTCTCATGGTTTGGGGATTGGAATAACCAGCTAATGCATGAACCAAAAGTGCAACAAAAGCATCCTTACTGTCGGATTCCGTACCTTCATCATCTGATTCGATACAACAATCCTCAATCGCATCTAATTCCTCCACGGGTTCAATCATTAGGAGTCGCCCTCTCATGCAATGGTGTCCTGGCTTCCATTTATCATCACAATGCCAGCATAAGCCTTTTGCAGTATGCTCCTTAAGTTCTTCCTATGTCAGGCGTTTGACAGGAAGATTGCGGGAAGGAGCAGGTGACGCGTCAATCCCACCAAGTGGTTGTCTGCTGACTCCTTTATTCTGGCGACGATTTTCCTCATTACGCTTCTCCTCTTGTAGTCCTGCAAAGGAAAGAGCGGCAGTCATAGTGCGCGGTCTGTAGGCTTTAACCTCACGACAGATGTCAGTGCGGAAGCCTTCTATGAATGTTCCCACTAATTGTTTCTCTGTCCAATCCTTGGCTCGATTGGATAGTCGCTCGAAACGACTCTGATACTCTAACACAGTTGTGGTTTGGTGAATCTTAGCAAGTCCTCCATCAACATTCTCAAACTGGGATGGTCCGAATCGGATAAGGAGGCCCTTAACAAATTCTTCCCATTGCGGTACTTCGTGACATGCTTCAAACCAATCGTACCATTGAATAGCATCACCTTCAAGGTTTATGGTAGCCACCTCCACCTTAGAGGCTTCAGGTGTCCGATGGAAGCGAAAAAACTTTTCCGCTCGTGATATCCATCCGGTAGGATCCCCTTCTTCCCATCGAGGAAACTCCACTTTCATGCGTGAGGATCCAAAGTCGCGTTCTCCATGGAAACCCCCACCCCGAGCATCACGGTGCTCTCTCTGGTTAACCACAGGACCTGATGTTGTGTCCCTACAATCTCGTCGGGACGCTTCTCCCAATAGTTGGGTAAGAGACTCCTTGAGTTCTTCAATCTTTTTGTCAAAGTTGGCTTCCAACCTTGCTTCGATCTGTGATTCGCTAACAGATTGGCCATAACGATTATCTCCAGCCATGGCGTAGGATTCCAAACTCTCGATACCAAGCTTTTCCTTCTGATTACGAGTGAGTGGCATGAATAGGAACCTGCTCTGATACCAGATGATAGAACCCTAAAGTTCTATCAATAAAAATCAAGAGTAATAGATAGAGAGAGAGAAAGAAGACCACTTCGAGGGTGATCACCTCCAAGGATGTAATTGATATTGATCTTTTTGATGAGCCAAATGGCATCTACAACAGATTATTTGTAATTGTCCTAGTGACTTATTTATGGTAACATGCAATTAAAGGAGAGATTACATCAATTAGCCAAAGCCAAGGGATTTGGTTATTTAGGGTAAAACTAATTAAGGGAAGGTTGACCGAGGATTGTGACCAAGATTGTGGGTTTCTAACAACCCTGTTTGGATTGCAAGAATTTTTGGGGAAAATTTGGTCAGAAAAGATAATTGTAAAAGTTCCTGATTTTTTTACACATGAAGAAGATAACTTCAACAAACCCTATTCAATTTTTACTTAGAGAGATCTTTAATTTATGATAATATTCTTCTCAATTAACCATAACTACATAATTTACTTCTAAATCAAAAAAATGAAAAAGAAATCTAAGAAAAAAGCTGTAATAAGACAATGAAATTGTAACATCCATTGCGAAAAATTAAAGAAGGTGAGATTACATAAAGCATAAGCTACTCACCTCCATCCTAAGGGGTATCGTCGTATGATCTGCAAATTAAAATAAAAATAAGCCCATCAAAACTGATATTTCCAACACCTATGCTACAAAAAAAATTGATAGAAAAGAAAGAAAGACCTTGTCTCTCTTTTGCAATGCAAAACTATCACCAAAACAGTAGGCCATACTGGTTTGATCGGATTTAATTGAAAAATAAAACAGCCACGGATGTGTTTTAGGAAATGGATTCATTTTGGATATTTAAGGGATTGGGTATGCTTTCAAACGTTATGAACTTAATAGGACCCTTCAAACGTTTCTAAATTTATCAAAAATTACTTGCTAAATTAAATGACTAATTAAAGCCATTATTGAAAAGGCATGCGTTTTGAAAGGAATAGCAAGAAAATCCAAAAATTGGGTTTGTTATGATTTGAAATGTTATGAACTTAATAGGACCCTTCAAACGTCTCTAAATTTAACAAAAATTACTTGCTAAATTAAATGACAATTAAAGCCATTACTGAAAAGGCATGATTTGAAATGTTACGAACTTAATAGGACCCTTCAAACGTTTCTAAATTTATCAAAAATTACTTGCTAAATTAAATGACTAACTAAAGCCATTATTGAAAAGGCATGCATTTTGAAAGGAATAGCAAGAAAATCCAAAAAATGGGTCTTTATAATATACGGGGTAGAGGGAGGCTCCCACGTGGCAACACCACGGCTTAGAGGATTCTGGTTTATATATATATATATATATTTATAGAGAGAGAGAGAGAGAGAGAGAGAGAGAGAGAGAGAGAAGTGTAGCTACACCGACGCCTTAGAATTCAATGGGCCCCACATTGTTTCGGTGATGCAAACCATTCATTTGATGGACCCTCACATAGATAGGGTGTGCCCAAAAAATCAGCTCCATAGGATCATCCCAACCCTATGATTTGTGGAGGCAAAAATGGACTTGTAAAAGCATTCACAAATTTGTCCATTTTTGCCTCCACAGTTTGAAGGGTTGGGATCATCTGATGGAGCTGATTTTTTGGGAACACCCTATCAATGTGAGGGCCTATCAAATGAATGGTTTGGATCACCCAAACAATGTGGGCCCACTGTATTTTAAGCCGTCGGTGTAGCTAAGTTAGCTACACGTATGTGTAGCTTCACTTAACTCATATATATATATATATATATATATATATATATATATATATATATATAGAGAGAGAGAGAGAGAGAGAGAGAGAGAGAGAGAATAGAGTTCCTAAGGGTGCCCTCATATAAGCTTATATGAGGTGGCTCTCACAAAACATAAGGGGCCTACATTGTTAGGATGATCCGAAGCATTCATTTGAAAGGCCCCATCATAGATAGGGTGTGTACAAAAAATCAACTCCATTGGATCATCCTAACCCCTCCAAAAGTGGGGGCAAAAATGGAGACTTGTTTTGTCCACAAATCTACCAATTTTTGCCCCCACTTTTGGAGCGGTTAGGATGATCCAATGGAGCTAATTTTTTGTACACACCCTATCTATGATGGGGCCTTTCAAATGAATGCTTCGGATCATCCTAACATTGTGGGCCCTTTATGTTTTGTGAGAGCCACCTCATATAAGCTATATGAGGGCACCCTTAGGAACTCTATTCTCATATATATATATATATATATATATATATATATATGACGAAAGTGTTGGTGAGCTTAAGCGCCCGATCACATGAGGGCCTACTTTGTTAGGATGATCCAAAGCATTCATTTGAAAGGCCCTTACATAGATGGGGTGTGTACCAAAAATCAGCTCCATAGGATCATCCTAACCCATCCATTTGTGGAGGTCAAAATGGACAGACATTGTTTGTCCACAAATCTGCCCATTTTTGTCCTCCACAAATGGAGGGGTTAGGATGATCCTATAGAGCTGATTTTGGTACACACCCTATCTATGATAAGGCCTTGCAAATGAATGGTTTGGATCACCACATAAAATGTGGGACCCATGTGATTGGGGTGCTTAAGCGCACCATAAGTTTGGTGAGCTTAAGCTCACCAACACTTTCCTCTCTCTCTCTCTCTCTCTCTATATATATATATATATATATATATATATATATATATATATATATATATATATATATATATATAGAGAGAGAGAGAGAGAGAGAGAGAGAGAGAGAGAGAGAGAATTTATATGATGGGTGGTCGTGAAAACACGTGAAGTCTAAAAAAGTAGGTACGGCTCACTTTTTTCGATGATCCAAACCGTTCATCTGTTTGGGCACAACGTAAATAGGTTGTGCCCCAAAAATTAGTTCCATAGGATGATCCTAACCCTCCGATCTGAACTGATATGAATATGGAGATTTCTAAAAATCATTTATGGAATCTTCTACAAGATCGGAGGGTTAGGATCATCCTCTGGAACTGATTTTTGGGGCACAACCTATTTACGTTGTGCCCAAACAGATGAACGGTTTGGATCATAAAAAAAAGTAGGCCGTACCTACGTTTTTTAGACTTCACGTGTTTTCACGGCCACCCATCATATAAATTCTCTCTCTCTCTCTCTCTCTCTCTCTCTATATATATATATATATATATATATATATATATATAAGATTAGGCATGGCACAACCTCTTTCTTTCCACTGCTAATTTTCACCACCGACACGCTTATGTCTGTACGTTTCATTAGCGACAGAAAACGAGAGAATCCAAACGTAAGGCAATAGCTTTTTTTCTATGTCGACTTAAATGGACCTGATCTAGACACAATTATCAGGATCCATGGATACATTTAGATCCTTACCATAGGATCTGAATGGGATCCAGACAACTAACACAAGCCCAAATCTGAATTTATTACACTAATTTACGAAAGTACCCTTCCACTTTTTCATAACTTTAAATATTATTTCAAGGGTATTTTAGTAAAAATGATTCATGCATTTTTTTCCAAACTATTTGTAATTTGTCTCTCTCAAGTCACGAGTCACACTCTCTTCTCTTCCTTTATAACCATTGACACTAAGTCCCAACCCAATGTGCCACCCCTGCTGCGGCTTGCACGTATCCTTGTTGTAGCCTTCTAAGAAATTTAACCGTGTACAATCCAATGTAAGTAGAACCTACTTGGACACTTCGATGGATGATCCAATTTGAAATGGATTGGACTGACGCGCGGTAAGTAGGATTCAAAGAACTACAAATCCTGATTCGATCCAACCTATAAGGAATTTGAATGAATCGTGACTGACACCCCCTAATTTTAATTGGGTGCTGAGAGCTTTTTAGGAATTGTAATAGCCTTTGATAGCCGGTTAAATTATAAAAGGCAAGGTGAGATTGTCTTATTATCAAAACATGCTAGTTCAAATATCAGTATCCTTTAAATAATGGGATTTGCTAAGGACTTTTGTAGAAAGGCATTTCGAGTCTGGCTGTTGCATGAGAGCAGGGCATCTTTTCCTCTCTTAAATAAATATGGAAATTTGGTCAAAAGGGTCCAAAAAATAGCGGAAATAGTGAAACGGTACCCCCACATTTCAAATTTTTGAATGGGTCCATTTCACTTTTCCTGACATGTTTTTTTACTTGAATACCCCTCAGGCAGTTTTGTTTATTTTAAAAAATATTTGGTTCTTATCTGTTGGGTCTAGAAGGGGTTACGAGGTCAAGGAAAATGGGGGTATCACATATGAAAATGGGGTGACTAAGAGATGAAATGGGGTTATCACACCTGGAAAATTGTCGGTTCATGTCTGTTGGGCCTGGAAGAGGTTACCAGGTCAAGGAAAATGGGGGTATCACATATGAGAATGGGGTTCTCACATGTGAAACTGGGGTTATCACACCTGGAAAAATTTTGGTTCTTATCTGTTAGACCTGGAAGGGGTTACCAGGTCAAGGAAAATGGGGGTATCACATATGAAAATGGGGTGACCAAGAGATGAAATGTGGTTATCACACCTAGAAAATTTTCAGTTCATGTCTGTTGGGCCTGGAAAGAGTTACCATGTCAAGGAAAATGGGGGTATTACATATGAAAATGGGGTTCTCACATATGGAACTGGGGTTACAACACGTGAAAAAATTTCGGTTCTTATCTGTTGGGCCTGGAAGGGGTTACCGGGTCAAGGAAAATGGGGGTATCACATATGAAAATGGGGTGACCAAGAGACGAAATGGGGTTATCACACCTGAAAATTTTCGGTTCATGTCTGTTGGGCTTGAAAGGGGTTACCAGGTCAAGGAAAATGGGAGTATCACATATGAAAATGGGGTGACCAAGAGATGAAATGGGAGTATCACATATGAAAATTTAGAAATTACCAGGGATGGAGGGGACCTCTATTATTACTTGACCATATCAGGCCGAGTTATGCCAAACTGTGGGACCCACTGTAATAACTCAGCATTTGATCCGTTACGTTTCAAAAATAGGGTGACTTCTACCCCAAAAAATTTATAAGTGTATCTAAATACAGCCACTGTTTATAAAATAATAATAAAAATTTGTAAGAGTATATAAGTACATAAAAAAAATTATATACAACTTCTCCTAAAAAAAGCCACCCCCTTACGCAAAGAAGGGAGCTTGACAAGGTACGTCTGACCTCGTGAGTATTGGTGCAGAAGGTCCAATAGCAGTTTCATCGAGGTTCGATCTGACGACGGGAGGTTCTTTGCAACTTCTTCTATTGTGACCAAGTTGTCGGCATTGGGTGCACTTGTAATGAAATCCACTTTTCAACTCGCGATCCGTTCTTCTCGTACGTGGCGGCAGTCGCTTCGCAAGCGGTGGTAATATTGTTATCAACGGTTTGGGACTTTCATGCCATTGTGTCCGATCTAGTGTTTCGGACACAACCTCAGCATATGTATCACGATACGTCTTTGCATCAAAACATTCATCGCAGTAATCGTATGGATCGAATTCTGTGATGTTAATGGTTGTGATTGCATGTCTGCACGGAAGTCCATATGTTTGGAAGGCACGACAACTACACATTCGAGTTATCAAATCAACGGAATCTGTAGTTTCAAGGGACTTTACTTCGAATTCATGAGTCTCTACTCGATAAGCTGTATATTGGCAGCTCTCCCTCAGTGATGACTCCAGACGTTCTTCTGCGTAATGAGTTAACTTTGTGTGCCAACTACTACCTAATTTTTGACGCTTCTGAATGAACTGGGTAGTCTGATGTTGAGTGTGCTCTACCAATGATGCAATCAGCAATTTTCTAGCATCCTTCAATACAGTGTTGAAACACTCCGATCTATTCGTAGTCAATACCTCATACCTATCCCCCTTGAAATAAAAACTAGCCCAGTTTTCCTTCGGAATGTTACTTATCTACTTATGTGCGTGTTCATTCTTTGCCTTAATCTTCTCTATTGTTTCTTTGAAAACACTCTCCCTCAATGTCCTTGCCGCTCTCAAGAACAATCTCTCAAGTGGAAGATCTTTGACGTCGGACCGGAAGTTGGCAGCGAGGGGATGCATGCAATAACTATGATAACAATTGGGAAATATTGTAGGTACTGCCTGCAACAACCCCTTCTGCTTATCGGAGCATATAGTGAATACATTCATCTGGTCTGGCAATACGTGCCTTTTCAACAACTTCAGAAACCACTCCCAACTATCTTCATTCTCCGTCTCCACCACCTAAAATGCTAATGGACATAAACTGTTGTTACCATCGACACTGATTGCAATCAATAAGATTCCTAGATATTTCCCTCGCAGATGTATTCTGTCCACCAAAATTATAGGTCTCAATGTTTGAAAAGAACATACGCAGGGACCAAATGTCCAGAATAAGCGAGCAAATTTATCATCTCCCCTTGGACGTAAATCTCTAAGTCAAAATACAAGCATGTAGCTTGCAGGATTTCTGCCCATTATCTCAACTGCAAATGCGGGCAATATGTGGTAAGAGTCCTCGACATTCCCACTCTTAATCTCAAGTATGATGTTCATCGCATTGTACGCTTTCCAATAGCTAATAGTTATTACCCAATGCATCTTGATATATTCTCTTATGATCCTTATACGAACGTCCTCTAGGCGAGCGAATAAACGTAAACATGTCTCAGCTGCCCAAGCTGTTGTAATGAGAGGGTGATCATTGCTCCTTATTTTAGCTGTACACGTATGGTCGGCAACTAACGACTTCACTACCACAAAAGTCATATGATTCACACCCGTTATACGCCATTTGCAACCATCTTCCTTGCATCGAACAAAGTACTTTTTGCATGATGACTTTGCCTTCTTAAAGATGAATTTCTGTCGAATAGCATATTCTCGAACAACCTTCTTGAAGTGTCTCATGTCATAAAACATTGCATCAATTGTTAACTGGTCAAATTTTAATGTATCAGCTTCTATCTCTTGGGCTCCAACAAACATATCATCTACTTTGAATGGCCCACTACCGTCACTCATAACCGATTGAGTACCACCTCTGATAGGAGTACCCCCTCTGATAGGAAAGCCTCTGTTGATAGGTGTGGACCCCGATCCGAGGATGGTGAGGGAACGGGTCCCTACATCCTCTGGATCTCCACAACGTGAAGGAGAGCTCTGCCAAGGAACTCTCGAAACTGTTGCCACCCTCACAGCATAGCATGAGTGGCGATATAAAAAGAAAGAGATACATCCTGATCCGGAGCCAGGGCTCGAAACCAAGATATATCTGAAAATAACTCAGAGTCGCCATCCATGGATGCGCCATGGAACCAAAACAAATGCTCTGTTTGCAATGGATAACCAGAGATACAAAAGGTCCGTGCCTGATGACGAATGGAGAAGGTCTGAAGAGCACCCCCAATTCTCCCGAGTGCGAACACTTGGTCTCTTATGCCATTTATTATTAACCTCGAAGAGTTTTGGGCAAAAATCATGTGAAATGGGAACAATCCTCAGGAGTCGTCTATCTAGGAGTCGTCTATCTAAGCATGCATTTCCTGAGAATAGAAATAATAAGCACACAAAAAATAAATGAAAGAGGTGCCACCTAAATATTGCTAGGTTATGAGTGACATACCTAACTGGTGTCTAAGTTCTGATGGACAAACACATACAAGCTACAGCTAAAGGTATATGATAAGTACAAGAAAGTAAGAAAACACATCAAAACATACAATAATAATACAACAAATCCTAAGACTCTAAACGATTTAGCCCGAGTCCTTGGATGGTCTGATGTTCATCCAAAGAAGCCTACGTATCCCCGCCTCCACGAGAATCAAGGTAACGTAGTTCTTCGCACCTATTCTAAACTATGATGCCTAAGACACCTAGACATCTATCTTAGACTCGATCTAAAAGACTGGACTAGTTCTTAAAGCTTCTTGTGCGATTATTTAAATTCCAATGGATTGTGAATTTTAGGACACCCTATATGCCCTAACTAAATGCAGGTTAGCCCTAAGCTAATGCAGGTGGTTCCTACAACCTATGTGTAACTAGGTTGTGCGTCCTAAAGAAAATAATGGGATCACTAGCGTATCCAAAACCTAGTCATCAGTCGGCGATGTGAATCGCCAACTGACCGGAGGGAGGCGCTCCTAGCTAGGACAAACTCCTAACTCTAAAACTCTCTATTTAGGACAAACTTCTAACTCTAGAGGAAGATTTTTGTTAAAAACAAGGTTTTGAAGAAAAATGGTTAAAGCATTTATTTACAAAGTTTGGCTGGACTTGGGATGAAGATCCCAAGCTGTACTACGTACCTCGTGGAAGAGGATCAAGCCAACGTAGTTCGAAACGAACTTTCCTAATACGCTATAAAACTCAACACTTTAGATTTTTTTAAAGGTTTTTGATGTTTTCAAATGTTTTTGAAGTGCTTTTATATTTTTGACGTTTAAAAAAAAAAGTGTGTTA
The DNA here is from genome assembly GCF_043159265.1 of Tasmannia lanceolata. Lineage (NCBI taxonomy): Eukaryota > Viridiplantae > Streptophyta > Magnoliopsida > Canellales > Winteraceae > Tasmannia > Tasmannia lanceolata. The sequence continues at coordinate 6,212,290 of NW_027518701.1, read as the reverse complement.
ACACCCTTCAGCTAAAGGGAATCCGATAGAAGAGCCTCATTACCCACCATATCGCGGTAGAGTAATTTAGAGGGAAACAGGATCCCTAAAGCCTAAGGGGAAAGAAATCAAAATAGGGGGGACTAAAATCCCAAAGAAAAGAACAATCTCGAAGAGACGAAAACAAAACTAACGAGCCCTAATCAATCTCCAAAGGAGACGATATCTAATCTGCGAGGGAAAACCCTAAACAAACGAGAGATGAAAAGCTTCTAACCCTAAGGGTAAACTTCTAAACAAAAGGGGACAGATAAAAACTCTACAAGAAAATCTACTAAACGATCAGTCACTTAGGAACGGTCCTAACTGGCTAAACACTCTAAGAGGAGAGAATCCCTTAACCTGCGAAAACTCTAAGACAGGAAGGCAAGAGGCTGGCTCAAGAAACGTTCCATCGTTGCCAAACCTAAGAGAAGTGTTCCCAAAATCGATGGAATCCCGAAACCCGAAAAGGATCCCGAGGAACGTGCGAAGAATAGTCCCGAAAAGAAAGGAAACCCCTCAAACCCTGTGAAGACCCTAAGATGGGAAAAATGATAAGAAGGGCAAGGGGTTGGCTCAAGAAACATTCCGTCATCGCCTTAACCCAAGAGGAAAATTACCAAAAATCGATGGAAATGCCAAACACTTGCGAAAAACTTAAGCTCTAATGGAAAAATCAAGATGACAAGGGTTTGCTTAAGAAATCCCAGATAAACCCGAATATCGATACCAAAACCCACAGGGGTAAAGATAAAAAGAAAAAGGAGGGGCTCCGAGTAGCCTCCTCATAGCCAGCTTCATCTTTTAGAATAACAACACCAAAGTTAAAACTTCAACAAAATCATGGTTTTTTTTAAATTAGAGAAATTAATCAATAGACAAATTATAAAGGAGACCTCAAAATTAACAGATCCAGTTTCAGTCACTGTTCCCCGAGGATATCGAATCCAAACCCCAAAATTAAAATGGATATTGAAATTAAAACAAATCCTCCCTCAAAATTTTCAAAACTATGACATTAAAAGACAATAAACAAAGAAAATTTAAAACCCGCAGATCCAATACCCCATCTACAACACCATTCGAAAGACCATGCTAAAATTAAAATCCACACAGACACAGGAAAAGGCAATTCTAACTATTGGGCCATAAATTGAGACAACCTCGGGTGAGGAACCGAACGTAACGACTCTCATAAATGGAAAAAATGAGAGGTGCCGCAAGAAAATACCTTCTTCGGATGAATCGAGATAAAGGGGCGTCGGGTGCCGAGCACAAGGGCAGAGCCGATAATGAGAAGGCAATCCGCTGCGATGCCGAATGACCAAATTGTGGATAACTGCTGCCTCCCAACAAAGTGTTGCCCGAGGATATGATCGGAGGTAGCAAGAATGGCCGGCGGGAAAGCTGACTCGAGAAGAAAACCCCAAACCCTCTCTCTCTCTCTCTCTCTCTATTTTCTCCTCTTTTTCTCTGTATATATATATATATATATATGTATGTATGTATTTTTTGCAAATGAAACCCCTCTCCTCTGCTACTTTTTCTCTCTCTCTCTAAGCTCTGCTCGGTGTTGGTGATGGTGGCCGGCCTTAGTGGGGTTTGAGAAAGGGGTGGTGGTGTTGGCCGGCGGCGAGGTGGAGATGGAGGTGGCGGATTGGGCGGAAATGGAAGGGGGTTTCAGTGGAAAAGGGATTCGGATATGGGTAGAGGTGGGTTTTAATGGTGGTGGATCTCGAAAGGGGTTTGATAGTGGTTGGGAGTGAAAATGGGTTAGAGGTGGCTGGCCGGAGGAGGAGCGACCGGAGGTGGTGGCTAGGTTTGGATGGTAATGGAGGTGGGTTTGAGAGGGTTTGGGTGTTGCAGGTGGAGGTGGTGCGGCTGAGATGAGGATCGGTTGGAGGAGGTGGGAAAAGGTGGTGGTGGCTGGCCGGTGGGTGAGGGAAATGAAGAAGAAGAAGAAAAGAGTGGTGGTGGCTCCCTTTCCCTTTCTCTCTCTGTTTCTCTCCCTCTCTGTTTTTCTCTCTTTTTTTTTTATGGATGGAAATGGGTTGCAGAGGGGGAGGAGGATGGTGGCTGTGATGAGAGGAGATGGGTTTCACTGTTTGAAATGAAGATGGGGGTTGCAGAGATGGTGGCTTGGTCGATGAAGGATTGAGAGAGGGGTTTTAATAGAGGTGGCCGGCCGGAGTTAATAGGGTATCAGCCGGAGCATGGTGGTGGTGATTGGGGAAGATAAAAATGAAAATGGGTTTGGCCTGAGAAAGAGATGGTGATGGTGGGTTTGGGTTTTGGGAGGTGGAGGTGGAGGTGATGGCGGAGATGATCGGCGAAGATGGAGATGAGGCCGTGGGGTTGGCGGCTCCTCCCCTTCTCTCTCTACGGCTGCAAAAATCCCTTTCCAGAAAATGAGGCTCTCCCCTCTTCTAAACCCTAACTCGTTTTCTCTTTTAAAGAGGAAATGATAAATTTGCACCCCTACTCCTTGCCCTGGACAGCCCTTCAAAGCATTTTTGACTATTCTTGTACACTCCCAAGAGGGGTCCAGGTAAGGAGGAGGGGCGATTATATCATTTCCCTCTTAGCACAAGGGATTGATATTGGCACACCTCCCTTGTCTAAATTACCACCCTTTCATTTATAAATGATATTATTACCTAACCTTAATTTTGATAGCCACACACCTTCAACTTGTCGCCTTCTCCATTTTTGCTCATTTTCATGTAATTTTGTAGGGGTTCTTTTTGAAGTGTTAGTACCTGTAGACACCCCATTTTGACCGTGCCCTAAACCATCCAATTTTGCGCTAAACCCCATCAAATGAATGAATTAGGGTCCCAAACTTCACCCTAAGCTAGGTTAGGGTCCCATTTAGCTCCCCACAAAATTTCGTCGAAATCCGAGTGCGTTTGCCTAGCAAACAAACCCAGGAAGTGTTGTAGTATAAATTCAGAAGGGGTGTGAATATATCCTGAGAGGGGGGCGAACTTATCCTGTGGAGGACGCGCCTGGGCCAAATAAGACAAAATTTGCGGGCGCGCCTTATCAAAATTTCCGTGCGCCCATCAAGTAGTTGTGCCAATATCATTTCCCCTTTTTGCTTATAAATATGAAATTAAGTTCATTTTCTAAAAAAAAAGGAAAAAAGAAAAATTCGCTAGAGAGAGAAAGTCTGAGAGAAAACCTTGAGAGTATAGATCTTGCTATTTCTCATCTTCTCCGGCGGAATTCTCGTCAGAATCCAGCCGGATCTCCATCGATTCCTTACCCTCGCCATCATCATAGCCTTCTCCTTCTTCTCCATCACTATATTTTCCGATCACCTTCCTCATCTTCGGCATCTTCTTCTCCGGCAACACCCTAGCTCCGGCCGACGTCCGTCAAAGCTCCAGCTCTTTTCTCCTTCTTAGAAATCGGATCTACACAAAGCAAGAGAGAGAGAGAGAGTAGATCTCAAACCAAAACCCTAATCCCTTCGATCATCTTCTGCGTTCGATTCTCACCAGAGATTTGATTTAATTCTAGCCAATTCGTTTCTCTCTGAATCATTTAGTGTTGTTTTTTTTTTTTTTTTTTTTTAATCTTGTTTTTTTCAAGCTTTTGAACCTTAGATCTGTCCTAGAAACCCTAGCAGAACTATTTGAAAAAAAAAAAAGTTTATTCGAAGCCCTAGCCGCTTCTCTTTTCTTCTCCGGTGACCTTTGATCCTCCGGCCAAGTTTTCGGCCAAATATTCTAACTTCGGTCGGCATTTTATTTCATTTTCCTCTCTTAACCCTAGTTTAAGTTCCGAAATTCCAGATTAAAACTCAAAAAAAAATAAAAATTAATAGTTCAGATCGGTAGCTTTTAGAGTCGGATCTATATATTTTCTTTGTTGATGCATCTAATGGGAGATGGAATTGAGTATATGCTTCGATAGAAGAGTTGAAGTTCTGAGAATTAACATCATTTGTTGAGAAGAGAGCTAAAAGAAGAAAAGACTAAAGAGGGAGTTTCCTTTATTCTACCGGAGAGGAAGATGCAGAGATCAGTTGCAAGCATTATCATTTTGTTGTAGATTCGGAAATTACACTTTCAAAGTCCTGAGGTCTGTTCATCTTCATCAAAAGCCTTGGTTATTTTCAATCGAAATCAGAAAGACTTTCATCGCAATTGAATAGGAAGTCGAAAAGAGGTAAATGCTCTTTTCTTAAGCCCTATTTACTTTGTAATTTTTTATGGTTGGATAATTATTTAGTAGTAACCAGTGATAATTATGTATTAATTTTTATTCATGATTTATGATTAAAAGAAGTATTTATTTCATAACTTGAAATGATATTTGGAGAAACTTTTAACTAAGGACTTTAGCTGTGTTGATGATTTTAACGATTGACTGTAATTTGTGATGATTATTTCTTCAATACTATTTGTTTGAACATGATTTGCTTCAAGCTCAGAGTGAATTTGTTGCCGGAAATTAACATGATTAGAATTCGATTGAGTGATTTGCAAGGGCTGTGTATGCTACAGATTGAAATTGTTACGAATATTATTGTGATTTTCTTTTGCCTGCACATTAGTCTATTCATGAACTGATTCAGGCTAAAAGATTACCATTTGTTAGCTTTGATTTGTTCGTATTAGAATTTAGTAATTGAAGGATAAAATATATTAGTGTATAGATAATACTCGTTTTATCCCTTTCTTTAGTTCAGTCACATTGTGATAGCTGTACAATTTATTTGTTCATTTTTTTTATTGGCCTGTAGATCTCTTAAATCTATAATGACATATTGGTAGTCCTATGGCATAAGATCTACGCTATGTGTTTATGCGTGTGTTTTTTTTCTTTTTGTCCAGAGCATAAGCTCACATGTTTATTTCATTGTATAATTGTTTTGCCCATAGCAAGTTCTCATGTTCAGTTTACTACCCGCTATTCAGTTCACTCTGTGATTGTTTCGTCCATAGTGTAAGCTTTCGTATTCAGTCCTTTATGTGATTATTCTACCTACAACATAAGGTCTGTTTCGTTTTAAAGGACAATTGAGAAAGAAGATAGGGATGGTGCTCCTACTAGCTTGAACATATCACACTCATATTTCATTCTATTTACATCACTTGGTACTTATGAAAGCTGTTCTAGAGTACTGTCACTTATAATAAATTTTCATAATGGTATTGTTTCTTATATTTTGAAGAAAATCCGAGATAAGGGATTTGTAGCAGGTATAAGGATTATTGGGTAAGTCTTTGAATATTAAATACCAAATTGAGTCGATGTAATATTGGAAACAAGAGTCAAACCCGAGGCTTCTTCTCCCTCATTCCGCATCTCCCATTCCTTCCACGTTTTTTTTTTAAGGTGTATGATAGAATTGGGGCCTTTTGTTTTTGGGTGCTTGGGTTTTGTGTTTGACGTGAAACAACTATAGAAGATCAAGACGTTTTTCGTATTTCCTCCATGCTGTTTAAACTAATGATTTGCTTAGATAGTTAAGCAGCTTTTGCTAGGGTGATTCGAGTGTTCAACTTCAATGATTCATGGTCAGACATAACCTAGTTGGAATTTTGCAATGGTCGATAGATTGCGTTGCTTACAGTGGCACCATGCGGAAGGGCTTCTTAGTTCCTCTCACATCATTGAGTGGGTTCTCAATCAACTTCAGGAGAAGGAATCACTTGAGGTTCTACAGTTACTTTTGCCTATTGTATTGGATATGATAGAGGGCATCACATTATCTCAGACATATGTTAGGATGCTCGTGGACGTAGTTGTTCGTTCCATACTGGATATTTCTGCATGCCGTGCTGATTTAGTAGATGGCTCTGGAAAGGCCTACATAGTCTCTGCTCTTGTTGAGATGCTTCAGTTTTTTATACTTTCTGTGCCTGATACATTTGTTGCTTTGGATTGCTTTCCTCTGCCTTCCCGTGTAGTTCCTAAGGCAATGAATGATGGAAACTTTTGGTTGAAGGATGCAGATAAGTTTCAATATAGTCGGCGATATGTATCCTTTGGACACATTATGTCATCTGTTCAGAAACGTGTTGCTAAGATGGCAGCGGCTGTAAACCCTAGTCTTCAAGGTCATGGACTGGCCAAACTTGTGCAGGCCTTAGATAGGGCTCTGATACTGGGTGATGTGCAAGCTCCTTATAATTGTCTATTTGATAATTCGTGTGAAGGTGGCATTGAGGAAGGTTGGATTTCATATGTCAGTCCGTGCCTACGATCATCGTTGAAATGGATTACGACAGTTAGCCTTTCAGTGGTAATCTCTGTTTTTTACCTTTGTGAGTGGGCCACATGTGATTTTAGAGATTGCCGTGCTTCCTTGCCACATAATATTAAGTACACTGGTAGAAAAGATTTCTCCCAAGTGTACATTGCAGTTCTACTTTTGAAACTCAAGATTGAAGATATCCGTGGCTCGGTACCATGAGCCGGGAAGATCTAGAGGCTGCAGTAAGAAAGGTGTCGCATAATGCGGGTTTAGATTCTCAGGAGAAGTCGCATATCACTCAGAATTTCTGATGAGCTGTCGGATAGTTACTCAGCAGAATTTGTCTCATTCAGAGGAAAATGTCTCGAGGGCGATGAAGGCGCTAGCCCAAGCCCATATGTAGAGGGACGCACCTTGTCATGGTAGTACCCATGTTTTCTTTCTCCTTCTTTAGATAGAAATTTCTTAGTTTTTTTTAGACACCCTTTGAACCTTTGCTCTTTCTCATTATGCGAGGGCGATGAAGGCGCTAGCCCAAGCCCATCCTTAGGGGACTTGCTCGGTCCAAGTAGCACTCCCCTCTTCTATTCAAAAGACTTGCCCAGTGTTTTAGATGAGTATTCCCCTAGACCTCAGTAGCCTTATCATTGCAAGGGCGATGAAGGCCTTAGCCCAAGCCCATCATTAGGGGACTTGCTCAGTCCAAATAACTCTCCCCTATTTTTGTTATAAGACTAACCTAGTCTTTTAGACAATAACCTTGAATATTAGAAGCCCATTCATTGCAAGGGCAATGAAAGAGACATCTTGAGCCCATCCTTTAGGGAGACAAGCTATGTCTCAGCAGATAGTCAATACCCTTTATGGAGACAGGCTATGCCTCATGCAGAGAATGTTGTATCCTTTAGAGACAAACTTTGTCTCATTAGTGAGTCCATCCCTAGGAGACATGTCATGTCTCATTAGCACCTCTCTTAGAGTCATTTGTTTGAGAGTCAGTCCTTTAGCATAGGAGTCTGTCCTTAGCCAGAGAGTCAGTCTTTCAGGAGTCTATCCTATCATCATAGGGGTTAGGATTCTTTCCAACCTCTCATCAAATTATGTGATTTTTTATCCACTCTTGCAAGGTATAGGATGCTGTCCAACCCTTGCAGAGTCGTGATTCTGTCATTTTTTCCCCGCAAAGCATAGGATGTTGTCAAACCTTTGCGGAATACCAGGAGTCTGTCCTCCCCATATGATGATGGGATTCTGTCCTCTTGTGTTAAAAATAACAAAAACATCTAAAAACCAAAAATCCTCAAAAATTTGAGTCTTTTAAGAGTAGTTAGGAAAATCTTGTTTCCGAACTACGTTGGCGTGATCCCTTTCAACAGGGTACGTAGTGCAGCTTGGGATCCACATCCCAAGTCCAGTCAAACTTAAAAAAAAATATAAACATTTCAAATAGTTCAAAAATACAAAAATTCTTCAAAACCTTTTTCAAAAATATCTTCCCCTAGAGTTATGAGTTTGTCTTAGCTGTTTGGGGTGTTTTAGAGTTAGGAGTCTGTCCTGATTTGTATTGATATGGTGTGTCCTGTCGTGTGAGTGTCCCTAGAGTTAGGAGGTCTCGAGTCGATCGGTTAGACATTTAGTCGAACCGATGGCTAGACTAGGAAGCATATAGTCAGCCCATGGTTTTCTTTAGGATGCACAGCCTAGTTACACATAGGATGTAGGGCCCACCTGCATTAGCTTAAGGCTAATCAACTTGCATTAGTTAGGGCATATAGAGAGTCCTAAAAATTAAAATTCACTTGAATTTAAGCAATCGTACAAAAATCTTTAAAAATCAAGTCGAGTCTAGATGGATCGAGTCTAGGATAGCGGTTCTAGATGGTTAGGCATTGTAGTTTGAATAGGTCATTGAACTACGTTGACTCCGATTCTTCCCGAGGCCGGGATACGTAGAGCAGCTGGGATGGACGGCCATCTTGGTCCGAGTTAAGTCGCATTAGAGTTAGGATTTGTCTTGTCCTGTCATATATAGGATTGATTTGTGTTTTATGTTTTGATGTGTCTTCTTACTTTCATGTACAGATTCTATACCTTTAGCTATAACATGCATGTGTTTGCACACCAGAACTTAGACACCAATTAGGTATGACACTCATAACCTAGTTATTCTCAGGTGACACTACTTTCATCTATTTGAGTGTGCTTATTATTCCTCCGAGACATGCATGATTAGATAGACGTCTTCTAGGAGATATTGGTTCCTATTTCATATGACTTTCGCCCAAAACTCATCAAAATCAATAATAAATGGCATAAGAGACTAGGTGCTTGCACTTGGGCGGACGAGGTGCTCTTTGGACCTTCCGAATTCGTAACCAGGCACGAACCTTCTTTTATATCTCTGGTTATCCGTTGCAACAGAGCATAGTATGGGATCCTTGGCCCACTTCCTTGGATGGCGACTCTTCTTTGTTTAAGGTACGCCTCGAATCTGGGCTACTCCCCGAATCGAGAGGTATCTCACCTTTGTATCGCCACTCATGCTGTGAGGGGCACATTCATTCGAGAGTTCCTTGGTAGAGCTCTCCATTCACGTGGATGATCCGGAGACTGCGCGTGTGGGGCCCGTCCCCCCGCCTCTCTCGGATCGGGGTCCACAGTACCATTTCGAGTTTTCTCTGCATTTGGGGCCCACTTTTTTTGGGGAATTTCGGGATTGGGATTTTATTCGATTTCAAGAATTTATCCAGCTTTGAGAAAAAAGGTCCGGTCAAAATGGGGTGTCTACAATAGGCTGAGCGGTTGGACTAACAACGATCTTTTTATGATGATCATCCTCGTCCTCCACTTCCTCCTCATAATCATCATCATCATTATCATCATTTCTTTCTTCTTCTTAATCTAAACCCCTTACACAGAAATCATTTTCAAAACATTATTGACTTTCACTTCATGATCTCCAACATTTTGTAACTCATCTATACCTCCGGTAGCATAGTTAGCATGCAAACCACTGCCAATGTTTCATTTAAGTCAAATCGAGACCTGTATAGTTCGAAAATATATAATTAGCCTCAATCCATATGATTAATTCATAATTTGAACTATGGAAGTCTTGAAAGATTACCAAAGAACAAAAATACCTTATGCTGCGTTGATCTCTGACATTTTATAACTCATCTATACCTCTGGTAATATGGCTAGCATGCAAACCACTTGTCAATGTTTCATTTAAGTCAAATTGAGACCTGTATAGTTCAAAAATATACAATCAGCCTCAATCCATATGATTAATTCATAATTTGAACTATGGAAGTCTTGAAAGATTACCAAAGAATAAAAGCACCTTATGCTGCGTTCTCCTGAACAAAAGCACCTTATACTGGTACCAAGGATCTCTACACTTACAAATTCACTTTCGTAGTCTTTCTGCAAGTCTACTTCAAAATGCGGGCGAAGTTTGACATTTTTTCGTTCACGTGCATGTTCTTGGAGCGGAATCGAAGTAGATGGAATGTTAGGATTAATAGAGGTTCTACTAATACAAACATTGTTTGGGGGAAGCATTGACGAATTAAATGAATTAATACCGTTCTCACTATGGTTTTCGTTATGTATATCATCACAGAATTGAACATGTCTCTGTCGAACATCCTTAACATTGTTTGAAGGACATCATCATCAACGTCGATTAAAGTGATTATATATGGATCAACAACGTATCGACATTTGATCGATAGTAAAACATTCATTTCTGTTATACTAATTCTTCATTGGATTGCACTTTGAAATTCATCAAAATTAATTCGGTGGGAAACCGATAACAATGTCTTCCTCCCCCCGACATAGTCCCAAGAAACCTCTTCCTTCAAATGTCCATCTTAGTGTAAAAGAAGAGAAACCATTGATTCGGGCATTTTTTTACAATTTTACATAGGGGTTCTAAACTCTCTAACATAAACTTCAAGACTCTAAAGGGGGCTATAAAGTTGTGGCTTAATGGAGCTTATCTAGGGTGTTTTCAATTGAACAGATTGGAATAAAATAGGGTCATGGACTAAAAGGTGGTTTCAAGTACCTAAATTGGGGTTTTCTATGGGATTATCAAAGCAAAAAATAAGGGATAATCCCTTAGACAACCCTAATCACGGTAGTTATGAAATACCTAGCAAGGGTTCAACTCAATGGTAGGGCCATCAAACATTAATAACATTTATCAACCCTTATACACCCTTAGACAACCCTAATCACGACAGTTATGAAATACAAAGCAAGGGTTCTTTAAGCCCAACGGTTTCCATGGGTTAATCATTCACCTTACCTTCTTGTTTTGATGCTAACAAACCAAATTGATTAGCATTTATGGACTGATGTGTTGCTTTGAGGTGTTGTGTTGTATACAGGATTTTCATGTCATAATCACCATTACACAACTCTTCACAACACATTGCTTGTGGATCAAGGAGCAAATGAACCAAGAGCTTGCACATATATTGAAGACATCCTCATTTGAAGATGTTTGAATCAAGAAGCTCATCATGAAGATTCCACAAGTTCCCTAAGTAGGGGTGGCAATGGGGCGGGTCGGGGCCGGATGTTGGGGTCCCTTTCCCCTTCCCCTCTGCGGGGAATTTTCCCCCTCCCCTTCCCCTTCCCCTCTGCGGGGATGGTGGGGAATCCCCCTCCCCTCCCCGCGGGGAATATCTAATCCCCTTCCCCTTCCCCTTCCCCTTCCCCTACCCGCATCCTTCGGGAACAAAATCCCCGCCTCGCCCCCTCTTTGGAACCCAACCAAACCAGCAAACAGAGCTTCTTTCTTCTACGTCCATTACAGACAATATTGTGATGAATGCTATGATTCTATTCATGTGATCAACAAACAGATGGACAAAATCAGAAATGCATGGATGAGACAATAAACATAAATAACAACAGGACCTCATCTTTCAGCAATTTTCTGCATAAATTATGGAATGATAAATAGGAAATGAGCACCAGGATTACCTTCATTAACAGGCAGCCAATGTGCAAAAAGTAACTATTTTAGTAGTCACAATGAACTTTAAAAGTCCATAAGTGGGCGCTCACACACGCAAAATAATGTTCATTAGTTCATTCTGTATAGCATGTTAACCCCCAGATGAGCATGAGAAATGAGAATGGAGAAGAGAACAAAATCAACAAATGACTTATTTCTTTAACTGCAATTCAGTCTAGTGCTGACATGAAACAAATTTCTAGTAGCTAAATTTTTCATGTTGAAAATTAAAACCTGCAATCCAACCCTAAAATTCTGTTGGCACTACGATTTTTTGATAATTGCATACACTCAGCGTCTCAGGCTCTCAGCTTGTCTTTATTATTTCAACATCTGTGAAAAGGTTATTATAGTTCCCAAAATGCTCTCAGAAGCTAATTAAAAGGAAAAGACAAGCTAAGTTTATGTTTGGGGGAATCTTGTAGCCGATCCACAGAGTTTCTAGTAGTTTTCCTTAAAAAAAACACTTAAAAATTTACAAAAAATGGCATTGATTAGCGGGGCGGGGCGGGGACAACTCCATCCCCTTCCCCTTCCCCTCCCCGCACCGGGGAATTTTTATATTCCCCTTCCCCTTTCAAATCGGGGAATCCCCTCCCCAAACGGGGCGGGGCGGGGCGGATCCCCGCTTTTTCGGGTGAAATTGCCGGCCCTATCCCTAAGCAAGTGTCAAGAAGGAGCTTGGAGTTGAACATGCCATGGTGACACATCAAGTACCTCAACATGCATTGAAAATTAGAGGACAAGTCACAAGAGCCAAATAAGGTCAAGAAGTTCACTCACAAGCCGAAGAAGTCCAAGAAAGTGCAAAGGAGCCAAGACATTCCAAGAAGACTCAAGGTTCTTATTTTTTGAATGTATTTGGAGTCCTCTTGATTTTATATAAAATGCACTTTCAAAAGGTTTTCAAAATGGTTTTTATACTTAACATTTTACATCTTTGAAAACTATCAACACACCCAAAAATGTGTTTGAAAATCTTGGACTTAATCCCAAAGACCATAGCCCAAAAGCCCCTGTATTTTAAAGTTAAAATGGAATTTCACTCAGGGCCGGTCGATTGGGCTATGCCGGGCGACCGCGGGATGGAACCTGAAAATCCAGGCCATCTCGAATTTTATCGGGCCGGTCGACCGGGTCAAGTTGGACGACTGCGGATATGTGTCTGTTTCAAACAGAACAATCCATCATGGGTTTGGGCGGGCGACCGCCGTGGGTCGGTCGACCGGGATAGGTTTTATGAGCCAAAATTTTGAGCAAATAGTTAGCCCTCGCCGGGCGACCACCATGTGGCCGGTCGACCGCGAGGGTAAGAAATTTGAAAATAGAATAGGGCGCCCGATAGGGGCGGGCGACCGCCGTAGCCCGGTCCACCGCCGCGGTCGAGCAAACTAGCCGTTGGGGCGTTTTCTGTTTGACCTTTTCAAGCCAATAATTTACAGTTTTACCCCAAACGGTCATATTTTCAAATACTCTATATATACATTATTAAAACCTATCTCTACAAGCTTTTGAACATTTGAGAAAGATCAAATCCCATTTCTCTTTGAGCTTCAACATTTTATTTCAAAAGCTAAAAACCTATTTGATCTTCCATTTCTACATGTTATCAAGAGGCACTCCATAGGGCTTTTCTTTTGTTATTTCTTTGGAGTGATTGTGAGCTTATAATGTTGCAATCCGCCTATTAAGAGGCAAGAGAGTTTTTCTTTTTATTTGTTCTTCATGTGATGGTCTCCTCTTCGGCCCGTAAAGAAAGGTGAAGACGAGGGTCTCCAATTCGGCCCGTGAAGAATGGTGAATCATGTGCGATGGTGTGTCACCTCGCCAAGGCTTCGTGCGAGGGGCTTCGCTTTGGCCCTTGAGAATGGAAAAGCAAGAGTTTGTTCTCTTTGGAGATGAAGGAGTCGGGTGTACGGCTTCATCATTTTAGTAGAGATCCCAAGGAGGTAAACTTGGAAGAGTGGAGTAGGTCAAGTTGTGACTGAACCACTATAAATCTTATGTTCCTTGTGGATGTCTCTTTTTCTTCTCTCTTGCACATGTGGTGATTGGTAATCTCTAACCTAACTTGTTTTTGTGCTTTTAATTGAACAATGGTTAGTAAATGCACTTGATTAAATTGTTTAAACCCTAAGCATTATAATATCCATTTGAACAAGGGTTAGCTAAATGTGCATGATTAGAAAGTCAAAATCCTAGCTTTCATTGATATACATATTTGAACAAGGGTTAGACTAATTAGTGCTTAATTAAATTGATTAATTTTAAAGCTCCCTTAATTAAGCCTAAAATTGTCACACCTGTATTTCATTTGGTATCAGAGCTTAAGCTCTTAAAGAGATTTTTAAATCTTAAAAATGTACAAGAGAAAAGATCTGTGACAATCCATATGGATTTTGAGAAAGGCCGATCCACTCTAATTCCTCCATTCTTTGATGGAACGAATTATGGAGCTTGGAAAGCCCAAATGCAAGCCTAGCTCAAATCCATAGATAATGATATTTTAGATGTCATTAAAGAGGGAATTTCTTTTTCAAGAAAATGCACTGAAGGTGATATGAAATTATTTTCCTTAAACTCAAAGGCTATGAATTTATTGTGTTGTAGTTTAACTCCAAATATTTTTAATAATATTTTAAATTGCATTAATGCAAAAGATATTTGGACTTCATTAGAAAACACTTTTGAGAAAAATGTTTGTCTCTTTTCAAATGATACAATTTCTAGACAAAAAGAGATTTCAAAAAAATCTTTTGCAAATGAGGTTTCTTTCAAACATTTAATTTCTGATTTGAAAATTCAAATTGAAAATTTGAAATTGGAAATAAATGAATATTTGAAAAGAAATGAAAAATTAAGTCAATTGAGTATATTTTTTATAAATAAAAATGTTGACTTATTGTGGACCTCCGATCCGAGAGAGAAGCGGGAGACGAGCCCCCACACGAAAGTCTCAGGATCATCCACGTGAATGGAGAGCTCTACCAAGGAACTCTCGAAAGAAGAATGCCTCTCACAACTTGAGTGGCGATAAAAGGTGAGATACCTCTCGATTAGGGGACTAGCCCAGATTCGAGGCGTACCTTAAACAAAGAAGAGTCGCCATCCAAGGAAGTGGGCCAAGGATCCCATACTATGCACTATTGCAACGGATAACCAGAGATATAAAAAGAAGGTTCGTGCCTGGTTACGAATTTGGAAGGTCCGAAGAGCACCTCGTCCGCCCAAGTGCAAGCATCTGGTCTCTTATGCCATTTATTATTGATTTTGAAGAGTTTTGGGCGAAAGTCATGTGACATGGGAACATATATCTCCGAGAAGACGTCTATCTAATCATGTATGTCTCGGAGGAATAATAAGCACACACAAAATAGATGAAAGTAGTGTCACCTGAGAATAACTAGATTATGAGTGTCATACCTAATTGGTGTCTAAGTTCTGGTGTGCAAACACATGCATGCTACAGCTAAAAGTATATGATCTGTACATGAAAGTAAGAAAACACAACAAAACACACAACACACATCAACTCTATACATGACTGGACAAGACAAATCCTAAAACTCTAATGCAGGACTTGACTCGGACCAAGATGGCCATCCATCCCAGCTGCTCTACGTATCCCGGCCTCGGGAAGAATCAGAGTCAATGTAGTTCGATGACCTATTCTAAACTACGATGCCTAACCATCTAGAACCGCTATCCTAGACTCGATCCACTAGATTCGAGTGATTTTTTTAAAACTTTTTATAGGATTGCTTACATTCAAGTGAATTGTAATTTTTAGGACTCTCTATATGCCCTAACTAATGCAAGTTGATTAGCCTTAAGCTAATGCAGGTGAAACCTACATCCTATGTGTAACTAGGCTGTGCATCCTAAGGAAAACCATGGGCTGACTATATGCTTCCTAGTCTAGCCATCGGTTCGACTAAATGTCTAACCAATCAACTCGAGGCCTCCTAACTCTAGGGACACTCACACGACAGGACACACCATATCAATACAAATCAGGACAGACTCTTAACTCTAAAACACCCCAAATATCTAGGACAAACTCCTAACTCTAGGGGAAGATCTTTTTGAAAAGGTTTTGAAGAATTTTTGTATTTCTGGAAGATTTGAAATGTTTATTTTTAAAAGTTTGGCTGGACTTGGGATGTGGATCCCAAGCTGCACTACGTACCCTATGGAAAGGGATCAAGCCAACGTAGTTCGGAACAGACTTTCCTAACTACTCTTTAAGACTCGAGACTTTTGAGATTTTTGGTTTTTTAAGTGTTTTTGATGTTTTGAAATATTTTTGACTCAAGAGGACAAATTCCTATCATCATAAGAGTATGACAGACTCTTGATATCCCGCAAAGGTTGGACAACATCCTATGCTTTGCGGGGAAAAATGACAGAATCACAAATCTGCAAGGGTTGGACAGCATCATATACCTTGCAGGAGCGGATAAAAATCACATGATTTGATGAGAGGTTGGAAAGAATCCTAACCCCTATGATGATAAGACTAACTCCTGAAAGAAGGACTGAGTCTCTAGCTAAGGACAGACTCCTATGCTAAGAACTGACTCTGAAATTAGTAACTCTGAGAGGGAGGTGCTAATGAGACAAGGCATGTCTCTTAAAAGAGAAGGAGGAGAACTACGACCAATGAGACAAAGTCTGTCTCCAAATGATTTGACTTACTAGTGAGACAAAACATGTCTCCCAAAGGGTATGACTTTCTATATGAGACATAGCTTGTCTCCTATAAGGGTGGGCTCAAGATATCTCTTTCATTGCCCTTGCAATGAATGGATTTCTAATGTACAAGGGATACACTCCTAAAAGACTGGGCAAATCTTTTAAGTAAAGAGGGGAGTGCTACTTGGACAGAGCAAGTCCCCTAATGATGGGCTTGGGCTAGCGCCTTCATCGTCCTTGCGATGAAAGGAAGGATCTAATGACTCGAGGCTAACTTTAGAAAAGACAAAAGGAAGAGGGATTCTGCATGGACCAAGTAGGTCTCCCTAAAAGATGGGCTTGGGATAACTCCTTCGATCAACTTTTTCCAAATCTCATCAATAGATACAGCCTTATCTAATTCACTTTTCATCTCTTTTCTAGCTCCTTCAAACCCCATCTTCTCTTATTCTAACGTATATGCCTGCTTACCCCTTTCTTCCCCACCTTGGGTATGTCTGAATGTAGGAATTTAGCTGCTAAATAATTCTTGGAGCTAAAGTATTGATGCTTTATACTATGAGTTTAATATTTTTTAGACGGATACAAAATCACTATTACGAAGTGTAGAGACTATGAATAATAACTAGGTAATAATGAGTAACTGCTATATGCAATAATGGACAACAATCAGTGAACAACAGCGGACATCAATTATGTGCTTGTGAAACGAACCAATGGGCAGCAGTTATACACAATAATGGACAGCAAGCAGTGAACAACAGAGGACATCAATTATGTGCTCAAGAAACGAACCAATGGGCAGTAGTTTATATGAAATAATGGACATCAAGCAGTGAACAACAGTGGACATCAATTATGTGCTTGTGAAACGAACCAATGGGCAGCAGTTATATACAATAATGGACAGCAAGCAGTGCTCTATATGCTCAAAGCTATACAACAGGACATACATTGACATTTAAAATGCACACTGCATTGGAAACATATTCAGCTTTTGCGCAATACAACCAAAATGAGACAAGAACACAATGAGACAGACATTTGCTAATTAGAATGTACAACACAATGGAAACAGGTTCAGCTTGACATTAGGTATCTTAAAAATAAAAATAAAAAATAAAATCCAAGCTATTAGTAACATTAACCTGTCCTAGAGTTTACATCATACATGTTTCTTTTCTAAGTCACCTATTCAACTTCTTCCAAGTTAAGAAATATCTATTGAAACATAAATCTCTTGTGCACATTCTATTAGACATCAAACATGCAATATCTAATCATATGCATTTCACCAAGCTTCCCATTGTCTACCTAGTAATTTCCGGCTTTAATTGATAAGCATTCTCCACAATGGTAACAATGGTTATTTGATAAAAGAATTAGAAGTCAATACCCAATCACCAACTTAGACAGCTCCTTTGAACAAAATTATTTCTCTACTATCTTTTAAATACCTTTACTGTTTGAAAACAACTATATGCGACACAAAAAAAATTAAACTGAAATTTCATGAACTAAATGAACAATGGTTCAGTTAACACTATTTTTATACCACAAATATACTAAGTTAACAAATGATATGTACTTTCTAACCATAAAATTCAATCAAAATACAAATGTAATATCAACACACATAGATTTATTAGGATTTAATAAAAGATTAAAATGAGCTTTGGGGTTACTGTTGAATGGAGAGATTAGGAAAGTAATATGGATTAGGACTGCTAATGGAGTAAAGTGAAGTGTGAAAAATAAGATCAGATGTAATTGATGATAATGGTAGTGATGAAGATCACAACAACTTTCTTCACACATTAATAAAAAATGAACTTCATTAACAAAATTTCAAGTTGTCTTGGACACCTCTACACATGCCTACTTTGTTGCCCCTGTTTACTCTATATTTTTAAATGAACAAATAAGAAGCATCATCTTAAAGTAAATAGAAGGCACAAGAAAGAAAAGATTTTAGTTTGTCCAAATCTCAGGTTAGTGAGGAAGAAAGAGACATGTATGTGTGTTATATTATCTAATTCCTCTTTTTCCCATAATGTAGCAACTTTTGTGCCCTCAAAATAGAGTACTACTGGACAAGAATTACTATGAAGAAATGTCTATCCATTATAGAATCTGATAAGACATACTATCAATGAATGTTTCTAAAAAATACAAATAAAAAAAAATTACGCAAATAGCAGGGGATAAATATTCTTGCGCTAATTTAAATTATGAATAGGTAATTTTAAGAAATCTCAATCCACAGATCTGCTTCAGATTCATACATAATTTGCAGATTTTAACAATAATGCTTAAAGTTTAAACATATTAGCTTATATTAGCTTAAATTATGAAGAGTAATATAGAAACAATCTAATCCAAGAATGTTAATATCCAAGGTGCAGAACCAGCTGATTTGATGTCGTGATTATGCATAATTGTGTTAATATCATCTTTCTAAAGCAAAGGTATGAGAAGAAAGAATTCTAATTATTTGATTAATGAGGAATCACTTGGAAGGCATACATAATATGAATACATTAATGTACTCCTAGATGAACAGATCCAAAACTCTCTGTAAAATCATTTAATATACAAACTTCATTTAATATACAGATTTAAAGTATACATTAGGAATGGATTGACAATTCTCATAGCACTGTAGGAATTATAAAAAAAATGTTGAAGTTCTTTGAATTCTTATTTTCAGGAAGATGGATATTGACATAACTAGTGGATGGATATTTTCAGGAAGATGGACTTTTTCAGGAAGTTCTTTGATAACTTCTTTTTCCACTGGTAAATGGATTTTTACAAATGTTATGCTAAGATTATTTCCAAAACTCCAAAGCCTGCAAACCTGATGATAACTTTTGCCAACTCATGAATAAATGAATCCTCTATTTTTCTGAACAGAGCTTGTAAAATGGTGCAAATTTTTTAGAGCTCATGCAACCAACTTCTACAAAGAACACATATTAAGCCTTTAAGCAAAATTTTCTAATACGCAGCTAGCCTATAAATAATCAGATTTTATATTATATTTTATATATATATATATATATATATATATATATATATATATATAAATGATGAAGAAATACAAAAGTTCAGAGAACGTATGGTATACATCCATGGAAATACATAATGAACCTGGAACAAGCAGATTTTTACAATTTTCTAAAGAAAGCACAAAAATTCTTTTGAGATTATATGATGTACATCCACAAAACAGACCTTTAATCATAAATAGAAATGAAATCTTATAAATTTTCCTTTGAAAATACTTAACACACGACAGGGAAAAGAAACAAAAATAAATAAAAATAAAAATAGATACATTCTCATTCCAAATTAAAACATACAAGCATACACTATCAATCAAGCACTACTGAAGAACATGCATCAATTTCGAGCACATAAATAACAAAGTCAAACAATGGAAAAAGGAAACATGAGCATAGAAATCTTTCACAAACGATCATCGGGCTAGAGATTCATTCCAAACAAATCACCAAGGAAAAAAAATATAATATAATCGAAAAAAAAGAGTAAAGTACCAATTTCCATTGAATTTTTCTAAGAATCTTCAAGCTTTTCCTTCTTTCCTCGGACAAAACCTTCACTAGTGATGACCTCAAACCGAAATGCTCAAATTCAAGGCTAATGAGATGAATCCAAGCTTGAAATAAGCAGATCTAAGCTTTTATAGCTTGGATCTAAAGTTTCTGGTTCATATTTGCAACTGAAGACTTAGACTAGGATTTCTAGAGTAAGAGCATAGTAGAATCAGCAAATTCAAACAAAAATAAGAATAAACCTTTTGATCGGAACTTGGCCGGAGCTAGGCCGGAGAAGATGAGATGATCGAAAAATCTGATCAGAGAGTTGAGAGTTAGAGTTCGGATTGAGAAAAACAAAATGAATATGATCGTGTTTCCTTCGGATCCAGTAAGGAAAATAACGGAGGCTCGCTGGAGAAGAGAAAAATGGAGGAAATTAGGGTTATGAACTCAAGATCTAAGATTTTAAAGTTTATAAGATCAGATCTAGGGTTTGGATTCTAAGGAAAACTGTTAAGATCTATGAAGGGAACATCTAGTGGGGATGATCGTCGCCTGGAGGATGACCGGAGTTTGGCCTAAGGCTCGCCGGAGAAGATCGGAGAAGAAGGAATTTTAGTTAGGGTTTCGGTGAAAAGGAAGAAGAAAAAGGTTTTCTTACTCTCTCGCTCTCTGTTTCTCTCCTCTGCGAATTTTCTTTTTTTTTTTAAAAATGAGCTAAAATCCATATTTATAAGCATTTTTAGGTGAGGATATTGGCACTACCATTTTTGATTGGCGCACGGTTGCGCGAAATTTGATGAGCGCGCGGATCAATCATGTCTTATTCGACACCTGATCGGCCTCTTCCAAGATAATTTCGCCCCCTCTCAGGATACATTCACCCCCCCTTGTGATTTGCACTACAGACACTATCTTGACTCGTTTGCTAAGCAAACGCACTCCGATTTCGACGAAATTTTGCGGGGAGCTTGGTAAGACCCTACGCTAGCTTGGGGTGAAATTTGGGACCCTAATTGATTGATTTGGTTGGGTTTTGCTCAAACAAGAGAGACTTAGGGCACGGTCAAAATGGGGTGTCTACACTTATTTCAAAGATGCAATGCATTTGAGAAAGAAATTAAAAACCTTAAAATCACAAACATTGAACTTGTTGAAAAATATAAACATGTTTGTGAAAATGAAGAACAAATGAATGAAAAACTCTTTAATAAGAATCAAAGACTTCAAGAAGAAAAAGATAAGCATACTTCAAAGTCTTGTGATTCTAATTACTCCTCTTCTACCAATCATAATTATTGTGGTAGAGTTGAGTATCATAATTCTGAGTGTAAGCTTGAAATTGTGAAATCTAATAAGTTTGTTTGGATAAGAAAATGTACACTCTCACAAATAAACTTGGATGGAACCAAAGGGATTTGGGTTCCAAAAGAGTCCCTCTGATCTAATTTGTGGATGAGTTAGTTTAGGGGCTATGTTAAACTGTTATATCATTTACATTCATGCTAGATACTTTAAATACATTGAATATATTTTGTATCTAGTTTTCTTGTGCTTAATTGTCATATCATTTTATCTATGAATATAGATCTCATATGTGTAATGCTTTTAACTTGCGGTGTATCTATATTTATTTGAGCTTAAATGATCACATTTTTTTATTTCTATAATCTAAGTATAATTCAATATTATATTTTGTCCTAGATTATAGCTTTGTGCTTTATTGAATATCTTTACTTGAAAAGCCTATCTAAGTGCAAATCACATCACTTGTGCACTTAGCATCGACATTGCAAATCCACAATAGAAAATTCAAATGTGAGAACCATATGTGTGCTTCCATGAAAATTAACCATCATTTTTGCCCTTGAGTTCAAATTGATCTTTCAAGTTCATTCCCTTCATTCTTGAACTTTATCCAGGACAATTTTGGCATTTGCTAGATCTCTGTATATTCAACTCAGGAAGAATATCATTTGTAGCAAAATTGAGTGTTAAAAGCCATGTCTAAGGAAATCCACTCAAATCCATTCTTAGACATCTCTTTTGCCGTAGGTGAGTAAGTTTGTTTATTACTATGCACCTAGTTGTCCTTCTAACCCATTCTTATGTGCTTAATGACTACATTAAATGCATAAGAAATCTTGATGGGTTAAATTGATGTATTCCAAAAAGCTTAAAATAAATATTCTCTCATGACTAAGATAAAACTATCTAGTCATAGTAGTTTATTTTGGAATGCATGTGTCCAATATGTTCATCACTTGACATTCTCTAGAAGTCCTTGGATTATTCTCTACAGTCCTGCATGAATATCTTTGTGTAGAGAATTGAAAATGAGTCTAGATTCAATGTATGAAACTCAATTGAGTAAAATTGAAAATGTCATAGGAATTTAGTATCATTGTTGGACAGTTTCTCTTTGTTATGGTTATCTACACATTGTAAGGGAAACACATGTTTCCCACACATCTTGGTTTTCCATGGGCCTTTTGCACTTTGTGCTTAAATGCCTTATTTTTATATGGTGGTTTGTGGATAAAGGCATAGATGTTTGGACCATGATTCATATGTCCAAACATGGTAGACTATCCATGAATGCTCTCATTGAATGAGCCATGGATGTCTCTCTTAGACATGGGATTCTATTGATCCCTCTTATAATGTCTAAGTCCTATAGAATTGTGCTTAATTGATATTATATATATATATATATATATATATTCTATAGTTTTTCCCTTGTATGCTACTGGGTACATGGTAAAGATGGTAAACTTAAATTTAAAAATCACTTAATTAGTACTCTCAGTCCTCTTACCCTGTAAGATGGAGAGTGTACACTCACCTTTAATTAAAACACTAATTTCTTTAGCTTTTAGCCAGCATCTTAACCATAATAAGCCATATGTGCCTTGTGTTATATATATATATATATATATATATATATATATATATATATATTATTTGCACATATTTAGGGGGAGCATGGTTTGCTAGGTTGTCACCTCTTTTGGTATCATATGACTACCTATAGCAATCATGCTTTAGTGGCCCAAGGGTGGTTTGAAAATCATTCACCTTTAAATCCCTTGGTGTCTATGTGGTTGGACAACCCTTTGAATTCATACATTGTATGAGTCACTTACAAAGGGAGAGCTATACATGCTCAATGTCTATCCATCCACCTTATCATATGATGTATGATGTGCATCACATATGAAAAGTGCACTCATGTGGAGCCACATTGCTCCATGTGTGTTGTAGTTGGGTCTTGTCCAATTATTTAAATTTGAGATCATCTCTCATCTTTTGACAAGATCCCTTTGCCTGTGCCTCAGTGCCATATCTTCTTAGGCATTATACTTATCTTGGATAGACTTATATATTTCTATCTCTTCCAATGATAAGTATCATGTTCTAGAGTTTGAAAAATCTCTAGAACTCCTCTTCATTGAATAGTGATTGAGATGATCATCCTATCTCCTATGAAGTAATCTCTTATCATGTGCTCTTAAAGATAAGAACATCTTTAATCATGATAAGTTCCAATGGCTATGCTTTTACATTCATATTTAAGCCATTGTGTATTGTCGAGCCTTGTATTATAAGAATTATCAAAGGCCAATGACAATCTCTAGGAAGAGGGATGATTTAAAAATATTTTTGAGTTTGTCATGTCCCATCATCTCTTCCAAAATTTTAGCTTTGGAGGACCCCACTCAGATCATATGTCCTTCGTAGCTTGTCTATGGTACTTGTCTCCTTCCGTTGTGCCAGATGTAATAAAATGGTAGATGTACTCAATTTTCCTATATCTATCGCTACATTCTTCCACAGTGAAGGATGAACATTGACTAAGGAAATTGAAGACTTTGTCTAAAGGCTGGCATGTGCACTTCATGATCATCCTCTCAAGGATGACCCTTTGATGAAGGAGAAAAGTTAAAGCAAGTACCCAATCTCTCAATCCGGGAAGAACTTTCAAATATGCTACCCTTGCATGGAAGAAAGGGTCAAGCATTGATCTAAGCTCTTCTAAACATTCATCTGTAGAAGAGTTTCGGATAGAAGAAAAGAAGTTTAGTTTTACTTCTTTCGAGAGATTTCCAAATACCACTTTTATCATTTCTTGAAGTGGTAAAAGAAATGTGGTATTAATCTTCCATTTTGGTCATGTATAGAGAGCCTAATTCTGTCTTATCTCTATGTATACATGATCTTTTGGTTGCCATGGATATGTACCTCATTGATTTCATTCTCTTATTGAAATCCCACTTAGGCAACCCAAGAGGGGGGTGAATTGGGTTTCTTTTAAAACTTTATGGATTTAAAAACTTTGTTTGCACTAGTTTTAGTTTGATTAGAAAAATTAAGATATTTAGCTTTTCTTGGTGAATGATTAAAGATTACAAATATAATGCAAATCCCACAACAAGATAAATGATTAGGATGAGTGGTTTCATTTAGGTCTTTTATCAAACACTTGGTGGAACCCTAGTTGATCTACTCTCTTTACTTCATTTGACAAACAATTTGTGGATGGTTCATACAAGTAAAATAAAATTAAGAATAAAGTTCAACCACATGAGTTAAGCACTTACCACAAGAGTAGAGAGGAAGAGATAAGAGGCTTGACACAAGGGTTTTTATAGTGGTTCGGTCTTAAACCCAAGACCTACTCCACTCTTCTCAAGTTTGTCTCCTTGAGGATTCCACTAATCTTCTTCCAAGGAACTTAAATACGGCGTTCCTTCCACCAAGTACAATCCAAGTGTCCAACCTCTAAGGGTCTTAAATACGGCGCCCTTTGTTGCCAAATACAATGAAGAAAAGAAGTAACAAGCTCTCTTGCCTCTTTGTAGGCTAATATAATATAAAGCTCATAATACACTCTCAAAGATGATTACAAGCAATGCCTAATCCAGTCTCAAAAGAATTTCTCAAGATCAGACAACAAGTGAGATGGAGAGAGATTTTACCCAAAAATAATGGCCAAATGATTTTCAACGGTTTCTTAGAGTTGGAACAAGTTCATCATTTTGGTTTGAACCCATACAATGGGCATATATAGAGTCTCAACATAATATGACCGTTTTGGGGGTATTTCGGTCATTTTTGGGTCAAAAACATTTTTTGTGTTTCAGGTTGTTTTCTCGGAGCTCTGAGAAATGTCTCGGAGTTCCGAGAAAATTCTCAGAATTTCGACTGGTTTTCCAGCAATTTGCTTCCAACTTGTAAAATTCATATCTCGCTCATTTCTCATCGGATTTTGACGTTCTTGTACTCTACGGATATGAGAAAAATGAGAGCTATCTGTTAAAAATATTTTTAAATATTTTAAACAAATTTTGATAGAATTTAGTTGCTGGTCCAGGTTGTTTCTTCGGAACTCTGTTTTGTTCAATGTTGTGTTGAATGTCATATGGGTCACAACATGTTGGTACACCACCATGGCCATTCACTTATCCATTTAAGTCCTTAAAGGGTGTGTTAGTCTCTTTGGAAAACATATTTTTAAGGGGTTTTATGATGTGCCTTGATAAGAGAAAACACAAGAGAGATAGGTGATACAATCTACCATTTTTACCACTCTCTTGAATGAACTCTTGAGGTAGCCATTGTTTGATCTTCTCTTTGAGTGCATGGCTTGCTTTAAGATCTTCAAGGTTGAGCTTCTTATCTTGACACCTTCCAAGGATGATGCCACCATTTGGTTCAAGCTCCTTTGCAAGTTGTTGATCCAGAAGCTTTGGCCTTCATTGATATTCCTTTGTTTGTTCAATGCTTTGAGATGACTGATGTTGAGCTTCTCCTTGGTTGATCCTCCAAGGTATGATTGATCCAAGTATGCTTTAACTCCTTTGCATTGCATTTGGTCCATCTTCAAGAATAGGCCATCAATGGTGTATTGGTGCTATCATGGATTAACCTAAGAATTTTCTGTCCATAGCACAACACTCAAGGCAAATAATTAGTCCATAAACGACTAATCAATTTGCGTTTATTAATCATCAAAACAAGGTGATTGAATGAACCCATGGGGAACCCTTGGGCTAGCACTTAGCCATGTGTTTATTAGATCATCTGCTTTAAACTCATATCCTCTGTCTAATAATCATCCATTCATATTCAAAGTGTGATTGGTTTATGAATGGAGCAATCCGAATGGTTAAAGGTGATTAATTTAATCATGGGTTATATGTGCCTTGAACTATTACATTTAAATTAGATGCACATAGTCAGGGGGGACTTTCACTTTGAAATATATAAATCTCAATGAGCAAGAAACAAGTCATCTCAAAAATGTTATATTCTAGTTCAGAGCATATCAATGCTCTGGAAGAGACTTGTCTGCTTATTGTCAGGAGGTCGCCTACACAATGCAACTTGTGAACTTGAAAGTTATGTCTAATACTTGAGTTTATCCTTGCTAAGGTAGAGACTCATCCTCTTACAAGTTGCAAAATGAAGACCAAGTGTTTAAATCACTCACCTTTTAAACCATTCTGTCTGGTCATGCCTTTTCACATAGGTTTCACCTAGGGCCAATGACAAATAAATAGGGGGAGAGCCTAATGGTTCCTTTTTCATGTTTATATAGACCATTGAAGGAAAAATGACCTAAAAAGCACTTTTTGGACTATTGACACCTAAGAAGTTCAGAGTTCAAAACGACCAACTTGAAGTGCTTTTCACTGTTCATTAAAATTTCAGGACCCTTTTGCCCCTCCCGCCTATTGCCACTGACAGTGGTCATACCAGCACTAAAAAGCAATTTTTTAATCCCTTGCCTTCTTCCCCACGTACTTTCCTTTCCACCTACCACAAAGATACCATCTTCTTCAACCTGTAGTCTCTTTTCTTTTTTTCTTTTTCTCACATTAAAGGCGTTGGTTGGAGAGTGCTGTGTGTAGTGATTGCAACCTCTACTTTGGAGAAGGGCAAAAGGGTTCGAATTTGGAGAAAGACACTCGTTTTATTCGAATTTGAAGAAAGGTACTCGTTTTATTCAAATTTGGAGAAGGACAAAAGGGTCCGAAAAAAGCTATGAACAGTGAAACCACTTCACTTTTGCCATTTTCAACTCTCCACTGCTTTAGCGTCAATAGTCCAAAAAAGAGGTTTTTTTAGGTCATTTGCCATTTTTTGGGAAAATGGCAAATGACCTAAAAAAGGCTCTTTTTTGGACTATTGACACCTAAGAAGTTGAGAGTTCAAAACGACCAACTTGAAGTACTTTTCACTGTTCATTAAAATTTCTGGACCCTTCGCTTTGGCCCTTGAAGTGCTTTTCATTGTTCAATTAGAAATTTTAGGCTTAATTAAGGGAGATTAAAAATTAATCAATTTAATTAAGCACTAATGAGTCTAACCCTTGTTCAAATATGTATATCAATGAAAGCTAGGATTTTGACTTTCTAATCATGCACATTTAGCTAACCCTTGTTCAAATGAATATTATAATGCTTAGGGTTTAAACCATTTAATCAAGTGCATTTACTAACTCTTATTCAATTAAAAGCACAAAAACAAGTTAGGTTAGAGAATACCAATTGCCACACATGCAAGAGAGAAGGAAAAGGGCCATCCACAAAGAACACAAGATTTATAAGGGTTTGGTCACAACTTGACGTAATCCACTCTTCCAAGTTTACCTCCTTGGGATCTCCACTAAAATGATGAAGCCGTACACCCGACTCCTTCATCTCCAAAGGAAACAAGTCCTTGCTTTTCCATTCTCAAGGGCCAAAGCGAAGCCCCTCGCATGAAGCCTTGGTGAGGTGACACACCATCGCACATGATTCACCTTTCTTCACGGGCCGAATCGGAGACCCTCGTCTTCACCTTTCTTTACGGGCCGAAGAGGAGACCCTCACATGAAGAACAAATAAAAATAAAAACTATCTTACCTCTTAATATGCGGATTACAACATTGTAAGCTAACAATCACTCCAAAGAAATAGCAAAAGAAAAGCCATATGGAGTGCCTCTTGATAACATGTAGAAATGGAAGATCAAAGATGTTTTTAGCTTTTGAAAAAAAAAGTTGAGGCTCAAAGAGAAATGGGATTTGATCTTTCTCAAATGTTCAAAAGCGTGTAGAGATAGGATTTAATCATGTATATATAGAGTATTTGAAAATATGACCGTTTGGGGTAAAACTGTAAATTATTGGCTTGAAAAAGTCAAACAGAAAACGCCCCAACGGCTAGTTTGCTCGACCGCGGCGATCGACAGGGCTACGGCGGTCGCCCTCCCCTATCGGGCGCCTTATTCTATTTTCAAATTTCTTATCGTCGCGGTTGACCGGCCACATGGCGGTCGCCCGGCGAGGGCTAACTGTTTCCTCAAAAATTCGGCTCATAAAACCTATCCCGGTTGACCGACCCACGGCGGTCGCCGCCTAAATCCATGATGAATTGTTCTGTTTGAAACAGACACATATCTGCGGTCACCCGGCTTGACCCGGTCGACCAGCCAGATAAAATTCGAGATGGCCTGAATTTCCAAGTTCCATCCCGCAGTCGCCCGCCATAGCCCGGTCGACTGGCCCTGAGTGAAATTCCATTTTAACTTTAAAATACAGGGTCTTTTGGGCTTAAGTCCAAGATTTTCAAACACATTTTTGGGTGTGTTGATGGTTTTCAAAGATGTAAAATGTTAAGTATAAAAACCATTTTGAAAACCTTTTGAAAGTGCATTTTACATAAAATCAAGAGGACTCCAAATACATTCTAAAAATAAGAACCTTGAGTCTTCTTGGAATGTCCTGGCTCCTTTGCAATTTCTTGGACTTCTTCGGCTTGTGAGTGAACTTCTTGATCTTATTTGGCTCTTGTGACTTGTCCTCCAATTTTCAATGCATGTTGAGGTATTGAGGTCGCCCATGGCATGTTCAACTCCAAGCTCCTTCTTGACACTTGCTTAGGGAACTTGTGGAATCTTCATGATGAGCTTCTTGATTCGAACATCTTCAAATGAGGATGTCTTCAATATAGGTGCAAGCTCTTGGTTCCTTTGCTCCTTGATCCACAAGCCATGTGTTGTGAAGAGTTGTGTAATGACGATTATGACATAAAAATCTTGTATACAACACAAGACCTCAAACCAACACATCAGTCCATAAATTCTTATCAATTTGGTTTGCTAGCATCAAAACAAGAAGGTAAGGTGAATGATTAACCCATGGAAACCCTTGGACTTACTTTCTCCCCATTTTTTTATGATGACAAACAAATTGATTAGGGAGGCAGGAGATATTAAACAAATATATGATGAGCATTTAAATACTATAAACAAAGAAGCAATGCTCCCCCTCACTATATGCACAAGTGTAAAATGATAATAGAAAGCATATGGTGCATTTAAGACAGGGACTACCTAATCTATTCCCAAATTTCTCCCCCTATTGGCAACAGCAAAAAGGTAGGGATATGCAAGTGAAAGTGCAAGTGAGGTGTCAAGAGGAAGAACAACTCATTGGGTTATTCAAAGTGTATATGATAGGACAATAAAGCTCATAGAATGCTTATCAAAATATAAAATAAAAGTAAAATGCATGATAAGCAGTTTTTTTTTCTTGATCTAAAGATTTTCAAAATAGGGCAAATGACCTAAAAAAGGCCCTTTTTTGGACTACTAACGCTAAAGCAGTAGAGAGTTGAAAATGACCAAAGTGAAGTGCTTTCACTGTTTACAGCTTTTTTCGGACCCTTTTTCCCTTCTCCAAATTTGAATAAAACGAGTGCCTTTCTCCAAATTCGGACCCTTTTGCCTTACTCCAAAGTAGAGGTTGCAATCACTACACACAACACTCTCCAACCAACGTCTTTAATGTGAGAAAAAGAAAAAAGAAAAGTGACTACAGGTTGAATAAGATGGTATCTTTGTGGTAGGTGGAAAGGAAAGTAAGTGAGGAAGAAGGCAAGGGTTTAAAAAATTACTTTTTAGTGTTGATATAACCACTGTCAGTGGCAATATGCGGGAAGGGCAAAAAGGTCCTGAAATTTTAATGAACAATGAAAAGCACTTCAAGTTGGTCGTTTTGAACTCTCAACTTCTTTTGTGTCAATAGTCTAAAAAGAGCTTTTTTAGGTCATTTTCCCAAAAAAGGGCAATTGACCTAAAAAAAGCTTTTTTTTGACTATTGACGCTAAAGCAGTGGAAAGTTAAAAATGACTAAAGTGAAGTGCTTTCACTATTCAAGGCTTTTTTCGGACCCTTTTGCCCTTCACCAAATTCGAATAAAACGAGTTCATTTCTCCAAATTCGGACCGTTTTGCCCTTCTCCAAAGTAGAGGTTGCAATTACTACACACATGACTCTCCAACCAACGCCTTCAATGTGAAAAAAAGAAAAAAGAAAAGAGACGACAGGTTGAAGAAGATGGTACCTTTGTGGTACGTGGAAAGAAAAGTACGTGGGGAAGAAGGCAAGCGATTAAAAAATTACTTTTTTAGTGCTGATATGGCTACTGTCACTGGCAATAGGCAGGAGGGACAAAACGGTCCTGAAATTTAAATAAACAGTGAAAAGCACTTCAAGTTGGAGGTTATGAACTCTCAACTACTCAACTGTCAATAGTCCAAAAAGACCCTTTTTAGGTCATTTTCCCAAAAAATGGCAAATGACCTAAAAAAAGCACTTTTTTGGACTATTAACTCTAAAGTGGTGGAGAGTTGAAAATGACAAAAGTGAAGTGGTTTCACTGTTAACAGCTTTTTTCGGGCCCTTTTGCCCTTCTCCAAATTCGAATAAAACGAGTGCATTTCACCCAATTCGGACCCTTTTGCCCTTCTCCAAAGTAGAGGTTGCAATCGCTATACACAACACTCTTCAAGCAACGCCTTTAATGTGAGAAAAAGAAAAAAGAAAAGAGACGACAGGTTCAAGAAGATGGAACCTTTGTGGTAGGTCGAAAGAAAAGTACGTGGGGAAGAAGGCAAGCGACTAAAAAATTACTTTTTTAGTGCTGATATGGCTACTATCACTGGCAATAGGCGGGAGGGGCAAAACGGTCCTGAAATTTTAATAAACAGTGGAAAGCACTTCAAGTTGGTTGTTTTAAACTCTCCACTTCTTAGGTGTCAATAATCCAAAAAGAGCTTTTTTTAGGTCATTTTATCCAAAAAGGGCAAATGACCTAAAAAAAGCTCTTTTTTGGACTATTGACGCTAAAGCAATGGAGAGTTGAAAATGACCAAAGTAAAGTGCTTTCCCTGTTCACAGCTTCTTTGGACCCTTTTGCCCATCTTCAAATTCAAATAAAACGAGTGTCTTTCTCCAAATTCAGACCATTTTGCCCTTCTCCAAAGTAGAGGTTGCAATCACTACACATAACACTCTCCAACCAACGCCTTTAATGTGAGAAAAAGAAAAAAGAAAGGAGACTACAGGCTGAGGAAGATGGTATCTTTGTGGTAGGTCGAAAGAAAAGTACGTGGGGAAGAAGGCAAGGGATTAAAAAATTACATTTTAGTGCTGATATGACCACTGTCGGTGGCAATAGGCGGGAGGGGCAAAATGGCTCCAAAATTTTAATGAACAGTGAAAAGCACTTCAAGTAGGTCGTTTTGAACTCTTAACTTCTTAGGTGTCAATAGTCCAAAAAAGAGCTTTTTTTAGGTCATCTTCCCAAAAGAGGGCAAATGGCCTAAAAAAGCTGTTTTTTGGACTATTTACGCGAAAGCAGTCGAGAGTTAAAAATGACCAAAGTGAAGTGCTTTCACTATTCACAGCTTTTTTCGGACCCTTTTGCCCTTCTCCTAAGTAGTGGTTGCAATCACAACACACAACACTCTCCAACCAACGCCTTTAATGTGCGAAAAAGAAAAAAGAAAAGAGACTACAGGTTGAAGAAGATGGTACCTTTGTGGTAGGTGGAAAGAAAAGTACGTGTGGAAGAAGACAAGGGATTAAAAAATTACTTTTTAGTGCTGATATGACCACTGTCGGTGGCAATAGGCGGGAGGGGCAAAAGGGTCCTAAAATTTTAATGAACAGTGAAAAGTACTTAAAGTAGGTCGTTTTGAACTCTCAACTTCTTAGGTTTCAATACTCCAAAAAAGTGCTTTTTTGGGCTATTGACACTAAAGCAGTGGAGAGTTGAAAATGACCAAAATGAAGTGGTTTCCGCGTTGACAGCTTTTTTCGGATCCTTTTGCCCTACTCCAAATTTGAATAAAGCGAGTGCCTTTCTCCAAATTCGGACCCTTTTGCCCTTCTCCAAAGTAGAGGTTGCTATCACTACACACAACACTCCCCCACGAATGCCTTTAATGTGAGAAACAGAAAAAAGAAAAGAGACTACAGGTTGAAGAAGATGGTATCGTTGTCGTAGGTGAAAAGAAAAGTACGTCGGGAAGAAGGCAAGGGATTAAAAAATTGCTTTTTAGCGCTGATATAACCACTGTCAGTGGCAATAGGCGGGAGGGGCAAAAGAGTCCTGAAATTTTAATGAACATGGAAAAGCACTTCAAATTGGTCGTTTTGAACTCTCAACTTCTTAGGTGTCAATAGTCCAAAAAGAGCTTTTTTAGGTCATTTTCCCAAAAAAAGGCAAATGACCTAAAAGAAGTTCTTTTTTGGAGTATTGACGCTAAAGCAGTGGAGAGTTGAAAATGACCAAAGTGAAGTACTTTCACTGTTCACAACTTTTTTCGGACACTTTTGCCCTTTTCAAAATTCGAATAAAATGAGTGCCTTTCTCCAAATTCGGACCCTTTTGGCCTTCCCCAAAGTAGAGGTTGCAATCACTACACAGAGCACTCTCCAACCAACGTCTTTAAGGTAAGAAAAGAGAAAAGAAAAGAGACTACAGGTTGTAGAAGATCGTATCTTTGTGGTAGGTGGAAAGGAAAGTACGTGGGGAACAAGGCAAGGGATTAAAAAATTTCTTTTTAGTGCTGATATGACCACTGTCAGTGGCAATAGGCGGGAGGGGCAAAAGGGTCCTGGAATTTTAATGAACCGTGAAAAGCACCCCAAGTTGGTCGTTTTGAACTCTCAACTTCTTAGGTGTCAATAGTCGAAAACAAAACTTTTTTAGGTCATTTTCCCAAAAGAGGGCAAATGACCTAAAAAAAGCTCTTTTTTGCACTATTGACACTAAAGCAGTGGAGAGTTGAAATGACCAAAATGAAGTGGTTTCCGTGTTCACAGCTCTTTTCAGACCTTTTTGCCATTCTCCAAATTCGAATAAAGCGAGTGCCTTTCTCCAAATTCGGACCCTTTTGCCCTTCTCCAAAGTAGAGGTTGGAATCACTACACAATGCACTCTCCCACCAATAATACCTTTTATGTGAAAAAAAGAAAAAAGAAAAGAGACTACAAGTTGAAGAAGATGGTATCTTTGTGATAGGTGGAAAGAAAAGTACGTGGGAAAGAAGCCAAGGGATTAAAAAATTGCTTTTTAGCGCTGATATGACCATTGTCAGTGGCAATAGGCGGGAGGTGCAAAAGGCTCCTTAAATTTTAATGAACAGTGAAAAGCACTTCAAATTTGTCGTTTTGAACTCTCAACTTCTTAGGTGTCAATAGTCGAAAAAAGAGCTTTTTTTAGGCCATTTTCCCAAAAAAAAGGCAAATGACCTAAAAAAAGCTCTTTTTTGGACTATTGACGCTAAAGCAATGGAGAGTTGACAACGACCAAAGTGAAGTGCTTTCACTGTTCACAACTTTTTTCGGACCCTTTTGCCCTTCTCCAAATTCGAATAAAACGAGTCCCTTTCTCCGAATTCGGACCCTTTTGGCCTTCCCCAAAGTGGAGGTTGGAACCACTACACACATTACTCTCCAACCAACGCCTTTAATGTGAGAAAAGAAAAAAGAAAATAGACTACAAGTTGAAGAAGATGATATCTTTGTGGTAGGTGGCAAGGAAAGTACGTGGGGAACATGGCAAGGGATTAAAAAATTGCTTTTTAGTGCTGATATGACCACTGTCAGTGGCAATAGGCGGGATGGGCAAAAGGGTCCTGGAATTTTAATGAACAGTGAAAAGCACTTCAAGTTGGTCGTTTTGAACTCACAACTTCTTAGGTATCAATAGTCCAAAACAAAGCTTTTTTACGTCATTTTCCCAAAAGAGGGCAAATGACCTAAAAAAAGTTCTTTTTTGCACTATTGACGCTAAAGTAGTGGATAGTTGAAAATGACCAAAGTGAAGTACTTTCACTGTTTGCATATTTTTTCAGACCCTTTTGCCCTTCTCCAAATTCGAGCAAAATGAGTGTCTTTCTCCAAATTCGGACCCTTTTGCCCTTCTCCAAAGTAGAGGATGCAATCACTACACACAGCACTCTCCAACCAACGCCTTTAATGTGAGAAAAAGAAAAAAGAAAAGGGACTACAGGTTGAAGAAGATGTTATCTTTGTGGTAGGTGAAAATGAAAGTACGTGGGGAACAATGCAAGGGACTAAAAAATTGCTTTTTAGTGCTTATATGGCCACTGTCAGTGACAATAGGCGGCACGGGCAAAAGGGCCCTGAAATTTTAATGAACAGTGAAATGCACTTCAAGTTGGTCGTTTTCAACTCTCAACTTCTTAGGTTTCAATACTCCAAAAAATTGCCTTTTTTAGGTCATTTTCCCAAAAGAGGGCAAATAACCTAAAAAAGCTCTTTTTGCACTATTGACACTAAAGCAGTGGAGAGTTGAAAATGACCAAAGTGAAGTGGTTTACGTGTTCACAGCTTTTTTAGGACCCTTTTGGACTTCTCAAAATTCGAATAAAGCGAGTTCCTTTCTCCAAATTCGGACCCTTTTGCCCTTCTGCAAAGTAGAGGTTGCATTCACTACACACAACACTCTCCCACCAATGCCTTTAATGTGAGAAAAAGAAAAAAGAAAACAGACTACAGGTTGAAGAAGATGGTATCTTTGAGGTACGTGGAAAGTATAGTATGTGGGGCAGAAGGCAAGGGATTAAAATTTTGCTTTTTAGCGCTGATATGACCTCTATCAGTGACAATAGGCGGCAGGGGCAAATGGATCCTGAAATTTTAATGAACAGTGAAAAGCACCTCAAATTAGTGGTTTTGATCTCTCAACTTCTTATGTGTCAATAATTTAAAAAAGAGCTTTTTTTAGGTTATTTTCCCAAAAAAAAGGCAAATGATGTAAAAAAAAGTTCTTTTTGAGACTATTGACGCTAAAGCAGTGGAGAGTTGAAAATGACCAAAGTGAAGTGCTTTCACTGTTCACAGCTTTTTTCCGACCCTTTTGCCCTTCTCCAAATTCGAATAAAACGAGTGCCTTTCTCCAAATTCTGACCCGTTTGCCCTTCCACAAGTAGAGGTTGCAATCACTACACACAGCACTCCCCAACCAACGCCTTTAATGTGAGAAAAAGAAAAAAGAAAAGAGACCAGAGGATGAAGAAGTTGTTATCTTTGTGGTATGTGAAAACGAAAGTACGAGGGGAAGAATGCAAGGGACTAAAAAATTGCTTTTTAGTGCTCATATGGCAACTGTCAGTGGCAATAGCCAGGAGGGGCAAAAGGGTCCGGAAATTTTAATGAACAGTAAAAAGCACTTCAAGTTAGTCGTTTTGAACTCTCAACTTCTTAGGTTTCAATACTCCAAAAAGTGCTTTTTTAGGTCATTTTCCCAAAAGAGGGCAAATAACTTAAAAAAGCTCTTTTTTGGACTACGGACACCACAGCAGTGGAGCGTTGAAAATGACAAAAAATGAAGTGGTTTCCGTGTTGATAGCTTTTTTCGGACCCTTTTGCCCTTCTCCAAATTCTAATAAAGTAAGTGCATTTCTCCAAATTCGGACCCTTTTGCCTTTCTCCAAAGTTGAGGTTGCAATCACTACACACAACACTCGCCCACCAATGCCTTTAATGTGAGAAAAAGAAAAAAGAAAAGAGACTACAGGTTGAAGAAGATGGTATCTTTGTGGTAGGTGGAAAGAAAAGTACGTGGGGAAGAAGGCAAGAGATTAAAAAATTACTTTTTAGCGCTGATATGACCACTGTCAGTGGCAATAGGAGGGAGGGGCAAAGAGTCCTGAAATTTTATTGAACAGTGAAAAGCACTTCAAATTGGTCGTTTTGAACTCTCAACTTCTTAGGTGTCAATAGTCCAAAAAACAGCTTTTTTAGGTCATTTTCCCAAAAAAAAGGCAAATGACCTAAAAAAAGTTCTTTTTGGGACTATTGACGCTAAAGCAGTGGAGAGTTGAAAATCATCAAAGTGAAGTGCTTTCACTGTTCACAGCTTTTTTCGGACCCTTTTGCCCTTCTCCAAATTCGAATAAAACGAGTGCCTTTCTCCAAATTCGGACCCGTTTGCCCTTCCCCAAAGTAGAGGTTGCAATCACTACACACAGCACTGCCCAACCAACGCCTTTAATGTGAGAAAAAGAAAAAAGTGAAGAGACTACAGGTTGAAGAAGATGTTACTTTGTGGTAGGTGAAACCGAAAGTACGTGGGGAAGAAGGCAAGGGACTAAAAATTTGCTTTTTAGTGCTGATATGGCCACTATCAGTAGCAATAGCCGGGAGGGGCAAAAGGGTCCTGAAATTTTAATAAACAGTAAAAAGCCCTTCAAGTTGGTCGTTTTGAACTCTCAAATTCTTAGGTTTCAATACTCTAAAAAAGTGGTTTTTTTAGGTCATTTTCCCAAGAGAGGGCAAATAACTTTAAAAAAGCTCTTTTTTGGACTATGGACGCTAAAGTAGTGGATAGTTGAAAATGACCAAAGTGAAGTGCTTTCACTATTCATATCTTTTTTAGACCCTTTTGCCCTTCTCCAAATTCAAAAAAAATGAGTGCCTTTCTCCAAATTTGGACCCTTTGGCCTTTCTCCAAAGTTGAGGTTGCAATCACTACACACAGCACTCTCCAACCAACGCCTTTAATGTGAGCAAAAGAAAAAAGAAAAGGAACTACAGGTTGAAGAAGATGTTATCTTTGTGGTACGTGTAAACGAAAGTACGTGGGGAAGAATGCAAGGGACTAAAAAATTGCTTTTTAGTGCTGATATGGCCACTGTCAGTGACAATAGGCGGCACGGGCAAAAGGGCCCTGAAATTTTAATGAACAGTGAAATGCACTTCAAGTTGGTCGTTTTCAACTCTCAACTTCTTAGGTTTCAATACTCCAAAAATTGCTTTTTTTAGGTCATTTTCCCAAAAGAGGGCAAATAACCTAAAAAAAGCTGTTTTTGCACTATTGACACTAAAGCAGTGGAGAGTTGAAAATGACCAAAGTGAAGTGGTTTACGTGTTCACAGCTTTTTTAGGACCCTTTTGCCCTTCTCCAAATTCGAATAAAGCGAGTGCCTTTCTCCAAATTCGGACCCTTTTGCCCTTTTGCAAAGTAGAGGTTGCATTCACTACACACAACACTCTCCCACCAATGCCTTTAATGTGAGAAAAAGAAAAAAGAAAACAGACTACAGGTTGAAGAAGATGGTATTTTTGAGGTACGTGGAAAGTATAGTATGTGGGGCAGAAGGCAAGGGATTAAAATATTGCTTTTTAGCGCTGATATGACCTCTATCATTGGCAATAGGCGGCAGGGGCAAATGGATCCTGAAATTTTAATGAACAGTGAAAAGCACCTCAAATTGGTGGTTTTGAACTCTCAACTTCTTATGTGTCAATAGTTTTAAAAAGAGCTTTTTTTAGGTCATTTTCCCAAAAAAAAGGCAAATGACGTAAAAAAAGTTCTTTTTGGGACTATTGACGCTAAAGCAGTGGAGAGTTGAAAATGACCAAAGTGAAGTGCTTTCACTGTTCACAGCTTTTTTCCGACCCTTTTGCCCTTCTCCAAATTCGAATAAAACGAGTGCCTTTCTCCAAATTCTGACCCGTTTGCCCTTCCCCAAGTAGAGGTTGCAATCACTACACACAGTACTCCCCAACCAACGCCTTTAATGTGAGAAAAAGAAAAAAGAAAAGAGACCACTGGATGAAGAAGTTGTTATCTTTGTGGTAGGTGAAAACGAAAGTACGTGGGGAAGAAGGCAAGGGACTAAAAAATTGCTTTTTAGTGCTCATATGGCAACTGTCAGTGGCAATAGCCAGGAGGGGCAAAAGGGTCCTGAAATTTTAATGAACAGTAAAAAGCACTTCAAGTTGGTCGTTTTGAACTCTCAACTTCTTAGGTTTCAATACTCCAAAAAAGTGCTTTTTTTAGGTCATTTTCCTAAAAGAGGGCAAACAACTTAAAAAAAGCACCTTTTTGGACTATGGACACCACAGCAGTGGAGAGTTGAAAATGACAAAAAATGAAGTGGTTTCCGTGTTGATAGCTTTTTTCGGACCCTTTTGCCCTTCCCCAAATTCGAATAAGGCAAGTGCATTTCTCCAAATTTGGACCCTTTTGCGTTTCTCCAAAGTTGAGGTTGCAATCACTACACACAACACTCACCCACCAATGCCTTTAATGTGAGAAAAAGAAAACAGAAAAGAGACTACAGGTTGAAGAAGATGGTATCTTTGTGGTAGGTGGAAAGAAAAGTACGTGGGGAAGAAGGCAAGAGACTAAAAAATTACTTTTTAGCGCTGATATGACCACTGTCAGTAGCAATAGGAGGGAGGGGCAAAGAGTCCTGAAATTTTAATGAACAGTGAAAAGTACTTCAAATTGGTCGTTTTGAACTCTCAACTTCTTAGGTGTCAATAGTCCAAAAAAGAGCTTTTTTAGGTCATTTTCCCCAAAAAGTAGTGGAGAGTTGAAAATGACCAAAGTGAAGTGCTTTTACTATTCACAGCTTTTTTCGGACCCTTTTGCCCTTTTCCAAATTCGAATAAAACGAGTGCCGTTCTCCAAATTCGGACCCCTTTGGCCTTACCCAAAGTAGAGGTTGCAATCACTACATAGAGCACTCTCCAACCAACGCCTTTAATGTGAGAAATGGAAAAAGAAAAGAGACTACAGGTTGAAGAAGATGGTAACTTTGTGGTAGGTGGAAAGGAAAGTCTGTGGGGAACAAGGCAAGGGATTAAAAAATTGCGTTTTAGTGCTGATATGACCACTGTCAGTGGCAATAGGCGGGAGGACCAAAAGGATCCTGGAATTTTAATGAACCGTGAAAAGCACTTCAAGTTGGTCGTTTTGAACTCTCACCTTCTTGGGTTTCAATACTCCAAAAAAGTGCTTTTTTAGGTCATTTTCCCAAAAGAGGGCAAATAACCTAAAAAAAGCTCTTTTTTGGACTATTGACTCTAACGCAGTGAAGAGTTGAAAATGACCAAAGTAAAGTGGTTTCCGTGTTCACAGCTTTGTTCGGACCCTTTTGCCCTTGTCCAACTTCGAATAAAGCGCGTGCCTTTTCTCCAAATTTGGACCCTTTTGCCCTTCTCCAAAGTAGAGGTTGCAATCACTACACACAACACTCTCCCACCAATGCCTTTAATGTGAGAAAAAAAAAGAAGAAAGCAGACTAGTGGTTGAAGAATATGTATCTTTGAGGTAAGTGGAAAGAAAAGTACATGGGGCAGAAGGCAAGGGATTAAAAAATTGCTATTTATCACTGATATGACCACTGTTAGTGGCAATAGGAGGGAGGGGCAAATGGGTCCTGAAATTTTAATGAACAGTGAAAAGCACTTCAAATTGGTCGTTTTGAACTCTCAACTTCTTAGGTGTCAATAGTCTCAAAAAGAGCTTTTTTAGGTCATTTTCCCAAAAAAAAGGCAAATGACCTAAAAAAAGTTCTTTTTTGGGACTATTGACGCTAAAGCAATGGAGAGTTGAAAATCATCAAAGTGAAGTGCTTTCACTGTTCACAGCTTTTTTCGGACCCTTTTGCCCTTCTCCAAATTCGAATAAAACGAGTGCCTTTCTCCAAATTCGGACCCGTTTGCCCTTCCCCAAAGTAGAGGTTGCAATCACTACATAGAGCACTCTCCAACCAACGCCTTTAATGTGAGAAATGAAAAAAGAAAAGAGACTACAGGTTGAAGAAGATGGTAACTTTGTGGTAGGTGGAAAGGAAAGTCTGTGGGGAACAAGGCAAGGGAGTAAAAAATTGCTTTTTAGTGCTCATATGGCAACTGTCAGTGGCAATAGCCAGGAGGGGCAAAACGGTCCTGAAATTTTAATGAACAGTAAAAAGCACTTCAAGTTGGTCGTTTTGAACTCTCAAATTCTTAGGTTTCAATACTCCAAAAAAGTGCTTTTTTAGGTCATTTTCCCAAAAGAGGGCAAATAACTTAAAAAAAGCTCTTTTTTGGACTATGGACACCATAGCAGTGGAGAGTTGAAAATGACAAAAAATGAAGTGGTTTCCGTGTTGATAGCTTTTTTCGGACCCTTTTGCCCATCTCCAAATTCGAATAAAGCAAGTGCATTTCTCCAAATTCGGACCCTTTTGCCTTTCTCCAAAGTTGAGGTTGCAATCACTACACACAACACTCACCCACCAATGCCTTTAATGTGAGAAAAAGAAAAAAGAAAAGAGACTACAGGTTGAAGAAGATGGTATCTTTGTGGTAGGTGGAAAGAAAAGTACGTGGGGAAGAAGCCAAGAGATTAAAAAATTACTTTTTAGCGCTGATATCACCACTGTCAGTGGCAATAGGAGGGAGGGGCAAAGAGTCCTGAAATTTTATTGAACAGTGAAAAGTACTTCAAATTGGTCGTTTTGAACTCTCAACTTCTTAGGTGTTAATAGTCCAAAAAAGAGCTTTTTTAGGTCATTTTCCCCAAAAAAAGGCAAATGACCTAAAAAAAGCTCTTTTTTGGACTATTAACGCTAAAGCAGTTGATAGTTGAAAATGACCAAAGTGAAGAAGTGCTTTTAGTATTCACAGCTTTTTTCGGACCCTTTTGCCTTTCTCCAAATTTGAATAAAACGAGTGCCTTTCTCCAAATTCGGACCCTTTTGGCCTTCCCAAAAGTAGAGGTTGCAATCACTACATAGAGCACTCTCCAACCAACGCCTTTAAGGTGAGAAAAGAGAAGAGAAAATAGACTACAGGTTGAAGAAGATGGTATCTTTGTGGTAGGTGGAAAGAAAAGTACGTGGGGAAGAAGCCAAGAGATTAAAAAATTACTTTTTAGCGCTGATATGACCACTGTCAGTGGCAATAGGAGGGAGGGGCAAAGAGTCCTGAAATTTTATTGAACAGTGAAAAGTACTTCAAATTGGTCGTTTTGAACTCTAAACCTTCTTAGGTGTTAATAGTCCAAAAAAGAGCTTTTTTAGGTCATTTTCCCCAAAAAAAGGCAAATGACCTAAAAAAAGCTCTTTTTTGGACTATTAACGCTAAAGCAGTTGATAGTTGAAAATGACCAAAGTGAAGAAGTGCTTTTACTATTCACAGCTTTTTTCGGACCCTTTTGCCTTTCTCCCAATTCGAATAAAACGAGTGCCTTTCTCCATATTCGGACCCTTTTGGCCTTCCCAAAAGTAGAGGTTGCAATCACTACATAGAGCACTCTCCAACCAACGCCTTTAAGGTGAGAAAAGAGAAGAGAAAATAGACTACAGGTTGAAGAAGGTGATATCTTTGTGGTAGGCGGAAAGGAAAGTACGTGGGGAACAAGGCAAGGGATTTAAAAATTGCTTTTTAGTGCTGATATGACCACTGTCAGTGGCAATAGGCGGAAGGGGCAAAAGGGTCCTCGAATTTTACTAAACCGTGAAAAGCACCCCAAGTTGGTCGTTTTGAACTCTCAACTTCTTAGGTGTCAATAGTGCGAAACAAAACTTTTTTAGGTCATTTTCCCAAAAGAGGGCAAATGACCTAAAAAAAGCTCTTTTTTGCACTATTGACGCTAAAGTGGAGAGTTGAAAATCATCAAAGTGAAGTGCTTTCACTGTTCACAGCTTTTTTCAGACCCTTTTGCCCTTCTCCAATTTCGAATAAAACGAGTGCCTTTCTCCAAATTTGGACCCGTTTGCCCTTCCCCAAAGTAGAGGTTGCAATCACTACATAGAGCACTCTCCAACCAACGCCTTTAATGTGAGAAATGAAAAAAGAAAAGAGACTACAGGTTGAAGAAGATGGTAACTTTGTGGTAGGTGGAAAGGAAAGTCTGTGGGGAACAAGGCAAGGGACTAAAAAATTGCTTTTTAGTGCTCATATGGCAACTGTCAGTGGCAATAGCCAGGAGGGGCAAAACGGTCCTGAAATTTTAATGAACAGTAAAAAGCACTTCAAGTTGGTCGTTTTGAACTCTCAACTTCTTAGGTTTCAATACTCCAAAAAAGTGCTTTTTTAGGTCATTTTCCCAAAAGAGGGCAAATAACTTAAAAAAAGCTCTTTTTTGGACTATGGACACCACAGCAGTGGAGAGTTGAAAATGACAAAAAATGAAGTGGTTTCCGTGTTGATAGCTTTTTTCGGACCCTTTTGCCCATCTCCAAATTCGAATAAAGCAAGTGCATTTCTCCAAATTCGGACCCTTTTGCCTTTCTCCAAAGTTGAGATTGCAATCACTACACACAACACTCGCCCACCAATGCCTTTAATGTGAGAAAAAGAAAAAAGAAAAGAGACTACAGGTTGAAGAAGATGGTATCTTTGTGGTAGGTGGAAAGAAAAGTACGTGGGGAAGAAGCCAAGAGATTAAAAAATTACTTTTTAGCGCTGATATGACCACTGTCAGTGGCAATAGGAGGGAGGGGCAAAGAGTCCTGAAATTTTATTGAACAGTGAAAAGTACTTCAAATTGGTCGTTTTGAACTCTAAACCTTCTTAGGTGTTAATAGTCCAAAAAAGAGCTTTTTTAGGTCATTTTCCCCAAAAAAAGGCAAATGAC
The DNA here is from genome assembly GCF_043159265.1 of Tasmannia lanceolata. Taxonomy (NCBI): domain Eukaryota; kingdom Viridiplantae; phylum Streptophyta; class Magnoliopsida; order Canellales; family Winteraceae; genus Tasmannia; species Tasmannia lanceolata. The sequence continues at coordinate 6,170,036 of NW_027518701.1, read as the reverse complement.
CTAAAAAAAGCTCTTTTTTGGACTATTAACGCTAAAGCAGTTGACAGTTGAAAATGACCAAAGTGAAGAAGTGCTTTTACTATTCACAGCTTTTTTCGGACCCTTTTGCCTTTCTCCAAATTCGAATAAAACGAGTGCCTTTCTCCAAATTCGGACCCTTTTGGCCTTCCCAAAAGTAGAGGTTGCAATCACTACATAGAGCACTCTCCAACCAACGCCTTTAAGGTGAGAAAAGAGAAGAGAAAATAGACTACAGGTTGAAGAAGATGATATCTTTGTGGTAGGCGGAAAGGAAAGTACGTGGGGAACAAGGCAAGGGATTTAAAAATTGCTTTTTAGTGCTGATATGACCACTGTCAGTGGCAATAGGCGGAAGGGGCAAAAGGGTCCTCGAATTTTACTAAACCGTGAAAAGCACCCCAAGTTGGTCGTTTTGAACTCTCAACTTCTTAGGTGTCAATAGTGCGAAACAAAACTTTTTTAGGTCATTTTCCCAAAAGACGGCAAATGACCTAAAAAAAGCTCTTTTTTGCACTATTGACGCTAAAGTAGTGGATAGTTGAAAATGACCAAAGTGAAGTGCTTTCACTATTCACATCTTTTTTAGACCCTTTTGCCCTTCTCCAAATTCAAAAAAAATGAGTGCCTTTCTCCAAATTTGGACCCTTTTGCCTTTCTCCAAAGTTGAGGTTGCAATCACTACACACAGCACTCTCCAACCAACGCCTTTAATGTGAGAAAAAGAAAAAAGAAAAGGAACTACAGGTTGAAGAAGATGTTATCTTTGTGGTAGGTTAAAACGAAAGTACGTGGGGAAGAATGCAAGGGACTAAAAAATTGCTTTTTAGTGCTGATATGGCCACTGTCAGTGACAATAGGCGGCACAGGCAAAAGGGCCCTGAAATTTTAATGAACAGTGAAATGCACTTCAAGTTGGTCGTTTTCAACTCTCAACTTCTTAGGTTTCAATACTCCAAAAAATTGCTTTTTTTAGGTCATTTTCCCAAAAGAGGGCAAATAACCTAAAAAAAGCTCTTTTTGCACTATTGACACTAAAGCAGTGGAGAGTTGAAAATGACCAAAGTGAAGTGGTTTACGTGTTCACAGCTTTTTTAGGACCCTTTTGCCCTTCTCCAAATTCGAATAAAGCGAGTGCCTTTCTCCAAATTCGGACCCTTTTGCCCTTCTGCAAAGTAGAGGTTGCATTCACTACACACAACACTCTCCCACCAATGCCTTTAATGTCAGAAAAAGAAAAAAGAAAACAGACTACAGGTTGAAGAAGATGGTATCATTGAGGTACGTGGAAAGTATAGTGTAAGCCCAAGGGTTCCCCATGGGTTTATTCAATCACCTTGTTTTGATGATTAACAAACGCAAATTGATTAGTCGTTTATGGACTAATCATTTGCCTTGAGTGTTGTGCTTTAGACAAGTCATACACAAGTCAAATCATACTAGTACACACCTTGTTGGCCTATGCTTGAAGATGAACCAAACACAATGGCAAAAGAGCTCGGAACATACTTAGACCAATCACACCTTGGAGGTACCAAGGAGAAGCTCATCATCAACCATCTCAAAGCATTGAACAAACAAAGGAAGAACAATGAAGGCCAAAGCTTGTGGATCAACAACTTGCAAAAAAGCTTGAACCAAATGGTGGCATCATCCTTAGAAGGTGTCAAGCAAAGAAGCTCAACCTTGAAGATCCCAAAGCAAGCCATGCACTCAAAGAGAAGATCAAGCAATGGCTACCTCAAGAGTTCATTCAAGAGAATGGTAAAAAGGGTAGATTGTATCACCTATCTCTCTTGTGTTTTCTCTTATCAAGGCACATCTTAAAACCCCTAAAAATATATTTTTCAAAGAGACTAACACACCTTTTAAGGACTTAAATGGATAAGTGAATGGCCATGGTGGTGTACCAACATGTTGGGACCCATATGGCATTCAACACAAGAATGAACAAAACAGAGTTCCGAAGCAACAACCTGGACCAGCAACTAAATCCTATCAAAACTTATTTAAAAAATTTTCAAATATTTTTAAAAATATTTTTAACAGATAGCTCTCATTTTTCTCATATCCGTAGTGTATAGGAACGTCAAAATCCGACGAGAAATGAGGGAGATATGAATTTTACAAGTTCGACACTGTTTGCTGGAAACCAGTCTCGGAACTCCGAGAATTATTCTCGGAGCTCCGAGCTCGGAACTCCGAGAACCTTCTCGGAGCTCCGAGAAATGCACCAGATTCTAAACTTAAAGGCTCTGTTTGAATTCTCGGAACTCCGAGAATTTCGCTCGGAACTCCGAGAATTTTTCTCGGAACTACGAGAAATGTTTTTCTTCAAAAAAATATAGCCGTTGGGGTGCAACGGCTAGTTGATTTTTTGACCCAGTTTTGACTGTTTTACCTCCCAAACGGTCACATGGAGTTGGGACTTTATATATACCCATTCAAGGGTCCAAAACACAAGAGGAACATTGTCCAACTTCAATAAACCATAGAAAATCATTTGTGAACTATTTTTGGGTTAAATTCTCTCACCAACCAAACTCTTTGTGCCTTGATTTGAGAAAATCTTTTGAGATTGGTTTAGGCTTAAACTTGTTTATTCTTGAGAGCATCCTTGGAGCTTCAACTTGCATTGTAGCCTACATAGAGGCAAAGCTTTTATCTTCTTCTTTATTCGATCGGTGGCAAGGGCATCCGTTGTTTTTAATTCCCTTGGGTGAACCGCTTAGAACTCGGCGGAGAAGGAGAGTCATTGTAAAGGTGGAAGGGCATCCTTATTTAATTCCCTTGGAGTGTAAAAGCCTTGGAGCCGGGCGTCGTGGAGGTCTCAATAGTGGAAATCCTCAAGTGCAACCTTGAGAAGAGTGGAGTAGGCCGTTTGCCGAACCACTATAAATCTTTGTGTCACTTGTGTGATTGGTATTTCTCTCACTCCCTCTCACTCTCTTATTTGATTATTTGTGCTTAGAATTGAGTGAGTAGTTAGCATTGATAATAAACCTAAATATCTTAACCTTGCTAACTAGGCTATATTAAAATTAGCTAATTAAGTTTGCTAATCAACAAGGGTTTTGAACTTATATTAATTTGTAATATTGTTTAAGTTCAACTATTTCAAACTTAATTAAACAAGGGATAAGTCTTTGGTGAAATCTTAGGAAAAGTTTTTAAAAGGTAAAGATTTTATAAACATCCTATTCACCCCCCCTCTAGGTTGCCAAACCAAGTAACTACTTGGATTTCAATTGGTATCAAAGCTTGGGCTCTTGATTAAGACCCTAACCGGTTAAGAGTTAAAAGATCAAAGTTTTTGGCAACTTAAAAGATGGGATCTAGACTACCTATTTTGGATGGTTCGGATTATGGATCATGGTTGATCCATATGAAGACATACTTAAAAGGTCTAGATAAAGATATGATAAAGATAATTGAAAATGGATTTATGTTAAATGCTAGATCTAAAGGATTAAATGAATATAATAAAAAATTATCTTTACTAAATATAAAAGCCCTAATTGCAACATGTTGTGCATTACCACCACACATTTATGAGAAAGTATCCTCTTGTAAAAATGCTAAAAATGTTTTGGACTTTATTGAAAATCTTCAAAATCAAAAGATGTGCTTAATGGGATTATCTAATGAAGACCCCTTGGATATTGCCGAATTCACACTTGAAGAACTTGTTGAAAATGTCCAAGAATTACATAAGAAACTTGAGGATCAACTAGCTAAGAATTCAAACTTGAAAAATAATTTAGCTAGTATTCACAAGGAGTTTAGGTCACTAGAAATAGATCATGCACATCTTAGTGAAGAAAATGAAATTTTTAAAAAAGATTTTATTGAACTAAGTAATACCATTGCTTCACTAAGAGAGGAAAATCAACTCCTTAAAGAAGAAGAAGAGAAAATCAAAATGCTTTCATCTCTTGAATTAATAAATTTTAAAACGGAAATCAATGACTTAAACATCAAGAATGAAATATTAGGGTTGGAAAATCATAAGTTACAAGAGAATGTAAAATTCAATTACCATCATGATCACTCTTGTAATTCATCACGTTCATCCCGTCCATCTACCTACTCTTATGCATCTTGTGACTATTGTGGTAGATTTGGACATTACAAGTTTAAATGTACTTTTAAACTTGTAAAAAGTAGTAAGTTTGTTTGGGTTAAAAAGGACTTATTACCTAGGACAAACTTGCTTGGAACCAAGATGGTTTGGGTTCTAAAACCCCTAACATGATCTATATTGTGTTTATTTTAGATTAGGGGATGTGCTTTAATTGAATATCATTTGAAAATATATTTGTTGATACAATGTGCTTGTTCTTGTTTAATTTTTTTTGTATCAATACATGTTGTGCCTAAAATTGAAATTCATTTCAAAAACATGTGTATATAGATATCATATGCTCATATTTGCTTAACATATATCTATATATATCACCTTAAAATTCAAACTCTATATGATTAAATGTAATTAATTTGAGACTTTGATATGATGAGCCTAATTGAATATCATTTTGAGTTTCCTAGTTTAAGTGCCCACATATACTTAAAAATCATCATACACTTAAAATATGTCATTCATCCACATGACAACCACAATAGAGCATTCAATGTGAAAACCATAAATTGATCCTTATAGAATATACAACAACATCTCTTGCCCATGTGTTCAAATTAAAAGCTTCAAGTACATCTTTAAAATTTGAACCCGTTTTGGTAGTTGCTATGAGTTAGGCTAATTGATCACATCATTCTAGAAAAACCAAAAGAAAAGAAACCCATAGGTTTTAAGGCTTGAACTTAAATGAAATTATTTTTGGCAATCAAATAGTATTTGAGCAAAAATTGAGAAAATGCCAAAGTACTATTCTTTGAACTTTATTTTGGACAAACATGGCACTTGCTAGACAATTGAGTATTTAATTGTTTTAATATATCATTTCTAGCAAAACTAAGGTATTAGATGCTATGTCTAAGAATTCACTTCAAATCCCTTCTTAGACAACTTTTTGTGCCCTAGGTGAACAAACATGCACCTAGTTGTCCTATTAAAATCCATTCTATTACATGCTTAATGATTTTCATCAAATCTAATAAGAATCATAGATGGGTTAAAAATTAGTGTATTTTCAAAGAGCTTTAATTGGATAATCTCATGACTAAGATGAACCTTAATATGTACAGATATGTTATATGTATTTTGTTCAAGTAGTCATGAAAGTTCATAAATGGAATACATGTGTCCAAGGTAGTTTGCATCATTTGATACATATATATTATAAAATCCTTGGATCTTTCCCTAAGTTCATAAAAGGATATATATTATATAGGAAAGTTAAATCATGAATCTAGATTCAATGTATGACTTGAAATGAAAATATCATAGAAATCTAGAATCATATTTGGGCATTTACTCACTTGAGTAAAATTAAAATTCACTAAGGTGGTTGTATGTATTAGATTGTGATGGGAACATGTGCCTCCCACACATTTTTTGGTTTTCAATAAGGCTTATGCGCCTTGTGCCTAATGCCTTGTCATTTTACATGTGGTTGTGGATGTAGATGTAATGTTTGGACCATGCACATTATGTGTCATGTCTTTTGTGTCCAAACATGGTAGATTATCCATGGAAACCTTGATGATCATATCTTTCTCATAAGGTATACTCTCACCTTCATGAATCATGGATGTCTCTCTAAGACATGGTACTTTATCGACCATGCTCACTATGTCTTGGCCTATAGAATTGAACTAAAATTGGTTTATACATATTCTATAGTTATCACCCCTTGTTTGATAATATCTACACATATGAGATGTTAAACCTTAATCTTAAAAGTCACTCAATTGGTGCCCTTAGCCTTCTTAGATTCTAAGAGGGAGATGGTACATTCACATTAATTAAAATATCTAACAAATTGGTCTTGTGCCAACATCTCAAACATGAATAGGTATACATTTATATGTGATCTCCCTATCTAGTTATGTATATTACATACTTAGGGAAGTAAAGCTTGAATTTAAAATATTATATCACATTTAGGGGGAGCATGAGCCAAAGATTGAAAATCTTTTGTGCTATGCTTGTTTATCATGATGAGCTAGACTATGGCTATCATTTTATCATGATAAACTAACACTTGGAGAGTAAGTGTCATTATAGCCCAAGGGTTGAGTTTAACTTGGTATCTTTTAGAAAATATATCCAAAAACCTTTGGAGTCTATGCAAGGACATCCCTTTGGATTCATGCATTGCATGATTCATTTTCAAAGGGGGAGCTTAAAGGTAAATTTGTCCTTAGTTGCTTATCATATGATTCTTAATGTGGTTATCACCTCACATATGATAAGTACACTCATTTGGAACATGATTGCTCCACATGAGTTGTTCGGGCTTGTCTTGTGCTTTTATGTGTGTTTTAGAGTTTAAGACAAGAAGCCCATAGCCTAGGTCTTAGAGTCATATCCTTCTAGGCTTGTAACTTATCTTGGATGATCAAATATGATATCATCTATTCCAAGAATAAGTTTTGGTGGCCAAGTATTCCATTGTCATATCATTGGCCTATGATGTCATGTCATGCCTTAAATCTTAGGTTTATCTAAGGCTATTGACAAATACTAAGGGGGAGAGCTAATTATTGCTATCTTTATGTTTATATGGATCATTGTAAGATGCTAACACTATCCATTCAAACATTTCCTCACTAATTATGCTAAAAATTGCATATCATTAGATTTTAAAAAAAGGGGGGGCTTATCATGCTAAACTATACACTTGCTTATTTTTCTTTCATGATAAGTAAAATATAAGCTTTAACTTGCTAATCTATTATTATATTACGGGTCATAGGGTAGATTTATATTGGATTTATATATATACTAAGATACACCCTAAAAATTTGTGCTAAAATTGGAATGTCTCTTTGTTTTGCCAACATAGGCTTGCTTTGTTTTGTGATTATTCATTTCCTATGTTGATTGTCTCTTATCATGCCATATATACTTTGGATTATACTTTGATTTTAATTGCTAACTCATGATAAGAAGTTAGGGGGAGCATCATATTTTCATTGAATATCTTTGATGCTTTATGTGATTGTGCTTAAATGCTTAATCCTTCCTTTTTGCTAATGCCAAAAGGGGGAGAATTTGTATAATTGATTAGATCCATTATCATATGCATTCTTATATTATAACTTGTTAAATATAACTTATGCATATGTTGAGGGGGAGTAGTAATGATTAAATTATCTATCTAATCCTCCTAAGAGGTTCCTCCCACCTATCTAATCAATTAGGTTTGTCATCATCAAAAAGGGGGAGATTGTAACCCCAAGGGTTCCCCATGGGTTTATTCAATCACCTTGTTTTGATGATTAACGAACGCAAATTGATTAGTCGTTTATGGACTAATAATTTGCCTTGAGTGTTGTGCTTTAGACAAGTCCTACACAAGTCAAATCATACTAGCACACACCTTGTTGGCCTATGCTTGAAGATGAACCAAACACAATGGCAAAAGAGCTCGGAACATACTTGGACCAATCACACCTTGGAGGTACCAAGGAGAAGCTCATCATCAACCATCTCAAAGCATTGAACAAACAAAGGAAGAACAATGAAGGCCAAAGCTTGTGGATCAACAACTTGCAAAAAAGCTTGAACCAAATGGTGGCATCATCCTTGGAAGGTGTCAAGCAAAGAAGCTCAACCTTGAAGATCCCAAAGCAAGCCATGCACTCAAAGAGAAGATCAAGCAATGGCTACCTCAAGAGTTCATTCAAGAGAATGGTAAAAAGGGTAGATTGTATCACCTATCTCTCTTGTGTTTTCTCTTATCAAGGCACATCTTAAAACCCCTAAAAATATGTTTTTCAAAGAGACTAACACACCCTTTAAGGACTTAAATGGATAAGTGAATGGCCATGGTGGTGTACCAACATGTTGGGACCCATATGGCATTCAACACAAGAATGAACAAAACAGAGTTCCGAAGCAACAACCTGGACCAGCAACTAAATCCTATCAAAACTTATTTAAAACATTTTCAAATATTTTTAAAAATATTTTTAACAGATATCTCTCATTTTTCTCATATCCGTAGAGTATAGGAACGTCAAAATCCGACGAGAAATGAGGGAGATATGAATTTTACAAGTTCGACACTGTTTGCTGGAAACCAGTCTCGGAACTCCAAGAATTATTCTCGGAGCTCCGAGCTCGGAACTCCGAGAACATTCTCGGAGCTCCGAGAAATGCACCAGATTCTAAACTTAAAGGCTCTGTTTGAATTCTCGGAACTCCGAGAATTTCGCTCGGAACTCCGAGAAATGTTTTTCTTCAAAAAAATATAGCCGTTAGGGTGCAACGGCTAGTTGATTTTTTGACCCAGTTTTGACTGTTTTACCCCCCAAACGGTCACATCGAGTTGGGACTTTATATATACCCATTCAAGGGTCCAAAATACAAGAGGAACATTGTCCAACTTCAAGAAACCATAGAAAATCATTTGTGAACTATTTTTGGGTTAAATTCTCTCACCAACCAAACTCTTTGTGCCTTGATTTGAGAAAATCTTTTGAGATTGGTTTAGGCTTAAACTTGTTTATTCTTGAGAGCATCCTTGGAGCTTCAACTTGCATTGTAGCCTACATAGAGGCAAAGCTTTTATCTTCTTCTTTATTCGATCGGTGGCAAGGGCATCCGTTGTTTTTAATTCCCTTGGGTGAACCGCTTAGAACTTGGCGGAGAAGGAGAGTCATTGTAAAGGTGGAAGGGCATCCTTATTTAATTCCCTTGGAGTGTAAAAGGCTCGGAGCCGGGCGTCGTGGAGGTCTCAATAGTGGAAATCCTCAAGTGCGACCTTGAGAAGAGTGGAGTAGGCCGTTTGCCGAACCACTATAAATCTTTGTGTCACTTGTGTGATTGGTATTTCTCTCACTCCCTCTCACTCTCTTATTTGATTATTTGTACTTAGAATTGAGTGAGTAGTTAGCATTGATAATCAACCTAAATATCTTAACCTTGCTAACTAGGCTATATTAAAATTACCTAATTAAGTTTGCTAATCAACAAGGGTTTTGAACTTATATTAATTTGTAATATTGTTTAAGTTCAACTATTTCAAACTTAATTAAACAAGGGATAAGTCTTTGGTGAAATCTTAGGAAAAGTTTTTAAAAGTTAAATATTTTATAAACATCCTATTCAACCCCCCTCTAGGTTGCCAAACCAAGTCACTACTTGGATTTCATATAGTATGTGGGGCAGAAGGCAAGGGATTAAAATATTGCTTTTTAGCGCTGATATGACCTCTATCAGTGGCAATAGGCGGCAGGGGCAAATGGATCCTGAAATTTAAATGAACAGTGAAAAGCACCTCAAATTGGTGGTTTTGAACTCTCAACTTCATATGTGTCAATAGTTTAAAAAAGAGCTTCTTTTAGGTCATTTTCCCAAAAAAAAGGCAAATGACGTAAAAAAAGTTCTTTTTGGGACTATTGACGCTAAAGCAGTGGAGAGTTGAAAATGACCAAAGTGAAGTGCTTTCACTGTTCACAGCTTTTTTTCGACCCTTTTGCCCTTCTCCAAATTCGAATAAAACGAGTGCCTTTCTCCAAATTCTGACCCGTTTGCCCTTCCCCAAGTAGAGGTTGCAATCACTACACACAGTACTCCCCAACCAACGCCTTTAATGTGAGAAAAAGAAAAAAGAAAAGAGACCACAGGATGAAGAAGTTGTTATCTTTGTGGTAGGTGAAAACGAAAGTACGTGGGGAAGAAGGCAAGGAACTAAAAAATTGCTTTTTAGTGCTCATATGGCAACTGTCAGTGGCAATAGCTAGGAGGGGCAAAACGGTCCTGAAATTTTAATGAACAGTAAAAAGCACTTCAAGTTGGTCGTTTTGAACTCTCAACTTCTTAGGTTTCAATACTCCAAAAAAGAGCTTTTTTTAGGTCATTTTCCCAAAAAAAAGGCAAATGACGTAAAAAAAGTTCTTTTGGGACTATTGACGCTAAAGCAGTGGAGAGTTGAAAATGACCAAAGTGAAGTGCTTTCACTGTTCACAGATTTTTTCCGACCCTTTTGCCCTTCTCCAAATTCGAATAAAACGAGTGCCTTTCTCCAAATTCTGACCCGTTTGCCCTTCCCCAAGTAGAGGTTGCAATCACTACACACAGTACTCCCCAACCAACGCCTTTAATGTGAGAAAAAGGAAAAAGAAAAGAGACCACAGGATGAAGAAGTTGTTATCTTTGTGGTAGGTGAAAACGAAAGTACGTGGGGAAGAAGGCAAGGGACGAAAAATTGCTTTTTAGTGCTCATATGGCAACTGTCAGTGGCAATAGCCAGGAGGGGCAAAACGGTCCTGAAATTTTATTGAACAGTAAAAAGCACTTCAAGTTGGTCGTTTTGAACTCTCAACTTCTTAGGTTTCAATACTCCAAAAAAGTTCTTTTTTTAGGTCATTTTCCCAAAAGAGGGCAAATAACTTAAAAAAAGCTCTTTTTTGGACTATGGACACCACAGCAGTGGAGAGTTGAAAATGACAAAAAATGAAGTGGTTTCCGTGTTGATAGCTTTTTTCGGACCCTTTTGCCCTTCTCCAAATTCGAATAAAACAAGTGCATTTCTCCAAATTCGGACCCTTTTGCCTTTCTCTAAAGTTGAGGTTGCAATCACTACACACAACAATCACCCACCAATGCCTTTAATGTGAGAAAAAGAAAAAAGAAAAGAGACTACAGGTTGAAGAAGATGGTATCTTTGTGGTAGGTGGAAACAAAAGTACGTGGGTAAGAAGGCAAGAGATTAAAAAATTACTTTTTAGCGCTGATATGACCACTGTCAGTGGCAATAGGAGGGAGGGGCAAAGAGTCCTGAAATTTTAATGAACAGTGAAAAGTACTTCAAATTGGTCGTTTTGAAGTCTCAACTTCTTAGGTGTCAATAGTCCAAAAAAGAGATTTTTTAGGTCATTTTCCCCAAAAAAAGGCAAATGACCTAAAAAAAGCTCTTTTTTGGACTATTAACGCTAAAGCAGTGGAGAGTTGAAAATGACCAAAGTGAAGTGCTTTTACTATTCACAGCTTTTTTCAGACCCTTTTGCCATTTTCCAGATTCGAATAAAACGAGTGCCTTTCTCCAAATTCGGACCCTTTTGGCCTTCCCCAAAGTAGAGGTTGCAATCACTATATAGAGCACTCTCCAACCAACGCCTTTAATGTGAGAAATGAAAAAAGAAAAGAGACTACTGGTTGAAGAAGATGGTAACTTTGTGGTAGGTGGAAAGGAAAGTCTGTGGGGAAGAAGGCAAGGGATTAAAAAATTGCGTTTTAGTGCTGATATGACCACTGTCAGTGGCAATAGGCGGGAGGACCAAAAGGGTCCTAGAATTTTAATGAACCGTGAAAAGCACTTCAAGTTGGTCGTTTTGAACTCTCAACTTCTTATGTTTCAATACTCCAAAAAAGTGCTTTTTTAGGTCATTTTCCCAAAAGAGGGCAAATAACCTAGAAAAAGCTCTTTTTTGGACTATTGACTCTAATGCAGTAGAGAGTAGAAAATGACCAAAGTAAAGTGGTTTCCGTGTTCACAGCTTTGTTCGGACCCTTTTACCCTTGTCCAACTTCAAATAAAGCGAGTGCCTTTTCTCCAAATTCGGACCCTTTTGCCCTTCTCCAAAGTAGAGGTTGCAATCACTACACACAACACTCTCCCACTAATGCCTTTAATGTGAGAAAAAGAAAGAAGAAAGCAGACTAGTGGTTGAAGAATATGGTATCTTTGAGGTAAGTGGAAAGAAAAGTACATGGGGCAGAAGCCAAGGGATTAAAAAATTGCTATTTAGCACTGATATGACCACTGTTAGTGGTGATAGGAGGGAGGGGCAAATGGGTCCAGAAATTTTAATGAACAGTGAAAAGCACTTCAAATTGGTCATTTTGAACTCTCAACTTCTTAGGTGTCAATAGTCCAAAAAACAGCTTTTTTAGGTCATTTTCCCAAAAAAAAGGCAAATGACCTAAAAAAAGTTCTTTTTGGGACTATTGACGCTAAAGCAGTGGAAAGTTGAAAATCATCAAAGTGAAATGCTTTCACTGTTCACAGCTTTTTTCGGACCCTTTTGCCCTTCTCCAAATTCGAATAAAACGAGTGCATTTCTCCAAATTCGGACCCATTTGCCCTTCCCCAAAGTAGAGGTTGCAATCACTACACACAGCACTGCCCAACCAACGCCTTTAATGAGAGAAAAAGAAGAAAGTGAAGAGACTACAGGTTGAAGAAGATGTTACTTTGTGGTAGGTGAAAACGAAAGTACGTGGGGAAGAAGGCAAGGGACTAAAAAATTGCTTTTTAGTGCTGATATGGCCACTGTTAGTAGTAATAGCCGGGAGGGGCAAAAGGGTCCTGAAATTTTAATAAACAGTAAAAAGCCCTTCAAGTTGGTCGTTTTGAACTCTCAAATTCTTAGGTTTCAATACTCCAAAAAAGTGGTTTTTTTAGGTCATTTTCCCAAGAGAGGGCAAATAACTTTAAAAAAGCTCTTTTTTGGAAAGAAAAGTACGTGGGGAAGAAGGCAAGAGATTAAAAAATTGCTTTTTAGCACTGATATGAGCACTGTCAGTGGCAATATGCGGGAGGGGCAAAAGAGTCCTGAAATTTTAATGAACATGGAAAAGCACTTTAAATTGGTCGTTTTGAACTCTCAACTTCTTAGGTGTCAATAGTCCAAAAAAGAGCTTTTTTTTGGTCATTTTCCCAAAAAAGGCAAATGACCTAAAAAAAGCTCTTTTTTGGAGTATTGACGCTAAAGCAGTGAAGAGTAGAAAATGACCAGAGTGAAGTGCTTTCACTGTTCACAAGTTTTTTCGGACCCTTTTGCCCTTTTCGAAATTCGAATAAAACGAGTGCCTTTCTCGAAATTCCGATCCTTTTGGCATTCCCGAAAGTAGAGGTTGCAATCGCTACATAGAGCACTCTCCAACCAACGCCTTTAAGGTGAGAAAAGAGAAGAGAAAATAGACTACAGGTTGAAGAAGATGATATCTTTGTGGTAGGCGGAAAGGAAAGTACGTGGGGAACAAGGCAAGGGATTTAAAAATTGCTTTTTAGTGCTGATATGACCACTGTCAGTGGCAATAGGCGGCAGGGGCAAAAGGGTCCTCGAATTTTACTAAACCGTGAAAAGCACCCCAAGTTGGTCGTTTTGAACTCTCAACTTCTTAGGTGTCAATAGTGCGAAACAAAACTTTTTTAGGTCATTTTCCCAAAAGAGGGCAAATGATCTAAAAAAAGCTCTTCTTTGCACTATTGACGCTAAAGTAGTGGATAGTTGAAAATGACCAAAGTGAAGTGCTTTCACTGTTCACATCTTTTTTCAGACCGTTTTGTCCTTCTCCAAATTCAAAAAAAATGAGTGCCTTTCTCCAAATGTGGACCCTTTTGCCCTTCTCCAACCAACGCCTTTAATGGGAGAAAAAGAAAAAAGAAAAGAGACTACAGGTTGAAGAAGATGGTATCTTTGTGGTAGGTGAAACGAAAGTACGTGGGGAAGAATGCAAGGGACAAAAAAATTGCTTTTTAGTGCTGATATGGCCAATGTTAGTGACAATAGGCGGCACGGGCAAAAGGGTCCTGAAATTTTAATAAACAGTGAAATGCACTTCAAGTTGGTCATTTTGAACTTTCAACTTCTAAGGTTTCAATACTCCAAAAAATTGCTATTTTTAGGTCATTTTCCCAAAAGAGGGCAAATAACCTAAAAAAAGCTCTTTTTGGACTATTGACACTAAAGCAGTGGGGAATTGAAAATGACCAAAGTGAAGTGGTTTTCGTGTTCACGGCTTTTTTCATAACCTTTTGCCCTTCTCAAAATTCGAATAAAGTGAGGCCTTTCTCCAAATTCGGACCATTTTGCCCTTCTCCAAAGTAGAGGTTGCAATCACTACACACAATACTCTCCCACCAATGCCTTTAATGTGAGAAAAAAAAAAAACAGACTACAGGCTGGAGAAGATGGTATCTTTGAGGTAGGTGGAAAGTAAAGTACATGGGGCAGAAGGCAAGGGATTAAAAAATTGCTTTTTAGCGCTGATATGACCACTATCAGTGGCAATAGGCGGGAGGGGCAAATGGATCCTGAAATTTTATTGAACCATGAAAAGCACTTCAAATTGGTCGTTTTGAACTCTCAACTTCTTTGGTGTCAATAGCCTAAAAAAGCGCTTTTTTTAGGTCATTTTCCCCAAAAAAAAAAGGCAAATGACCTAAAAAAAGTTCTTTCTAGGACTATTGACGCTAAAGCAGTAGAGACTTGAAAATGACCAAAGTGAAGTGCTTTCACTGTTCACAGCTTTTTTCGGACCCTTTTGCCCTTCTCATAATTCGAATAAAACGAGTGCTTTTCTCCAAATTCTGACCCGTTTGCCTTTCCCCAAAGTAGAGGTTGCAATCACTACACACAGCACTCCCCAACCAACGCGTTTAATGTGAGAAAAAGAAAAAAGAAAAGAGTACAGGTTGAAGAAGTTGTTATCTTTGTGGTAGGTGAAAACGAAAGTACGTGGGGAAGAAGGCAAGGGACTAAAAAATTGCATTTTAGTGCTGATATGGCGACTGTCAGTGGCAATAGCCTGGAGGGGAAAAGGGGTCCTGAAATTTTAATAAACAGTAAAAAGCACTTCAAGTTTGTCGTTTTGAACTCTCAACTTCTTAGGTTTCAATACTCCAAAAAAGTGCTTTTTTTAAGTCATTTTCCCAAAAGAGGGCAAATAACTTAAAAAAAGCTCTTTTTTGGACTATGGACACTAAAGCAGTGCAGAGTTGAAAATGACAATAATGAAGTGGTTTCCGTGTTGACAGCTTTTTTTGGACCCTTTTGCCCTTCTCCAAATTCGAATAAAGCGAGTGCCTTTCTCCAAATTCAGACCCTTTTGCCCTTCTCCAAAGTAGAGGTTGGCAATCACTACACAAAACACTCTCCCACCAATGCGTTTAATGTGAGAAAAAGAAAAAAGAAAAGACACTACAGGTTGAAGAAGATGGTATCTTTGTCGTAGGTGGAAAGTAAAGTACGTGTGGAAGAAGGCAAGGGATTAAAAAATTACATTTTAGCGCGGATATGACCACTGTCAGTGGCAATAGGCGGGAGGGGCAAAGAGTCCTGAAATTTTAATGGACAGTGAAAAGCACTTCAAATTTGTCGTTTTGAACTCTCAACTTCTTAGGTCTCAATAGTCCAAAAAAGAGCTTTTTTAGGTCATTTTCCCAAAAAAAAGGCAAATAACCTAAAAAAAGTTCTTTTTGGGACTATTTACGCTAAATCAGTGGAGAGTTGAAAATGACCAAAGTGAAGTGCTATCACTGTTCACAGCTTTTTTCAGAACCATTTGCCCTTCTGCAAATTCGAATAAAACCAGTGCCTTTCTCCAAATTCTGACCCGTTTGCCCTTCCCCAAAGTAGAGGTTGCAATCACTACACACAGCACTCCCCAATCGACGCCTTTAATGTGAGAAAAATAAAAAAGAAAAGAGACTATAGGTTGAAGAAGTTGTTATCTTTGTGGTAGGTGAAAACGAAAGTACATGGGAAAGAAGGCAAGGGACTAAAAGATTGCATTTTAGTGCTGATATGGCCACTGTCAGTGGCAATAGCAGGGAGGGGCAAAAGGGTCCTGAATTTTTAATGAACAGTAAAAAACACTTCAAGTTGGTCGTTTTGAACTCTCAACTTCTTAGGTTTCAATACTCCAAAAAAGTGCTTTTTTTAGGTCATTTTCCCAAAAGAGGGCAAATAACTTAAAAAAAGCTCTTTTTTGGACTATGGACACTAAAGCAGTGCAGAGTTGAAAATGACCAAAATGAAGTGGTTTCTGTGTTGACAGCTTTTTTCGGACCCTTTTGCCCTTCTCCAAATTCGAATAAAGCGAGTGCCTTTCTCCAAAGTCGGAACCTTTTGCCCTTCTCCAAAGTAGAGGTTGCAATCACTACACACAACATTCTTCCACCAATGCCTTTAATGTTAGAAAAAAAAAGAGAGACTACAAGTTGAAGAAGATGGTATCTTTGTGGTAGGTGGAAAGAAAAGTACGTGGGGAAGAAGGCAAGGGATTAAAAATTGCTTTTTAGCACTGATATGAGCACTGTCAGTGGCAATAGGCGGGAGGGGCAAAAGAGTCCTGAAATTTTAATGAACATGGAAAAGAACTTTAAATTGGTCGTTTTGAACTCTCAACTTCTTAGGTGTCAATAGTCCAAAAAAGAGCTTTTTTTAGGTCACTTTCCCAAAAAAAGGCAAACGACCTAAAAAAAGCTCTTTTTTGGAGTATTGACGCTAAAGCAGTGAAGAGTAGAAAATGACCAGAGTGAAGTGCTTTCACTGTTCACAAGTTTTTTCGGACCTTTTTGCCCTTTTCAAAATTCGAATAAAACGAGTGCCTTTCTCGAAATTCCGATCCTTTTGGCCTTCCCGAAAGTAGAGGTTGCAATCGCTACATAGAGCACTCTCCAACCAACGCTTTTAAGGTGAGAAAAGAGAAGAGAAAATAGACTACAGGTTGAAGAAGATGATATCATTGTGGTAGGCGGAAAGGAAAGTACGTGGGGAACAAGGCAAGGGATTTAAAAATTGCTTTTTAGTGCTGATATGACCACTGTCAGTGGCAATAGGCGGCAGGGGCAAAAGGGTCCTCGAATTTTACTAAACCGTGAAAAGCACCCCAAGTTGGTCGTTTTGAACTCTCAACTTCTTAGGTGTCAATAGTGCGAAACAAAACTTTTTTAGGTCATTTTCCCAAAAGAGGGCAAATGACCTTAAAAAAGCTCTTCTTTGCACTATTGACGCTAAAGTAGTGGATAGTTGAAAATGACCAAAGTGAAGTGCTTTCACTGTTCACATCTTTTTTCAGACCGTTTTGTCCTTCTCCAAATTCAAAAAAAATGAGTGCCTTTCTCCAAATTTGGACCCTTTTGCCCTTCTCCAAAGTAGAGGTTGAAATCACTACACACAGCACTCTCCAACCAACGCCTTTAATGGGAGAAAAAGAAAAAAGAAAAGAGACTACAGGTTGAAGAAGATGGAATCTTTGTGGTAGGTGAAACGAAAGTACGTGGGGAAGAATGCAATGGACAAAAAAATTGCTTTTTAGTGCTGATATGGCCAAGGTCAGTGACAATAGGCGGCACGGGCAAAAGGGTCCTGAAATTTTAATGAACAGTGAAATGCAATTCAAGTTGGTCATTTTGAACTCTCAACTTCTAAGGTTTCAATACTCCAAAAAATTGCTATTTTTAGGTCATTTTCCCAAAAGAGGGCAAATAACCTAAAAAAAGCTCTTTTTGGACTATTGACACTAAAGCAGTGGAGAGTTGAAAATGACCAAAGTGAAGTGGTTTACGTGTTCATGGCTTTTTTCGGACCCTTTTGCCCTTCCCCAAATTCGAATAAAGTGAGGCCTTTCTCCAAATTCGGACCCTTTTGCCCTTCTCCAAAGTAGAGGTTGCAATCACTACACACAACAGTCTCCCACCAATGCCTTTAATGCGAGAAAAAAAAAAGAAAACAGACTACAGGTTGAATAAGATGGTATCTTTGAGGTAGGTGGAAAGTAAAGTACGTGGGGCAGAAGGCAAGTGATTAAAAAATTGCTTTTTAGCACTGATATGACCACTATCAGTGGCAATAGGCGGGAGGGGCAAATGGATCCTGAAATTTTATTGAACCGTGAAAAGCACTTCAAATTGGTTGTTTTGAACTCTCAACTTCTTAGGTGTCAATCGTCTAAAAAAGAGCTTTTTTAGGTCATTTTCCCAAAAAAAAGGGAAATGACCTAAAAAAAGTTCTTCTTAGGACTATTGACGCTAAAGCAGTAGAGAGTTGAAAATGACCAAAGTGAAGTGCTTTCACTGTTCACAGCTTTTTTCGGACCCTTTTACCCTTATGATAATTCGAATAAAACGAGTGTTTTTCTCCAAATTCTGACCCATTTGCCCTTCCCCAAAGTAGAGGTTGCAATCACTACACACAGCACTCCCCAACCGACGCCTTTAATGTGAGAAAAAGAAAAAAGAAAAGAGACTACAGGTTGAAGAAGTTGTTATCTTTGTGGTAGGTGAAAACGAAAGTACGTGGGAAAGAAGGCAAGGGACTAAAAGATTGCATTTTAGTCCTGATATGGCCACTGTCAGTGGCAATAGCCGGGAGGGGCAAAAAGGTCCTGAAATTTTAATGAACAGTAAAAAGCACTTCAAGTTGGTCGTTTTGAACTCTCAACTTCTTAGGTTTCAATACTCCAAAAAAGTGCTTTTTTTAGGTCATTTTCCCAAAAGAGGGCAAATAACTTAAAAAAAGCTCTCTTTTGGACTATGGACACTAAAGCAGTGCAAAGTTGAAAATGACCAAAATGAAGTGGTTTCCGTGTTGACAGCTTTTTTCGGACCCTTTTGCCCTTCTCCAAATTCGAATAAAGCGAGTGCCTTTCTCCAAATTCGGAACCTTTTGCCCTTCTCCAAAGTAGAGGTTGCAATCACTACACACAACATTCTCCCACCAATGCCTTTAATGTGAGAAAAAAAAAAGAGAGACTACAGGTTGAAGAAGATGGTATCTTTGTCGTAGGTGGAAAGAAAAGTACGTGGGGAAGAAGGCAACGGATTAAAAAATTGCTTTTTAGCACTGATATGAGCACTGTCAGTGGCAATAGGCGGGAGGGGCAAAAGAGTCCTGAAATTTTAATGAACATGGAAAAGCACTTCAAATTGGTCGTTTTGAACTCTCAACTTCTTAGGTGTCAATAGTCCAAAAAAGAGCTTTTTTTAGGTCATTTTCCCCAAAAAAAGGCAAACGACCTAAAAAAAGCTCTTTTTTGGAGTATTGACGCTAAAGCAGTGGAGAGTTGAAAATGACCAGAGTTAAGTGCTTTCACTGTTCACAACTTTTTTCGGACCCTTTTGCCCTTCTCCAAATTCAAAAAAAATGAGTGCCTTTCTCCAAATTTGGACCCTTTTGCCCTTCACCAAAGTAGAAGTTGAAATCAGTACACACAGCACTCTCCAACCAACGCCTTTAATGGGAGAAAAAAAAAGAAAAGAGACTACAGGTTGAAGAAGATGGTATCTTTGTAGTAGGTGAAACGAAAGTACGTGGGGAAGAATGCAAGGGACTAAAATATTGCTTTTTAGTGCTGATATGGCCACGGTCAGTGACAATAGGCGGCTCGGGCAAAAGGGTCCTGAAATTTTAATGAACAGTGAAATGCACTTCAAGTTGGTCGTTTTGAACTCTCAACTTCTAAGGTTTCAATACTCCAAAAAATTGCTATTTTTAGGTCATTTTCCCAAAAGAGGGCAAATAACCTAAGAAAAGCTCTTTTTGGACTATTGACCCTAAAGCAGTGGAGAGTTGAAAATGACCAAAGTGAAGTGCTTTCACTGTTCACAGCTTTTTTTGGAACCTTTTGCCATTCTGCAAATTCTAATAAAACGAGTGCCTTTCTCCAAATTCGGACCCGTTTGCCCTTCCCCAAAGTAGAGGTTGCAATCACTACCCACAGCACTCCCCAACCAACGCCTTTAATGTGAGAAAAAGAAAAAATAAAAGAGACTACAGGTTGAAGAAGATTTTATCTTTGTGGTAGGTGAAAACGAAAGTATGTGGGGAAGAAAGCAAGGGACTAAAAAATTGCTTTTTAGTGCTGATATGGCCACTGTCAGTAGCAATAGCCGGGAGGGGCAAAAGGGACCTGAAATTTTAATAAACAGGAAAAAGCACTTCAAGTTGGTCGTTCTGATCTCTCAACTTCTTAGGTTTCAATACTCCAAAAAAGTGCTTTTTTAGGTCATTTTCCCAAAAGACGGGAAATAATTTAAAAAAGCTATTTTTTGGACTAAGGACACTAAAGTAGTGCAGATTTGAAAATGACCAAATTGAGGTGGTTTCCGTGTTGACAGCTTTTTTCGGACCCTTTTGCCCTCCTCCAAATTCGAATAAAGCGAGTGCCTTTCTCCAAATTCGGAACCTTTTGCCCTTCTCCAAAGTAGAGGTTACAATCACAACTCACAACATTCTCCCACCAATGCCTTTAATGTGAGAAAAAAAAAAAGGGACTACAGGTTGAAGAAGATGGTATCTTTGTCGTAGGTGGAAAGAAATGTACGTGGGAAAGGAGGCAAGGGATTAAAAAATTGCTTTTTAGCGCTGATATGACCACTGTCAGTGGCAATAGGCGGGAGGGGCAAAAGAGTCCTGAAATTTTAGTGAACATGGAAAAGTACTTCAAATTGGTCGTTTTGAACTCTCAACTTCTTAGGTGTCAATAGTCCAAAAAAGAGCTTTTTTTAGGTCATTTTCCCAAAAAAAATGCAAATGACCTAAAAAAAGCTCTTTTTTGGACTATTGACGCTAAAGCAGTGGACAGTTGAAAATGACCAAAGGGATGTGCTTTCACTGTTCACAACTTTTTTCGGACCCTTTTGCCCTTTTCGAAATTCGAATAAAACGACTGCCTTTCTCCAAATTCTGACCATTTTGGCCTTCCCCAAAGTAGAGGATGCAATCACTACACTGAGCAATCTCCAACCAACGCCTTTTAGGTGAGAAAAGAGAAAAGAAAAGAGACTACAGGTTGAAAAGATGGTATCTTTGTGTAGGTGGAAAGGAAAGTAAGTGGGGAACAAGGCAAGGGATTAAAAAATTGCTTTTTAGTGCTGATATGACTACTGTCAGTGGCAATAGGCGGGAGGGGCAAAAAGGTCCTGGAATTTTAATGAACCGTGAAAAGCACCCCAAGTTGGTCGTTTTGAACTCTCAACTTCTTAGGTGTCAATGGTCCAAAACAAAACTTTTTCAGGTCATTTTCCCAAATGAGGGCAAATGACCTAAAAAAACCTCTTTTTTGCACTATTGACGCTAAAGTAGTGGATAGTTGAAAATGACCAAAGTGAAGTGCTTTCACTGTTCACATCTTTTTTCAGACCCTTTCGCCCTTCTCCAAATTCGAACAAAATGAGTGCCCTTCTCCAAATTTGAACCCTTTTGCCCTTCTCCTAAGTAGAGGTTGCGATCACTACACACAGCACTCTCCAACCAACGCCTTTCATGTGAGAAAAAGAAAAAAGAAAAGAGACTACAAGTTGAAGAAGATGGTATCTTTGGGGTAGGTGAAAATGAAAGTACGTGGGGAAGAATGCAAGGGACTAAAAAATTGCTTTTTAGTGCTGATATGGCCACGGTCAGTGACAATATGCGGCACGGGCGGGCAAATGGGTCCTGAAATTTTAATGAACAGTGAAACGTACTTAAAGTTGGTCGTTTTGAACTCTAAACTTCTTAGGTTTTAATACTCCAAAAAAGTGCTTTTTTTAGGTCATTTTCCCAAAAGAGGGCAAATAATATAAAAAAAGCTCTTTTGGGACTATTGACACTAAAGCAGTGGAGAGTTGAGAATGACCAAAGTGAAGTGGTTTACGTGTTCACAGCTTTTTTCGGACCATTTTGCCCTTCTCCAAATTCGAATAAAGCGAGTGCCTTTCTCCAAATTCGGACCCTTTTGCCCTTCTCCAAAGTAGAGGTTGCAATCACTACACACAACACTCTCCCACGAAAGCCTTTAATGTGAGAAAAAGAAAAAAGAAAACAGACTACGGGTTGAAGAAGATGGTATCTTTGAGGTAGGTGGAAAGAAAAGTACGTGGGGCATAAGCCAAGGGATTAAAAAATAGCTTTTTAGCGCTGATATGACCACTATCAATGGCAATAGGCGGGAGGGGCAAATGGATCCTGAAATTTTAATGAACAGTGAAAAACAATTCAAATTGGTCATTTTGAACTCTCAACTTCTTAGGTGTCAATAGTCTAAAAAAGAGCTTTTTTAGGTCATTTTCCCAAAAAAGGGGCAAATGACCTAAAAAAAGTTCTTTTTGGGACTATTGACGCTAAAGCAGTGGAGAGTTGAAAATGACCAAAGTGAAGTGCTTTCACTGTTCACAGCTTCTTTCGGACCCTTTTGCCCTTCTCCAAATTCGAATAAAGCGAGTGACTTTCTCCAAATTCTGTCCCGTTTGCCCTTCCGCAAAGTAGAGGTTGCAATCACTACACACAACACTCCCCAACCAACGCCTTTAATGTGAGAAAAAGAAAAAAGAAAAAACACTACACGTTGAAGAAGTTGTTATCTTTGTGGTAGGTGAAAACGAAAGTACGTGTGGAAGAAGGCAAGGGACTATAAGATTGCTTTTTAGTGCTGATATGGCCACTGTAAGTGGCAATAGCCGAGAGGGGCAAAAGGGTCCTGAAATTTTAATGAACAGTAAAAAGCACTTCAAGTTGGTCGTTTTGAACTCTCAACTTCTTAGGTTTCAATACTCCAAAAAAGTGCTTTTTTTAGGTCATTTTCCCAAAAGACGGCAAATAACTTAAAAAAAGCTCTGTTTTGGACTATTGACTCTAAAGCAGTGGAGAGTTGAAAATGACCAAAGTGAAGTGCTTTTACAGTTCACTACTTTTTTCGGACCCTTTTGCCCTTTTCCAAATTCGAATAAAACGAGTGCCTTTCTCCAAATTCGGACCCTTTTGGCCTTCCACAAAGTAGAGGTTGCAATCACTACACACAGCACTCTCCAACCAACGCCTTTAATGTGAGAAATGAAAAAAGAAAAGAGACTATAGGTTGAAGAAGATGGTATCTTTGTGGTAGGTGGAAAGGAAAGTATGTGGGAAACAAGGCAAGGGATTAAAAAATTGCGTTTCAGTGCTGATATGACCACTGTCAGTGGCAATAGGCGGGAAGAGCAAAAGGGTCCTGGAATTTTAATGAACCGTGAAAAGCACTTCAAGTTGGTTGTTTTGAACTCTCAACTCCTTAGGTTTCAATACTCCAAAAAAGTGCTTTTTTTAGGTCATTTTCCCAAAAGAGGGCAAATAACCTAAAAAAAGCTCTTTTTTGGACTATTGACTCTAAAGCAGTGGAGAGTTGAAATTGAGCAAAGTGGTTTCCGTGTTGACAGCTTTTTTCGGACCCTTTTGCCCTTCTCCAAATTCGAATAAAGCAAGTGCATTTCTCCAGATTCGGACCCTTTTGCCTTTCTCCAAAGTAAAGGTTGCAATCACTACACACAACACTCACCACCAATGCCTTTAATGTGAGAAAAAGAAAAAAGAAAAGAGACTACAGGTTGAAGAAGATGGTATCTTTGTGGTAGGTGGAAAGAAAAGTACGTGGGGAAGAAGGCAACGGATTAAAAAATTGCTTTTTAGCGCTGATATGACTATTGTCAGTGGCAATAGGCGGGAGGGGCAAAAGAGTCCTGAAATTTTAGTGAACATGGAAAAGTACTTCAAATTGGTCGTTTTGAACTCTCAACTTCTTAGGTGTCAATAGTCCAAAAAAGAGCTTTTTTTAGGTCATTTTCCCAAAAAAAATGCAAATGACCTAAAAAAAGCTCTTTTTTGGACTATTGACGCTAAAGCAGTGGACAGTTGAAAATGACCAAAGGGATGTGCTTTCACTGTTCACAACTTTTTTCGGACCCTTTTGCCCTTTTTGAAATTCGAATAAAACGACTGCCTTTCTCCAAATTCTGACCATTTTGGCCTTCCCCAAAGTAGAGGATGCAATCACTACACTGAGCAATCTCCAACCAACGCCTTTTAGGTGAGAAAAGAGAAAAGAAAAGAGACTACAGGTTGAAAAGATGGTATCTTTGTGTAGGTGGAAAGGAAAGTAAGTGGGGAACAAGGCAAGGGATTAAAAAATTGCTTTTTAGTGCTGATATGACTACTGTCAGTGGCAATAGGCGGGAGGGGCAAAAAGGTCCTGGAATTTTAATGAACCGTGAAAAGCACCCCAAGTTGGTCGTTTTGAACTCTCAACTTCTTAGGTGTCAATGGTCCAAAACAAAACTTTTTTAGGTCATTTTCCCAAATGAGGGCAAATGACCTAAAAAAACCTCTTTTTTGCACTATTGACGCTAAAGTAGTGGATAGTTGAAAATGACCAAAGTGAAGTGCTTTCACTGTTCACATCTTTTTTCAAACCCTTTCGCCCTTCTCCAAATTCGAACAAAATGAGTGCCCTTCTCCAAATTTGAACCCTTTTGCCCTTCTTCTAAGTAGAGGTTGCAATCACTACACACAGCACTCTCCAACCAACGCCTTTCATGTGAGAAAAAGAAAAAAGAAAAGAGACTACAAGTTGAAGAAGATGGTATCTTTGTGGTAGGTGAAAATGAAAGTACGTGGGGAAGAATGCAAGGGACTAAAAAATTGCTTTTTAGTGCTGATATGGCCACGGTCAGTGACAATATGCGGCACGGGCGGGCAAATGGGTCCTGAAATTTTAATGAACAGTGAAACGTACTTAAAGTTGGTCGTTTTGAACTCTCAACTTCTTAGGTTTTAATACTCCAAAAAAGTGCTTTTTTTAGGTCATTTTCCCAAAATAGGGCAAATAATATAAAAAAAGCTCTTTTGGGACTATTGACACTAAAGCAGTGGAGAGTTGAGAATGACCAAAGTGAAGTGGTTTACGTGTTCACAGCTTTTTTCGGACCCTTTTGCCCTTCTCCAAATTCGAATAAAGCGAGTGCCTTTCTCCAAATTCGGACCCTTTTGCCCTTCTCCAAAGTAGAGGTTGCAATCACTACACACAACACTCTCCCACGAAAGCCTTTAATGTGAGAAAAAGAAAAAAGAAAACAGACTACGGGTTGAAGAAGATGGTATCTTTGAGGTAGGTGGAAAGAAAAGTACGTGGGGCATAAGCCAAGGGATTAAAAAATAGCTTTTTAGCGCTGATATGACCACTATCAATGGCAATAGGCGGGAGGGGCAAATGGATCCTGAAATTTTAATGAACAGTGAAAAACAATTCAAATTGGTCATTTTGAACTCTCAACTTCTTAGGTGTCAATAGTCTAAAAAAGAGCTTTTTTAGGTCATTTTCCCAAAAAAGGGGCAAATGACCTAAAAAAAGTTCTTTTTGGGACTATTGACGCTAAAGCAGTGGAGAGTTGAAAATGACCAAAGTGAAGTGCTTTCACTGTTCACAGCTTCTTTCGGACCCTTTTGCCCTTCTCCAAATTCGAATAAAGCGAGTGACTTTCTCCAAATTCTGTCCCGTTTGCCCTTCCGCAAAGTAGAGGTTGCAATCACTACACACAGCACTCCCCAACCAACGCCTTTAATGTGAGAAAAAGAAAAAAGAAAAAACACTACACGTTGAAGAAGTTGTTATCTTTGTGGTAGGTGAAAACGAAAGTACGTGTGGAAGAAGGCAAGGGACTATAAGATTGCTTTTTAGTGCTGATATGGCCACTGTAAGTGGCAATAGCCGAGAGGGGCAAAAGGGTCCTGAAATTTTAATGAACAGTAAAAAGCACTTCAAGTTGGTCGTTTTGAACTCTCAACTTCTTAGGTTTCAATACTCCAAAAAAGTGCTTTTTTTAGGTCATTTTCCCAAAAGACGGCAAATAACTTAAAAAAAGCTCTGTTTTGGACTATTGACTCTAAAGCAGTGGAGAGTTGAAAATGACCAAAGTGAAGTGCTTTTACAGGTCACAACTTTTTTCGGACCCTTTTGCCCTTTTCCAAATTCGAATAAAACGAGTGCCTTTCTCCAAATTCGGACCCTTTTGGCCTTCCACAAAGTAGAGGTTGCAATCACTACACACAGCACTCTCCAACCAACGCCTTTAATGTGAGAAATGAAAAAAGAAAAGAGACTATAGGTTGAAGAAGATGGTATCTTTGTGGTAGGTGGAAAGGAAAGTATGTGGGAAACAAGGCAAGGGATTAAAAAATTGCGTTTCAGTGCTGATATGACCACTGTCAGTGGCAATAGGCGGGAAGAGCAAAAGGGTCCTGGAATTTTAATGAACCGTGAAAAGCACTTCAAGTTGGTTGTTTTGAACTCTCAACTCCTTAGGTTTCAATACTCCAAAAAAGTGCTTTTTTTAGGTCATTTTCCCAAAAGAGGGCAAATAACCAAAAAAAAGCTCTTTTTTGGACTATTGACTCTAAAGCAGTGGAGAGTTGAAATTGAGCAAAGTGGTTTCCGTGTTGACAGCTTTTTTCGGACCCTTTTGCCCTTCTCCAAATTCGAATAAAGCAAGTGCATTTCTCCAAATTCGGACACTTTTGCCTTTCTCCAAAGTAGAGGTTGCAATCACTACACACAACACTCACCCACCAATGCCTTTAATGTGAGAAAAAGAAAAAAGAAAAGAGACTACAGGTTGAAGAAGATGGTATCTTTGTGGTAGGTGGAAAGAAAAGTACGTGGGGAAGAAGGCAACGGATTAAAAAATTGCTTTTTAGCGCTGATATGACTATTGTCAGTGGCAATAGGCGGGAGGGGCAAAAGAGTCCTGAAATTTTAGCGAACATGGAAAAGTACTTCAAATTGGTCGTTTTGAACTCTCAACTTCTTAGGTGTCAATAGTCCAAAAAAGAGCTTTTTTTAGGTCATTTTCCCAAAAAAAATGCAAATGACCTAAAAAAAGCTCTTTTTTGGACTATTGACGCTAAAGCAGTGGACAGTTGAAAATGACCAAAGGGATGTGCTTTCACTGTTCACAACTTTTTTCGGACCCTTTTGCCCTTTTCGAAATTCGAATAAAACGACTGCCTTTCTCCAACCCTTTGGCCTTCCCCAAGGTAGAGGTTGCAATCACTACACACAACACTCTCCAACCAACGCCTTTAATGTGAGAAAAAGAAAAAAGAAAAGAGACTACAGGTTGAAGAAGATGGTATCTTTGTGGTAGGTGAAAATAAAAGTACGTGGGGAAGAATGCAAGGGACTAAAAAATTGCTTTTTAGTGTTGATATGGCCACTGTCAGTGACAATAGACGGCATGGGCAAAAGGGTCCTGAAATTTTAATGAACAGTGAAATGCACTTCAAGTTGGTCGTTTTGAACTCTCAGCTTCTTAGGTTTCAATACTCCAAAAAATTGCTTTTTTTAGGTCATTTTCCCAAAAGAGGGCAAATAACCTAAAAAAAGCTCTTTTTGGACTATTGACACTAAAGCAATGGAGAGTTGAAAATGACCAAAGTGAAGTGGTTTACGTGTTCACAACTCTTTTCGGACCCTTTTGCCCTTTCTCCAAATTCAGACCTTTTTGCCCTTCTCAAAAGTACAGGTTGCAATCACTACACACAACACTCTCCCACCAATGCCTTCAATGTGAGAAAAAGAAAAAAGAAAACAGACTACAGGTTGAAGAAGATGGTATCTTTGAGGTAGGTGGAAAGTAAAGTATGTAGGGCAGAAGGCAAGGGATTAAAAAATTGCTTTTTAGCGCTGATATGACCACTGTCAGTGGCAATAGGCGGGAGGGGCAGAAAGTCTTGAAATTTTAATGAACAGTGAAAAGCACTTCAAATTGGTCGTTTTGAACTCTC
This sequence comes from Tasmannia lanceolata, assembly GCF_043159265.1. Lineage (NCBI taxonomy): Eukaryota > Viridiplantae > Streptophyta > Magnoliopsida > Canellales > Winteraceae > Tasmannia > Tasmannia lanceolata. The sequence goes on along the minus strand of NW_027518701.1, from coordinate 6,142,586 downwards.
AACTTCTTAGGTGTCAATAGTCCAAAAAAGAGCTTTCTTTAGGTCATTTTCCCAAAAAAAAGGCAAATGACCTAAAAAAAGCTCTTTTTTGGACTATTAACGCTAAAGCAGTGGAGAGTTTTCGGACCCTTTTGCCCTTTTCAAAATTCGAATAAAACGAGTGCCTTTTCTCCAAATTTGGACCCTTTTGCCCTTCTCCAAAGTAGACGTTGCAATCACTACACACCGCACTCTCCAACCAACGCCTTTAATGTCAGAAAAAGGAAAAAGAAAAGAGACTACAGGTTGAAGAAGATGGTATCTTTGTGGTAGGTGGAAAGGAAAGTATGTGGGGAACAAGGCAAGGGATTAAAAAATTGCGTTTTAGTGCTGATATGACCACTGTGAGTGTCAATAGGCGGGAGGAGCAAAAGGGTCCTCGAATTTTAATGAACCGTGAAAAGCACTTCAAGTTGGTCGTTTTGAACTCTCAACTTCTTAGGTTTCAATCTCCAAAAAAGTGCTTTTTTTAAGTCATTTTCCCAAAAGAGGGTAAATAACCAAAAAAATGCTCCTTTTTGGACTATTGACTCTAAAGTAGTGGAGAGTTGAAAATGACAAAAGTAAAGTGGTTTCCGTGTTCACAGCTTTTTTGGACCCTTTTGCCCTTCTCCAAATTCGAATAAAGCGAGTGCCTTTCTCCAAATTCGGACCCTTTTGCCCTTCTCCAGAGTAGAGGTTGCAATCACTACACACAACACGCTCCCACAAATGCCTTTAATGTGAGTAAAAGAAAAAAGAAAACAGACTAGAGGTTGAAGAAGATGGTATCTTTGAGGTAGGTGGAAAGAAAAGTACGTGGGGCAGAAGGAAAGGGATTAAAAAATTGCTTTTTAGCACTGATATAACCACTGTCAGTGGCAATAGGCGGGAGGGGCAAATGGGTCCTAAAATTTTAATGAACAGTGAAAAGCACTTCAAATTGGTCATTTTGAACTCTCAACTTCTTAGGTGTTAATAGTCCAAACAAGAGCTTTTTTTAGGTCATTTTCCCAAAAAAAAGGCAAATGACCTAAAAAAAGTTCTTTTTGGGACTATTGACACTAAAGCAGTGGAGAGTTGAAAATGACCAAAGTGAAGTGGTTTCACTGTTCACAGCTTTTTTCGGACGCTTTTGCCCTTCTCCAAATTCGAATAAAACAAGTGCCTTTCTCCAAATTCGGACCCGTTTGCCCTTCCCGAAAGTAGAGGTTGCAATCACTACACCCAGCACTCCCTAACCAACGCCTTTAATGTGAGCAAAAGAAAAAAGAAAAGAGACTACAGGTTGAAGAAGATGTTATATTTGTGGTAGGTGAAAACGAAAGTACGTGGGGAAGAAGGCAAGGAAGTAAAAATTTGCTTTTTAGAACTGATATGGCCACTGTCAGTAGCAATAGTGGGAGGGGCAAAGGGGTCCTGAAATTTTAATAAACAGGAAAACGCACTTCAAGATAGTCGTTTTGAACTCTCAACTTCTTCGGTTTCAATACTCCAAAAAAGTGCTTTTTTTAGGTCATTTTCCCAAAAGAGGGCAAATAACTTAAAAAGCTATTTTTTGGACTATGGACACTAAAGCCGTGCAGAGTTGATAATGACCAAAATGAAGTGGTTTTCGTATTGACAGCTTTTTTCTGACCCTTTCGCCCTTCTCCAAATTCGAATAAAACGAGTGCCTTTCTCCAAATTCGGAACCTTTTGCCCTTCTCCAAAGTAGAGGTTGCAATCACTACACAACATTCTCCCACCAATGCCTTTAATGTGAGAAAAATAAAAAGAAAAGAGACTACACGTTGAATAAGATGGTATCTTTGTGGTAGGTGGAAAGAAAAGTACGTGGGGAAGAAGGCAAGGGATTAAAAAATTGCTTTTTACCGCTGATATGACCACTGTCAGTGGCAATAGGCGGGAGGGGCAAAAGAGTCCTGAAATTTTAATGAACATGGAAAAGCACTTCAAATTGGTCGTTTTGAACTCTCAACTTCTTACCTGTCAATAGTCCAAAACAAAACTTTTTTAGGTCATTTTCCCAAAAAAAACGCAAATGACCTAAAAAAAGCTCTTTTTTGGAGTACTGACTCTAAAGCAGTGGAGAGTTGAAAATGACCAAAGTGAAGTGCTTTCACTGTTCACAACTTTTTTCGAACCCTTTTGCCCTTTTCAAAATTCGAATAAAACGAGTGTCTTTTCTCCAAATTCGGACCCTTTTGGCCTTCCCCAAAGTCGAGGTGGCAATCGCTACACAATGCACTCTCCAACCAACGCTTTTAAGGTGAGAAAAGAAAAAAGAAAAGAGACTTCAGGTTGAAGAAGATGGTCTCTTTGTGGTAGGTGGAAAGGAAAGTACGTGGGGAACAAGGCAAGGGATTAAAAAATTGCTTTTTAGTGCTGATATGACTACTGTCAGTGGCAATAGGCGGGAGGGGGAAAAGGGTCCTGGAATTTTAATGAACCGTGAAAAGTACCTCAAGTTGGTCGTTTTGAACTCTCAACTTCTTAGGTGTCAATAGTCCAAAACAAAACTTTTTTAGGTCATTTTCCCAAAAGAGGGCAAATGTGCTAAAAAAAGCTCTTTTTTGCACTATTGACGCTAAAGTAGTGGATAGTTGAAAATGACCAAAGTGAAGTGCTTTCACTGTTCACATCTTTTTTCAGACCCTTTTGCCCTTCTCCAAATTCGAACAAATGAGTGCCTTTCTCTAAATTTAGACCCTTTTGCCCTTCTCCAAAGTAGATGTTGCAATCACTACACACAGCACTCTCCAACCAACGTCTTTAATGTGAGAAAAAGAAAAAAGAAAAGAGACTACAGGTTGAAGAAGATGGTATCTTTGTGGTAGGTAAAAACGAAAGTACGTGAGGAAGAATGCAAGGGACGAAAAAATTCCTTTTTAGTTCTGATATGGCCACTGTCAATGGCAATAGGCAGGACGGGCAAAAGGGTCCTGAAATTTTAATGAACAGTGAAAAGCACTTCAAGATGGTCGTTTTGTACTCTCAACTTCTTAGGTTTCAAGACTCCAAAAAAGTGCTTTTTTAAGTCATTTTCCCAAAAGAGGGCAAATAACCTAAAAAAAGCTCTTTTTGGACTATTGAAACTAAAGCAGTGGAGTGTTGAAAATGACCAAAGTGAAGTGGTTTCCGTGTTCACAGCTTTTTTCGGACCCTTTTGTCCTTCTCCAAATTCGAATAAAGCGGGTGCCTTTCTCCAAATTCTGACCCTTTTGCCCTTCTCGAAAGTAGATGTTGCAATCACTACACACAACACTCTACCACCAATGCCTTTAATGTGAGAAAAAGAAAAAAGAAAAGAGACTACAGGTTAAAGAAGATAGTATATTTGTGGTAGGTGGAAAGAAAAGTACGTGGGGAAGAAGGCAAGGGATTAAAAAATTACTTTTTAGCGATGATATGACCACTGTCAGTGGCAATAGGCGGGAGGGGCAAAAGGGTCCTGAAATTTTAATGAACCGTGAAAAGCAATTCAAAATTGTCGTTTTGAACTCTGAACTTCTTAGGTGTCAATAGTCCAAAAAAGAGCTTTTTTGTCATTTTCCCAAAAAAAAGGCAAATGACCTAAAAAAAGCTCTTTTTGGACTATTGACGCTAAAGCAGTGGAGAGTTGAAAATGACCAAAGTGAAGTGTTTTCACTGTTCACAGCTTTTTTCAGACCATTTTGCCCTTCTCCAAATTCGAATAAAATGAGTGCCTTTCTCCAAATTCGGACCCTTTTGGCCTTCCCCAAAGTAGAGGTTGCAATCACTACACACAACACTCTCCAACCAACGCCTTTAATGTGGGAAAACAAAAAAGAAAAGAGACTATAGGTTGAAGAAGATGGTATTTTTATGGTAGGTAGAAAGAAAAGTACGTGGGGAAGAACGCAAGGGATTAAAAAATTGCTTTTTAGTGCTGATATGATCACTGTCAGTGGCAATTGGCGGGAGGGGCAAAAGGGTCCTGGAATTTTAATAAACAGTGAAAAGCACTTCAAGTTGGTCGTTTTGAACTCTCAACTTCTTAGGTGTCAATAGTCCAAAACAAAGCTTTTTTAGGTCATTTTCCCAAAAGATGGTGTAGACACCCCATTTTGACCGTACCCTAAACCTCACTTGTTTGAGCAAAATCCCACCAAACCAATGTTTTAAAACTCCTAATTTCACCCTAAGCTAGGTCAAGGTCCTACCAAGGTCCCTGCAAAATTTCGTCGAAATCCGAGCGCATTTGCCTAGAGAATGAGTCATGCAAAGTCATAGCGCAAATTCAGAAGAGGGTGGTGAATTTATCTTATGTGGGACGTGCCCGAGCCGAATAAAACAAAAAAGGCGGGCGCGCTTTATCAATTCTTCTGCGCGCCTCATTCATCTGGGGTGCGGATATCAATTTAAAAAAAAAATGCTTATAAATACCGATTTAAGCTCATTTTTTCAAAAAAAATAAAAATTCTTTTCTCGTTTTTCCCCTTTTAGAGAGAGAGAGAGAGAAAACTAGTGAGAGAAAGTAGATTTGTCGTTCATCTTCCCCGATCAACCTCCGGCCTCATTCCGGCCAAGCTTCGGTCAAAAGATTTCTTCTATTTTCTTCTCATTTTTCATTGCAATGGCTGATCTTTTCGTTTTTCATCTTAGAAACCCTAATCTAAGGGTTTAAGCCCTAGATTTGAGCTCCTATTTGCATTTAATCATAGATCTAAACCTTTTATTATAGATCTAAACCTTTAAAATCTAGATTTGTGATTTTTGAGCAAAGAAACCGATCCTAACCCTACCTTAATCCGATCATCATTAGTTTCCTTGCCTTTATTTTCTTTTTCTTTTACTAGATCTGTATATTTCATTTTGAAACCCTAGTTTCTCAATTTCAAATCCTATCTCATTTTAAAACTCCGGTCAACCTCCATTGAATCCGGCAAAGCTTCCTTGTTTATCACCATCTCCGTCTAGATATACTCGCTCCGATGGATTTTTGTTTCAACATATCAGAATTCTAGAGGAGTTGCAGAGAAGGAAGAAGAAAAGTAAAGAAAATGGAGTTTTGTAGAAAGTTTTGAAGGGAAGCAAAGAGACTAAAAATTCAGGTTAGATATTTTGTATCTTTAATTTTTCAATTTGCTGATCATTTTTAGAGCTTCTAAGTAATTAAAAATCAGTTGTTCTTTCTAGATAATGTGAATTTTTTTTTTTGAGAATTGATGGAATTAGACCAAATGCATATGCTAGGATTTCAAAATATTCTTTCTCTTGCAGAATCTTGATTTCAAAAAAATCTTTGAAAGTAGATGATGTTTGTGTTGATCTTTAATTTTTGATTGGAATTCTGCTATTTTAGAGCTTTGTTTCATTTTTTCTTTCTTTAATGCAAAAGTTCTAGTTTAAGAGATGGTTTGTTCAGGAAGCTTGCTCATACCTGTGAATACTTTTTTTTTTTTTTTTTTGTAATTCATTTTTTTTTTAGTTTTTAATCATTATATCAACAGTGCTGTGGGGATTAGTACATGTTTTATAACCAGTTTCTATCGCTTCTAGTAAGGATTTTTTTTTATCATGGATCTTTAGAGAGTCTTGTGTAAATCCAGAATATTGAATCAAACATTTGATCCCCCCCCCCCCCCCGAAGATCATGAAAGAGAAATTCGTTGACAGACATTTGAATGCTTAGTCGGAAAGTGTTGAATATGTTTAGTTTGTGTCCTGAATTTTGGGTCTTTTGTAATATATTTTTAGTGTTGTACAGGTTCAGTTTGTGCTCTGAATTTTGGGTACTTTGTTGCATTTTTTTAGTTAAGTGATGATAATATTGTGAGCTGTAAAAACATAATTTGTATGCTTTGTATTTGTTGTTTGCTGAAGTTGAAATTCCAATTGCATGATGCGTAATTTATAAGCTCCATATTAGAGAAATGTATTAGAGGTTGTCTCTTTGTGTTAATACCATTAGACCCTGCATTTGCAACCATCACCTTTACCTTCACCTTCATTTTCACCCTAACAGACCTCATTTGAATCATTTTTCTTGTGGCCTCACAATACCCAAAATTATTCTCTCAACATCATTTCCACCTTGCTCCCCCGACAGACCATATCATCATTAATCCAAAGCTTACAGACCTCATCTCTTTCATCCATGACTTTGACTTGCACTATATCAATTTCTACCTCCAATTTCTTTAGCTTCCCTTCTCAATTCTTACATTGATAAATTACTTCCACTATTTTCCTCCCATCAAAATGCAAAGACGCATTAATTGAAATCAGAACTCATTTGTGAGGATGAAATATACAGAGTTGCTATTTGGGAGATACTTGAATGATACAATCAATTGAATTCCAAATAATTGGTTTTGACTTGAATTATTATTTTAAAATCCACATGGAGTTTAACTGCCATGTATGTTTGTCCATATAATTGTTTTGCCATGTTGTCATGCATTGTACGTATTTGCTTTTGGATGGGCATTGAGACTACTTACATTTTGGTAAGGGCATTCTTCGGTTTTCATTCCTCCTTGATTGAAAGTTATTAAGAAAAGGTTTTTTTTTAGGGCTAATTGACTATGATTGAGAGTAATTAATATTTATTTCAAATTTTGTTGATAAGGCTGTGCATTCTAAGCTCATTTGATAATTGATATTTATTTATGCATAATTACACAATTGGTTGCCCTCATATCTTTGATATGCACAGCTCCTATCCCATTTGTATATGGGCAGCCCTCATGCCCCATTTGATATGCACAGCCCCTGTCACATTTGATATGGACAGCCCTCATGCCCCATTTGATATGCACAGCCCCTGTCACATTTGATATGCACAGCCCCCATCCTTTCTTTTGTATGATAGCTTTTTCCCTTCATAATTGTATCATAGAAATACCTATAACAGCCCTTTCTTTTGTATGACATTTTTTTTTATTAAGTTATAATAAAGCTTATAGCAGCTATTTTATTGTTGAGTCTTGCTTATGTCCAAGTGTATTAAACCTATATTCATTTGGTCTATTTTGGGTCTCATGTCAGTAATCTGATAGGAGCTGTATATATTTCTTCGGGTAAACAATATGTAGTAGTTGATGTTGGAATAGGGTTCAATTACTTGGTTTGGGAAATTCTTGGAATTGTCATATAGTCTTACCTGTCTGGAAGCAATAGATGCAATTATAGCTTATTACTTTAGCATGGTGTTGTTCATGCATTAGGAAAAATAAAATCTTGTTATGGGCAGCCATGTTGATCCTGAAACAGGGGAGTACTTGTATATTGTATAGAGAATGTTATTATTAGCTTAAGTTGTATTTCAAAGTATATGCTGATATGGTAGTAAGGAAGGTAATTGATCGAACATGAAGAAGTTATTATTATTCAATTCAGCCCTGTATTGATAGAAGTGTTGTCCTTATTCTAATTCTTTTACCTGCTAGTCAGCTTATTTCTTTCACTTTGCCTTGTAGTTAAAATTCTAATTTTGCCAATGTCAGTGCTCTAAGTTGTCCTTGATAGCTCAATTTTAGTTCCCCTTGAAAAGCTTCTTTTGCCCAGAGAATTTGTCCTTGATAGCTTGCACTTTAACCCTATTGAGTCATCCTTAAAATCAGTAAATCTGTCAACATATGGAAAAGACAACTCCAATTGTGTGGCTCCAGTTTCAGATTCTAACCTGAAATTCTCTAGCCCAATCTTTTCTATTGAAAATTCCCTTCTTAATGTCTTTGCCTATGGAAAGGATGTGGAAAAGGCACAAAAGCTTACTGTTAATTCCCATTTTTTTTTACTCATCCAGAAATCTCAAAGACCCCTTTCCCTTTGTATTGGAAAATCTTGGAACTCCTTTACCTCTAAAGCTTTTATATGTGCTTTGAAATTTTTGCCCATTTGAGAGAATTATCTCTTATTCTCCCAAATGTTCAGTTTCAATTTGTTCTGAACCTGGCAAGCTGGGCTGTGCTGCTCCAAAGTTTGTTGAAGACTTTTTTTTTTTAATCCAGAATAGAAAATGGTTTTCGATTTATTTCAGTTTTACGCATATAAAATGATAGAGTATGATGTGAAATTGGGGTTTAAATGATATAAACCAATCTGTTTTTTTAATAAGGAGGTAAACTGCTCAGGGAAATGGTTGAATGTTTGATATATAATAAGAAGTGCATTTTTTTTTTCATATTAGAACTGTCCTGTTTTAGAAAGAAAATGGTAAATGGATTTGGCTTCAATACTTCTTTATCTTTTGGTAAATATTACAATGCACTAAGACCTCATGTATTTGGAATTGCTTAAATTAGTATCTTAGGAGCTAGTTATTGCTTATTATTCTAATACAGTGTTGTATAATGTAAGGATATTTATTATGATAATGAGCAGATATCAAGATATATGTTGTTTTTTTAGTTTATTAGTACAAAATGAATAATTTTACTTCATATAGGTAAAATTGATGTGATTAGCTAGGCTAGATGATGAAGCGATTTGCTGATAAAAATAGGGATAGCCTTATGTCGTTTTTAGGAAATGTAAGAATGTCAGGTTAACTCTATTCCAATCTCATCTTCCCCATCCATTTGGGGAGATTATTCAAGCTTCATTTATAGGATCCCTTCTACTAGGATAAAGACAAACTTAGCCTTTAGATAGTTAGCCTTATTCATTCATTGCAAGGGCGATGAAGACGTTAGTCCAAGCCCATCCATAGGGGACTCTCTTAGTCCAAGTAGCCCTCCCCTCGTTTTATTTTTTAAGACTTGCCCAGTCTTTTTGGGATACCCTTAAACATTGTCATCAAGAGCCCCAATTTAGGGAGATAGGCTATGTCTCATGCAGAGAAGTCATCCTCTTTGAGGAGACATGCTATGTCTCATGTGGTAAAATTTGAACCTTTTGGAGACAGGCTTTGTCTCATTGGCTCCACGTATCCTTTTGTTTTAGGAGACATGTCATGTCTCATTAGAGCCCTTCTTAGAGTCATTAGCATAGGAGTCTGTCCTTAGCTAGAGAGTCAGTCATTCTTTCAGGAATCAGTCTTATCATCATAGGGGTTAGGATTCTATCCAACCTCTCATCAAATCATGTGATTTTTTATCCACTCCTGCAAGGTATAGGATGTTGTCCAACCCTTGCAGAGTCGTGATTCTGTTTTTTTCCCCCGCAAAGTATAGGATGTTGTCCAACCTTTGCGGGATATCAGGAGTCTATCCTACCCTTATGACGATAGGATTCTGCCCTCTTGTGTCAAAAATTCAAAAACACTTGAAAAATATCTGAAAAAACCAAAAGTTCTCAAAAATCTGAGTCATTAAGAGTAGCTAGGAAGTCTGTTCCGAACTACGTTGGCTTGATCCCTTTTCCATAGGGTACGTAGTGCAGCTTGGGATCCACATCCCAGGTCCAGCCAAACCTTTCAAAATAAACATTTTAAACTTTCAAAAAATATAAAATTCTTCAAAACCTTTTTCGAAAAAGATCTTCCCCTAGAGTTAGGAGTTTGTCCTGGCTGTTTAGGGTGTTTAGAGTTAGGAGGCTGTCCTGATTTGTATTGATATGGTGTGTCCTGTCGTGTGACTGTCCCTAGAGTTAGGAGGCCTCGAGTCGATCGGTTAGACATTTAGTCAAACCGATGGCTAGACTAGGAAGCATATAGTTAGCCCATGATTTTCATTAGGTTGCACAGCCTAGATACACATAGGGTATAGGGCCCACCTGCATTAGCTTAAGGCTAATCAACTTGCATTAGTTAGGGCATATAGAGAGTCCTAAAAATTACAATTCACATGAATTTAAACAATTGTGCAAAAAAGCTTTAAAAATCAATCGAGTCTAGTGGATCGAGTCTAGGATAGCGGTTCTAGATGGTTACGCATTGTAGTTTAGAATAGGTCATCGAACTACGTCGACTCTGATTCTTCTCGAGGCCGGGATACGTAGAGCAGCCAGGGTGGACGGCCATCTTGGTCCGAGTCAAGTCTTGCATTAGAGTTTTAGGATTCGTCTTGTCCAGTCATGTATAAAGTTGATTTGTGTTGTGTGTTTTGTTGTGTTTTCTTACTTTTATGTACAGATCCTATACTTTTAGCTGTAGCATGCATGTGTTTGCACACCATAATTTAGACACCAATTAGGTATGGCATTCATAACCTAGTGATTCTCAGGTGACACTTATTTCATTTCTTTTATGTGTGCTTATTAATTATCTCTGAGACGTGCATGATTAGATAGACGTCTTCTCGGAGATATATGTTCCCATTTCATATGACTTTCGCCCAAAACTCTTCAAAATTAATAAGTAAATGGCATAAGAGACCAGGTGTTTGCATTTGGGCGGATGAGGTGCTCTTCGGACCTTCCAAATTCGTAACCAGGCACGAACGTTCTTTTTATATATCTCTGGTTATCCATTGCAACAGAGCATAGTATGGGATCCAGGGCCCACTTCCTTGGATGGCGACTCTTCTTTGTTTAAGGTATGCCTCGAATCTTGGCTAGTCCCCGAATCGAGAGGTATCACACCTTATATCGCCACTCATGCTGTGAGAAGCACATTCTTTCTAGAGTTCCTTGGTAGAGCTCTCCATTCATGTGGATGATCTATACGCCTCTCTCGAATCGGGGTCCACGGAGGGCAAATGACCTAAAAAAAGTTCCTTTTTGCACTATTGATGCTAAAGTAGTAAAGAGTTAAAAATGACCAAAGTGAAGTGCTTTCACTGTTCACATCTTTTTTCAGACCCTTTTGCCCTTCTCCAAATTCTAACAAAATGAGTGCCTTTTCTCCAAATTTGGACCCTTTTGCCCTTCTCCAAAGTAGATGTTGCAATCACTACACACAGCACTCTCCAACCAACGCCTTTAATGTGAGAAAAAGAAAAGAGACTACAGGTTGAAGAAGATGGTATCTTTGTGGTAGGTGAAAACCAAAGTACGTGGGGAAGAATGCAAGGGACTAAAAAATTACTTTTTAGTGCTAATATGGCCACTGTCAGTGACAACAGGTGGGACGGTTAAAAGGGTCCTGAAATTTTAATGAACAGTGAAATGCACTTCAAGTTGGTCGTTTTGAACTCTCAACTTCTTAGGTTTCAATACTCCAAAAAAGTGCTTTTTTAGGTCATTTTCCCAAAAGAGGGCAAATAACCTAAAAAAGCTCTTTTTTGGACTATTGACACTAAAGCAGTGGAGAGCTGAAAATGACCAAAGGGAAGTGGTTTCCCTGTTCACAGCTTTTTCGGACCCTTTTGCCCTTCTCCAACTTCGAATAAAGCGAGTGCCTTTCTCTAAATTCGGACCCTTTTGCCCTTCTCCAAAGTAGAGGTTGCAATCACTACACACACCACTCTCCCACCAATGCCTTTAATGTGAGAAAAAGAAAAAAGAAAATAGACTACAGGTTGAAGAAGATGGTATCTTTGAGGTAGGTGGAAAGAAAAGTACGTGGGGCAGAAGGCAAGGGATTAAAAAATTGCTTTTTAGCGCTGATATGACCACTGTCAGTGGCAATAGGCGGGAGGGGCAAATGGGTCCTGAAATTTTAATGAACAGTGAAAAGCACTTCAAATTGGTCGTTTTGAACTCTTAACTTCTTAGGTGTCAATAGTCCAAAAAAGAGCTTTTTTTAGGTCATTTTCCCAAAAAAAGGCAAATGACCTAAAAAAAGTTCTTTTTAAGACTATTGACGCTGAAGTAGTGGAGAGTTGAAAATGACCAAAGTGAAGTGCTTTCACTGTTCACAGCGTTTTTCAAACCCTTTTGCCCTTCTCCAAATTCGAATAAAACGAGTGCCTTTGTCCAAATTTGGACCCATTTGCCCTTCCCCAAAGTAGAGGTTGCAATCACTACACACAGCACTCCCCAACCAACGCCTTTAATGTGAGAAAAAGAAAAAAGAAAAGAGACTACAGGTTGAAGAAGATGTTATCTTTGTGGTAGGTGGAAACAAAAGTACATGGGGAAGAAGGCAAGGGACTAAAAAATTGCTTTTTAGTGCTGATATGGCCACTGTCAGTGGCAATAGCCGGGAGGGGCAAAAGGGTCCTGAAATTTTAATGAATAGTAAAAAGCACTTCAAGTTGGTCGTTTTGAACTCTCAACTTCTTAGGTTTCAATACTCCAAAAAAGTGCTTTTTTTAGGTCATTTTCCCAAAAGAGGGCAAATAACTTTAAAAAAGCTCTTTTTTGGACTATGGACACTAAAGCAGTGGAGAGTTGAAAATGACCAAAATGAAGTGGTTTATGAAATTCCAAGGGTGGTCCCTAGTACAGCAACTTATGAGGAGGTAAAATTAGGTTGCTAACGAGTTTTAAAGTTTTGAAAACTTCTACCCCAATTTTGAAGATTAAGAGATCAAGAATGACAATGAAGCATACAAGTTAAATCCTAAGTGCAAATGCAAATTAAGAGCATGAGATAAGAGAGAGTGCACCCGAGATTTAAAGTGGTTCGGCCCTCAAACACACAAGGCCTACTCCACTCCACCAACCAAACCCGTTGATGGCTTCACTATTCGATCTTCTTAACTTCGACGAAGATCAATGCCGATTACAATTCTGAATGCCTTTAACCTAGGTGGCAATCTTCACCACGGAGAGTGGGCTCCGCTTCTCCGAACACTCACCCGAATACAATCTTGATAAAGAAAGAAAGAACAAAAAATAATCCCTCACAAGGGTTTACAAATTGTAGAAGATGTACAAATTTGAGCCTAATGATCCAAATCCTAAATTTAGAGGATGAGAGGCAAAAATAAGCTTCGATCACTCTTTGGATGTTCAAATGAAGTTTTTGAGTGTTAAGATTGTTAATTGGGAAGATTAGAATACCCATATATATAGGAAAACCCAATATGACCGTTTGAGGGGCATTGTCATAAATCTGGCAAAGTTCCCAACGGTCAAAAATCTTCTCGTTATAGTGGTCTCGGAGTTCCGAGAGAAATTCTAGGAGTTCCGAGAAATTCTTCAGAGTTCCGAAAATTTATCTCGGAGTTCCGGGAATGCAAACAGAAGTTGGAAAAATTCTACTGGACCAAATCTTGGATGGCGGTGACCTTTGGATCCCAATATGGAAGAAGTGACCTAAGCAACTTACTCACAAGTTCATCAGTAGGATAAGATTTACCAAGATTAGCTAATTCATTAGAAATTTTAGAAAATCGGGTATACATTTCGGAAATACTTTCATTTTGATCCATTCTAAACATTTCATATTTGCTCTTTAACAAGTTTATTTTGGAATCCTTGACTTGTGATGTTCCCTCAAAGGTGACGGCAAGTGTATCCCAAATAAGCTTGGCGGAATCAAAAAGAGCTACTCTATTAAACTCCTCCGTAGATAATGCGCAAAACAAAGAGTTTATAGATTTATAATTTAAATTTGCATGCCTTTTCTCTTCAACATTCCATTCTTCAAATGGCTTGGAAGGCAAAATGTATCCATTTTCAACAATATGCCAAAGTTCCACATCTATCGAAAGAAGATAGATGCGCATCCTTGTCTTCCAATGTCCATAGTTGGACCTATTAAAGAATGGAGGTCTAGTTGTGGAATGGCCTTCCGGAAGTCCGGTTCCATTTATATTTGCCATTTCACAAATAGAAAGTTGCCAAAGATCTTATGATCTTTCCCTTGTTGAAATTTTAAAAAAAATTTCCAAAGATTTTTAGAAAAGAAAATCTTTTTAAGAGCCTTTGCTCTAATACCAAGTGAAATTCCAAGGGTGGTCCCTAGTACAGCAACTTATGAGGAGGTAAAATTAGGTTGCTAACGAGTTTTAATCTTTTGAAAACTTCTACCCCAATTTTGAAGATTAAGAGATCAAGAATGACAATGAAGCATACAAGTTAAATCCTAAGTGCAAATGCAAATTAAGAGCATGAGATAAGAGAGAGTGCACCCGAGATTTAAAGTGGTTCGGTCCTCAAACACGCAAGGCCTACTCCACTCCACCAACCAAACCCGTTGATGGCCTCACTATTCGATCTTCTTAACTTCGGCGAGATCAATGCCGATTACAATTCCGAACGCTTTTAACCTAGGTGGCAATCTTCACCATGGAGAATGGGCTCTGCTTCTCCGAACACTCGCCCGAATACAATCTTGATAAAGAAAGAAAGAACAAAAAACAATCCCTCACAAGGGTTTACAAATTGTAGAAGAGGTACAAATTTGAGCCTATTGATCCAAATCCTAAATTTAGAAGATGAGAGGCATAAACAAGCTTTGATCACTCTTTGGATGTTCAAATGAAGTTTTTGAGTGTTATGATTGATGATTGGGAAGATTCGAATACCCATATATATAGAAAAACCCAATATGACCGTTTGACGGGCATTGTCGTAAATCTGGCAAAGTTCCCAACGGTCAAAAATCTTCCCGTTATAGTGGTCTCGGAGTTCCGAGAGAAATTCTCGGAGTTCCGAGAAATTCCTCGGAGTTCCGAGAATTTATCTCGGAGTTCCAGGAATGCAAACAGAAGTTGGAAAAATTCTACTTGACCAAATCTCGGAGCTCCGAGGATTTCTCGGAGTTCCGAGCTCGGAGCTCCGAGAATTCTCTCGGAGTTCCGAGAAGCCTAACAGCAGTAGATTTTCAATTCTGTTTCTTGGGCTTTCAACTTTACACCAAATTGGGATTGTTATGAGGGTTCCAAAGTGTTGGAACACCACAAAGACAATCACTTAAACATTTAGGGTGTGTGAGATTAACTTAATTTATGCCTTTCAAAAACCTAAACTAGGATTGGATCTTATACAATCTAATATGACTTTGATCTTCAATTGAGCTTCAAGTCATCATTCCAAGCCTTGGATCTCCGATATCTTTGGCCTTCATAATGTGGTCCAATGAGAGCTTCTTAGCCTCAATCCAAGCAATCTTGTCTTTAAGCAATTATGATCTACAACTTAAACAATCAAACACATTAGTGATTTAAATCACTTGTGTATTGAAATCATAAAAATAAGATGAGAATTGCCAAGATGGGAACCATTGGGCTTACAGTTTCCGTGTTGACAGCTTTCTTGGGACCCTTTTGCCCTTCTCCAAATTCGAATAAAGAGAGTGCCTTTCTCCAAATTCGGACCCTTTCGCCCTTCTCCAAAGTAGAGGTTGCAATCACTACACACAACACTCTCCTACCAAGGCCTTTAATGTGAGAAAAAGAAAAAAGAAAAAAGAAAAGAGACAACAAGTTGAAGAAGATGGTATCTTTGTGGTAGGTGGAAAGAAAAGGACATGAGGAAGGAGGCAATGGATTAAAAAATTGCTTTTTAGCACTGACATGACTACAGTCAGTGGCAATAGGCGGGAGGGCCAAAAGAGTCCTGAAATTTTAATGAACATTGAAAAGCAAGTCAAATTGGTCGTTTTGAACTCTCAACTTCTTAGGTGTCAATAGTCCAAAACAGAGCATTTTTCGGTCATTTTCCCAAAAAAAAGGCAAATGACCTAAAAAAAGCTCTTTTTTGGACTATTGACACTAAAGCAGTGGATAGTTGAAAATGACCAAAGTGAAGTGCTTTCACTATTCACAAGTTTTTTCGGACCCTTTTGCCCTTTTCCAAATTCGAATAAAACGAGTGCATTTCTCCAAATTCGGACCCTTTTGGCCTTCCCCAAAGTAGAGGTTGCAATCACTACACAGAGCACTCTCCAACCAATGCCTTTAATGTGAGAAAAGAAAAAAGAAAAGAGACTACAGGTTGAAGAAGATGGTATCTTTGTGGTAGGTGGAAAGGAAAGTACGTGAGGAACAAGGCAAGGGATTAAACAATTGCTTTTTAGTGCTGATATGACCACTATCATTGGCAATAGGCGGGAGGGGTAAACGGGTTCAGGAATTTTAAAGAACCGTGAAAAGCACTTCAAGTTGGTCGTTTTGAACTCTCAACTTCTTAGGTGTCAATAGTCCAAAACAAAGTTTTTTTAGCTCATTTTCCCAAAAGAGGGCAAATGACCTAAAAAAACACTTTTTTGCACTATTGACGCTAAAGTAGTGGAGAGTTGAAAATGACCAAAGTGAAGTGCTTTCACTGTTCACATCTTTTTTCATACCCTTTTGCCCTTCTCCAAATTCGAACAAAATGAGTGCCTTTCTCCAAATTTGGACCCTTTTGCCCTTCTCCAAAGTAGAGGTTGCAATCACTACACACAGTACTCTCCAACCAACGTCTTTAATGTGAGAAATAGAAAAAAGAAAAGAGACTACAGGTTGAAGAAGATGGTATCTTTGTGGTAGGTAAAAATGAAAGTACGTGGGGAAGAATGGAAGGGACTAAAAAATTGCTTTTTAGTGCTGATATGGCCACTGTCAATGGCAATAGGCGGAACGGGCAAAAGGGTCCTGAAATTTTAATGAACAGTGAAAAGCACTTCAAGATGGTCGTTTTGAACTCTTAACTTCTTAGGTTTCAATACTCCAAAAAAGTGCTTTTTTGGGTCATTATCCCAAAAGAGGGCAAATAACCTAAAAAACGCTCTTTTTGGACTATTAACACTAAAGCAGTGGAGAGTTGAAAATGACCAAAGTGAAGAGGTTTTCGTGTTCACAGCTTTTTTCGGACCCTTTTGCCCTTCTCCAAATTCGAATAAAGCGAGTGCCTTTCTCCAAATTCGGACCCTTTTGCCCTTCTCAAAAGTAGATGTTGCAATCACTACACACAACACTCTACCACCAATGCCTTTAATGTGAGAAAAAGAAAAAAGAAAAGACACTACAAGTTAAAGAAGATGGTATCTTTGTGGTAGGTGGAAAGAAAAGTACGTGGGGAAGAAGGCAAGGGATTAAAAAATTAGTTTTTAGCGATGATATGACCACTGTCAGTGGCAATAGGCGGGAGGGGCAAAAGGGTCCTGAAATTTTAATGAACAATGAAAAGCACTTCAAATTTGTCGTTTTGAACTCTCTCAACTTCTTAGGTGTCAATAGTCCAAAAAAGGGCTATTTTATGTCATTTTCCCAAAAAAAATGCAAATGACCTAAAAAAAGCTCTTTTTGGACTATTGACGCTAAAGCAGTGGAGAGTTGAAAATGACCAAAGTGAAGTGTTTTGACGGTTCACAGCTTTTTTTGGACCCTTTTGCCCTTCTCCAAATTCGAATAAAAAGAGTGCCTTTATCCAAATTCGGACCCTTTTGGCCTTCCCCAAAGTAGAGGTTGCAATCACTACACACAGCACTCTCCAACAAACGCTTTTAATCTGGGAATAGAAAAAAGAAAAGAGACTATAGGTTGAAGAAGATGGTATCTTTGTGGTAGGTGGAAAGGAAAGTACGTGGGGAACAAGGCAAGGGATTAAAAAATTACTTTTTAGTGCTGGTATGACCACAGTCAGTGGCAATAGGGGGCATGGGCAAAAGGGTCCTGGAATTTTAATGAACAGTGAAAAGCACTTCAAGTTGGTCGTTTTGAACTCTCAACTTCTTAGGTGTCAATAGTCTAAAACAAAGCTTTTTAGGTCATTTTCCCAAAAGAGGGCAAATGACCTAAAAAAAGCTCTTTTTTGCACTATTGACGCTAAAGTAGTAGAGATTTAAAAATGACCAAAATGAAGTGTTTTCATTGTTCATAGCTTTTTTCAGACCCTTTAGCCCTTCCGCAAATTCGAACAAAATGAGTGCCTTTCTCCAAATTTGGACCCTTTTGCCCTTCTCCAAAGTAGAGGTTGCAATCACTACACACAGCACTCTCCAACCAACGCCTTTAATGTGAGAAAAAGAAAAAAGAAAAGAGACTACAGGTTGAAGAAGATAGTATCTTTGTGGTAGGTGAAAACGAAAGTACGTGGGGAAGAATGAACGGGACTAAAAAATTGATTTTTAGTGCTGATATGGCCACTGTCAATGACAATAGGCGGGACGGGCAAAAGGGTCCGGAAATTTTAATGAACAGTGAAATGCACTTCAAGTTGGTCATTTTGAACTCTCAACTTCTTAGGTTTGAATACTCCAAAAAAGTGCTTTTTTAGGTTATTTTCCCAAATGAGGGCAAATAACTTAAAAAAAGCTCTTTTTGGACTACTAACACTAAAGAAGTGGAGAGTTGAAAATGACCAAAGTGAAGTGGTTTCTGTTTCACAGCTATTTTTAGACCCTTTTGTCCTTCTCCAAATTCGAATAAAGCGAGTGCCTTTCTCCAAATTCGGACCCTTTTGCCCTTCTCCAAAGTAGAGGTTGCAATGACTACACACAACACTCACCCACCAATGCCTTAATGTGAGAAAAAGAAAACAGAAAACAGACTACAGGTTGAAGAAGATGGTATCTTTGAGGTAGGTGGAAAGAAAAGTACGTGGGGCAGAAGGCAAGAGATTAAAAAATTGCTTTTTCGCGCTAATATGACCACTGTCAGTGGCAATATGCGGGAGGGGCAAATGGGTCCTGAAATTTTAATGAACAGTGGAAAGCTCTTCAAATTGGTCATTTTTAACTCTGAACTTCTTAGGTGTCAATAGTCCAAAAAAGAGCTTTTTTTAGGTCATTTTCCCAAAAAAAAGGCAAATGACCTAAAAAAAGTTCTTTTTGGGACTATTGACGCTAAAGCAGTGGAGAGTTGAAAATGACCAAAGTGAAGTGCTTTCACTGTTCACAGCTTTTTTCGGACCCTTTTGCCCTTCTTCAAATTCGAATAAAACGAGTGGCTTTCACTAGATTCGGACCCGTTTGCCCTTCCCCAAAGTAGAGGTTGCAATCACTGCGCACAGCACTCCCCAACCAACGCCTTTAATGTGAGAAAAAGAAAAAAGAAACGAGACTACAGGTTGAAGAAGATGGTATCTTTGTGGTAGGTGAAAATGAAAGTACGTAGGGAAGAAGGCAAGGGACTAAAAAATTACTTTTTAGTGCTGATATGGCCACTGTCAGTGGCAATAGGAGGGAGGGGAAAAAGGGCAGTATCCACTCGGACACTACAGTGGAAGTGTGTTGAATCAAGAACAGACAGTAACCCTGAAATTTTAATGAACAGTAAAAAGCACTTCAAGTTGGTCGTTTTGAACTCTCAACTTCTTAGGTTTCAATACTCCAAAATAGTGCTTTTTTTAAGTCATTTTTCCAAAAGAGGGCAAATAACTTAAAAAAAGCTCTTTTTGGACTATGGACACAAAAGCAGTGGAGAGTTGAAAATGACTAAAATGAAATGGTTTCCGTGTTCACAGCTTTCGTCGGACCCTTTTGTCGTTCTCAAAATTCGAACAAAGCAAGTGCTTTTCTCCAAATTCGGACCCTTTTGCCCTTCTCCAAAGTTGAGGTTGCAATCACTACACACAGCACTCTCCCACCAATGCCTTTAATGTGAGAAAAAGAAAAAAGAAAAGAGACTACATGTTGAAGAGGATGGTATCTTTGTGGTAGGTGGAAAGAAAAGTACGTGAGGAAGAAGGCAAGGGATTGAAAAATTACTTTTTTGTTCTGATAGGACCACTGTCAGTGGCAAGAGGCGGGAGGGGCAAAAGGTTCCTGAAATTTTAATGAACAGTGAAAAGCACTTCAAATTGGTCGTTTTCAACTCTCAACTTCTTCGGTTTCAATACTCCAGAAAAGTACGTTTTTTAGGACATTTTCCCAAAAGAGGGCAAATAACTTTAAAAAAGCTCTTTTTTGGACAATGGACACTAAAGCAGTGGAGAGTTGAAAATGACCAAAATGAAGTGGTTGCCGTGTTCACAGCTTTTTTCGGACCCTTTTGCCGTTCTCCAAATTCGAATAAAGCGAGTGTCTTTCTCCAAATTCGGTCCCTTTTGCCCTTCTTCAAAGTAGAGGTTGCAATCACTACACACAACACTCTCCCACCAATGCCTTTAATGTGAGAAAAAGAAAAAAGGAAAGGGACTACAGGTTGAAGAAGATGGTATCTTTTTTGTAGGTGGAAAGAAAAGTATGTGGGGAAGAAGGCAAGGGATTAAAAAATTGCTTTTTAGCGCTGATATGACCACTGTCCGTGGCAATAGGCGGGAGGGGCAAAAGGTTCCTGAAATTTTAATGAACAGTGAACAGCACTTCAAATTGGTCGTTTTGAACTCTCAACTTCTTAGGTGTCAATAGTCCAAAAAAGTGCTTTTTTTAGGTCATTTCCCCAAAAAAAAGGCAAATGACCTAAAAAAATCTCTTTTTTGGACTATTGACGCTAAAGCAGTGGAGAGTTGAAAATGACCAAACTGAAGTGCTTTCATTGTTCACGGCTTTCTTCGGCCCTTTTGCCCTTTTCCAAATTCGAAAAAAAGAGTGCCTTTCTCCAAATTCGGACCCTTTTGGCCTTCCCCAAAGTAAAGGTTACAATCACTACACACAGCACACTCCAACCAACGCCTTTAATATGAGAAAAGAAAAAAGAAAAGAGACTACAGGTTGAAGAAGATGGTATCTTTGTGGTAGGTGGAAAGGAAAGTATGTGGGGAACAAGGCAAGGGACTAAAAAATTCCTTTTTAGTGCGGATATGACCACTGTCAGTGGCAATAGGCAGGAGGGGAAAAAGGGTCCTGGAATTTTAATGAACCGTGAAAAGCACTTCAAGTTGGTCATTTTGAACTCTCAACTTCTTAGGTGTCACTAGTCCAAAACAAAGCTTTTTTATGTCATTTTCCCAAAAGAGGGCAAATGACCTAAAAAAAGCTCTTTTTTCACTATTGACGCTAAAGTAGTGGAGAGTTGAAAATGACCAAAGTGAAGTGCTTTCACTGTTCACATCTTTTTTCAGACCCTTTTGCCCTTCTCCAAATTCGAACAAAATGAGTGCCTTTCTCCAAATTTGGACCCTTTTGCCCTTCTCGAAAGTACATGTTGCAATCACTACACACAGCACTCTCCAGCTAACGCCTTTAATGTGAGAAAAAGAAAAACGAAAAGTGACTACAGAAGATGGTATCTTTGTGGTAGGTAAAAACGAAAGTACGTGGGGAAGAATGCAAGGGACTAAAAAATTACTTTTTAGTGCTGATATGGCCACTGTCAATGGAAATAGGCGGGATGGGCAAAAGGGTCATGAAATCTTAATGAACAGTGAAAAGCACTTCAGGATGGTCGTTCTGAACTCTCAACTTCCTACATTTCAATACTCCAAAAAAGTGCTTTTTTTAGGTCATTTTCCCAAAAGAGGGCAAATAACCTAAAAAAAGCTCTTTTTTGGACTACTGACACTAAAGCAGGGGAGAGTTGAAAATGACCAAAGTGAAAGAGTTTACGTGTTCACAGCTTTTTTCGGACCATTTTGCCCTTCTCCAAATTCAAATAAAGCGAGTGCCTTTCTCCAAATTCGAACCCTTTTGCCCTTCTCCAAAGTAGATATTGCATTCACTACACACAGCACTCTACCACCAATGCCTTCAATGTGCGAAAAAGAAAAAAGAAAAGACACTACAGGTTGAAGAAGATGTTATCTTTGTGGTAGGTGAAAACGAAAGTAAGTGGGGAAGAAGGCAAGGGACTAAAAAATTGCTTTTTAGTGCTGATATGGCCACTGTCATTGGCAAAAGCTAGGAGGAGCAAAAGGGTCCTAAAAATTTAATGAACCGTAAAAAGCACTTCAAGTTGGTCGTTTCGAACTCTCAACTTCTTAGGTTTCAATACTCCAAAAAAGTGCTTTTTTTAGGTCATTTTCCCAAAAGAGGGCAAATAACTTTAAAAAATCTCTTTTTGGACTATGGACACTAAAGCAGTCGGGAGTTGAAAATGACCAAAATGAAGTGGTTTCCTTGTTCCCAGCTTTTTTCGGACCCTTTTGCCGTTCTCCCAATTCGAATAAAGTGAGTGCCTTTCTCCAAATTCGGACCCTTTTGACCCTCTCCAAAGTAGAGGTTGCAATCACTACACACAACACTCTCCCACCAATGCCTTTAATGTGAGAAAAAGAAAAAAGAAAAGAGACTACAGGTTGAAGAAGATGGTATCTTTGTGGTAGGTGGAAAGAAAAGTATGTGGGGAAGAAGGCAAGGGATTAAAAAATTACTTTTTAGCGCTGATATGACCACTGTTAGTGGCAATAGGCGGGAGGGGCAAAAGGTTCCTGAAATTTTAATAAACAGTGAAAAGCATTTCAAACTGGTCGTTTCGAACTCTCAACTTCTTAGGTGTCAATAGTCCAAAAAAGAGCTTTTTTTAGGTCATTTTCCCAAAAAAAAGGCAAATGACCTAAAAAAAACCTCTTTTTTGGACTATTGACGCTAAAGCAGTGGAGAGTTGAAAATGACCAAAGTGAAGTGCTTTCACTGTTCATGGTTTTCTTCGGACCCTTTTGCCCTTTCCCAAATTCGAATAAAACGATTGCCTTGCTGCAAATTCGGACCCTTTTGGCCTTCCCCAAAGTAGAGGTTGCAATCACTACACACAGCACACTCCAACCAACGCCTTTAATGATAGAAAAGAAAAAAGAAAAGAGACTATAGGTTGAAGAAGATGGTATCTTTATGGTAGGTGGAAAGAAAAGTACGTGCGGAAGAAGGCAAGGGATTAAAAAATTGCTTTTTAGCGATGATATAACCACTGTCAGTGGCAATAGGCGGGAGGGGCAAAAGGTTACTGAAATTTTAATGAACGAAGCAAAGCACTTCAAATTGGTCATTTTGAACTCTCAACTTCTTAGGTGTGAATAGTCCAAAAAAGAGCTTTTTTTAGGTCATTTTCCCAAAAAAAAGGCAAACTACCTAAATAAACCTCTTTTTTGGACTATTGACGCTATAGCAGTGGAGAGTTGAAAATGACCAAAGTGAAGTGCTTTCACTGTTCACGGCTTTCTTCGGACCCTTTTGTCCTTTTCCAAATTCGAATAAAACGAGTGCTTTTCTCCAAATTCGGACCCTTTTGGCCTTCCCCAAAGTAGAGGTTGCAATCACTACACACAGCACACTCCAACCAACGCCTTTGTGGTAGGTAAAAACAAAAGTACGTGGGGAAGAATGCAAGGGAATAAAAAATTGCTTTTTAGTGCTGATATGGCCACTGTCAATGGCAATAGGCGGGATGGGCAAAAGGGTCCTGAAATTTTAATGAACAGTGAAAACAACTTCAAGATGGTCGTTTTCAACTATCAATTTCTTAGGTTTCAATACTCCAAAAAAGTGCTTTTTTTAGGTCATTTTCCCAAAAGAGGGCAAATAACCTAAAAAGCTCATTTTGGACTATTGACACTAAAGCAGTGGAGAGTTGCAAATGACCAAAGTGAAGGGGTTTCCGTGTTCACACCTTTTTTCCGACACTTTTGCCCTTCTCCAAATTCGAATAAAGTGATTGCCTTTCTCCAAATTCGGACCCTTTTGTCCTTCTCCAAAGTAGAGATTGCAATCCCTACACACAGCACTCTACCACCAATGCCTTTAATGTGAGAAAAAGAAAAAAGAAAAGAGACTACAGGTAAAAGAATATCTTATCTTTGTGGTAGGTGAAAACGAAAGTACGTGGGGAAGAAGGCAAGGGTCTAAAAAGTTGCCTTTTAGTGCTGGTATGGCCACTGTCATTGGCAATAGCCGGGAGGGGCAAAAGGGTCCTGAAATTTTAATGAACAGTAAAAAGCACTTCAAGTTGGTCGTTTTGAACTCTCAACTTCGTAGGTTTCAATACTCCAAAAAAGTGCTTTTTAGTTCATTTTCCCAAAAGAGGGCAAATAACTTAAAAAAAGCTCTTTTTTGGACTATGGACACTAAAGCAGTGGAGAGTTGACAACGACCAAAATGAAGTGGTTTCCGTGTTCACAGCTTTTTTCGGACCCTTTTGCCGTTCTCCAAATTCGAATAAAGCGAGTGCCTTTCTCCAAATTCGGACCCTTTTGCCCTTCTCCAAAGTAGATGTTGCAATCACTACACACAACACTCTACCACCAATGCCTTTAATGTGAGAAAAAGGAAAAAGAAAAGAGACTACAGGTTGAAGAAGATGGTATCTTTGAGGTAGGTGGAGAGAAAAGTACGTGGGGCAGAAGGCAAGGGATTCAAAAATTGCTGTTTACCGCTGATATGACCACTGTCAGTGGCAATAGGAGGGAGAGGCTAAAAGGTCCTGAAATTTTAATGAACAGTGAAAAGTACTTCATATTGGTCCTTTTGAACCCTCAACTTCTTAGGTGTTAATAGTCCAAAAAAGAGCTTTTTTTAGTCCATTTTCCAAAAAAAAAGGTAAATGACCTAAAAAAAGCTCTTTGTGGGACTATTGCCGCTAAAGCAGTTGAGAGTTCAAAATAACCAAAGTGAAGTGCTATCACTGTTCACAGCTTTTTCGGACCCTTTTGCCCTTCTCCAAATTCAAATAAAACGAGTGTCTTTCACCAAATTCGGACCCGTTTGCCCTTCCCCAAAGTAGAGGTTGCAATCACTACACACAGCACTCCCCAACCAACGCCTTTAATGTGAGAAAAAGAAAAAAGAAAAGAGACTACAGGTTGAAGAAGATGTTATCTTTGTGGTAGGTCAATACGAAAGTTCATGGGGAAGAAGGGAAGGGACTAAAAAATTGCTTTTTAGTGCTGATATGGCCAGTTTCAGTGGCAATAGCCGGGAGGGGGAAAAGGGTCCTGAAATTTTAATGAACAGTAAAAACCACTTCAAGTTGGTCGTTTTGAACTCTCAACATCTTAGGTTTTAATACTCCAAAAAAGTGCTTTTTTTAGGTCATTTTCCCAAAAGCAGGCCAATAATGTAAAAAAAGCTCTTTTTTGGACCATTTACACTAAAGCAGTGGAGAGTTGAGAATGACCAAAGTGAAGTGGTTTCCGTGTTCACGGCTATTTTCGGACCCTTTTGCCCTTCTCCAAAGTAGAGGGGGCAATCACTACACACAACACTCTCCCACCAATGCCTTTAATGTGAGAAAAAGAAAAAACACTACATGTTGAAGAAGATGGTATCTTTGTGGTAGGTGGAAAGAAAAGTACGTGGGGAAGAAGGCAAGGGATTAAAAATGACTTTCTGGCGCTAATATGACCACTGTCAGTGGCAATAGGCGAGACGGGCAAAAGGGTCCTGAAATTATAATGAACAGTGAAAAGCACTTCAAATTGGTCGTTTGAACTCTCAACTTCTTAGGTGTCAATAGTCCAGTGGAGAGTTGAAAATGACCAAAGTGAAATGCTTTCACTGTTCACAGCTTCTTTCGGACCCTTTTGCCCCTTTCCAAATTCGAATAAAACGAGTGCCTTTCTCCAAATTCGGACACTTTTGGCCTTCCCCAAATAAGAGGTTGCTATCACTACACACAGCACTCTCAAACCAACTTCTTTGATGTGACAAAAGAAAAATGAAAAGAGACTACAAGTTGAAGAAGATAGTATCTTTGTGGTAGGTGGAAAGGAAAGTACGTGGGGAACAAGGCAAGGGATTAAAAAATTGCTTTTTAGTGCTGATATGACCACTGTCAGTGCCAATAGGCTGGAGGGGAAAAAGGGTCCTGGAATTTTTATGATCCGTGAAAAGTACTTCAAGTTGGTCGTTTTGAACTCTCAACTTCTTAGGTGTGAATAGTCCAAAACAAAGCATTTCTAGGTCATTTTCCCAAAAGAGGGCAAATGACCTAAAAAAAGTTTTTTTTGCACCGTTGACGCTAAAGTAGTAGAGAATTGAAAATGACCAAAGTGAAGTGCTTTCACTGTTCACATCTTTTTTCAGACCCTTTTGCCCTTCTCCAAATTCGAACAAAATGAGTGCCTTTCTCCAAATTTGGACTCTTTTGCCCTTCTCCAAAGTAGAGATTGCAATCGCTACACACAGCACTCTCCAACCAACGCCTTTAATGTGAGAAAAAGAAAAAAGAAAAGAGACTACAGGTTGAAGAAGAAGGTTTCTTTGTGGTAGGTAAAAACGAAAGTGCGTGGGCTAGAATTCAAGGGACTAAAAATTGCTTTTTAGTGCTGATATTGCCACTGTCAGTGGCAATAGGCGGGACGGACAAAAGAGTCCTGAAATTTTAATGAACAGTGAAAACCACTTCAAGTTATTCGTTTTGAACTCTCAACTTCTTAGCTTTCAATACTCCAAAAAAGTGCTTCTTTTAGGTCATTTTCCGAAAAGAGGGTAAATAACCTAAAAAAAGCTCTGTTTTGGACTATTGACACTAAAGCAGTGGAGAGTTGAAAATGACCAAAGTGAAGTGGTTTCCGTGTTCACAGCTTTTTTCGGACCCTTTTGCCCTTCTCCAAATTCGAACAAAATGAGTGCCTTTCTCAAAATTTGAACCCTTTTGCCCTCCGTCAAAGTAGAGGTTGCAATCACTACACACAGCACTCTCCAACAACGCCTTTAATGTGAGAAAAAGAAAAAAGAAAAGAGACTACAAGTTGAAGAAGATGGTATCTTTGCCGTAGGTAAAAACGAAAGTACGTGGGGAAGAATGCACGGGACCAAAAAATTGCTTTTTAGTGCTGATATTGCCACTGTCAGTGGCAATAAGCGGGAGGGGGAAAAGAGTCCTGCATTTTCAATGAACATTGAAAAACACTTCAAATTGGTTGTTTTGAACTCTCAACTTCTTAGGTGATTATAGTCCAAAAAAGAGCTTTTTTTAGGTC
The DNA here is from genome assembly GCF_043159265.1 of Tasmannia lanceolata. Classification (NCBI taxonomy): domain Eukaryota; kingdom Viridiplantae; phylum Streptophyta; class Magnoliopsida; order Canellales; family Winteraceae; genus Tasmannia; species Tasmannia lanceolata. Next base: position 6,116,105 of record NW_027518701.1, on the reverse strand, counting down.
ATTTTCCAAAAAAAAAGACAAATGACCTAAAAAAATCTCTTTTTTGGACTATTGACGCTAAAGCAGCAGAGAGTTGAAAATGGCCAAAGTGAAATGCTTTCAATGTTCACGGCTTTCTTCGGACCCTTTTGGCCTTTTCCAAATTAGAATAAAACAAATGCCTTTCTCCAAATTCGGACCCTTTTGGCCTTCTCCAAAGTAGAGGTTGCAATCACTACACACAGCACTCTCCAACCAACACCTTTAATGTAAGAAAAGAAAAAAGAAAAGAGACTATAGGTTGAAGAAGATGGTATCTTTGTGGTAGGTGGAAAGGAAAGTACGTGGGGAACAAGTCAAGAGACTAAGAAATTGCTTTTTAGTGCTGATATGACCACTGTCAGTGGCAATAGGCGGGAGCGGCAAAAGGGTCCTGGAATTTTAATGACCCGTGAAAAGCACTTTAAGTGCGTCGTTTTGAACTCTCAACTTCTTAGGTGTTAATAGTCCAAAACAAAGCTTTTTTTGCTCATTTTCCCAAAAGAGGGCAAATGACCTAAAAAAAGCTCTTTTTTGCACTATTGACCCTAAAGTAGTGGAGAGTTGAAAATGACCAAAGTGAAGTGCTTTCACTGTTCACATCTTTTTTCAGACCCTTTTGCCCTTCTCCAAATTCGATTAAAAATGAGTGCCTTTCTCCAAATTTGGACCCTTTTGCCCTTCCCCAAAGTACACGTTGCAATCACTACACACAGCACTCTCCAACCGACGCCTTTAATGTGGGAAAAAGAAAAAAGAAAAGAGACTACAGGTTGAAGAAGATGGTATCTTTGTGGTAGGTAAAAACGAAAGTACGTGAGGAAGAATGCAAGGGAATAAAAAATTAATTTTTAGTGCTGATATGCCCACTGTCACTGGCAATAGGTGGGAGGGGCAAAGGGGTCCTGAAATCTTAATGAACAGTGAAAAGCACTTCAAGTTGGTCGTTTTGAACTCTCAACTTCTTAGGTTTCAATACTCCAAAAAAGTGCTTTTTTAGGTCATTTTCTCAAAAAAGGGCAAATAACCTAAAAAAGGCTCTTTTTGGACTATTGATACTAAAGCAGTGGAGAGTTGAAAATGACCAAAGTGAACGGGTTTCCGTGTTCACAGTTTTTTTCGTACCCTTTTGCTCTTCTCCAAATTCGAATAAAGCGAGTGCCTTTCTCCAAATTCGGACCCTTTTGCCCTTCTCCAAAGTAGAGATTGCAATCACTACACACAGCACTCTCCAACCAACGCCTTTAATGTGAGAAAAAGAAAAAAGAAAAGAGACTACAGGTTGAAGAAGATGGTAACTTTGTGTTAGGTAAAAACGAAAGTACGTGGGGAAGAATGCAAGGGACTAAAAAATTGCTTTTTAGTGCTGATATTGCCACTGTCAGTGGCAATAGGCGGGAGGGGCAAAAGAGTCCTGCAATTTTAATGAACATTGAAAAACACTTCAAATGGGTCGTTTTGAACTCTCAACTTCTTAGGTGTCAATAGTCCAAAAAAGAGGTTTTTTTAGGTCATTTTCCCAAAAAAAAGGCAAATGACCTAAAAAAATCTCTTTTTTGGACTATTGACGCCAAAGCAGCGGAGAGTTGAAAATGACCATAGTGAAGTGCTTTCATTGTTCACGGCTTTCTTCGGACTCTTTTGCCCTTTTCCAAATTCGAATAAAACGAGTCCCTTTCTCCAAATTCGGACCCTTTTGGCCTTCCCCAAAGTAGAGGTTGCAATCACTACACACAGCACACTCCAACCAACGCCTTTAATGTGAGAAAATGAAAAATTAAAGAGACTACAGGTTGAAGAAGATGGTATCTTTGTGGTAGGTGGAAAGGAAAGTACGTGGGGAACAAGGCAAGAGACTAAAAAATTGCTTTTTAGTGCCGATATGATCACTTGCAGTGGCAATAGGCGGGAGGGGCAAAAGGGTCCTGGAATTTTAATGAACCGTCAAAAGCACTTCAAGTGGGTCGTTTTGAACTCTGAACTTTTTAGGTGTCAATAGTCCAAAACAAAGCTTTTGTAGGTCATTTTGCCAAAAGAGGGCAAATGACCTAAAAAAAGCTCTTTTTTGCACTATTGACCTTAAAGTAGTGGAGAGTTGAAAATGACCAAAGTGAAGTGCTTTCACTGTTCACATCTTTTTTCAGACCCTTTTGCCCTTCTCCAAATTCGATTAAAAATGAGTGCCTTTCTCCAAATTTGGACCCTTTTGCCCTTCTCCAAAGTACAGGTTGCAATCACTACACACAGCACTCTCCAACCGACGCCTTTAGTGTGGGAAAAAGAAAAAAGAAAAGAGACTACAGGTTGAAGAAGATGGTATCTTTGTGGTAGGTAAAAACGAAAGTACGTGAGGAAGAATGCAAGGGAATAAAAAATTTATTTTTAGTGCTGATATGCCCACTGTCACTGGCAATAGGCGGGAGGGGCAAAAGGGTCCTGAAATCTTAATGAACAGTGAAAAGCACTTCAAGATGGTCATTTTGAACTCTCAACTTCTTAGATTTCAATACTCCAAAAAAGTGCTTTTTTAGGTCATTTTCCCAAAAAAGGGCAAATAACCTAAAAAAAGCTCTTTTTGGACTATTGACACTAAAGCAGTGGAGAGTTGAAAATGACCAAAGTGAAAGGGTTTCCGTGTTCACAGTTTTTTTTGTAGCCTTTTGCTCTTCTCCAAATTCGAATAAAGCGAGTGCCTTTCTCCAAATCCGGACCCTTTTGCCCTTCTCCAAAGTAGAGATTGCAATCACTACACACAGCACTCTCCAACCAACGCCTTTAATGTGACAAAAAGAAAAAAGAAAAGAGACTACGGGTTGAAGAAGATGGTAACTTTGTGTTAGGTAAAAAGAAATTGCTTTTTAGTGCTGATATTACCACTGTAAGTGGCAATAGGCGGGAGGGGCAAAAGAGTCTTGCAATTTTAATGAACATTGAAAAACACTTCAAATGGGTCGTTTTGAACTCTCAACTTCTTAGGTGTCAATAGTCCAAAAAAGAGCTTTTTTTAGGTCATTTTCCCAAAAAAAAGGCAAATGACCTAAAAAATCTCTTTTTTGGACTATTGACGCCAAAGTAGCGGAGAGTTAAAAATGACCATAGTGTAGTGCTTTCATTGTTCACGGCTTTCTTCGGACTCTTTTGCCCTTTTCCAAATTCGAATAAAACGAGTGCATTTCTCCAAATTCCGACCCTTTTGGCCTTCCCCAAAGTAGAGGTTGCAATCACTACACACAGCACACTCCAACCAATGCCTTTAATGTGAGAAAATAAAAAAGAAAAGAGACTACAGGTTGAAGAAGATGGTATCTTTGTGGTAGGTGGAAAGGAAAGTACGTGGGGAACAAGGCAAGAAACTAAAAAATTGCTTTTTAGTGCTGATATGACCACTGGCAGTGGCAATAGGCGGGAGAGGCAAAAGGGTCCTGGAATTTTAATGGACCGTGAAAAGCACTTCAAGTGGGTCGTTTTGAACTCTGAACTTTTTAGGTGTCAATAGTCCAAAACAAAGCTTTTTTAGGTCATTTTGCCAAAAGAGGGCAAATGACCTAAAAAAAGCTCTTTTTCAAACTATTGACGCTAAAGTAGTGGAGAGTTGAAAATGACCAAAGTGAAGTGCTTTCACTGTTCACATCTTTTTTCAGAGCCTATTGCCCTTCTCCAAATTCGATTAAAAATAAGTGCCTTTCTAAAAATTTGGACCCTTTTGCCCTTCTCCAAAGTACAGGTTGCAATCACTACACACAGCACTCTCCAACCAACGTCTTTAATGTGACAAAAAGAAAAAAGAAAAGAGACTACAGGTTGAAGAAGATGGTATCTTTGTGGTAGGTAAAAACGAAAGTACGTGGGGAAGAATGCAAGGGAATAAAAAATTGCTTTTTAGTGCTGATATGGCCACTGTCAATGGCAATAGGCAGGAAGGGCAAAAGGGTCCTGAAATCATAATGAACCGTGAAAAGCACTTCAAGATGGTCGTTTTGAACTCTCAACTTCTTAAGTTTGAATACTCCCAAAAAGTGTTTTTTTAGGTTATTTTTCCGAAAAAGGGCAAATAACCTAAAAAAAGCTATATTTTGGACTATTGACACTAAAGCAGTGGAGAGTTGAAAATGACGAAAGTGAAAGGGTTTCCGTGTTCACAGCTTTTTTCGGACCCTTTTGCTCTTCCCCAAATTCGAATAAAGCGAGTGCCTTTCTCCAAATCCGGACCCTTTAGCCCTTCTCCAAAGTAGAGATTGCGATCACTACACACAGCACTCTACCACCAATGCCTTCAATGTGAGGAAAAGAAAAAAGAAAAGAGACTACAGGTTGAAGAAGATGTTATCTTTGTGGTACATGAAAACGAAAGTACGTGGGGAAGAAGGTAAGGGACTAAAAAATTGTTTTTTAGTGCTGATATGGCCACTGTCAATGGCAATAGCTGGGAGGGGCAAAAGGGTCCTAAAATTTTAATGAAGCGTAAAAAGTACATCAAGTTGGTCGTTTTGAACTCTCAACTTCTTAGGTTTCAATACTCCAAAAAAGTGCTTTTGTTAGGTCATTTTCCCAAAAGAGGGCAAATAACTTAAAAAAAGCTTTTTTTGGACTCTGGACACTAAAGCCGTGTGAGTTGAAAATGACCAAAATGAAGTGGTTTCCGTGTTCGCAGCTTTTTTTGGACCCTTTTTTCGTCCTCCAAATTCGAATAAAGCGAGTGCCTTTCTCCAAATTCGGACCCTTTTGCCCTTCTCCAAAGTAGAGGTTGCAATCACTATACACAACACTATCCCACCAATGCCTTTAATGTGAGAAAAAGAAAAAAGAAAAGAGACTACAAGTTGAAGAAGATGGTATCTTTGTGGTAGGTGGAAAGAAAAGTACGTGGGGAAGAAGGCAAGGGATAAAAAATTGCTTTTTAGCGCTGATATGACCACTGTCAGTGGCAATAGGCGTGAGGGGCAAAAGGTTCTTGAAATTTTAATGAACAGTGAAAAGCATTTCAAATTGGTCGTTTTTAACTCTCAAATTCTTAGGTGTCAATAGTCCGAAAAAGAGCTTTTTTTAGGGCATTTTCCCAAAAAAAAGGCAAATGACCTAAAAATACCTCATTTTTGGACTATTGACGCTAAAGCAGTGGAGAGGTGAAAATGACCAAAGTGAAGTGCTTTCACTGTTCACGGCTTTCTTGGGACCCTTTTGCCATTTCCCAAATTCGAATAAAACGAGTGTCTTTCTCCAAATTCGGACCCTTTTGGCCTTCCCCAAAGTAGAGGTTGTAATCACTACTCACAGCACACTCCAACCAACGCCTTTAATGTGAGAGAAGAAAAAAGAAAAGAGATTATAGGTTGAAGAAGATGGTATCTTTGTGGTAGGTGGAAAGAAAATACGTGGGGAAGAAGGCAAGGGATTAAAAAATTACTTTTTAGCGATGATATGACCACTGTCAGTGCCAATAGGCGGGAGGGGCAAAAGGTTCCTGAAATTTTAATGAACAGAGAAAAGCACTTCAAATTGGTCGTTTTGAACTCTCAACTTCTTAGGTGTCAATAGTCCAAAAAAGAGCTTTTTTAGGTCATTTTCCCAAAAAAAAGGCAAATGACCTAAATAAACCTCTTTTTTGGACTATTGACGCTAAAGCAGCGGAGAGTTTAAAATGACCAAAGTGAAGTGCTTTCACTGTTCACGGCTTTCTTTGGACCCTTTTGCCCTTTTTCAAATTCGAATAAAACGAGTGTCTTTCTCCAAATTCGGACCCTTTTCGCCTTTCCCAATGTAGAGGTTGCAATCACTACACACAGCACACTCCAACCAACGCCTTCAATGTTAGAAAAGAAAAAAGAAAAGAGACTATAGGTTGAAGAAGATGGTATCTTTGTGGTAGTTTAGACACCCCCATTTTCCTACGCATTAAAAAGCAAAAGATTCGGCAGTATGATCGAGTTTTGAATCCGTATTCAGCATTAGATTAGGCATTCATGCATTTTAGGGTAGATTTCATTTCATTATGGGAGTTTTGAAGTTGATTCGCGATCCTGAAGGTCTCTAGGAGGTTCCTTTGGCCTCTGGAAGATGAAAGTTCAAGTTTCCAACCAAATGAAAAAATCTGCTATTTTTAGAATTTTCAGGGTTTCCCTCATTTTTGCCTATTTTGCACTGCAGGGGTATTTTGGTCATTCCCGATGTGTCTCGTTTGACCCCCGAGTTATATTTGAGAAATCTTGAGTGATTTTACAAATTTTGAAAAAGCTGCTATTTTTAGAAACTCAGGGGGCTTCCACATTTTCATCATCTTATGGATTTTTCAATCATTTCTCATATGTCTAAAACCATCTCGAGGGTACGGCTGATGGATTATGTGTAATTTCGTAAGTTTTGGGAAACCTGCTAAATTTAGATCTCTCAAGATTTTCTTAGTCTTGCATTTCGGGGGTATTTTAGACATTTCCAAACATATCATATTTGGTCCCTAAATTATGTCTAAGAAATCTTGAGTCCGTTCATAAATTTTTGCTTTTTTTAGAATTTCTCAGGGTTTTCCCTAGTCTCGCCAAATTCTACCACCTCGGGGTAATTTGGTCTTTTCCTGTGTATTTCTTCTGATCCCCGAAATATGTCTGAGAGATTATGAATGATTTCCTGAATTTTGGAAAACCTGCTAAATTTAGAATTTCTCAGGATTTTCGCTTAATTTGGAAATTCTAAGTGTTGAGGGCATTTTGGGTATTTTCTGGGGATACCAAATGATTCTGTTTAATATTGCTCACCGAAAGGACCTAATTTTAAAAGTTTCTATTTTTGAAGTTTGACCACAAAGACTTTCCATTTTTAATTTTTTCCTTTAGGGGTGGACCAATCTGAGGGTATTTTGGTCGCATTTGGATGTCTAACAGTCAAGTAGGGGCATTTTTGTCCGAAAAGATATTTCCCAAAAAGATGGTCCGATCATGTGTGAGGGATGCACCATAAATGTTTGGTCCATATATAGAATGTTGAATTTAGAAAGATTTTATTGGTTTTTTACGGAAAAACCCGAAACCCGTGTGAAATGGCCCATTGGGCTAAAGCCCGCAAAGATAGAGCTCATGTGGGTTCACCCATATGGGTCAACCACCATGGTGGGCGGCCCACATGGTTGACCCACATGAGTTGAGCAACCCAACCTTGATGATGTCACAATGGTGACATCATATTTGTTAAAAGAAAAATAAAAAGAATAAAAATGAAAAGAAGGAAAGAAGAAAAAGATGAATGATTGCTTTAAAAGGTTTTCTTCCAAAGAAGCAATGTAGAATGAGAATAACATGTCTTGGTTGACAAGAAATTAAGATTGGAATCAAATCCAATTTGGAAACAAGAAAGAAAGAAAGCAAGAAGGGAAAATTAGAAACAAGCCAAAAAGGGAGCTCTCACATTGGAAATTACTATTTCTCTCTTAACCCTAACTTTTTTTGTATAAATATCAAAGCAAACAATCCAAAAAAAGAGGAAAAAAATCCAAATTCGTCCATTTTCTCTCTCCTCCCAAGAAAAAAAAAATTTCTCTCTTGAAGTGTGTTCATATCTCTCAAGTGTTCTTCACAAAAGAAATTCTTGAATTCCTTTTTCTTCTTCGACAAATCGCATATCAAGGATCTTTGGGGTGTTCTTTGGGTCTTCTTCATCATATAAAAGGGTGCGACAAAGCGTATACCTCGGATCTACGCACCCTAGAGACAAGGAGTGCGATCAACGGTAGGATCTTTATCTTTGTAATATCAAAAGTAGAAAAGCATGCTGGGGTTTTACTTTTGGTAGATCAAATCAATGAATTTTTCCTTGAAATTTCAGTATGTTATAATATAGATTATAAGTTTTCAAAATTCAAAATTTCACCAAAAAATTAAACTTCCTCCATTCAATAATGATTTTCTTTCGTTTTTTATTCAATATGGATTTCAATCAGATTATCAAAGCAAGTGTTAGAAAACGTGGGTTTCTTTAAAAAAATGATATTTTTTGGGATTTTTATAAAATAAAATAATTCTGGAAACTTAATTTCCAACCGTGGTTCGGCCGTTTTATTTTTCATTCTATTTTTCAAAGAATAACCCCGAAAAGGGTTATTTCTTAATGAATGGAGCCAAAAGTATATCAAATCATGTTCAAATTTAGTGAAAGTTTGTTTCTACTAGTTTTACAAGGTTTTTAAATGACCCAAAAATTTTCATCTTTTTTGGAGTTTGTTTAATTGGATTATTAATTATTTTAAATTTTGGCTATTTTTAATAAATACCAAATCACTTTAAAAATTGATGAAACTTTCCAGAATTAAAGTCTAATAATAAATGAAAGTTTTCATTAAAAATATTTCAAAAAATATATGGTTTTTACTGTTTTATAATCGCTTCCCCGTTTTACGTGCCATAATTCTTTTTCTTATTAAATTAATATATTTTCAAAATTTTTCTTTACAAACCAGTAACTTTGGTTACTGGAATGTTAGAGAAATATTTTCAACCAATTTTGCAAAGATTTGATAAGGTTTTACAATTTATTTTTATAAACGGGTTTTAACGCCTAGGAAGCAAATTGATCTCTTATATTCAAAAACCAATTTTATGGAGGAGATTTAAGTTTTAAGTTTTGAAATTTTGATAATAAATTCTATAATCTATTATATATCTTCTGGAATTTTTCATTTGATTTTAGGATACCATTAGGTTTGCTTTTTAAGTAATGTTTTGGTTTTATCTGATTTTTGTGTGAATTTAAATGGGCATCAAATCATCATAAAAATTCATAAAAGTCATACAATAGTCTAATCTCATGATTATACTGTAAGAGTTTAAGTTGATATAGGTTACTGTGTTAATCTATAATCTGATTTGAATTTTGAAAAATCGGACATTGATATCTAATCTTAATGATAATTCATGCCAATTTTTCAGTAAGCTTTAATCATCTATATCTTTATTCTGTAAAAGTTTGGATTAATTTAAAAGTGATATGATATAGCTTACTGTGTTAATCCATAATCTGATTTGGATTTTGAAAAATCGGAAATTAATAGCAACTTAATATAAAAATCTATGAAATTTTTCCAGTAAGCTATATTCATTCCTATCTTGTTACTGTAGAAATTTCAATTTATTTCAAATTTTTTTGCAATGAGTTCATTTGTAAAATCATTCATGTGATCTGAAATTGATAAAATCTATTAAAAATTGAAATTAACCAACATCATTATGAAAACTTCCATGGAACCTTAAATTTATGTCACGTATTCATTCCTTAAGCCGCTGAAACAGAAATCTTAGGAGTCTTAGATTTCCCTTGTAAAATGGCCATGCTAGGATAATTTAGATGCCGAGATCGCATCCATAATCGTATCCCAATTGCAATTGATCCTTGACAATTTGAGTATTTAAATTATAGCATATTATTGGCTCCGAGGTCTACTGTCCACGGAAATCCTGAGAAATATGGCAGGCAATAAGGTGCTATAACTTAAGTATTAAATTGCGAAAGGGAAGAGCGCACGATTCCCTTCCATGGATGCAATTCAAGGCTGAAGCTTGCGAACCATAGAGCCTTTGGTATTCCTTAGATGTTTAGGAACCGAAAATCCTTGAAATCTGAAAATCATTAACTTCAACAACTTGATTCAATTTACCTCATGTCTTTCGGAACCGTTGGATTGCGGTTTCCATCGTAAGAACCATTAGAGCCCTATTTAGGAACACTTACGTCATGTCGTGTCCTAGGTTTTAGGGAGTCCTAGAGTTAGGAGTCCAGCCTCATCAAGGGCGTTTGCTATGGATAGCAACCATGCCATAGATCTAGTTACACTAGTCACCCAATTTTTTCCTATGACAAGCCAAGTTACCTAGGATGCAGGATAACCTGCATTAGTCTAAGGGGCAACTTGCACTTAGATAGGATCATATAGCATCTTAGATGAAGTCCTAGGATAATAAAATATTTAACTTGAATTAAATAACTTCTCTTAAAACTGTTGAAACAGTCAATCCAGTCTAGATCAGTGTCTTAGATGAGTTAGGCATAAGTAGCTTAGCTTAGGAGCACCGAACTACGTCGACTCTGATCCCAGTGAGGCTTGGGTACGTAGGCAGCTTGAATGCTTGATGGCATACCAATCACGAGTCGGCTCCACACATAAGTGGGGTTTTGTACATTAATCCTTAAATTAAAAGTAATTAAATCACTTAGGACTTTCCATGAAATTAGAATTTTAGGAGAACTTTCACTTAGATTGAATTCAAACAAATTAAGAAAATTAAGATACACATTTAGGAATTACATTGAAATTAGATCTTAGGATGCATGTCACATAGTTCGCACATTAATATAGAGTTAAATGAGCCATTTAAAAGAAATTCAAAAGACTTAACTTTTGGAATTGAAGACCGATCATCGGGCAGGAATGGTGCATGTGGTGGTAACTCCCCATACCTTCCATTCTCGTAACCAGGTAACGAGTCTAGATTTCTGGTCAATTATGGGTCATAGATCCCTCATCTAGGTGGCGACTCTGTCACTCTCTTTTGTGTGGAATTCGGATTGCCTTAGTGATCCCAAGTTCACGAAAAAGATGAATTAAATCACACCTTGCTAGGCTCGGCGGCTTACCCCTGCCCTTATGGGTACTGGGTTGCACGTTTGTTTGCACCCTATGGCTTCGTTGTTGCCTGGTTGGTTGGGTAATTAAAATCAATAATAAAAAACACATGCCAATCGCGTGGGTACGAGAGACCAAGAGAGAGCGTGGCGGCTCGCGCCTCACCCCTCTCGCGGGATCGGGTCCCACAGTTTGGCGACTCTGCTGGGGACCACCTAACTTCATTAAAACTTCAAAGGATAACTCATTTGAATTTAATTTAACTGGCTCATAAAAACTCTATTTCTTAAATGCTTGGTAGATTAGTTTGTTTACCTTCTCATCACATAATAGTCAAACTTAATCTAACAAAACCTGAAGGCATCATAGATTGCGTAAACATATTGCACACACTTACATCACTTGCATCTCACATGCACACACATCCTATTTTAGGAACCCGGAGTGTTATCTAGCATGGTTGACTGGGATTTCATCACCTGGTGCCTCTGTGCTAGATAAGCATTGCACCCTTAGCCTAGCACCTTTATGGTGCGTAAACGGATCTCTTGTTCACGAACTGATACGCCGGACACTGGTACAGTATATTGAGCACGGATTCGCACTAAGGGAACTCTTGGCCTTACCCCTAAATTAACCAACACATGCATGTAGTATATGGATACACGTGCATCACGTGTGTGAGCCTAGCTTAGGATATCCTACCCATTTGTGTCTAGATTAGGCCATAGTCCATCTTCCAATGGCTACGATCGGTCCTTAGGTACACAAACAAAGTCATGAGTCGAGATTCTCTCTTCACTCCGCTAGATTAGGATTAGGGTTTGATGCCTTCAGGTAACACTGTTAAAATGTACGAAGATTAAAAAACTTTTCCTTTGCGGTTAGGATATAAATCTCGTCTTTCCTAAGATCGCATAGGATTAGTTATTCTTGATCTACCCGTTGAAAGTAACCTTATGTAAGCTATCTAATGTTTTGATCATGTGGCTATCATTCGCCTCTTGTGTGATTCGATTATATCTTCATTCCCTTTCTCAATTGGCAGGAATTGTGTCCCAATCATTTGATTATGCAATCTTGATGATCTGATCGTACTTGTACCCTTAGTCTCTTCTTACTCTAAGGGCAACCTTTTTCAAGAATATTTTGCTAAGTCCTTCAGAGTTCACTCTCATAATCCTTGAACTAGGGGCATCCCCTATGCGAATCTGTCATCATTGTCATGTCTTGGTCCTTTAGAATTCATCTTATTGTCCCAATTACTTGCTTACTCCATAATATTTTTCAGTCATTGAGAAGAAACACTCCATGAATGTCAAGCTCATATACCTCGTGTTCATTATTTCCATGACAGGAAGTTGGCACCATAGCTAAGGCTACTACTCCTTGGGTTCGAATTTCTTCACGGTTAGAGAGGAAATCTGTCTCTCCGCCACCTTCTCTGAGAACCCCAGCAACTCCTCCTTTCTCATCCTCATCCTCGCCAATGGCAGAAAACCAAGATAATCTTCCACCTATTGCTGTTACCGATACTCTCACCTTAATTCTCTAGCAACTTCAAGAGCTCAAAGAGGAGAACCGAGTTATCAAGGCCCAGCTTTCCGAGAAGTTGGCGCCACTTGCACTTAGATAGGATCATATAGCATCTTAGATGAAGCCCTAGGATAATAAAATCTTCAACTTGAATTAAATAACTTCTCTTAAAACTGTTGAAACAGTCAATCCAGTCTAGATCGGTGTCTTACATGAGTTAGGCATAAGTAGCTTAGCTTAGGAGCACCGAACTACGTCGACTCTGATCCCAGTGAGGCTTGGGTACGTAGGCAGCTTGGATGCTTGATGGCATACCAATCACGAGTCGGCTCCACACATAAGTGGGGTTTTGTACATTAATCCTTAAATTAAAAGTAATTAAATCACTTAGGACTTTCCATGAAATTAGAATTTTAGGAGAACTTTCACTTATATTGAATTCAAACAAATTAAGAAAATTAAGATACACATTTATGAATTACATTGAAATTAGATCTTAGGATGCATGTCACATAGTTTGCACATTAATATAGAGTTAAATGAGCCATTTAAAAGAAATTCAAAAGAGTTAACTTTTGGAATTGAAGACCGATTATCGGGCAGGAATGGTGCATGTGGTGGTAACTCCCCATACCTTCCATTCTCGTAACCAGGTAACGAGTCTAGATTTCTGGTCAATTATGTGTCATAGATCCCTCATCTAGGTGGCGACTCTATCACTCTCTTTTGTGTGGAATTCGGATTGCCATAGTGATCCCAAGTTCACGGAAAATATGAATTAAATCACACCTTGCTAGGCTCGGCGGCTTACCCCTGCCCTTATGGGTACTGGGTTGCACGTTTGTTTGCACCCTATGGCTTAGTTGCTGCCTGCTTGGTTGGGTAATTAAAATCAATAATAAAAAACACACGACAATCGCTTGGGTACGAGAGACAAAGAGAGAGCGTGGCGGCTCGCGCCTCACCCCTCTCGCGGGATCGGGTCCCACAGGTAGGTGGAAAGGAAAGTAAGTGAACAAGGCAAGGGATTAAAAAATTGCTTTTTAGTGCTGATATGACCACTGTCAGTGGCAATAGGCGGGAGGGGCAAAAGGGTCTTGGACTTTAAATGAACCGTGAAAAGCACTTCAAGTGGGTCGTTTTGAACTCTCAACTTCTTAGGTGTCAATAGTCCAAAACAAAGCTTTTTTAGGTCATTTACCCAAAAGAGGGCAAATGACCTAAAAAAAGCTCTTTTTTGCACTATTGACGCTAAAGTAGTGAAGAGTTGAAAATGACCAAAGTGAAGTGCTTTTACTGTTCACATCTTTTTTCAGACCCTTTTGCCCTTCTCCAAATTCGAACAAAATGAGTGCCTTTCTCCAAATTTGGACCCTTTTGCCCTTCTCCAAAGTACAGGTTGTAATCACTACACACAGCACTCTCCAACCAACGCCTTTAATGTAAGAAAAAGAAAAAAGAAAAGAGACTACAGGTTGCAGAAGACGGTATCTTTGTGGTAGGTAAAAACGAAAGTACGTGGGGAAGAATGCAAGGGACTAAAAAATTGCTTTTTAGTGCTGATATGGCAACTGTCAATGGCAATAGGCGGGATGGGCAAAAGGGTCCTGAAATTTTAATGAACAGTGAAAAGCACTTCAAGATGGTCGTTTTGAACTATCAACTTCTTAGGTTTCAATACTCAAAAAAGTGCTTTTTTTAGGTCATTTTCCCAAAAGAGGGCAAATAACCTAAAAAAAACTCTTTTTTGGACTATTAACACTAAAGCAGTGGAGAGTTGAAGATGACCAAAGTGAAGGGGTTTCCGTGTTCACAGCTTTTTTCCGACCCTTTTGCCCTTCTCCAAATTCGAATAAAGTGAGTGACTTTCTCCAAATTCGGACCCTTTTGCCCTTCTCCAAAGTAGAGATTGGAATCACTACACACAGCACTCTACCACCAATGCCTTAATGTGAGAAAAAGAAAAAAGAAAAGAGACTACAGGTTGAAGAAGATGATATCTTTGTGGTAGGTGAAAACGAAAATACATGGGGAAGAAGGCAAGGGACTAAAAAATTGCCTTTTAGTGCTGATATGGCCATAGTCATTGGCAATAGCCAGGAGGGGCAAAAGGGTCTTGAAATTTTAATGAACAGTAAAAAGCACTTCAAGTTTGTCGTTTTGAACTCTCAACTTCGTAGGTTTCAATACTCCAAAAAAGTGCTTTTTTATGTCATTTTCCCAAAAGATGGCAAATAATCTAAAAAAAGCTTTTTTTGGACTATGGACACTAAAGCAGTGGAGAGTTGAAAATGATCAAAATGAAGTGGTTTCCGTGTTCACAGCTTTTTTCGTCCCTTTTGCCGTTCTCCAAATTCGAATAAAGCTAGTGCCTTTCTCCAAATTCGGACCCTTTTGCCCTTCTCCAAAGTAGAGGTTGCAATCACTACACACAACACTCTCCCACCAATGCCTTTAATGTGAGAAAAAGAAAAAAGAAAAGAGACTACTGGTTGAAGAAGATGGTATCTTTGAGGTAGGAGGAAAGAAAAGTACGTGGGGCAGGAGGTAAGGGATTAAAAAATTTCTTTTTAGCGCTGATATGACCACTGTCAGTGGTAATAGAAGGGAGAGGCAAAAAGGTCCTGAAATTTTAATGAACAGTGAAAAGCACTTCATATTGGTCCTTTTGAACTCTCAACTTCTTAGGTGTTAAAAGTCAAAAAAAGAGCTTTTTTTAGGCCATTTTCCCAAAAAAAAGGCAAATGAGTTAAAAAAAGCTCTTTGTGGGACTATTGCCGCTAAAGCAGTTGAGAGTTGAAAATGACCAAAGTGAAGTGCTTTCACTGTTCACAGCTTTTTTCGGACCCTTTGCCCTTCTCCAAATTCGAATAAAACGAGTGTTTTTCACCAAATTCGGACCCGTTTGCCCTTCCCCAAAGTAGAGGTTGCAATCACTACACACAGCACTCCCCAACCAAAGCCTTTAATGTGAGAAAAAGAAAAAAGAAAAGAGACTACAGGTTGAAGAAGATGTTATCTTTGTGGTAGGGGACAACGAAAGTACGTGGGGAAGAAGGCAAGGGACTAAAAAATTGCTTTTTAGTGCTGATATGGCCACTGTCAGTGGCAATAGGCGGGAGGGGGAAAAGGGTCCTGAAATTTTAATGAACAGTAAAAAGCACTTCAAGTTGGTCGTTTTGAACACTCAACTTTTTAGGTTTTAATACTCCAAAAAAGTGCTTTTTTTAGGTCATTTTCCCAAAAGAGGGCACATAACGTAAAAAAAGCTCTTTTTGGACTATTGACACTAAACCAGTGGAGAGTTGAAAATGACCAAAATGAAGTAGTTTCCGTGTTCACAGCTTTTTTCGAACCCTTTTGCCCTTCTCCAAATTCGAATAAAGCGAGTGCCTTTCTCCAAATTCGGACCCTTTTGCCCTTCTCCAAAGTGGAGGTGGCAATCACTACACACAACACTCTCCCACCAATGCCTTTAATGTGAGAAAAAGAAAAAAGAAAAGAGACTACAGGTTGAAGAAGATGGTATCTTTGTGGTAGGTGGAAAGAAAAGTACGTGCGGAAAAAGGCAAGGGATTAAAAAATTGCTTTTTAGCGATGATATGACCACTGTCAGTGGCAATAGGCGGGAGGGGCAAAAGCGTCCTGAAATTTTAATGAACAGTGAAAACCAATTCAAATTTGTCGTTTTGAACTCTCAACTTCTTAGGTTTCAATAGTCCAAAATAAAGCTTTTTTAGGTCATTTTCCCAAAAGAGTGCAAATGACCTAAAAAAAGCTCATTTTTACACTATTGACGCTAAAGTAGTGGAGAGTTGAAAATGACCAAAGTGAAGTGCTTTCACTTGGGACTCATTTTCCCTTTTCCAAAGTAGAGGTTGCAATCACTACACACGGGTTTCTCCAACCAACGCCTTTAATGTGAGAAAAAGAAAAAAAAAGAGACTACAGGTTGAAGAAGATGGTATCTTTGTGGTAGGTAAATATGAAAGTATGTGGGGAAGAATGCAAAGGACTAAAAAATTGCTTTTTGGTGCTGATATGGCCACTGTTATGGGCAATAGGCGGGACGGGCAATAGGCAGGAAGGGCAAAAGGGTCCTGAAATTTTAATGAACAGTGAAAAGCACTTCAAAATGGTCGTTTTGAACTCTAAACTTCTTAGGGTTACAATAGTCCAAAAAAGTGCTTTTTTATGTTCACTTTCCCAAAAGAGGGCAGATAACCTAAAAAAAGCTCTTTTTGGACTATTGACACTAAACTAGTGGAGAGTTGAAAATGACTAAAGTAAAGTGGTTTCCGTGTTCACAGCTTTTTTCCGACCCTTTTGCCCTTCTCCAAATATGAATAAATCGAGTGCCTTTCTCCAAATTCGGACCCTTTTCCCCTTCTCCAAAGTAGAGGTTGCAATCACTGCACACAACACTCTCCCACCAATGCCTTTAATGAGAGAAAAAGAAAAAAGAAAAGAGACTACAGGTTGAAGAAGATGGTATCTTTGTGGTAGGTGGAAAGAAAAGTACGTGGGGCAGAAGGCAAGTGATTAAAAAATTGCTTTTTAGCGCTGATATCACCACTGTCACTGGCAATAAGCGGGAGGGAGAAAAGGGTCTTGAAATTTTAATGAACAGTGAAAAGCACTTCAAATTGGTCGTTTGAACTCTCAACTTCGTAGGTGTCAATAGTCCAAAAAAGAGCTTTTTTAGGTCATTTTCCTAAAAAAAAGGCAAATGACCTAAAAAAAAGCTCTTTTTGCGACTATTGACGCTAAAGCAGTGGAGAGTTGAAAATGACCAAAGTGAAGTGCTTTCACTATTCACAGCTTTTTTCGAACCCTTTTGGCTTTCTCCAAATTCGAATAAAACGAGTGCCTTTCTCCAAATTCGGACCCTTTAGCCCTTCCCCAAAGTAGAGGTTGCAATCACTACACACAGCACTCTCCAACCAACGCCTTTAATGTGAGAAAAGAAAAAAGAAAAGAGACTACAGGTTGAAAAAGATGATATCTTTGTGGTGGGTGGAAAGGAAAGTACATGGGGAAGAAGGCAAGGGATTAAAAAATTGCTTTTTAGTGCTCATATGACAACTGTCACTGCCAATAAGCGGGAGGGGCAAAAGGGTCGTGAAATTTTAATGAACAATGAAAAGCACTTCAAGTTGGACGTTTTGAACTCGCAATTTTTTATGTGTCAATAGTCCAAAAAGAGCTTTTTTTAGGTCATTTCCCCAAAAAAGGGCAATTGACCTAAAAAGGCTCTTTTTGGACTATTGACGCTAAAGCAGTAGAGAGTTGAAAATGACCATAGTGAAGTGCTTTCACTATTCAAGGCTTTTTTCAGACCCTTTTCCCTTTCTCCAAATTCGAATAAAACGAGTGCCTTTCTCCAAATTCGGACGGTTTTGCCCTTCTCCAAAGTAGAGGTTGCAATTACTACACATAGCACTCTCCAACCAACGCCTTTAATGTGAAAAAAAGAAAAAAGAAAAGAGACGACAAGTTGAAGAAGATGGTACCTTTTTGGTAGGTGGAAAGAAAAGTACGTGGAGAAGAAGGCAAGCGATTAAAAAATTACTCTTTTAGTGCTGATATGGCTACTATCACTGGCAATAGGCGCGAGGGGCAAAACGGTCCTGAAATTTAAATAAACAGTGAAAAGCACTTCAAGTTGGTTGTTTTGAACTTTCAACTTCTTAGGTGTCAATAGTCCAAAAAAGAGCTTTTTTTAGGTCATTTTATCCAAAATGGGCAAATGACCTAAAAAAAGCTCATTTTTCAACTATTGACGCTAAAGCAATGAAGAGTTGAAAATGACCAAAGTGCAGTGCTTTCACTGTTCACAGCTTTTTTCGGACCATTTTGCCCTTTTCCAAATTCGAATAAAACGAGTGTCTTTCTCCAAATTCGGACCCTTTTGGCCTTCCACAAAGTAGAGGTTGCAATCACTACACACAACACTCTCCAACCAACGCCTTTAATGTGAGAAAAGAAAAAAGAAAAGAGACTACAGGTTGAAGAAGATGTTATCTTTGTGGTAGGTGAAAACGAAAGTACGTGGGGAAGAAGACAACGGGTTAAAAAATTGCTTTTTAGTGCTGATATGGCCACTGTCAGTGGCAATAGGCGGGAGGGGGAAAAGGGTCCTGAAATTTTAATGAACAGTAAAAAGCACTTCAAGTTGGTCGTTTTGAACTCTCAACTTCTTAGGTTTCAATACTCCAAAATATTGCTTTTTTTAGATCATTTTCCCAAAAGAGGGCAAATAACTTTAAAAAAGCTCTTTTTTGGACTATTGACACTAAAGCAGTGGAGAGTTGAAAATGACCAAAATGAAGTGGTTTCCGTGTTCACAGCTTTTTTCGGACCCTTTTGCCCTTCTCCAAAGTACATGTTGCAATCACTCCACACAACACTCTCCCACCAATGCCTATAATGTGAGAAAAAGAAAAAACACTACAGGTTGAGGAATATGGTATCTTTGTGGTAGGTGGAAAGAAAAGTACGTGGGGAAGAAGGCAAGGGATTAAAAAATGGCTTTCTAGCGCTGATATGACAACTGTCAGTGGCAATAGGCGGGAGGGGCAAAAGGGTCCAGAAATTTTAGTGAACAGTGAAAAGCACTTCAAATTAGTCGTTTTGAACTCTCAACTTCTTAGGCGTCAATAGTCCAAAAAAGAGCTTTTTTAGGTCATTTTCCCAAAAAAAAGGCAAATGACCTCAAAAAAGCTCTTTATTGGACTATTGATGCTAAAGCAGTGGAGATTTGAAAATGACCAAATTGAAGTGCTTTCACTGTTCACAGCTTTTTTGGGAACCTTTTGTCATTTTCCAAAGTTAAATAAAACGAGTGCCTTTCACCAAATTCAGACCATTTTGGCCTTCCCCAAAGTAGAGGTTGCAATCACTACACACAGCACTCTCAAACAAAAGCCTTTAATGTGAGAAACGAAAAAAGAAAAGAGACTACAGGTTGAAGAAGTTGGTATCTTTGTGGTAGGTGCAAAGGAAAGTACGTGGGGAACAAGGAAAGGGATTAAATAATTGCTTTTTAGTGCTGATATGACCACTGTCAGTGGCAATAGGCGTGAGGGGCAAAAGGGTCCTGGAATTTTAATAAACCGTGAAAAGCTCTTCAAGTTGGTCGTTTTGAACTCTCAACTTCTTAGGTGTCAATAGTCCAAAACAAAGCTTTTTTAGGTCATTTTCCCAAAAGAGGGCAAATGACCTAAAAAAAGCTCTTTGTTGCACTATTGACGCTAAAGTAGCGGAGAGTTGAAAATGACCAAAGTGAAGTGCTGTCACTGTTCACAACTTTTTTCAGACCCTTTTGCCCTTCTCCAAATTCGAACAAAACGAGTGCCTTTCTTCAATTTTGGACTCTTTTGCCCTTCTCCAAACTAGAGGTTGCAATCACTACACACAGCACTCTCCTACCAACGCCTTTCTTGTAAGAAAAAAGAAAAAAGAAAAGAGACTACAGGTTGAAGAAGATGGTATCTTTGTCGTAGGAAAAAATAAAAGTACGTGGGGAAGAAAGCAAGGGACTAAAAAATTGTTTTTTAGTGCTGATTATGGCCACTGTCAGGGGCAATAGGCAGGACGAGCAAAAGGGTGCTGAAATTTTAATGGACAGTGAAAAACACTTGAAGAGGTTGGAATCACTGCACACAACACTCTCCCACCATTGCCTTTAATGTGAGAAAAAGAAAAAAAGAAAAGAGACTACAGGTTGAAGAAGATGGTATCTTTTTGGTAGGTGGAAAGAAAATTACGTGGGAAGAAGGCAAGGGATTAAAAAATTACTTTTTAGAGCTAATATGACCACTGTCAGTGGCAATAGGCGGGAGGGGCAAAAGGGTCCTGAAATTTTAATTAACAGTGAAAAGCACTTCAAGTTGGTCGTTTTGAACTCTCAACTTCTTCGGTGTCAATAGTCCAAAAAGGAGCTTTTTTTAGGTCATTTTCCCAAAAAAAAGGCAAACGACCTAAAAAAAGCTCTTTTTGGGACTATTGACGTTAAACCAATGGAGAGTTGAAAATGACCAAAGTGAAGTGGTTTCCGGGTTCACAGCTTTTTTCGAACACTTTTGCCCTTCTCCAAATTCGAATAAAGCGAGTGCCTTTCTCCAAATTCGGACCCTTTTGCCCTTCTCCAAAGTAGAGGTTGCAATCAATGCACACAACACTCTCCCACCAATGCCTTTAATGTGAGAAAAAGAAAAAAGAAAAGAGACTACAGGTTGAAGAAGATGCTATCTTTGTGGTAGGTGGAAAGAAAAGTACGTGGGGCCGAAGGCAAGCGATTAAAAAATTGCAATAGGCGGGAGGGACAAAAGGGTCGTGAAATTTTAATGAACAGTGAAAAGCACTTCAAATTGGTCGTTTTGAACACTCAACTTCTTAGGTGTCAATAGTCCAAAAAAGAGCTTTTTTTAGGTCATTTTCCCAAAAAAAAGGCAAATGAGCTAAAAAAAGCTCTTTTTGGGACTATTGACGCTAAAGCAGTGGAGAGTTGAAAATGACCAAAGTGAAGTGCTTTCACTGTTCACAGCTTTTTTCGGACCCTTTTGCCCTTCTCCAAATTCGAATAAAACGAGTGCCTTTCTCGAAATTCAGACCCTTTTGCCCTTCCCCAAAGTAGAGGTTGCAATCACTACGCACAGCACTCTCCAACCAACGCCTTTAATGTGAGAAAAGACAAAAGAAAAGAGACTACAGGATGAAGAAAATGGTATCTTTGTGGTAGGTGCAAAGGAAAGTACGTGAAGAAGAAGGTAAGGGATTAAAAAATTGCTTTTTAGTGCTGATATGACCACTGTCAGTGGCAATAGGTGGGAGGGGCAAATGGGTCCTGAAATTTTAATGAACAATGAAAAGCACTTCAAGTTGGTCGTTTTGAACTCTCAACTTCTTTGGTGTCAATATTCCAAAAAGAGCTTTTTTAGGTCATTTTCCCAAAAAAGGGCAATTGACCTAAAAAAAAGCTCTTTTTTGGACTATTGACGCTAAAGCAGTGGAGAGTTGAAAATGACCAAAGTGAAGTGCTTTCACTATTCAATGCTTTTTCGGACCCTTTTACCCTTCTCCAAATTCGAATAAAACGAATGCCTTTCTCCAAATTCGGACCGTTTTGCCCTTCTCGAAAGTAGAGGTTGCAATTACTACACATAGTACTCTCCAACCAACGCCTTTAATGTGAAAAGAAGAAAAAAGAAAAGACACGACAGGTAGAAGAAGATGGTACCTATGTGGTAGGTGAAAAAAAAAGTACGTGGGGAAGAAGGCAAGCGATTAAAAAAATTACTTTTTTAGTGTTGATATGGCTACTATCACTGGCAATAGGCGGGAGGGGCAAAACGGTCCTGAAATTTTAATAAACAGTGAAAAGCACTTCAAGTTGGTTGTTTTGAACTTTCAACTTCTTAGGTGTCAATAGTCCAAAAAAAGAGTTTTTTTAGGTCATTTTATCAAAAAAGGGCAAATGACCTAAAAGAAGCTCTCTTTTTTACTATTTACGCTAAAGCAATGGAGAGTTGAAAATGACCAAAGTGAAGTGCTTTTACTGTTCACAGCTTTTTCGGACCCTTTTGCCCTTCTTCAAATTCGAATAAAACGAGTGTCTTTCTCCAAATTCGGACCCTTTTGCCCTTCTCCAAAGTAGAGGTTGCAATCACTGCACACAGCACTCTCCAACCAATGCCTTTAATGTGAGAAAAGGAAAAAAGAAAAGAGACTAGAGGTTGAAGAAGATGGTGTCTTTGTGGTAGGTGGAAAGGAAAGTACGTGGGGAAGAAGGCAAGGGATTAAGAAATTGCTTTTTAATGCTGATATGACCACTGTCAGGGGCAATAGGCGGGAGGGGCAAAAGGGTCTTAAAATTTTAATGAACAGTGAAAAGCACTTCAAGTTGGTCGTTTTGAACTCTCAACTTCTTAGGTGTCAATATTCCAAAGAAGATCTTTTTTTAGGTCATTTTCCCAAATAGGGAAAATGTGCTAAAAAAAGCTCTTTTTGGACTATTGACGCTAAAGCAGTGGAGAGTTGAAAATTACCAAAGTGAAGTCCTTTCACTGTCCACAGCTTTTTTGGACCCTTTTGCCCTTCTCCAATTCGAATAAAACGAGTGCCTTTCTCCAAATTCGGACCCTTTTGCCCTTCTCCTTTGAAGAGGTTGCAATCACTACACATAGCAATCTCCAACCAACGACTTTAATGTGAGAAAAAGAAAAAAGAAAAGAGACTACAAATGAAGAAGATGGTATCTTTGTGGTAGGTGGAAAGGAAAGTACGTGGGCAAGATGGCAAGGGATTGAAAAATTGGTTTTTAATGCTGATATGACCACTGTCAGTGGCAATAGGTGGGAGAGGCAAAAGGGTCCTGAAATTTTAATGAACAGTGAAAAGCACTTCAAGTTGGTCATTTTGAACTCTCAACTTCTTCGGTGTCAATAGTTCAAGAAAGAGCTTTTTTTATGTCATTTTCGCAAAAACGGGCAAATGACCTAAAAAAAGCTGTGGAGAGTTGTGGAGAGTTGAAAATGAACAAAGTGAAGGGCTTTCACTATTTACAGCTTTTTTCGGACCCTTTTGCCCTTCTCCAAATTCGAATAAAACGAGTTCCTTTCTCCAAATTCGGACCCTTTTGCCCTTCTTCAAAGTAGAGGTTGCAATCCCTGCCCACAGCACTCTCCAACCAACGCCTTTAATTTGAGAAAAAGAAAAAAGAAAAGTGACTAGTGGTTGAAGAAGATGGTATCTTTGTGGTAGGTGGAAAGGAAAGTACGTGGGGAAGAAGGCAAGGATTAAAAAATTACTTTTTAATACTGATAGGACCACTATCAGTGGGAATAGGCAGGAGGGGCAAAAGGGTCCTGAGATTTTAATGAACAGTGTAAAGCACTTCAAGTTGGTCTCTCAACTTCTTAGGTGTCAATAGTCCAAAAAAGAGGTTTTTTAGGTCATTTTCGCTAGAAAAAACAAAGAAGAGAACCGCATTGGGTAACGTTAAATTCATAAAATTCTTCTCTAGAGTGCTTCGGTCACTCACACGAGCATGTACTCTATATGAGCATTGTTGGTTGGTGATAGTGATTGTCCGGTCCCACATTGAAGGGAAGATCGTAGCCACTAATTCTAAAAGGGGACTATTTTAGGGACGAATAAGATAGTGGCCACATGCGGAAAAAGTATAGTAAGGCCATCTATTTGGATAATCTAAACCATGTATTTGTTGGAAATTTTATATGATGTGTGTGCCAGAAGTCAGGGCCCACTGCTTAGAATGATCCAAACTGCTCATTTGATGGGCCACAATGTAAATAGGCAGTATCCTACAAATCATATCCATAGGATGATCCTAACCCTCCGATCTGAAAAGGGATTGCATATTATAGAAAACCCATCCAAGTGGAGGGCTAGGATCATCCTATGGAGATGATTTATTGGATACGGCCTATTTATGTTGTGGCCCATCAAATGAACGGTTTGGATCATCCTAAGCATTGGGCCTCACTACACCTCTTGGAAAATTCAAAAGCTATTGTTTTTGTTGTAGCCTTCTAAGAAATTTAACTTACAATACAATGTAAGTAGAACCTACTAGGACACTTCGATGGATGATCCAATTCTAAATGGATTGGACTGAGACACAGTAAGTAGGATTCGACGTACTACGAATCCAATCCAACCATTAAGGAATTTGAATGGATCGTGACTGACACCCCCCTAATTTTAATGGGGTGTTGAGAGCTTTATAGGAATTGTAATAGCCTTTGATAGCTGGTTAAAGTATAAATGCAAGGTGAGGTTGTCATATTATCAAAACATACTAGTGCAAATATCACTAGCCTATAAATAACAGGATTTGCTAAGGACTTTTGTAGAAAGGCATTTCGCGGTTGCTTGTTGGATGAGAGTAGGGCCACTTTTTCTCTCTTTAAATAAATATAATAGGGAAAATGTATAGGAGCCGTTGTGTAAGGCTTTTGATGCCCCACTTTTTCAAGAGAGAAGGGCCACTTCGTAAGGAATTTGCCTTAATAATTTAATTCGTATGAGGTGGCACTCCTCTCTTGAAAAAGATTGGCTACAAAATTGCTTTTGCGAAGTTGCCTACACCATTTTTTCAAGAGAGAAGAGCCACATGTGAATTTGTCTTAATCATTTAATTCATATGAGATGGCACTCCTCTCCTAAAAAGGATTCACTGCAATTTTACATAGACAATCCCAATGTATAAACATTGGATAACAAAATAATGGAGATATGAATTTGAAATTAATGATGTTGAAAGTGACAATCCAAGAGGGGGGTGAATTGGCTAATTAAAAATTTTGAGCTTAATTACATGGATTATTAAAACTAATTTATTAATTAAGCATTAATTAATCTAACCCTTGTTCAAATAATCAATATATTGAAAGCTAGGGTTTAGATATTACTTTAAGCTTATATGCTCTAACCCTTGTTCAATAAAACATTAATACAAGTAAAGGGTAGAGATTACAAATCACCAAATGTGCAAAGGAAGGAAAAGAGAAAGCATGCCACGAGAACACACAATTTTTATAGTGGTTCGGTCTATCACAAGACCTACTCCACTCTTCCAAGTTTGTCACCTTGGGTGCTCCACTAAAGGTGAGGTTCTTCAATGGCAAACCTCCAAGCCATACAAACCCAACTCTTCCAACTCCAAAGGGAACAAATCCTTTCTGCACAAACCCTTGACGAGGGGACACACCCTCTTACAATGATTCACTTTTCTTATCGGGCCGAATCGAAGACCCTCAACAAATGAAGGACTACAAATAGAACTCTCTCAATGCCTCTTAATAGGCGGATTACAACTTTGTAGCTCACAACTCTCCATGATAAAGATAAAATGTAGAGGCCTATGGAGATCCTCTTGATGGAATGTAAAAATACAAGTTCAAAGAGGTAAAACCTTTGATATAAAAGTTTTGGTTCAAGAAGATAAGATTTAATCTTACAAAATGATATTTATAAAGGTTTTTATGATGTATATATAGCCCATTTGAAAATATGACCGTTTCGGGATAAAACTGTAAAAAAGTGGATTGAAAATGTCAACCTACAAAAGCCTCAACGGCTAGTTTGCCAGACCGACCGGTCAACCAAGGCACAGCGGTCGTCCGCCCCTATCGGGTTCCCTTTTTTTATTTTCAAATTTCTTACCGTTGGGGTCGACCGACCCATGGCGGTCATCCAGTGAGGGTTACCTGTTTGATTAAAAATTTAAGCTCAAAAACTTTCCGTGGTCGATCGACCCCATGGCGGTTGCCCACCCAAACCATGCTGTCGCCCGGCTTATCCCGGTCGACAAGCCCGCCTTTGGAATCCAAATTCTGGATTTTCAGCCTTGCTTTCGTGGTCGCCCGGGACACCCCGGTCGATCGGCCCTGTGTAAAATTCCATTTTAACTTTAAAAGATCAGGGGCTTTTGGGCCATGGTCTTTGAGCTAAAGTCCTAGGTTTTCAAACACATTTTTGGGTGTGTTGATGATTTTCAAAGATGTAAAAAGTTACGTATGAAACCATTTGAAAACCTTTTGAAAATGCATTTTACATAAAAATAAGAGGACTCCAAATACATTCTAAAAGTGGATACCATTGAGTCTTCTTGGAATATCTTTGCTCCTTTGCACTATCTTGGACTACTCCGGCTTGTGAGTGAACTTCTTGAACTGATTTGGCTCTTGTGACTTCCTCCAATCTTTAAACATGTTAAAAGATGCATAAGGTGTCACCAATGGCTAGTTCAACTCCAAGCTTCTTCTTGACACTTTGTTAGGCGACTTGTGGGATCTTGAACTTGAGCTTCTTGACTTGAACATCCTTCAAATGGTGATGTCTTCAAATGTATGTGCAAGCTCTTGAACATTATGTGTGTGGATTCGCAAGTCATGTGTTGTGTTGAGTTGTGTAATGGCGATATGATATATTAAATTCCTGTATATAACACAATATCTCAAAGCAACACATTAGTCCACAAATGCTTATCAATTTGGGTTTGCTAGCATCAAAACAAGAAGGTAAGGTGAATGATTGAACCCATGGGAACCCTTGGGCTTACATTCTCCCCCTTTTTTATGATGGCAAACAAATTGATTAGGGAGACATGAGATATCAAGATAATAGATATATGGAGATTAAATGATATACAAATAGAGCATTGCTCCCCCTCACTATATGCACAAATATAATATATGAATGTAAAGCATAAGCTGTATATAAAACATGGACTGCCTAATCAATTCCAAAAACTCTCTCCCTTTTGGCAGCAGCAAAAAGGAAGGATTTTCACAGTTAAAGTGTAAATAGTGTGTCAAGGTAAATAATAGCTTATCTAAGTTATGTACCTAGTGTATGAT
Source organism: Tasmannia lanceolata (assembly GCF_043159265.1). Taxonomy (NCBI): domain Eukaryota; kingdom Viridiplantae; phylum Streptophyta; class Magnoliopsida; order Canellales; family Winteraceae; genus Tasmannia; species Tasmannia lanceolata. The sequence continues at coordinate 6,089,561 of NW_027518701.1, read as the reverse complement.
ATTTCATTAAACCTCATATGATGCTTATCAAAGAATAAAACAAAGTAAAATGCATGATAAGCCAATTTTTTTTATTTGAGATGTTTTGCAAATTAAGCACAACTATTGGGGTAATACATCATGTGAGCATATCATAATGATCTATAAAAATATAAAAGTATAACCATGTGGCTCTCCCCTTATGTATTTGTCATTGGCCCTAGGTGAAACCTACGTAATAGGGCATGATAGGGTACTATGGTGCAAAAGGTGAATGATTTGAACTCTTGAGCTTGATTTGCAACTTTGAAGCAGATAATATGCTAGATTTATGATGTAACCATTTAGGTTTACAGGTTGCTTCATACAAGAGTTTATACATATGAGAGTGAAAGCTCCCCTGACAATGTGCAGCTAGTCTAACTGTGATAGCTTAAGGCACATAGAGCCCATGATTTGAATGTAACCACCTTTAACCATTCAAAATTGCTCTATTCACAAGAGAATCACAATTTGATTAGGAATGGATGAATATTAGACAACAGATAATGACAACCAAGAGAATATGGTATAGTAAACACATGGATACAGAAGAATGAAACAACAGATAAGTGCACATTCATTGTAATCAAGGAACATGTATATATAGATGAGAAACATGAGGTTCCATATACATGAGCAACAGATGGAAGAGACACACCCTCTTCTCAACCTATCATAACATCATTAGAGAGACACAGATGGGCGTGAGATACATGTACTCATCACCACTTCAATAGATACAATCAACTAATCTCTGAATCATGAACCAAAAAACAATATAAAGCATAAGGCCACTTGTGGCAAACATCCTGTGCATCCATAATAATGCCATAGATGGCATATCCATCCACAAAAACATAAAGATAAAAGCCCCTACTGGGCATGTCCATCCATCATAACATCTAAAAGCCCATCTAAGGCAAGATCAACATCCATGAAGAAAAAGATATAACATAGTCTAAAGGCCCATACTGGGCAAGAGGAAGAAGCTGAAATAAGAAGATGATGATCAAGCAGCGATCAAGATAAGGCAGGCTCCAGTACGCCTGCTGTTGAGAAGGTGCTAAGCATCTATCACTCCTAAGGAGGGCCCTCGTCAAGAGGAGTCCTGGAATAGTATCTGGTGGTTTGGCCCCTCTGATAGTCTCGCATCATCTTAGCATGCTGCTCAGCTCTGAGTCTCCTGTCCTCTCTCAAAAACTCCATCATAGCAGAGTGATCAATGGCTCTCTAGCTCTCTGCAGTCCCGAACCCAGTGGTGAGGGTCTCTAGTCCAGTCGTGAGAGTGTTTAGGCCAGTTCTCAAAGATGCAATATCTCTGGCAAGAGTCTCATATGAGCCAGTGAAGGGAGCCTAGCGCTGCTGCTCCTGTGTGCGAATCTGCTCCTGCATCTGGGCCACTAGTTCAGCTTCAGCCATAGCCTCATCAACCTCATCTATTGTAACCCCACTAGGACCATCTCCACCTGGTGTATGGATTCTCATAAGAGTAATGGTGGTATGGTTGAGTACGGGATCAGGGCTCTCTGAGAATGCATTGTTTAGGTTGATTTTCTTACGCCTCAGGAGCTTAGTAATTTGTATCCCATAAGGAAGACCACCCTGTCCTCTTTTGATAGCCTCATCCATGTAACCTAGAATGATGAATCCTAGGTTTAACTGAATCTTTTTCATAATGCAGTGAACCAGGAGGGCTTCAAAGGGTTTTACTGCATCAAAATTTCCTGCTCGAGGTGTGATGTTAGGCTATAACTTTGTGAACTAACCTTGTAGTAGGATTCATCACATTGGCATTGATGTTCAATTTGTCACTTGGAGGAGGAACGGTTCCAAGTGTCTCATATACTTCCTTTTTTGTGAAATGTTTTTCAATTTCGTCCTTTTTCCAAAAGAAGATCATTCTGCCATCATTAGGCACATCAAGCCAAGCACAAAGCTCTTTCACATTTAGCCCAAATTCATTTCCTTGCATATATGTATTCATCACTACTCCTCCATGGGCAATATCTAGATTAGCGTAAAAATACCTAACTAGTTCAAGATAAACCAAGGAGCTATAGGTGAGAAAGAAGGTCCAACCTTGGAATTCAAAAAGTGGTAGGAAATCGAACTTCTTAAAGTCTTGGAAAATGACTTTTCGTCTAGAGATTACGCCTCGCTGTTGAAAAACGGCGAATCGATCCATAGCCTTCTTGTTGAAGAAGTGTTTGGTGGGGAACACTTCCTCTTCAGGTTCATTCCTTGCTCTTTTGCCCTTTTGTGCGGTGGATTTCCTTGAAGTTGACATTTTAGGATTTAGGGTTTTGTGAGAATGGTGAGGAAATCAAGAAGAAATGTGAGATTTTGATGTAGGATGATGGGAAATAGGTAGATGAGATGAGAAATGAGAAGGATCGAAGGATTTATGAAGGATATGAGGAGAAATATGAGGAGAGTGAGCTATGGGATGATTTAATGGAGAAGATAAGGAAAGAAGATGAGAAAATGAGAAATCAAGGAAGGGGAATAGATCAAACTCACTTAATACCCTTACTTCTTGAAGCTTTGGCACTGAAAATTAATTTGGGGACGGAGAGGAGCAAAAACCCTAGGAGAAAGAGAAACCGCGGAAGTTAGAAAATGTCTCGCGGAAAGGGTTTAAAACCCAGTTTTCGACCGTCGCGGTCGACCGGGCTATGGCGGTTGCCCGCTGCGACCCGCCTGACTCTTTTTATTTTTCTTTTGTTTCCCTACCGTAGTCGCCCGCCGAGGCTCGGTCGACCGCCACACCCCTGTTTTGGATTTTTCAATATCTCTGAAGGGATTTTGTGGTCTAACCCATTTTCTCCTATTTTTCTTGGGTTTATGGGATTCTAATGGACATATATACTTGATCCCAAGACTATGTGAGGACTCCTAAAAGTCTATTTCTATATCCTTACATTTAGACTTATGTGATTGAGTTGACATATGTTTCCATGAAGATCTTTGAGGATGTGATTTTGATGGATTTTGCTAGATACAAGATATGATATGTGTTTGATCTATGTCTAGCAAGATTTGACATATTAGTTCTTCTAGTTGTGGATGCTAAGTGCACAAGTGATGTGTTTTTGCACTTAGATGGATTTTTCTAAACGATTTTCAATAAAGCACATATTATAGTCTAAAAATAAATATAGCATTATTTTCTTTATAGACTATAGATAATAAATGATGTGATCACTAAGCTCATATGAACATAGATACATTCTATTGAATCAAGTATAATTATATGTATCTAAGCTCAACTTTTAAAAGGATATGTCTTTTAAGCACATGTATTCTGGATACAAAGAATGATGCAATAACATGAAGTATCTAGAAGAAGTTTATATGATATAGCAATTAAAGCACAACCCATTATATTGACATATTCAATGAATAGTTTGAATGGGAACCTTTGGAACCCAAATTACTTTGGTTCCATACAAGTTTGTTGCGGGAGTGCATCTTTTCTTACCCAAACAAACTTGTTTGATTTCACAAATCTAAGCTTACACCTAGATTTGTGATGTCCCATCTACCACAATAATTACAACAATAATGATAGGTAGATGAGGAGCAACTAGAACCACAAGAAAACACATGTGAACATGCATGTTTGTCTTTATCTTCTTGTAATATTTGGTTCTTTGTAGAGAGTTCTTTATTTACTAGTTTTATCTCATTTAATTGGTTTTCAAGAAAATTTATTTTATGAGATGAACTTGTTTTTTATTGTTCTTCATTTTCATAAACAAGTTTATATTTTTCATTTAAATCCTTGTTTGTATTTTCAAGGCTTTCTTTTTCTTTTCCAAGGATATTACATATTTTAATTAAGTCATCATTTTTATTTATTAAAACTTTGCTTAATTGACTTAATTTTTCATTTATTTTTAAGCTTTCATTAACTTCCGATTTCAAATTTTCAATTTACTTTTCCAAATCGAAAATTTAATGTTTGAAAGAATTTTTTTTTGCACAAAATTTTTGTATAGTCTCCTTTTGTTCAAGAACAATAGTTTTAACATTTGAAGAGAGACTATCATTTTTCTCATAAAAATTTTCAAGGTTAGTCCAAATATCTTTTGCATCTGTACATGATGATATTTTCTTAAAAGAATTGGGACATAGTCCACAACATATTATAACAATAGCTTTTGAATTTAATGAAAATAATTTTGCATCATTTTTAGTAATTTCCTTGGAATAAAAAATCCCCTTTCAATGACATCTAAAATGTCAAAATCTATGGATTTGAGATAGGCAAGCATTTTTACCTTCCAAGCTCTATAATTCGTTCCATCAAAGAGTGGAGGAATTAGAGAGGATCGGCCTAACTCAAAATCCATTTGGATTGTCACGAATCTTTTCTCTTGTAGATTTAACTTTAAAATCTCTTTAAGAGCCTTAGCTCTGATACCAAGTGAAATGCAAGTGTGACAACCCAAGAGGGGGTGAATTGGCTAATTAAAAATTTTGGGCTGAATTAGATGGATTATTAAAACTAATTTACTAATTAAGTATTAATTAATCGAACCCTTGTTCAACTAATCAATATATTGAAAGCTAGAGTTTAGATATTACTTTAAGCTTATATGCTCTAACTCTTTGTTCAATAAAACATTAATACAAGTAAAGGGTAGAGATTACCAATCACCAAATGTGCAAAGGAAGGAGAAGAGAAAGCACACCACGAGAACACACAATTTTTATAGTGGTTCGGTTTATCACAAGACCTACTCCACTCTTCCAAGTGTTTCTCCTTGGGTGCTTCACTAAAGGTGAGGTTCTTCAATAGCAAACATCCAAGCCGTACAAACCCAACTCCTCTAACTCCAAAGGGAACAAACCATTTCTGCACAAAGCCTTGACGAGGGAGCACACCCTCTTACAATGATTCACTTTTCTTATCGGGCCGAATCGAAGACCCTCAACAAATGAAGGCCTAAAAATAGAACTCTCTCAATGCCTCTTAATAGGCGGATTACAACTTTGTAGCTCACAACTCTCCAGGATAAAGATAAAATGTAGAGGCCTATGGAGATCCTCTTGATAGAATGTAAAAATACAAGTTCAAAGAGGTAAAACATTTGATATAAAAGTTTTGGTTCAAGAAGATATGATTTAATCTTGTAAAAGGTTATTTAGAAAGGTTTTCATGATGTATATATAGCCCATTTGAAAATATGACCGTTTGGGGCTAAGACTGTAAAAAACTGGGTTGAAAAAGTCAACCTGCGAAAGCCCCAACGGTTAGTTTGCCTGACCGGCGCAGTCGACCGAGGCACAGCGGTCGTCCGCCCCTATCGGGCTCCCTTTTTTTATTTTCAATTTTCTTACCATCGCGGTCGACCGACCCAGGGCGGTCGTCCGGCGAGGGTTACCTGTTTGATTAAAAATTTAAGCTCAAAAACTTTCCGCGGTCGACCGGCCCTATGGCGGTCGCCTGCCCAAACCATGCTGGAATGGTTCTGTTTCAACAGAACCATTTTCGAGGTCGCTCGGCTTACCCCGGTCGACCGACCCGACTTTGGAATCCAAGTGCTGGATTTTCAGCCTTGCTTCTGCGGTCGCCCGGGACACCCTGGTCGATCGGTCCTGTGTAAAATTCCATTTTAACTTTAAAAGATCAGGGGCTTTTGGGCCATGGTCTTTGGGCTGAAGTCCTAGGTTTTCAAACACATTTTTGAAGGGGTGGCCAGAACCGAACCAGACTCGAAGAACCGAACCGGAACCGAACTGTTTAAAAATACTTTGGGTCCGGTTCGGTTCCACTGATGAAGAACCGAACTTATTCGGTTCGGTTCCGGGTCTAATGTTCTTGGTTTGGTTCTGGAACCGAAGAACCGAACTTTTAAATATATATATATAATATTTTTTATATTTCTATTATACATATACTTATTAATATAATTTACTTATAATATTAATAAGTAATAGTTAATACTATTCTTATAATAAGAAAGTAACTTATATTATAACTTTAATTAAAAGTTTTTATAAATTATAATTAGTAATTAGTAATTAGCCATTAGAACCGGAGAACCGGACCGGACTGAACCGATTATGTTCGGTCCGGTTCGGTTCGGTCCTACTATGTACTATGGTTCGGTTCGGTTCTTATGGTTCATGGACCGGGAACCGAGAACCGAAAAAAAAAAGTAACCAAGGACCGAAAACCGAACCTATTGGCCACCCCTACATTTTTGGGTGTGTTGATGATTTCCAAAGATGTAAAAAGTTACGTATGAAAACCTTTTGAAAGTGCATTTTACATAAAACTAAGATGACTCCAAATACATTCTAAAAGTGGATACCATTGAGTCTTCTTGGAATGTCTTTGCTCCTTTGCACTATCTTGGACTACTCCGGCTTGTGAGTGAACTTTTTTAACTGATTTGGCTCTTGTGACTTCATCCAATCTTTAAGACATGTTGAAAGGTGCATGATGTGTCACCAATAGCTAGTTCAACTCCAAGCTTCTTCTTAACATTTTGTTAGGCAACTTGTGGGATCTTGAACTTGAGCTTCTTGACTTGAACATCCTCCAAATGGTGATGTCTTCAAATGTATGTGCAAGCTCTTGAACATTAGGTGTGTGGATTCACAAGTCATGTGTCGTGTTGAGTTGTGTAATGGCGATATGACATATCAAATTCTTGTATAGAACACACCATCTCAAAGCAACACATTAGTCCACAAATGCTAATCAATTTGGGTTTGCTAGCATCAAAACAAGAAGGTAAGGTGAATGATTGAACCCATGGAAATCCTTGGGCTTACAAATGTGATTAAAGAGAATAAATAAATATAAGAAATAAAAATATATAAATTAAGAGATAATGATACTAGACAAAAGATGTTCATTAATAAATCAAACTTGATAGTTTTTCAGAGAATTGCTAGGGAAACCGATAGTAGGACCTATATGGGGACAAAACAAATAGATTTTTGCCACATCATCCCAAGTGACGTGAGAAATCCCTTAGATTTAGAAAAATCAAGAAAAAAGTAAATTTTTTGTACACATGGCATTTTCTCATTGTAGGTCCCATGCTCGGTGGTACTCTCGGCCTCCGTATCAATTTCCTTTTGTCATATATAAAAGTAAACATTGCAAAGATAAATATGATCGTGTCACGATTACAATTGAATCCGTTGAACAAATTTACAAACATATAAGTCAATCAAGCATCAAGTAGAGATTCAAATGTGATGAGGCATGAATATAAGTAATAAATAAATAGCATATAGAGCATAAATAAGATAATCAAATGAATACATTTTCATAAGGAATTTGCTAGCTTCCATCGCAAAAGGCATTTAGTGGATGATCTGTTGCATCTGATAGCAGCCATAGGCCCACAGAGGCTCACTTTTCAGCAGATTTTGTCTTCATTCACGAGGTGGCTGTTGTCAAATGCAACAGACCATCCACGAAATGCCTTCTGCGATGGACACTAGCAAGTCCCTTTTAATGAGCACTAGATCATATGAATTACATGAGATTCAAGCATAAATAATAAAATTAATTAATTAAAATATGAAGCAAATAATGAATGATTAAGACTTAGATCAAATAGATAACATAAAAAATATAATAAAATAAAGAATAATACTTTTTTGGTAAGAAAGATGGGATCGAACCTGCGACCTCAAGGTTGAGGAGAAACAAAGCCTCAACCATTGAGCAACAGGCCCAAACCCAATAAGAATAATCTACTCAACTCAATTAAACCTTTGTCCCAAACTAGTTGGGGTCGGCCAATAAAGAATAATACTATGAACAAATGAATAGAAAGAGTCTAGTGCTTCTCCTATCCCTGTGATTAGTTGGGCCGGGGGCATATAAAGGGGTGGATTTATAACCTCACTTTTTGTAATCCTATATCTTGGAATGGGACTATTACTACGTGGGTTGCCACATGATGGTTTATAAGATTAACAGTCTGGATTTCAGATGCACACGCCGAGGGAACCAAAAATTGCATGTTTCCTATGTATCCATGCAGCGGTTTGTGTAGTTGTTCTCGAAAAATTAATGGCACAAACCGGATGTCAACGTGTAATTGAATTAGTGAGTTGAAATTATGAGAATGAACAGCAAAATAGAGTTGCAAATGAAAATTTGAAAGTAAATAATTGAAGGGTATTTTACTTGTAAATCATAATTTTTGAATTATACTCCATTTAGTCAGAGCGAATCCTGATTTATCCAAAAAAAGTAAGAACTTTTAAAAAAAGAATAGTTGCAATAAGTCCCTAAATACTACTTCAACGCATAGTTGCGAAAGCAGGTTCGGAAAGCAGAAGCAAGGGGTTTAGAAAAGAGAAAATGCTGGGACAGAAAGGCTGAAAAAAAAGAAGTAAAGAGATAGGTGTGTGAAGCGTCATTGAAAGGTAAAATGAAGCATGTAAGAAGCTTTATTGAAAGCGACCAAGTACATAAAAAAGTAGAATTGTGATAGGTTAGGGAGGAGTGGTTAATATAGGTAAGGATTACAACTAGAAAAGAAGACTTTGTCACTAATTAGAATTACAAGTTCTAGGATTCCAATAGGGGTGGCGAATTATTAGGAGGCTGAAGTGAGAGCTGTTCATCAAGGCATTAAGTTACTTACTAGTAACCGATTAAATAATGTGGTGATTGGGAGAGATTCTCTCAATATCATTCGTTGGCTCAACGGGCCAGCTTCTTCCCTTTGGAGTTGATCCGATTTGATCATTTCTTTGATGAAATGCTTGATTGGATGGGTTGAAATGCTTGATTGGATGGGTTGCTGATCATTTCTGTTTAAGCATATTTTAAAGTTCTGCTAATTCGATGGCAGATGCTCTGGAGTTACCTTGGAGGATTTGGCGCTTTATGATTCTCTACCTTCTTGATGCCTTGCTCCTAGCATTTTCATGCGTTTTCCATTATTTTTTTTGTCTTACATTATTCCTTTTTCTCTTTATTTTGACCATCTCAGTTTTCCTATACATTGTCATTTCATAATTTTGAAATACACATTTGAATTATTAGGCAACTGCGGAAGTGTTTTCCTTATTTATTTTTCCTGGTTTGCTAATCCCTCTTTCCACTAGTAATAAAACTAAGAAAATAGGTGTTGCTGGCAAAATATTGGGGTGCCGACATCAGCAATTTCATTTCATAATGTCCTGCTAGGCAAGAATTTGTTTGAAAAGGTAAAACTTCTCCAAAATTTCTTAGTTTTCCATTTTCTTGGATGGTTTTTATTATTGAGGAATGCTTGATTCACAGCCGCCCCTGCAAAAAAACAGGAGCCAAGGGTGCCCCTATTGGTCAAATAACATTAAAGGCTGATTGTAATTTTCTATGCCATCTTTAATGCTATTTGACCGATAGGGGAGCACTTTGCTCCCGTTTTTTTGCAAAGGCGCCTGTGAATCTAGCATTCCTCTTTTATTTTGTGAATACCAAGCATGCTATTCATTTGTTGCAGTGGGGATGTGCCGTGTGCGGTCTCAACTTGGATATTTAGTTTTCCATTGGTTGATTACAAATGAAAAAAGCAACCTATACCACAGCAGTACAAATTTTATATAGAGGTACCTTCAATTTATAAAGACATCCCTCCAAATATGCCATAAATTCATCATTTCCTTCAAAATGGTGGACAAGAAAAAAAATTCCTAGGATAATTTTTTTTTGGGAGAAATGTTTTTCCTGCCATCCAAACAGGGGATAAAGAAAAGTTATTTTATAGTCCTCGCTCCCAAGTTTCCCCACTACTCTAATGAAAATGCAACAACAGAATTCATATAACAAAAAGAAATAACAAAAGCAAGTTCTCTACACATACCAACCGGAATTTCCCACCGGCCGGGAGCGACTCCACCGGAAAGTTTCCAACCCTTATTCACAACATACTATCTGTCCTCGCGGGCAACCGCCGGAAGAAATTTACCGGCACCGACGGGAGCCTGTGCCTGAACCTTGGGTGCCTCATCTGATAGAACCCCGCCACAACCGCAACCACCTGGAAAGATGTTACATACAACACCATTGCTGATATGACACAAAATATTACAAAGATAGTCGTGGCACGAGGGTCCCGCCAACTAAGTAATGCCTGGACCCGCTCCCCTTGGGTGGCCACATCCCCCACCACTGTTTGTATCCTCCCCGCCACGCTCCTCAGCCGATCATACCTATAATTAGCAAAACACCATTTAAAAACTCATTTCATTGGTTTGCCATTTAACATTCGGTTTAAAACTTTTACCGTGAAAAAAAATACTCTGTTTTAGATGTATCAAGGCAATGTATGCCGGTATGGATATTTTTTTCATGATAAATTAGTGTCTCCGAGTGGTTAGAGAGGGGTACGGCGAGTGGGCGAGTGGGCGTGCAGGAGAAGGAGAGAGATTTGAGAGGGTACTACTGAGATGAGGGTGAGAACTGGCTAAAAATCACGAAAAGGTCGATCTTATTTTGATTAGAGTTGTTTGTTTCCTGATTTTTAGCCACTTCTCACCATCTAGAGATGGTATGCTCAATTTTTTTTCTTATTCTTAGCCAATTCACCCTTTCTACCCCTCTCGCCAGTTGCAGACACTAGTTTATCATGAAAAAAAATTCATGATACCAAAATGTGCCCTTAATAAGAAAAAAAAAATCCTTCTTTTAGGAAAACGTCTTAAACTAAAACGCATTTTAAACATATCAAACATGTTTTTTTGGCCAACTTTTCAACTTTACCCCGCTATATTTTCTAAATGACAATTGTAAACGCAATTTTTTGTGTTTTCATTATTTTACCACGTTGTCTTGACCCAAGACCGTATTAAACTCGAATTTTTCCTGTCCCATATTTTTGCCGAATCACATTTTGCTATTTGCTATTCATACCTCATCCGAACAATCTCCGGGCTACGAGAAGTTGGAAATGTGTCAAATTCCTCATCAAGCTCATCAGGATGCACGGCCTCCGCATGCGAGATCTTCGTGTTCATATGAGGAGGATAACGAGGCCGATACCGATAATTCCACATCCCGATCAAGAACATATATAAAAACACTGTGGGGAGGATCAACTCCGGGAAGCACACGAGCATCACAAAGAGCACGTGCACGAGAACAGTGGTGACCGCATTTCTCCACGCACAAACATCTCCGAACCACTTCCCCACCACGAACACACTGGAAAACACCGACATTAGCCGGAAAAAGTTTGCCTTACTCCGGCGCATACTCCATGAGTGCGAATGCACATCGGTCATGTACTCTACTACCTCCTTCCGAAGTGGCGGCTCAGCCCGGCTTAGACGAGCGGCCACTATATTGACGGCATGGAAGCGGAGTAAGTCAAGCTGAACCACATTCAATGGCCGTATATAGTGCATTTTCGGCAAGAGTGGCCTACAGTATATGTACATCATGTTAACCAACGATGTACACGAAAACCGTATTGCCAAATGCAATTCCCCCATCTTCTTCACGCCCGAAGGGTGTAGAACTAATAAAGGATATGAATGTGTATAAACACGGCCAGTTTCAAGTGTTGAGAGGCGAATTCGAACCTTCCCAATCTTCATATCTTTGTTATGACTATCATTTGAGCCCTTCTCGCCAATCTGAGAGTTGTCAAATACGCCTATAGTGAGGACTGTGGCTGGATCATAGACCTCCCAAGTATATTGCTCATTATACTTTGGGCTTAGACTGTTGACAATGGTTCGAGTTCGTATCCATTTATGACCATATTTTGCTACACAATATGTATCAGAAGTACCCTTACCTTCTCTGGTTTTCATTGGGTGTAGACCCTCTGCACTTAGAACGCCGAGTTCTAAGATCCCAATTGATGGCTTCCATAGCTGTTTTGCTGTTGGGCGTAGATCACTACTGTGGTGTGTGGACTCGTCAAGAACGTGATAACCACCATCTAGACAGAGGCGGAGATGGAGCCGGCTGGAGAACTTATCTTTCTTCAACTGATCAACATCTATGGCCACTGGTTTTTCGAGGTGGAACCAACGTGTGTTGATCATCCGATCATCTGCTCGTTTATCTATTTGGTTCAATGGAATAATCACCCTCCCAATCAGCTCATCCTTATTGGGTCCAACACGGTCTTCTACCGATATAAACAGATGATCTTCAAATGGTTCGGCGGCAACTAATAACAGATCTTCATTCCATAGTGGGCTCTGTGTCCTGGACTGGACTGTTTTTGTTTTCAGTGTCTGATTTCCAATTTGCACCTTCACATACACGTCTGGGAAACGGGTTTTATCTGTCGTAACCAGGTCTTGTGCCTCTATGACATTGACGCGAACATACCATAGCCGTGGAGCATGGTAGACCTTCGAACGTATGTGGGTGGCAGAGGAATCATGAGCGGTAGCGGCATCTGAATGCCAAGCTTCTGGGAATGCCTCATCAGCTTGGGTACCAATCCAGACAGCCAGCATCAGTTCTCCTCTAGTCTTATCCCCCTTCTTGTCCTCAAGCCGGTACCATTCCGGCGCCAGAGGACTATCCGGTGGAACACGAGTTGGAACATCATTGAGGTCAAACCTGTTGAAGTATAAATGATTAAATAACGCAAACTCTAAAGGCTTAAGCTTTTGGAGTGATTGGTTGTTTCACATGGTATCAGAGCTATTGCCTTGACGGCATGTCCTGATCAGTTCGAAACCCAAAAACACCTTGATATTAAAAATCCACGTGTAAGGTCAACCCAAAAGAGGGGCCACATGTGAGGCGGTGAGGGTGAGTGTTGAAGTATAGATGATTAAATAATGCCAACTCTAATAGCTTAAGCTTTTGAAGTAATTGGTTGTTTCACAAAACCTGACGAAGCCGACAAAATCATCTTTGACAAGGTCTTTATCCTTGACCACGACTTCAAGGACCGACGATTGCATCCGGTCCCTTGAGAAGGCGAACACATCATTCCACACGGGATCTTGCTTCTTCTCGAAATGCTTTGTCACACCTTTGTAGTTCCCAACCTTCACCTCCACGTATGGATCGAGACTCCCTGTTATTGATGTATAAATGACTAAATAACACTAACAACTTAAGCTTTCGAAGTAATTGGTTGTTGGTATCAGAGCGATTGCCTAACGGCAGGTCCTTGCTTCAAAACCGAGCAACTCCCTGGTATTAAAAATCCACATGTACAGCCAAGCCAAAAAGAGGGGCCTGTGTACGGCCAACTCAACAAAAGAGGGGCCACACGTGAGGGGGAGTATTGAAGTATAAATGATTAAATAACACTAACTCTTAACAGCTTAAGCTTTTGGAGTAATCTGTTGTTTCATACCTGTAATGTCCATTGCAGGGAGCTCACGTGCCTTCACAACTCGTACGAAAAGGAATTGCATCTGCTCCACAAGGTCATAAGTAGTGGCAGGCTTGTCTGCACGAATGACACGACCCCCTACAATCTGTCCACCTCCGAGGAACGGGCTAGTCTCTTTAAGTTCATAATCGGCCGGTTGCTGTGATGAAGCTGAAGAATACATGCGCACAATTTTCGGTGGCTCGGGTTTCATTTCACCGGCTGAGTATTTTATCGGTTGTTCATTCATCATGGACGAAGAATAATGTTGCTGCTGGTTCTGGTGCTGGTTGGGGAGGTTGTAGAAGGTGTGTTTTGACTCTGCCTTTTGGTCAGAAAATGTGGTTGGATTTGGATTCTGGGCTTGAGCCATTGATTGTGATTGGTCATGTAGTGGATTAGAAATCGGAAAGGGATCGATTGCCGGAAGTGGATTGGAGGAGGATTTCAAAGACGGGTCATCAGTGAGATATAGTTTAAGGCCAAGTTCTCCTTTTACGCGGGAGAAGATGCTGCGTCTTTCTACAGGGTAATGCAAGACAACAGCATCGGAATGGTGAACGAAAGAGGTACCACTGAGGCGGACCTTTCCAAGGAAGGATTTGGAATGTGTGGCTTTGACGTTGTTATAGACGTAGGCATCAAGGCTGAGGTTGGGAAGGTTGTTAGGGTCGGAGATGTTGAAGAAGAAGCTCTCATTCCAGACGGGGTTGAGATCTTTCTCTTTGATAGTGGTGCGGTACTTCTGGCCATCGAAGTGGAGCTCTACAAAGGCACTGGCAGAGCCCTCGCCATCTTTAGGCATGAGGTTGTGGGCACTCACCACCTCCACACCTAGCTTAAGGTTGTTCATGTTTGGTTTCTTTTTCTTGCTGGTTGGTGGTGTTGGTGAAGGGAGTTCAACTACCAGAATGAAAAAATATCAGCAAAGAAAAAACAGAGAATTGTAAATGGCTTAACCAGTCAGCATGCATTATACAAGGCAATCCAAGTACAACTAATGGTATCTCTCTAATACATACGAACACTTTCCAAGGCAGACAAAAATAAGATCAGCTTTGACTTACTAGCTACAAAAAAGAAACTTTATCTCATCAGATTTCACTGTTAGATTGGGTTCAAATAAACTGTTGGATCATCTTAGTGGCAGATTAGGCAAGTGGGCTAAATGAGGTAACCTAGCTAGATTAGGTAGATAGATTAAATTGGTAATCAGAAAGAGATAAGAATTACCTCATTTAATCCACTTGCGTAATCTGCCACAAAGATGATCCAATGGTTTATTTTAACCCAGTCCAACAATGAGATGTCACATATTCTAACACAAGATAGGGTAGTTCAAGAGAAATCAGGCATGATAGAATAAAACACAATGGAAAGCATTATTGAACATAATCACAACTGATCCATACATTTACACCCTGTTCGTTTTGGATTCGAAGAATTGATTTTGAATTCAAAACTGAATCATTGGACTCAAAATTGCGTTTAATTTTTAGTCCAATAATCATTCGACTCAAAACTCAATTCTCAGAATCCAGAACGAACAGGGCCTTTAGCTTTTGTATTTAATGGGCTTAATGGGCCAATACTCAAGATGCCGCGACAGTTTTGCACATCTTTAAAAGGAGATTGACAAGAAAGACGATCTGTCTTGCTGAGCAAAAATAAATATGACTTTGTAAGTTGTGTACATGACTTTGTGTAAACATGGCATATGTGCACTGTGGTTGGAATCATTTATCTGAAGGACAAATCACAGTAAGCCCTGTGGGTCCAGATCCGATGCCAAAGGTATCTTAAGTGTAAGATTGGGGTGTCCACAAACCAACGACTCAAACACATCTTAAAGGGCGTTTTTTGTCAAGCTTAATCAACTATCTAGAATCATCCGAAGAGGGTGGGACCAAGGGAAGAGGTTGGACTTGTGCTGGCCAACAATACTCGTGGACCCGATCACCGTAAACAGATAGTGGGCCCATCTCTATGATGATATTTTCATTCCGTTCCAAAAGTGTTTCTCCTTTAAAAATATCAATTTACTTTGATCAAACCATACTAATGAATCAAGTAAATAGGCGAGAAAACTGTGATTAGGAAAGAGAACAACAACAAATGCCTAGCCGCCAACTAGGAAGGCCAATCCAATAGTAGCCGACAACTATCAGCACTGTGACAATTAACAGACTCAATTTGAACATAAGACGATAGACAAGAAATGACACACATCTGCTATGGAGTGCAGAAGTGAAAGAAGATTTAACACTGAAAAATAAAAATGTAGCCCTGTAAAAACAAGAAGCAGGGAATGATTACACTTCAAAATCATAATCAACATGCAGCTAACCCATTTGAGTGGATAATTATAAAACTGTGTGGAATTGCAAACTTCTAACAGACTGGATGTCAAAACTCTAGACCAACAAAGAGCAACCCTAACAGTAGCATATGTCCAACTTACAGGCCAACTCAGTAACTGTTTCTTTAGTAGTTCTATAATAAGTAACAAGACAACTGAATTTTTCAAAAATATTCAAAGATTGTATGTATG
Organism: Tasmannia lanceolata; assembly: GCF_043159265.1. NCBI lineage: Eukaryota > Viridiplantae > Streptophyta > Magnoliopsida > Canellales > Winteraceae > Tasmannia > Tasmannia lanceolata. The sequence continues at coordinate 6,073,667 of NW_027518701.1, read as the reverse complement.
TTGGAGATGCATGTCACCACTCATCAATGCACCTATCACAGTCAGATTTCTGTTTTTTTTTTGGGGTGTTGTTCTCATCTATGTTCCACAGATACAGGTAACAGTGTCGAAATCTGATATGAGTACCGGCTGTCGGATTCGGCTGACCTCAGAAAGAAGAATTCGTGGATTCACCAAAAAAAAATTTTAATCAATTCTAATTTTAATTATTTCCCATGATAATATAGTTATAATAAGTAATATATCAGGAATTTTAGTAGATGAATTAAATATTATATTTTATTTCCATTCTAATTTTAGGAAAACCTTCAAAAATAAAATTTGGGATCTTCTAGAGCTACTAGTTGGTGATTAGTTTGCCATTTCTTACATAATAAATTAGTGAACAAATACTGCACATCGAAGAGAAAAAGGATAGAAAGAAAAGAATTAAAAGAAGCTCAAGCTTGAATAATCTTTGATAAGAACATGAACAGGCAATGTATCATTGACTATTTCAGAAATAGTTACTTTTGAATCAGAAAAGGAGAAGAAATTTGCTTCAAAAGTTTTTAACTCAACGAAATAATGAGTAATTTAAAAAGTATCTACCAATTATTCCAAAAGCAAGGGGGTATCCAACATTTCCCAAAATCTATTTGATGCTTCTGCCACCTCAGAAGCAGTTAATAAATTGGGCAGGCAATTTTTAAATAAATCAAATAATGTCACCATTTAGGTAAGCTGGGTGTAGATCTCTTTATTTCATGTAATTTGGGGAGAATCCTTGATTCTCATAGATAATTACCTTGGTGACTGGTGCATTTAGAACTAGAAAACTTGGGAAAAGCACACGGTGAGGATAACAGTTAGGAATAGACAAAAGTCATATTCTCCAAATTTTACCATGATTTAAAAAGAAATAATTAAAGGGTGAATTTATCGGCTCTCTTAGTTACACAGAGTAACTGGTACTAAGAATCGAATCCAGAATTTTTCCTTGCACAGCCCAAAAAAAAATTGAGGATATGGAAGACACAGACCACATTACAGCTACTGGACTAAATGTTCAAAAAATTTACCAAGTATTTGCTAGGTAAAATTCCAAACAACAAGTGATGATGTCAATTGTTCTTGATACTAAATACATATTTTACTCAGGCACAGAAATGTGTAGTGGTGACAGACATGCATAGGAGATGTCAGAAACCATAGCAAATATGACAAAACTAGGTAAGGACACACACACACACACACGAGTCTGCGTGCGTGCGTCAGGGAAAAATATGAGTACAGGTTAAGGTTTTTCACTGATAGCCGTCGCAATTTGTGTCCTTCATGAGTTTCCGATGTGGAAAGGTTTTGGAAAATATGGTCCTAGCTACATGGCTAGATATTGATGTACAGAGATCCTCGGATGCCAAGGGCATCGATGAGTCCAAGGAAAAGTTCCAGATCACTGATGAATTTGGAAGGAATGGTTAAGATGTCTGAGGGGCTACTTTGAATTTCCAAACACAATCCGTATTGATTCAGGGATTAAGAAAATTAATCACTTGCTTTTGCTAAATACCAAATACTCTTTCAGAGTCACAGAACATTTTGCTCGGTGTTAGAGAAATGTTTGTATAAAGGACATGCTTCTGCACGTTCTAGTCCACAGGAGTGGTAAGATGGATACACAAACATAAGCAAACCAAGAGAGACTGGGAGAAGAGAAATTCAATATTGCAAAACCATTAGCTAACAAAATCCCAAAATTGTTCTACTTCAATTCAATTCTCTAAAATGTTCTCAACTCACTATGCCATAAAACGATTAAAGACACCAACACTTCCAAAAACTTGAATACAGTTCAAAACCCAAACTAAATCCACTATAACCTACGAAAAACATAAATGCATTACCACAATGGCCCAATCTAACCCCTTCTTGAGTCTGTTAGCCCAATTTACAAAACCTAAAGAACCATTACTTTATCTCCAAGCTAAAATCAACCGACTTTCTAATAAAGGAAAATGACACAAAACTATATGCAGAATAACAAAGGATTGAGATCATTAAGCTAAAGGAACAGAGAGGAGCTACTATATGCAGAATAGCACAAAGATTGAAATCGTTGAGTGAAAGGAAAAGAGAGGAGCATTAAAAAAACAATGCATGTCTTCCAGCCACAATTCCCTTCCGAGGAGCAGAGAGGCAAGAAAAAAGTAACAAAGTTGAGATTCAGAATTTATATTAGGGAGGTAAAAAATTTAAGGTGCCTGCCTGTGTTCCTAGATAAATTCCAGGTTACAAAAAGATCTCCTTTACACTACCTTGTTTAATACTGAAAACCCTCTCTTTATTTTAGACATTTTTATATTGGATGCTACAATTGCCAAACAGCTTCCAGTGGCTAATCAGGGATGTCTGAAATAAAGTGAAAGGAACTGAGTGCAGATATCATCTCCCTTTCTTTAATTCCTACATCCATGGTTTTAAATTTCGACACCGACACCGAAATGTACCGAAACTTACCAAATTCCGGCAATTTCAGGGCAAGGTTTTAATTTTCTATTCCTTTACCGAATTTCAGCCGAAATTAATTTCAAATGAAATTTCGGCCCAAAAAAATGACATTTCATGCGCCTTCACTGACTTTCGGCAGAAATTTCGGGATTTCAACAAAAATTTCGGTTTTGGTTACCCCCGCAATTTTGGCCAAAACCGAAATTTAAAACCTTGCCTACATCTATCTTACAGAGATTAGATGCATATGATTTCATCAAAGGCCAATATATCAAACAAGTATGATGGCCACTAAGAAGCTGACAGCAGGACGTGCACAAACTTGTCTCCACTGAATGGGGAAAGGACATAGAAAATTACCCATCATTTCACCTTTTACGATTAATGATCCTTATGTTGATGGTAGAAAATGCAGAAAGCAGAATAACAGACAAATATCTCATTTCATTTTTTCTTTATCTTTTTTTGAATAATAGATATCTCATTTATAGCAAAACAGTAAGCAGAACGATAAAAAACAGTGGGTGTAAGCAATTTCTCCTTAACTGTGCCAATGAAATTTCACAGAATGAGAAAGCAAATCATTGAATTAACAGAAATTTCAGCTTTCGCCTTTAAAAAAAAAACAGAATTTCAGCTTTCTAAGATAAACCCTCAAGTCTCTTTAATAGATATCTCATTTATAGCAAAACAGTAAGCAGAACGATAAAAAACAGAGCAAATGATAAATATACGTGTGTGTGTGTGTGTGTGTGTGTGTGTGTGTTATGTAGAAGCAATTTCTCCTTAACTGTGGCAATGAGAAAGTAAATCATTGAATTAACAGAAATTTCAGCTTTCGCCTTCCAAAAAAAAAAAAACAGAAATTTCAGCTTTCTAAGATAAACCCTTAAGTCTCTTTAACATAATTTCCTATAGGAAATTAAAAGCAGATAATTCATCATTCTCATTTCAAACTGTAAATATATCATGTTGCAAACAGAGAATGGTAATACAAAAAACGCAGCCTTGGACTTCAAATCTAAAACAGAAAATGTTAGAAACAGAGAATCAGTAGCAACTTCGCCTCTTCACCCTTTTTTTCGAAAAGCGTCTTCACCTTCTTTTTAAAATTTCTGGAAGAAATAAACAACTGAAAAAAGGGTAATGAAGACTCGGATATCTCAAGTCTACCATGAAATAAAAAGATCAGAAAGAGTTGCGCCTTTTCTCATCAAATTCATTACAAATCACATGAAATAAAAAGGAGAAAATCAACAGCCCAACCCCGCCAAAAAAAAGATCAGAAAGAGTTACGCAATTTTCTCATCAAATTCATTAAAAATCACATGAAATAAAAAGGAAAAAATCAACTGCACAAAATACAGAAAGAATTCATTTAATTATGTTATCCACTAAAAATGCGAGAGAAGCAATCAAAGATCTCATTCCTAGCTCTTCTAACTAGATTAAAAAAAATAAAAGAAAACAAAAATAGCATCTAGAAAGAAACAGAAAAGAAGCTGCATCATGTTTGGATTGCAAGAAAAAACATTTTCGCCTTGAAGTAGAGAAAGAAAAATTCAAAAATAAAAATAAGAAACGAAGAAAAAACAAAACAATTAAGCCCTGTTTGGATTGCAAGAAAAAACATTCCTGACGGAAAATTATTCGTTGGGAAAAAAAAAAAATTAAGAATTTATAGAGAAATGATATGTCTATGCTTAATTGAAGTTCACTCTAAATAAAAATTGAATAGGATTGGTTTAAGACTTGAGTTATATTTTTTCATGTGTAGAAAAAGTAAGAAATTATATAAAAAAAATCCCTTCCCAAACTTTTCCGAAAGATTCCTGAATTTTTATGTGTAGAAAAAGTAAGAAATTATTAAAAAAAATTCCCTTTCCAAACTTTTTGGATATTCCTGGATTTTTATGCTTAGAAAAAGTAAGAAATTAAAAAAAAAATCCCCTTTCCAAACTTTTCCAGAAGATTCCTGGAATCCAAACAGGAAGAAAGTTAAAAATTAAAAATTAAAAAAAATTAAAAAAAAAATTAGGAAGAACAGCTTAGAGATCTCATCATTTCCAACTAATTCCACAACAGCACAAAATCAAGACCAAAGAAAAACTGATTTTTTTAGTTTCATTTAACCTTTTCTTAGCTACAGCCCCTGGTTTTAACTCTTTCCTTCAGATCAAGAGCTCATAAAAATAAAAAATTTTCACTAATTTCTTTGATCTTTGCGTGTTTCATAGGATCTCAGCCAGATAAAACAAAAAACATAGAATCGACCACTACATCAAAAACTAGAGAGAAACAAAACTGAAGAAGATAAAGAGAAAAAGCATCACTAAGTTTCAGCTAATTTCTTTGATCTTTTCTCGATTCATCGGTTTTGCAGAGAATCGAATCGGTTACTAAATGAAGAACTAAAGAGAAAGAAAACTGAGAAAGATAAAGAGAAAAATCATCACCTTGTTTTAGCTAATTAGAGCTGAAATCTGTCATGGATGAGAAAATAAAAAGAAAATGAAACCCTAGAAATGATTCGAGAGAGAGAGACAGAGATAGGGAGGGAGAAATCTGTTTTTATAGTCGTTCCGTAGAGAACGAGGTTTTTGCAAAATTTAATTTTAAATACATAAAGAAGGATAAAATGAAGGGAAATGATATTCCCTCCCCCCCCTAAATGGATAAAATCCCCCGATTTAACGGTTTCTGTGAGAATGGTTGATTGCTTGAGAATAAATTCACCCCCCTTTAACGTTTTTCTTGGCCTTTAAAACCTAACGGATAACGTTACAGGGGGGGATTTTATCCGTCAGCGGGGGGCGGGGGGGGAATATCACTTCCCTAGACACCGAAACTTCAAACCCTGTCCAACGTTACAGAAGAAATTAAAGATAAGTAGTTGAAATGACGGATTTCACGTTGGTTCTTTCCTAGAATAACGGAAATGCCACCCAAATGTTTTAAGACAGAATTTATTAGATACGATAGAATGGGTGACAAGGATCCGTACAACCAGTGGGACCCACTGACGGAGTGACGGGGAAATGGCATTTATTAGGAAAGTGTTATATTCGCTCCTTTTCTTACTTGAGCCAGCCCCTCTAGTCTCTAGTGTATTTATCAGTCCATGGTTTTAAATTTCGGTTTGGGTACATATCTTGATGTTGTCCGGAACCAAAATTTCGGATGAAATGCTGAAATTTCGGCCGAATTCCGGTATGGTGATACGAAATCTTGAATTTTTGGGCCAAACTTTCAGTAATTTCGGTCGAAATTCAGTAAGAAAATAAAAAGAACCCATTTTATTGAAATTTCATAAATTTAGGTTTTGGTACGTTTCGGCTTCGGTGTTGACGGCTAGGATCGTTTTTTTATAACTGCCCTTTTACACCAAATGGGGCTGTCCCAAGTAAAGAAGATGCGAATATTTCATTTTCCCATTTCTTCATCTAATTTTACTTTTGTGGACCAACTGTTGACGGCTAGGATCGTTTGGTTTAATCTTTCCAGTGAGTGGACTTCTCAATTTAGGTTTCGTCCAGGACACGATATTCATTAGATAAGATAGAGTGACTAGGATCCATACATCCAATGGGACCCACTGGGAAAATCCTTTTCTTAGTTCAATATTTCATTTTTCGAGCAATAATGAACGGTCAGGATCGTTTGGTTTAATATTTCCATTGGGTGGGCTTGTCAAAACATGACCACAAGTTGGACGGTCACGATCAGTTCCTATGAGCCTTCTGTGCGGTGAAGATGCATTTACACAATTTTATTTGGGGGTAGTACCGTCTTTTGTGGGAAATCTGGTTGATTAATGTTTTTTGGGGAAATTATTAGATAAAGATAAGGAGATTTTAGTAATTTGCCAGGAATAAGTCTCTCAGTCTCTAATGATTTTGATTGCCCGGGGGGGGGGGATGTTATCAGCACTACTGTATTTTGATGAGGGCACTCCTCACTTTATTAAAAGTACGGTATGGGCCTATGGCCAACACCATAGGATGATCCAAACCGTCCATTAGATGGGTCGCAGCCTAAATAGATTGTGCCCCAATAATTATTTCCATAGGTTGGTCTTAACCCACCGATCTATACAGGGTTAAGATCAACACTCTAACAAACAGATCGGAGGGTTAGGCTCAATCAATGTAAATGATTTTTGGGCCACAACTTATTTAGGCTGTGGCCCATCTAATGGACGGTTTGGATCATCCTATGGCGCGGGCCATACCGTACTATTAATAAAGTGACGAGTGCCGTCGTCAAAATAGGGTGGTTTAATAAATTAATATTAATAAATTGACGAAAATAACCTTTTAAATTAATAAAATACCCTGAGATATGGGACCCACAATTGGATGGTGAAGATCTATGTCCACATGGCAACTTGTACGGTGTACATTTTATCAAGTATCTATCGTAATATTCCATAACATGACGTCGCTTACGTGAAAAGACAAAAAGCCTTTATTTGGTCCACGATGCTTATCGTTCTTTATAAACAACTAGGAACATTACATTTTCGCTAAAACTATGATTACAACTTAAAGATCGATGTTTATCAGCACGACTCATAATGATGCGCGTATCAAAATTGGACACATGTATTCCAATATTTAAAACCATGATTACAATGGGCTAGCAAATTTTATCTTAAACATCACACTTTCGTTAGAACCAAAATACACTTAATAGCCCGAACATTTTTAGAAAGTAAAGAAAAAAGAAAATTACATCATGCAAGCTAGTATATGAAATTATATAAAAATAATAATTAACCTCTGGATAATCCTTAATTTCTTTTATTTTTGAAATGACCATAGATTGGTATCAAAATTTGAGTCGACATCAAGTAATGCCCTATAGGAAAAGGGCAAAATACCCAACCGAGGAAGAAGAAGAGGATGAGGAAGAATACGAAGAGGACGAGGACGAAGAAGAATTGATGCCGAAAAAAAAAGGAAGACACCGGAAAAATGAAAAAAGAAGAAAAAAATTAAGAAAAAAGAATCATTGACCAGCAAAAAAAATGAAAAGCACCCCAAAGGAAAAAGAAAAGAAGAATACGATATTGTTGTTTGGGATTTGCTAGGGACCATGCAGAAGCCATTTTGAAGATGGTCTAATGCATCATAGAGCAGACACATTGTGAATAAAGAAAAAATCTGTTGAAAAGTGAGCCCATGTGGCTGCTCTCCAATGAAATGCCTTCTGGGATGGTCCCTAGCAAATCCCTTGTTGTTTAATCACATGATTTTGTTGTTCAATTAGTAACTGTCATGTGGGGCCAAATTAATTTGTGCCCTCAAGTTGAATGGTCACGATCGGTTCCTAAGAAATTATATATGGTAAAGATGCATCTACACAATTCTACTTTTGATAGGGGGTAGTACCATCTATTGTGGGAAATCTGGTTGATTAATGTTCCCTGGGGGTAGTGCCATCTATTTCTTAGAGGTAGTACCACCTAAGAAATTATATATGGTAAAGATGCATCTACACAATTCTACTTTTGATAGGGGGTAGTACCATCTATTGTGGGAAATCTGGTTGATCAATGTTCCTTGGGCAAGTTAGTTAAAGAGGAGGAGATTTTAGTGATTTGCCAAGAACGATTAACTTCAGTTTCTTCAATTGGCAAAGGTCTGTATTCTCAATTGACCTTATTGACCTCAGCTTAATAGTAATTCTGATAAATCCCCATTCAACTATGGGTTTCGCTAACGAGTGCCTTAAGGCACTTGTTAAGCATCCTTTAATTGCCCTTGGGATCTTGAATTTACACATACTTTGAGGGAAAAATCTCAGAACATGTGTAAAAGTCTAAAAAGTCTAAAAAGTCTAAAAGTATGTGTAAATGCAAGTTCTAAATAGGCAATTAAATGATGCTTAACAAGTGCCAGGCACTCGTTAGCAAAACCCTTCAAATATTGATAAATTGACCAAAATAACCTTTTAAAGCTTTGATGTTTTCAAGTATCTGATGTAATAATCCATAAAATGATGTCAGCTCCGTGGAGGACAAAAGGCCTTTATTTGGTCCACCATGCGTATCACTGTTTACGATAAAAAAATGCAGCCAAGTGGACAGAAAAGGACAAAGTAAAGGGGAAAGAAGTCCAATCTCATTCCCTCTGGTTGTAACGTGGGTTGGACTGAACCCGGACCGACCGGGTTCAACCCAATTTCGGCTCTAGTTGGGTCGCATTGGGTGTGGCTGTTGTTGGGTTGGGTTTGGCTGGGGTTGGATTTGGGAAAGCCAACCCCTATTTAGGTTGGATTAGGGTTGGGGGCCTCGGCAACCCGACCCCACCCGTCCTATACTCTTTGCGCCCATTTCAATGGATGGATTGTTAAATCCTGAATTTTACGAGCTGAAACCTAGATTCTGTAAGCTAAAAGTTGGATTTTATAAGCTAGAACTTGCATTTTACAATCTTGAAAATGCACAGTCAGGCTTTAGCTTGTAAAATCTAGGATTTTACATTCTACATTATAAAATCCATGTACCCAAATAGCTTAGGATTATTATTATTTTTTTTTTTTTCTTGTTTTTGTCCTGGGCTAACCCGAACCAAACCTTACTTGATTGTGGAAACAATTGTTTGAGAGTAGACCTGGCAAACGGGTGGGTCAGGCCGGCTTTGACCGACTCGTATGGGTCCGGGTAAAAATGACCCGTAAGGGTCAATAATCGTGGACCCGGACCCCACATGTACTGTCCGGGTTGACCCGCAGGTCACCCGTTTTTTCTTAAGATTGAATGTTCGATGACGTCATGACTATGTGTGAAAAAAAGGAGATATCTTTTTCTCTATGGTTATTTTAGTCATTTCGTGACAGATGATGTGTGGAAGTGGGACAGATTCCGACCAAGAAAGATAGACATGTGGGAGCGGGTGTTTTACTTACTTTTTACATAAAGGGAAAATGTTCCAGCTGCCTAGTCGATAGCTCGGCGCGTCATTTGCCTACGCTGTAAAAAGTTAAAACATTTAAAAGAAGGGATAATTACATTTACACCCACTCTATAGTTTCTGATACATCCACTTCCACCCCTTCCACTTCCACCCCTGTAGTTTAAAACGTGACAAATACACCCCTGTAGTTTGAATTTGTTTAAGGTTTGCCCCCTCAGCTGAAAGTTCGTCCATAGATTGAAGGGTTAGGATGATCCGATGGAGCTGATTTTTTGGGCACACCCTATCTATGTCCAGGCCCATCAAATGAATGCTTTGGATCATCCAAATAATGTGGGCCCATACCCGAATCCAAACACTATCAAAAAATCATCCAAATAATGTGGGCCCACATTGTTTGGATGATCCAAAGCGTTCATTTTATGGGTCCTGACATAGATAGGGTGTGCCCAAAAAATCAGCTCCATCAGATCATCCTAACCCTTCAATCTATGGACGAACCTTCAGCTGAGGGGGCCTACCTTAAACAAATTGAAACTACAGGGGTGTATTTATCACGTTTTAAACTATAGGGGTGGAAGTGGAAGTGTCAGAAACTAGACGGGGTGTAAATGTAATTATCCCTTAAAAGAATTCTACTTTTTTCACGGCACCCCTGAGTCCACCAGGCCCGGCTCAGTTTTGACGGGCCCGGTGGACCAGCGGGTCACTTGTAATCGGCCACTATTTAATGACCCGGACCCGTAATTTATGGGCGGGCCGGGTGGACCGGCGGGTCCAGGCCACTTTTTGCCTGGTCTAGTTGAGAGATCCGGTTAGGGTTGGCGAACCTTAACCGAAGTTCGGGTTGGGTTGGGCTGGGTCGGGTTAGGGTTGAGGGAATGTTATCACGGGTTAGCATGGGGTTGGCCTCAACCCGACCCAACCCAGCCAGAGTTGCACCCCTAGTTCCCTCATGTTCTTTAAAAAGTCCTAAAACAAAAGACCGATGCTCCATTATTTTGACATCCACATCCACACTCCTCTCTTTATTCTACTAGATAAGTGCGGATATCAAGAAAGATCAGATATAATAAGCCCACTATTGAATAATGGTCCCACCTTAATTAATCCGACATAAGGTCAGTGTCCAGGTTGTCCTAAAAAGAACATGCTTAAAATTATCTTCCTAGCTGCTCCCACAAGGGTGTGCATATCATTATCGATATGATATATTGGCTGATATATTGCATTATTTAAAACCATGATTACAAAAGAACCAAAGTACACTTGATAGGGAAAATGCATTAAAAAAAAAGGAAAGATAAAAAATAATATCAAGCAAGCTAGAACTGTGAAATTATGAAAAAATAAAAAAAAATTAACCTTATTTTTTTTTATAACTATATTTTGATATAAAATATAAAATAATACTCATTAGAGTATTATTTATAACTATATTTTGAGTATTATTTTATATTTTAGCTTTTCTTTTTAAAAAAAGAAGTATGTGTACCCATTAGATAATAAATACTAACACTTTATGGATAAGTGATCTTCCCATCTTCTTTTAATATTAAAAAAAACAAGGGCAGTGATAAATCGACTCCCCAAATGTCTATCTCTCTCCTCTTTCTCTCTCTAACCTAGAGGAGAGAGAAAGACACATGAGGAGTCGATTTATCACTCCCCTAAAAAAATTGAAAAGGAGAAAGGTCCGAGTTTTTATGTATTTTTGCCTTGGCTTTTCTCAACCGTTTTATCGCTTTCATGCCACGTGGATGCGATAGGATCGGAGCACCTTGATCAGATGTTCCTATGCCCTTGACCCATCAAGTTTCGGATCAAGGGTTTCACCAAGTAAAGCTAATGCTGTGTTTGGCAACCATGAAAAAAACATTTCATGTAATAAAAGGGGGTCAGTTGTGAGAGATAGGTGGTGAGGGGAGATTTGAGGGGGTGGGAGTGAGGGAATCAGGAAAAGACCCTCGAAAATCCAATTTGAGTATTAAAACAGAAAAGGCAAGTTGAGTTTGTGCGTTTATTAAAATATGATAGTGCCAATATCACTAGCCTATACTTATTTATAGGGATGCTGTCTCATGCAACAGTCAGCTGCGGAATGCCTTTGTGCGAAATTACCTAGCAAATCCCTTAATTTTAAATAGTGATTATAGGACTACATTAAAATTATATTATATGGAAATAAGGTGCATCTTTGGTCACATACAAAGAGGTCCCAATCATTTTACATTTGTCTAATTTTTTTGGCTAATGATATTGGCACTACTATATTTAATAATTGCAATAACTCATCTTGTCTTTTATTTTTTAAATTCTCAGTGAGCCCTTGCATGCTTATTAATACAGAAAAGAGAAGCTGAGTTAGTGTGATTATTAAAACATGGCCGTGCCAATATCTCGCCACCGACATAGCTATCTGCAAATAGATATCCCAAGTTTTTGGGTCCCGTATGGAGGCCAGAGAGGACATTATGACTACATAAAGGGCTACAATAATTTATGGGAAGTAATATTTACCCCCCTTTTCATCACGAGGGACACCCAGCGCTAGTGTACGTGGCAATCAAGGCCACTAGATTCTTCTGATATCAAAGTACATTAGGCTCCCTTTAGTCGTTGGTATACTGGCACCAGGTGTCCTTGGTGATTAAAAGGGGCGTAAATATCACTTCCCTAATTTATGGTTTATCTTTTTTTAGCTAAATCCTGACTGAAGGCTTGATGGGTCAAGGTCTATCTATCATCCAATCACTGTATTCATAATGAAACATAGACAAGGAGGAAGTGAGGCCCAACAAGTTTCTGCTAGGAAGGAGCGTGAAAGGGACTTTCTTTCTGACCTGAAGATGACGCAATGAAATTCATGGGTCTCACAACTGCTATAGTTTTATTAAGGAAAATTTTCCAAATGACGTCGCAGAAATAGGTAAAGGTCCGTTTGAAGTCACCCAATTTCAACATGTCGAAGTGGGTTCGAAATTTAATTCCGGCCCGAAAAAAGATGGAAATGCCCTCACGTTTAAAAATCACAAGCATGCGAGAGTTACTTTTTACTTCACTGATTTTATTTTTCACCGTTTCGAAACCCTCGTTTTCTTCTTCCTCCGAAATCTAAGACTGGCCGGAGAATCATGGTGGTCCCGCCATTTGAAAACCCTTGTTTTCTTATTCCTCGAAAACCCTTGCCATTTCATCTGCCTTCGCCGCCGCCGTCACCGTCATTGTCGTCTTCCTTCCGGCGTTTAGTCTCCCGGCGTAAATAGGTAAGTGGAAGTTATTTTTTTCAGTTATTTTTTTTCTCACTAGTTTTTCCGGGAAGACGGTGTGTACCATTGAAAATTCTCTGTTTAGACTTGATACCCCCTCTAAATATTCGATAACCCCCATGTATATGTTGAAACGTTGTTTTTCTTATGATCTGAAACCTATTTTACAACTAATAACTGATATTTGGATTTTTTTAGCCTTCTTAGGACTTCAGAAACTCTTGATAGCCTGTGTAGATAATTGATAACCCGAGTTTACCATAGAAAATCTTGCTTTTTTGGTGTGTTCTGAAAAGTTATTTAGTTTCCATTGATTTTGTTAGTGTATTCTGAAGAAGTTTGTATGGTATAAATTGATAACCTCAGGTCGACCTGCAGGTCGACCTTTCCACCATTCCGTCAAACAGGTGTAAAACATGTGAAAATGTATAATTAGTGGTTCCTAGGTAAAATTAGTGGTTCTTAAGTATACTTAATGGTTCCTAGGTCTAATTAGTGGTTCCGAGTGTTTAAAATCTAATAAATACAGTCATTCGCACTTTTTATAGTGGTTTTGACTGCATAACTATTTCAATCTCACAATTTAAACTCTCGGAACGGAACAAGTATTAGGCCATCTAAACTATGAACCACTATAAGATCTAACTATTTAGACAACTATTTAACCCATTGTTCATACATTCAATGCAACTTTGACATCCACTGAAGTAATATTGATTGTGTGAAATAATATTTCTACCTTGGAACCACTATTTATGCCTTGGAACCACTAAATACTGGTAAATAGTGGTTCATAGGTAAAATTAGCGTTTCCTAGGTATAATTAGTGGTTCTTAGGTCTAATTAGTGGTTCCGAGTATTTAAAATCCAATAAATACAGTCATTCTCACTTTTTATAGTGGTTTTGACTGCATAACTATTTCAATATCACAATTTAAACTCTCGGAATGGAACAAGTATTAGGCCATCTAAAATATGAACCACTATAAGATCTGACTGTTTAGACAACTATTTAACCCATTATTCATACATTCATTGCAACTTTGACATCCACTGAAGTAGTATTAGATTGTGTGAAGTAATATTTCTACCTTGGAACCACTATTTATACCTTGGAACCACTAAATACTGGTAAATAGTGGGTCCTAGGTATAATTAGTGGTTCCTAGGTCTAATTAGTGGTTTCGAGTGTTTAAAATCTAATAAATACAGTCATTCTCACTTTTTATAGTGGTTTTGACTGCATAACTATTTCAATCTCACAATTTAAACTCTCGGAACGGAACAAGTATTAGGTCATCTAAACTATGAAGCACGATAAGAGCTGACTGTTTAGACAACTATTTAACCCATTGTACATAAATTCATTGCAACTTTGACATCCACTGAAGTAACATTAGATTATCTGAAGCAATATTTCTACTCTGGAACCACTATTTATACCTTGGAACCACTACATGGTTCCAAGGTATATTGTGTGAAGCAATATTTCTACTCTGGAACCACTATCTATACTTCGGAACACCTATTTATACCTCGAAAACCACTATTTATGCCTCGGAACCACTAAATAGTGGTAAATAGTGGTTCCTAGGTATAATTGTTGCTTTTGAGTGTTTAAATACTGGTTCCGAGATATGAACAGTGGTTCCGTAAACAAAATATTGCTTCTACACATTTAAATAGTTGTTGTAATTGTATAGACATGAGTTTCATCCTGGTTACTCTAAATAGAAACATAGAGGAATTGATAGGGAAAATGCATTAATAAAAAAAAGGAAAGATAAAAAATAATATCAAGCAAGCTAGAACTGTGAAATTATGAAAAAAAAAAATTAACCTTCTTTTTTTTATAACTATATTTTGATATAAAATATAAAATATTACTCCGAAATTATTCAAAGAATAGAAAAGTCCAGTGATTACGTTAGCTTTTCTCTTTTAAAAATGAAGTATGTGTACCCATTAGATAATAAATACTAACACTTTATGGATAAGTGATCTCCCTCTCTTCTTTTAATATAAAAAAAAATTGAAAAGGCGTAAGGTCCAAGTTTTTATGTATTTTTGCCTTGGCTGTTTCTCAACCGTTTTATTGCTTTCATGCCACGTGCATGTGATCGGATCGGAGCACCTTGATCAGATGTTCCTATGCCCTTGACACATCAAGTTTCGGGTCTAGGGTTTTGCCAAATAAAGGCAACTATGAAAAAAACATTTAATGTCTTACGATCATCCAATCAACGTATTCATAGTGAAACATAGACAAGGAGGAAGTGGGGCCCAACAAGGTCTCTGCTGGGAAGGAGCGTGAAAGGGACTTTCTTTCTGACCTGAAGACGACCCAATGAAATTCATGGGTCCCACAACTTTTATAGTTGGGAAGTGATATATCCGCCCCTTTTGATAACTAGGATCACCCCATTGTCAGTGTTTGTGGCAATCAGGGGCATTGAATTCTTCTGACATAAGTACAACAGTCCCTCTTTAGTCATTGATACACTGGTGATAGGGGCGGCTATATCATTTCCCTTATGCTCTGTTTGGTTGCTGGGTTTTTTTTGTTCCCAGGATTTATGTGGGTAAAGGTTTAGTGGTCACATCAGCTTTTTCTTGCTGACATCAGCAAAATCTTGTCTTGAAATGGGTGTTTTCTCTTTCTCTCTCTACCCTCTCTCTCCACTCATCATAATATCTTTCTCTAATTAATGCTTGTCCCCTCTTTTGTCTCCTACCTTTACCCACATAAATCCCAGGAAAAAAAAAAAAACCCGGCATCCAAACAAAGCATTATAGTTTTATTAATATTGGTTCCTTTAGACCACATGATTCACATCACAATGTGCTACATTTGACATGATCTATCCGTTTGCATAAGGGAATTAAGGGCATGATTGGCAACAATGAAAAAAAATTTCATTGAATATTAGTAGGGCTGGTTGCGGCCCATGCCACCACCGACTCTATCCTCTTCATAGAGTCCTTTCTATTTTAGGATTTTGTTTTATAGATAGGATAAAAGGAGTTTGTCTTTATCTAGATTAGCTAGAAGTGCTATTATTTATCTACGATTCTTAGAGTCCTTTAGTCTACATGCAATATGTTATGTTGACTTTTTATGTGAAAAAAGTATTTTTGTAATTCAAACTTACAATGGGGTGTTTTTAGTCATTATATGTTTCTCTTGCTTTATGCTTTTGGGCTTCCCTCCAAAAGGACTAAAGTCATGAAAAAACTTTAGTCCTAGATGGGAAGTGTGAGAGGGTGAGAGTGGCCATATATATACTTTCACTCTCTTAGCCTTGTGAATGAACAAGAGGTTATGGGGATCCTACGCGCACGAATCTCCCACTTGGGTCCGGCGGGCTTTTGGTCTTACCACACACGCGGGCCGCCCAGCTCGGCTTGCCGCGCGCGTGGGCCAAAGCCTTTCAATTTTTTTTTCTCTTGGTTTACTAATTATTTAATAAGTTTTACCGTTTAAGAAAACACGTGATCATGGTTTAGTGACCGTTGGGAAACATTTCTCACGCACTAAATGAGTGCGAAGTTTCAACCTAACGTGTCTCTTAGTTTTCTATTTATTCGGATTTGTGGAAAACAGAAAAATATCTTTTTTGGAACGACTTTCTGTTTTTCTACTGTTCTTCTCTTTGTTTTCCTGTTTTCTGGAACTTCTATTTCTCCCCTAAACTTTCCGATTAAGGCGATTTGGCTTATATAAGCAAGTTCTAAGGCATCCGGGCTGCTTGAGTGCACACCCCTGGAGCGAGAGTTGTTGTATCCTGGAGGTATACGCCGAGACGCCCATCTGCACCGTCAATTCGTCATAGTGGGGGCGAGATTTACCTTAAGGACAGCGAAGATTCTTCTTGCCTCAACTCGATAAGTGTTCTAACTATTTCTTTACAGTTTATTCTTGCAGAAAATAGAACTATGATTTCTGATTTCAAGTTGTGAGGTTAATTCGTTATAAGGTATTCTCAAATCCTAAAATTACAGATTTGCACATCATTTTTCTAACTTGTTATGCATAAAAAAAAGTGAACGTGAATGAAAAGATAGAGTGCTCTTTTCACTTTTTTATCAGAGTGGCTCAACGTTTTCTTCCACAGTTTTGCATATTATTGGTATTTCTGTGTTTCACATGCAATTCTTATCTATTCCTTGTTAGTTCCAATAGTGTTTCTTCTCCAAGATTAACCAAAGAAGTTTACATGGGGACATGTGTTGGAGCGGGAGTGAAGAGAGCAGGAAAAACATCAACTCCAATTTGAAGTATCATAATTTTTTTCACTGTTTTTTACTTTTTAGGGAGTTCTCATTCCGCCCCACACCCCCCACCCCGCGGGTCATTCTCATCTCTTATTTCACAATTAGGGCCATGACTATTCCGTAGAATAATTTTTCATGCTTGCCAAACATGTTCTAAAGGAAAGCAAGTAAAGCTCACAAAAAATCCGGATAGAAAGCCACACTTTGAAGTAACATAATTTTCTTCACTGCTTTTTAGACATTTCTAGTGCCCTACCACTCGCCCTCCTCTTCCCATCTCTCATGGACGAAACTTGGCTCAGGTCAGAGGGTATGAGGAACTTTCCTCAGACCCCTTGCTAATGGTCTGATAGCAAGGGGTGTGGAAATATCAATTACGTCTGAAAATAAAAAGTAAGCATGGAATTGATATTCCCACACCCCCACCACACTCTATGCTGACAGGGGTCTGAGGAAAGTTCCTCAAACCCAGACCTGAGCCAAGTTTGGTTCCATCTCTTATTCCACAGTTGGGCCCACGAATAATTTTTCACGCTTGCCAAACACGTCCTGATGGAGAGATGTCAGTGTCAACTCTGAATAAGGGTGCAACTTGGGTCGGGGTGCAAGTATCAAAAGAAGGGGTTAATCTAATATATAAAGGGAAGCTAAAAAGAGGGGCAGTTTTGTGATTTCAGGGCATATCCAGAGTATTTATTATGATTCAATGAAAAGACTCAAATTGCATGGGGCCCATACCTCGTCCATGACCAGCGATTAATTGCGACCAACCGAGACAAAGTACGGAAACATCGTGATCGCTCTCTAACAAAAGCACCAACAAAGGCACGGTCATGATCGTTACACGTGGCTCAAGTGAGTCAACTTGATTTGACCCGACCCATCACGTGGGGACAACAACGCAAAACACGTGAAGGGATTTTCAAAGGATCCCAATCGCAGGAATATAATCTAACTCAGATTCGCACTTATATTAAATGGTGCCACGTGTAATAAATTCTGTGGTTCCACGTCATCCTTTATCTTTGTTCTTTTGGAACTATGTGAGAGACGACAAAGGAACAGAAAAAGTAGCTCACTGCTTGATTAATTAATTATAAGCTTTCTGCTTAGTCCCTTTTAATTTACATTTATTATCTTAAGAGAAAGTCATCTAAGGATCAATTTTTGGGTCCCACATGGACACTTCCTGACCATTGATCTTGTAGGACATCATGAGGCAACCCCCATAATCTCAGTCCCCTACGTGTAATATGAAGGGCTACAAAAATCGACGGTTTGGATGTTCTTGATGGATCATCCGATAAGTGTAGATCTTTCTCTAGCGGTTAATCAGGCCCTCAGATTTGATTACTCATGTAGTACATGTTGGACTAAAATAGTGCTGTTAGGAATCGAAGTCGGCATTCTATTCTCATTCTCATTCTAATTCTCCTGTAAACGGAATGAGATAATTAAAATGAAAATACAAAAAAATTCTACTAAAAAATTGATTCTGATCAGGGTGGATGTAGAATTCTATCTCGTGGGGTGGGAAACAGATTCCGACATTCTTTCGCCCTTTAATTATGCCCTAGTGTCATTTCTTGCCCTTATTTTATTCATTTTGTTGAAGAAGACCTCGAAATCAAGCAGAATTGGCCACTCAAAGCGACTCTGAGTTACGTAGTTTTTAATTACTTCCTCCTTAAGTGTACGCCATGTCGCCTCTTTCAAGGTAAATAGATGGCAACAAGGAAACAACTTACGAGGAAAGTTGCTTCTATTTTGATTATACGAACACCCTTAAGTTTTGCATGCAGGGTAAATGAATGTTTTACCCCCCTATTTACCCTCACACGAAGGTTGTTTAGACTTCTCACTAGTTGAAAATTGTACCATCTCTGGGGTATGGACTTTTACAATACTGAGTTTTATTGAGATAATTGGGATATTGTGAGTCTTTCAATTTCAAGTATAGTAAGATAACTGTTGAGAAATTTGCCCGGTAAAATCCGATCTGATGGTGCACAACTAAATAAAAAAGTGAAAGTAAAAGCAAACCACAAGATGAGAACACCAAGATTTTACGTAGTCCAGTCAAGATACCTACATCTACAAATGACAACACGATCTTCCACTATGTGATAACAAAATTATAAGGATTGCAACAAGATTAATCTACAAACCCGCAAATTGCAACTCGTTCCCAGGTCCTCTCAACCAAGATTGTACACCAAAACGAGCGAAAAGAAAACTGAGAAGAAACCCAAAAAGAAACTCTCCTTTTCTCACTCCCTCCTTCCCATGTTTTGTATTGTACACCAAAACGAGCGAAAAGAAAACTGAGAAGAAACCCAAAAAGAAACTCTCTTTTTCTCACTCCCTCCATGCCATGTTTTGGAGCCGCCAATCCACTTTTAAGTGAGATTTGAGAGCTCTTATATTAGGTTTTACAAAACCTAATGGAAACCCACCTTTCTCGTTTTCCCCTCTGGCCACAGCTTAGAATCCTAGTTAATGTAGGAAATAACCTGTATGGGATACACAACAACTTTCCTAGCAAGAAGCCTTCTAATTTAGCCAAGCAGCCTCTAATCTCAACAAATCTATTTTGACCCTTATTCCAACAATTGAAGGTTCTCAAATCTTACATAAATTTCTTTGGATCAGCCTTTGTAATGTTTTGTATAATCTTGGCCAAAGTATTTTCAATTGACGAATTAGTTTGCACAGGGTTTTCATGAATTTACCTCCAACATACAATGAAGCTCAATTTGTGTTCTGACTTTTGCTAATGTTATGCACATATTGAAATAAAACTGAACTCCTTTACGCCCTGTTTGGATTGCAAGAAAAATATTGCTAATTGAAAAAAAATTCGTAGGAAAATTTATTCTTTTCACAATTTAGAAGCAAATAATATGAATATGGTTATTTTAGAGGGATACTATCATAAGTTGAAGGTCCCTCAGCTTAAAAATTGAATAAGTTAGCATTTTCATGCATAAAAAATGTAGGAAATTTTAGAAATATTTTTCCTTTCAAACTTTTTAAAAAATTCCTGTAATCCAAACATGACCTTAGACTTTGCAAGTCCGCAAAGATATTGGTTTTTATTTTTTATAAAATACCAGAGAGAATAGGAACGATGTAAAAAGCCTTCAAAACACTAGACAATTGTAGTCCCCATCGTATTTTTTGTAGTGTACTTGATTGATTGTATTTGGTCTTTTTGTGTCTTTTCAATTGAAATTGCACTACTTGCCCGATCAATGCCATATTCCAACTATTAGATCAAGTCTGATCACGATCACAACTGTACAATCCAAGTCCTATTCAGATTGTGTCCATACGCAAGTTTGTATTTCAGATCGGACTGGGCAATTATTTGACTGTGCAAAGCATGCCAACGAAATGCCACTATGCACCTGTAGCGCCTTACATCCCACTACTTCGCCTGCTCACTTGCAAATGGTTCAAACATTATTGATGCGGACATCAACAATGGGCGTGGATCAATTGTAATTAGGTAATTAGGTATTGTCCTGGATCAATTGTCTATTACCCACCAAGTAAGAAAGGATGTGTTCAAAAAATGTGAAGTGGAGGAATCACTATAAATATCTCTCTCTCTCTCTCTCTCTCCTCATAAGTCTTCTCTCTACACTTTTAAGTTTTCAATGTGGGACTAAACTTTCAATCTTCCCACATGCTCCCTACAACATACATTATGAAAGACCTAACTTAGACTGCTTCAATTAATGAAAGGCTTACTTTGGGTGTTTTTTTTAATAGGTCTTTACTATTAATAGTCTTGGTGGGATGTCTTGTCCTTCTCTTGTATTTGGATCGCTTGGTTTTAATAAAATTTTGCTACCTTTGAAAAAGAGAGAAAAAAAAAACTAAACTGGGACTGCTTAAATTATGAAAGAAAAGAATGGAGAATAGTATGTTTGGGTGGGAAAGCTTGTCATTGGCCAATGAATGCAGATAGGGTTAACCTTATCAAAGCAGTCATTTTAGCCCTCCCAACCTACTCTTTGTTTTGCTTTCAAATTCTTCAGTTCATTATTGAAAAATGTGGAAAAACTCAATGTAACCCTGTTGAGAGAGTGGAAAACCTTACCTACCACAGCTCTCACTTGTGGAATATAGAAGAAATTTCCAAAAGAAGGGATAAGGATTAAGGACACATTACCTAAAATCCAACCCATTGTTCTTCCTCTCTTCCCAAGCAAACATAATCTTCATTGGAAATTGGGAGAGACTTGATACGGTAAGAATGGAGAGGGCAGGAGAAATCCTTAAAAATGGTGATAAAAAATACGCTAATTGAAATTGGGGTTTTATTTTCTTGTTTCAGGGGTTTTTCATGCTTCCATCACTCCCACTCTCTCAAGTCTGTGCATCTCATATCCATCTCTTACAACTGCCTAGAAAGGTTAAAGACCATAACCGCGTAGGCCATGTTTGGCAACCCTGAAATTTTTTCATGAGAGGGCGCGAATGAGTAGATGAGAAGTTGCTAAAAAACGAGGAAAAAATGAATCATATTTGGGTGAAGTTTTTCGTTTCCTCGTTTTACAGGCTTTTCTTACCCTCTATTCATTGGTGACTATACAATATATTTCTTTTGAGCCATATGCTCCATGCTGACACATGGACCAAGTACATCTGAGCTTCCCACATCTAGGAGCTAAGGCTGTGTTCTTCAATGCTTCTCATACTTCTTTCTCCATATTAAAATGGAGTCACCATAACCGTAATGCCGCGGGGCGGGGGGGTGAAAATATCATCACCCTGAAATATTTTATGGTGGAAGTTTATTTGATCTATGAATCTAAGAAATAGTGAGAATTCTTGATCTCTCTAGATAAAAAGATAGATTTGACTTGATGTCGTTACATTGATTTATGTTCCTAATCAGTGGTTTATGTTGGGTGCACAAGGAAAGTTTTGATAGAGCGGGATTGATAAGTGTAGGTGCACATTTAAACAAAAAATGCAATGCATCTCTGATTGTATTCTCTGATTGTATGTGATGATGCTTCCCATTACTCCTCAAGCTCCCGATTCACCATGACTTTGCCTGGGTTCCGGCCGGATAACCGCTGAGCCCCCTTTCCTAACAATACATACAAAGAGACCCGCCACCAGTCAAGTAATTAGTGGACCGGTGAGAGATGAATATTTACATGGGAAATGAGATATTCACCTCCTTTTCTTCCCCAGGCCACCACCTTCACCTTGTAGTTCTTTTTTTTTCCACGTCTGATGGACACTCAACTCCCTGAAAGTTGACTTTAAATGTTCCCATTTGGGGTGTGGTCCATTTAGTACTTTTAGGAGTATGATTAGGCTTGAACATCTAGTGGTCTTGATTCCAATTTCGGGAAAAAAGAAGAAAGGGAAATGATCTCTTGGTTTCGACACCAGTGGGCGAGTACAAGAAGATTTCGAAGAATGGAAAGATAGATTTCCACCATTCAAAAGCGATCCCTCATTCATCGCATCTACAACAACATGACCACATCCTTTAAGAGCCGTTTAAGGGACCCAATCACAGGCGTCCGGCATATCGCCATTGTGGGAACGGCTTCTCCATTATAGTCGATGTAACGATGACCGAAAACCGCTTCTAGCACTCAAGTGTTTTGATAAACATGCGCTCCACTTGTTTGTCGTGTAGTATTTAAAGGGATATCAGAGGATATTACGGTTCTCAAAAAGCTCTTAAAACCCTTTAAATACTACACAACAAAGCTTTTTGAGAACCGCAATATCCTCTCCTCTGGCATCCCTTTAAAACTACACCTCCTCTGACATCCCTTTAAAACTACACGACGAACAAGTGGAGCATGTGTTTATCAAAACACTCGAGTGCAAAGATCATATCCCAAAAAAAAAAAAAAAAAAGCATTGTAATCTTCACTGTTGAGGAATGTGGGATCATTGTGGATAATTTTAGGGTGATGATATTTTCACCCCCCTGCATTACTTGCACACCCCCCTGGTAACGTGATTTGACATAAAGTTGCTCACTTTTCTGTCAAATCAGGTTATAAGGGGGGTGTGCACATAATGCAGGGGGGGTGAAAATATCATCTCCCAATTTTTCTAATTGATTCAAAGTTTACGCACAAATTGCGCCCAAGATGCTGCAATTCAATTACACAAACAGACACCTAAATAACTTTAGAAATCTTGGGAAGACAGGATGGATTACTTTCCAAAATGCTACCAGATTTATCATAACTAAAGATTGTTCCCTTTGTGATTTTTTGATTTTCCTCGAAGAAGTGAAACAAATGTCTCCTCCCTCAAACCAGTCTTGAAAAAATATTTTAAACCTAGATCAGTCCCTGCCGAATTTCGAGCTTCAACAAGCTGAAACAGTGATTCTCATGTACCAAACAGAATTTCTGAAATACAGATTTCAAACCGGAAGGCATAAACAGTATATGATTTCTAACCCAACATTTCAACAATAAATAACATCGCATCAAAGGCCCAAATCAGAATACCCAAATGAACTGCTGTCATTCAGTTCATTTATAACACTGCATAGCTCAATAATTTTTTACAGAGACAGTGCAAAAGCATCAAACCTCGCATTCTTCCAGCTTTTCACAGCTTTGAAGGTGTTGTGGTGTTTGGGCTTGTCGTCATCTTGTTATTAGCAAGAAGCAACCGATTGTTATGGAATCTTGCCTTAGCTTTGTAGAGTACCTCATGAACTTCTTCAAAATGAGGTTTTGTTGCAATTTTCAGATTGTCGATCCACTGCAGAACTTTCTTGTGCGGCCCCAGTATCCGATCATAATCATTCTCATCCAAAAGCTGAAACCAATGGACAAATAAAGAAAGTAATAAATCAGAAGCTAATTCTACTAATCCTCAACGACTAATAATCTCTTCGACATATGAAATAATGCAGAACGGATGCAAGAGGCCTTGTACGGTGTTTAAAATCTTATATCAAATACTCAAGAATATCTTCAAGTTTACTTGAATTGATCAAGACTTAGCTTGAGTTAAAATGCTCCTCAATTTTCTTAAAACCTGAACAAAAAAAACTTTAAAAACTCGAAGAGCATAGCGTAAAGCTTTTTAAACTAGAAAAAAGGCAATCAAGTACTTAGGCTGACACAAACTCCAGCCCTCATCGAGGTAGACTTGAAATCAAGTAATTAAAACTTTGAGGTAATCTGTGTCTTCATCAATAAGCCCAAAATATTTCTTTTCCATTACATGCATACCCACTTTCTGTTCAGCATACATTCAATAAATTGGATATATTTCCATCATTAAATTTCACCTTCTCAAAAAGGAATAAGAAAACCAAGCCAATGGAGAAAAACTATTCAGAACACGGTCAATTTTATTTTTTGAAGTAAAGAACCCATAGTCAAATGACTTGCAGATATTTCCAAAAACATTGCAGAAGGGTGCATCTGTTTCAAGAAAGCTAACTTAGAAGATATGACTGCATCTAGACTTATAAGAGGCCAACTTTCAAAGGTTAAATATCACGATTCTTGACTTCAACAAACTCAAAACACGGACAACATAGAAATCATTTTCTCAATTTCTGGGTTCCGTGCTGCCTTGTAAATTGAAAGCCTCTCAACTTTACAATTTTGGATAAAGGTAAAGTATTCACAACACAAGATTTCTATTTTAAAATCGAAGTTACAGCCTAATTAAACTTGCTAGAATGGGTCGACTCACCCAAGTTCCAAGTCGATCAACAAGAATTAGTGCACATAACCACAGCTCTTAATTTCAACAGGAATAAGTTGTAAAAAGGAGGTGAAATATCAAGGGTCAACAGTACCAGAACTGGAATTGCTAGTTATCAAGGCATAAGAAACAAAAACAGCAGGCTTCTAAAGGTTCAGTAAATTGGTGAGGCTGCAAAGTGACGGATTATAGTATGCATCCATGTATTCTATAATAATCCATGTTTTTTTTAAAATATTACTATAATAATAAAGGATTTGTTAGCGTCCATCGCAGAAGGCATTTCATGGATGGGCTTTTGCATGAGAGAGCAGCCACACAGGCTCACTTTTCAGCAGACTTTTTCTTCATTCACGAGGTGGCTGCTCTCACATGCAACAGCCCATCCGCGAAATGCCTTCTGCGATGGACGCTAGCAAATCCCAAATAATAATCCATATATATCAGTTGCGGTCTATTTCTCTTGCTAGAAGCCTAGAACTCCCTCAAATACCCATAAAAGACACATGTAACTTGAACAGGGACACATTATATTAGTTCATAACAGCATAAAATAGAGACTCGTTAAATAAAATAGGTGGCATATAAATTATGCCAGAAGAATATCAAACTGAAATACTGAGGTTCTGTTTTCTTTGAAATACTGAGGGACTTTCTTTCTGACCTGAAGACGACCCAATGAAATTCATGGGTCCCACAACTTTTATAGTTGGGAAGTGATATATCCGCCCCTTTTGATAACTAGGATCACCCCATTGTCAGTGTTTGTGGCAATCAGGGGCATTGAATTCTTCTGACATAAGTACAACAGTCCCTCTTTAGTCATTGATACACTGGTGATAGGGGCGGCTATATCATTTCCCTTATAGTTTTATTAATATTGGTTCCTTTAGACCACATGATTCACATCACAATGTGCTACATTTGACATGATCTATCCGTTTGCATAAGGGAATTAAGGGCATGATTGGCAACAATGAAAAAAAATTTCATTGAATATTAGTAGGGCTGGTTGCGGCCCATGCCACCACCGACTCTATCCTCTTCATAGAGTCCTTTCTATTTTAGGATTTTGTTTTATAGATAGGATAAAAAGAGTTTGTCTTTATCTAGATTAGCTAGAAGTGCTATTATTTATCTACGATTCTTAGAGTCCTTTAGTCTACATGCAATATGTTATGTTGACTTTTTATGTGAAAAAAGTATTTTTGTAATTCAAACTTACAATGGGGTGTTTTTAGTCATTATATGTTTCTCTTGCTTTATGCTTTTGGGCTTCCCTCCAAAAGGATTAAAGTCATGAAAAAACTTTAGTCCTAGATGGGAAGTGTGAGAGGGTGAGAGTGGCCATATATATACTTTCACTCTCTTAGCCTTGTGAATGAACAAGAGGTTATGGGGATCCTACGCGCACGAATCTCCCACTTGGGTCCGGCGGGCTTTTGGTCTTACCACACACGCGGGCCGCCCAGCTCGGCTTGCTGCGCGCGTGGGCCAAAGCCTTTCAATTTTTTTTCTCTTGGTTTACTAATTATTTAATAAGTTTTACCGTTTAAGAAAACACGTGATCATGGTTTAGTGACCGTTGGGAAACATTTCTCACGCACTAAATGAGTGCGAAGTTTCAACCTAACGTGTCTCTTAGTTTTCTATTTATTCGGATTTGTGGAAAACAGAAAAATATCTTTTTTGGAACGACTTTCTGTTTTTCTACTGTTCTTCTCTTTGTTTTCCTGTTTTCTGGAACTTCTATTTCTCCCCTGAACTTTCCGATTAAGGCGATTTGGCTTATATAAGCAAGTTCTAAGGCATCCGGGCTGCTTGAGTGCACACCCCTGGAGCGAGAGTTGTTGTATCCTGGAGGTATACGCCGAGACGCCCATCTGCACCGTTAATTCGTCATAGTGGGGGCGAGATTTGCCTTAAGGACAGCGAAGATTCTTCTTGCCTCAACTCGATAAGTGTTCTAACTATTTCTTCTTTTCTTTACAGTTTATTCTTGCAGAAAATAGTACTATGATTTCTGATTTCAAGTTGTGAGGTTAATTCGTTATAAGGTATTCTCAAATCCTAAAATTACAGATTTGCACATCATTTTTCTAACTTGTTATGCATAAAAAAAAGTGAACGTGAATGAAAAGATAGAGTGCTCTTTTCACGTTTTTATCAGAGAGTGGCTCAAAGTTTTCTTCCACAGTTTTGCATATTATTGGTATTTCTGTGTTTCACATGCAATTCTTATCTATTCCTTGTTAGTTCCAATAGTGTTTCTTCTCCAAGATTAACTAAAGAAGTTTACATGCGGGACATGTGTTGGAGCGGGAGTGAAGAGAGCAGGAAAAACACCAACTCCAATTCGAAGTAGCATAATTTTTTTCACTGTTTTTTACTTTTTAGGGAGTTCTCATTCCCCCCCCCCCCCCCCCCCCCCCCCCCGGGTCATTCTCATCTCTTATTTCACAATTAGGGCCATGACTATTCCATAGAATAATTTTTCATGCTTGCCAAACATGTTCTAAAGGAAAGCAAGTAAAGCTCACAAAAAATCCGGATAGAAAGCCACACTTTGAAGTAACATAATTTTTTTCACTGCTTTTTAGACAATTCTAGTGCCCTACCACTCGCCCTCCTCTTCCCATCTCTCATGGACGAAACTTGGCTCAGGTCAGAGGGTATGAGGAACTTTCCTCAGACCCCTTGCTAATGGTCTGATAGCAAGGGGTGTGGAAATATCAATTACGTCTGAAAATAAAAAGTAAGCATGGAATTGATATTCCCACACCCCCACCACACTCTATGCTGACAGGGGTCTGAGGAAAGTTCCTCAAACCCAGACCTGAGCCAAGTTTGGTTCCATCTCTTATTCCACAGTTGGGCCCACGAATAATTTTTCACGCTTGCCAAACACGTCCTGATGGAGAGATGTCAGTGTCAACTCTGAATAAGGGTGCAACTTGGGTCGGGGTGCAAGTATCAAAAGAAGGGGTTAATCTAATATATAAAGGGAAGCTAAAAAGAGGGGCAGTTTTGTGATTTCAGGGCATATCCAGAGTATTTATTATGATTCAATGAAAAGACTCAAATTGCATGGGGCCCATACCTCGTCCATGACCAGCGATTAATTGCGACCAACCGAGACAAAGTACGGAAACATCGTGATCGCTCTCTAACAAAAGCACCAACAAAGGCACGGTCATGATCGTTACACGTGGCTCAAGTGAGTCAACTTGATTTGACCCGACCCATCACGTGGGGACAACAACGCAAAACACGTGAAGGGATTTTCGAAGGATCCCAATCGCAGGAATATAATCTAACTCAGATTCGCACTTATATTAAATGGTGCCACGTGTAATAAATTCTGTGGTTCCACGTCATCCTTTATCTTTGTTCTTTTGGAACTATGTGAGAGACGACAGAGGAACAGAAAAAGAAGCTCACTGCTTGATTAATTAATTATAAGCGTTCTGCTTAGTCCCTTTTAATTTACATTTATTATCTTAAGAGTAAGTCATCTAAGGATCAATTTTTGGGTCCCACATGGACACTTCCTGACCATTGATCTTGTAGGACATCATGAGGCAACCCCCATAATCTCAGTCCCCTACGTGTAATATGAAGGGCTACAAAAATCGACGGTTTGGATGTTCTTGATGGATCATCCGATAAGTGTAGATCTTTCTCTAGCGGTTAATCAGGCCCTCAGATTTGATTACTCATGTAGTACATGTTGGACTAAAATAGTGCTGTTAGGAATCGAAGTCGGCATTCTATTCTCATTCTCATTCTAATTCTCCTGTAAACGGAATGAGATAATTAAAATGAAAATACAAAAAAATTCTACTAAAAAATTGATTCTGATCAGGGTGGATGTAGAATTCTATCTCGTGGGGTGGGAAACAGATTCCGACATTCTTTCGCCCTTTAATTATGGCCTAGTGTCATTTCTTGCCCTTATTTTATTCATTTTGTTGAAGAAGACCTCGAAATCAAGCAGAATTGGCCACTCAAAGCGACTCTGAGTTATGTAGTTTTTAATTACTTCCTCCTTAAGTGTACGCCATGTCGCCTCTTTCAAGGTAAATAGATGGCAACAAGGAAACAACTTACGAGGAAAGTTGCTTCTATTTTGATTATACGAACACCCTTAAGTTTTGCATGCAGGGTAAATGAATGTTTTACCCCCCTATTTACCCTCGCACGAAGGTTGTTTAGACTTCTCACTAGTTGAAAATTGTACCATCTCTGGGGTATGGACTTTTACAATACTGAGTTTTATTGAGATAATTGGGATATTGTGAGTCTTTCAATTTCAAGTATAGTAAGATAACTGTTGAGAAATTTGCCCGGTAAAATCCGATCTGATGGTGCACAACTAAATAAAAAAGTGAAAGTAAAAGCAAACCACAAGATGAGAACACCAAGATTTTACGTAGTCCAGTCAAGATACCTACATCTACAAATGACAACACAATCTTCCACTATGTGATAACAAAATTATAAGGATTGCAACAAGATTAATCTACAAACCCGCAAATTGCAACTCGTTCCCAGGTCCTCTCAACCAAGATTGTACACCAAAACGAGCGAAAAGAAAACTGAGAAGAAACCCAAAAAGAAACTCTCGTTTTCTCACTCCCTCCTTCCCATGTTTTGTATTGTACACCAAAACGAGCGAAAAGAAAACTGAGAAGAAACCCAAAAAGAAACTCTCTTTTTCTCACTCCCTCCATGCCATGTTTTGGAGCCGCCAATCCACTTTTAAGTGAGATTTGAGAGCTCTTATATTAGGTTTTACAAAACCTAATGGAAACCCACCTTTCTCGTTTTCCCCTCTGGCCACAGCTTAGAATCCTAGTTAATGTAGGAAATAACCTGTATGGGATACACAACAACTTTCCTAGCAAGAAGCCTTCTAATTTAGCCAAGCAGCCTCTAATCTCAACAAATCTATTTTGACCCTTATTCCAACAATTGAAGGTTCTCAAATCTTACATAAATTTCTTTGGATCAGCCTTTGTAATGTTTTGTATAATCTTGGCCAAAGTATTTTCAATTGACGAATTAGTTTGCACAGGGTTTTCATGAATTTACCTCCAACATACAATGAAGCTCAATTTGTGTTCTGACTTTTGCTAATGTTATGCACATATTGAAATAAAACTGAACTCCTTTACGCCCTCTTTGGATTGCAAGAAAAATATTTCTAATTGAAAAAAAATTCTTAGGAAAATTTATTCTTTTCACAATTTAGAAGCAAATAATATGAATATGGTTATTTTAGAGGGATACTATCATAAGTTGAAGGTCCCTCAGCTTAAAAATTGAATAAGTTAGCATTTTCATGCATAAAAAATGTAGGAAATTTTAGAAATATTTTTCCTTTCAAACTTTTTAAAAAATTCCTGTAATCCAAACATGACCTTATTGGTTTTTATTTTTTATAAAATACCAGAGAGAGTAGGAACGATGTAAAAAGCCTTCAAAACACTAGACAATTGTAGTCCCCATCGTATTTTTTGTAGTGTACTTGATTGATTGTATTTGGTCTTTTTGTAGACCTATTGTCGTCTTTTCAATTGAAATTGCACTACTTGCCCGATCCATGCCATATTTCAACTATTAGATCAAGCCTGATCACGATCACAGCTGTACAATCCAGGTCCTATTCAGTTTGTGTCCATATGCAAGTTTGTATTTCAGATCGGACTGGGCAATTATTTGACTATGTGCAAAGCATGCCAACGAAATGCCACTGTGCACCTGTAGCGCCTTACATCCCACTACTTCGCCCGCTCACTTGCAAATGGTTCAAGCATTGTTGATGGGGACATCAACAATGGGCGTGGATCAATTGTAATTAGGTAATTAGGTATTGTCCTGGATCAATTGTCTATTACCCACCAAGTAAGAAAGGATGTGTTCAAAAAATGTGAAGCGGAGGAATCCCTATAAATCTCTCTCTCTCTCTCTCTCCTCATAAATATTCTCTCTACACTTTTAAGTTTTCAATGTGGGACTAAACTTTCAATCTTCCCACATGCTCCCTACAACATACATTACGAAAGACCCAACTTAGACTGCTTCAATTAATGAAAGGCTTACTTTGGGTCTTTTTTTAATAGGTCTTTTACTATAGTCTTCGTGGGATGTCTTGTCCTTCTCTTCTATTTCGATCGCTTGGTTTTAATAAAATTTTGCTACCTTTGAAAAAGAGAAAAAAAAAAAACTAAACTGGGACTGCTTAAATTATGAATGAAAAGAATGGAGAATAGTATGTTTGGGTGGGAAAGCCTGTCATTGGCCAATGAATGCAGATAGGGTTACCCTTATCAAAGCAGTCATTTTAGCCCTCCCAACCTACTCTTTGTTTTGCTTTCAAATTCTTCAGTTCATTATTGAAAAATGTGGAAAAACTCAATGTAACCCTGTTGAGAGAGTGGAAAACCTTACCTACCACAGCTCTCACTTGTGGAATATAGAAGAAATTTCCAAAAGAAGGGATAAGGATTAAGGACACATTACCTAAAATCCAACCCATTGTTCTTCCTCCCTTCCCAAGCAAAGATAATCTTCATTGGAAATTGGGAGAGACTTGATACGGTAGGAATGGAGAGGGCAGGAGAAATCCTTAAAAATGGTGATAAAAAATACGCTAATTGAAATTGAGGTTTTATTTTCCTGTTTTAGGTGCTTTCAATGCTTCCATCACTCCCACTCTCTCAAGTCTGTGCATCTCCTATCAATCTCTTACAACTGCCTAGAAAGGTTAAAGACCATAACCGTAGGCCATGTTTGGCAACCCTGAATTTTTTTCATGAGAGAGCGCGAATGAGCAGAGGATGAGAAGTTGCTAAAAAACGAGGAAAGAATGAATCATATTTGGGTGAAGTTTTTCGTTTCCTCGTTTTTCAGGCTTTTCTTACCCTCTATTCATCGGTGACTATACAATATATTTCTTTTGAGCCATATGCTCCATGCTGATACATTGAGCACTTAACCAAGTATATCTGAGCTCCCCACATCTAGGAGTGTTCTTCAATGCCTGTCATTCTTCTTTCTCCATATTAGAACGGAATCACCATAACCGTAATGCGGGGGGGGGGGGGGGGGGGGGGGGGGGGGGGGGGGATATCATCACCCTGAAATTTTTTATGGTGGAAGTTTATTTGGTCCATGAATGTAAGAAATAATGAGAATTTTTGATCTCTCGATTCAAAGATAGATTTGAATTGATGTCGTTTCATTGATTTATGTTCCTAATCAGTGGTTTATGTTGGGTGCACAAGGAAAGTTTTGATAGAGCGGGATTGATAAGTGTAGGTGTACATTTAAACAAAAAATGCAATGCATCTCTGAATGTATTCTCTGATTGTATGTGATGATGCTTCCCATTACTCCTCAAGCTCCCGATTCACCATGACTTTGCCTGGGTTCCGGCCGGATAACTGCTGAGCCCCCTTTCCTAACAATACATACAAAGAGACCCACCACCAGTCAAGTAATTAGTGGACCGGTGAGAGATGAGTATTTACATGGGAAATGAGATATTCACCTCCTTTTCTTCCCCAGGCCACCACCTTCACCTCGTAGTTCTTTTTTTTTCCACGTCTGATGGACACTCAACTCCCTGAAAGTTGACTTTAAATGTTCCCATTAGGGGTGTGGTCCATTTAGTACTTTTAGGAGTATGATTAGGCTTAAACATCTAGTGGTCTTGATTCCAATTTCGGAAAAAAAAGAAAGGGAAATGATCTCTTGGTTTCGACACCAGTGGGCGAGTACAAGAAGATTTCACAGAACGGAAAGATAGATTTCCACCATTAAAAAGCGATCCCTCATTCATCGCATCTACAACAACATGACCACATCCCTTAAGAGCCTTTTAAGGGACCCAATCACAGGCGTTCGGCATATCGCCATCGTGGGAACGGCTTCTCCATTATAGTCGATGTAACGATGACCGGAAACCGCTTTTAGCGCTCAAGTGTTTTGATAAACATGCGCTCCACTTGTTTGTCCTGTAGTATTTAAAGGGATGTCAGAGGATATAACGGTTCTCAAAAAGCTCTTAAAACCCTTTAAATACTACACGACAAAGCTTTTTGAGAACCGTAATATCCTCTGACATCCCTTTAAATACTACACGACAAACAAGTGGACCGTGTGTTTATCAAAACACTTCCTCCCCCCCCCCCCCCCCCCCCCCCCAAAAAAAAAGCAATGTAATCTTCACTGTTGAGGAATGTGGGATCATTGTGAATAATTTTAGGGTGATGATATTTTCACCCCCCTGCATTACTTGCACGCCCCCCATGTAACGTGATTTGACATAAAGTTGCTCACTTTTCACGTCAAATCAGGTTATAAGGGGGGTGTGCACATAATGCAGGGGGAGTGAAAATATCATCTCCCAATTTTTCTAATCGATTCAAAGTTTACGCACAAATTGCGCCCAAGATGCTGCAATTCAATTACACAAACAGACACCTAAATAACTTTAGAAATTTTGGGAAGACAGGATGGATTACTTTCCAAAATGCTACCAGATTAATCATAACTAAAGATTGTTCCCTTTGTGATTTTTTGATTTTCCTCGAAGAAGTGAAACAAATGTCTCCTCCCTCAAACCAGTCTATCTGAAAAAATATTTTAAACCTAGATCAGTCCCTGCCGAATTTCGAGCTTCAACAAGCTGAAACAGTGATTCTCATGTACTAAACAGTATATGATTTCTAGCCCAACATTTCAACAATAAATAACATCGCATCAAAGGCCCAAATCAGAATACCCAAATGAACTGCTGTCATTCAGTTCATTTATAACACTGCATAGCTCAATAATGTTTTACAGAGACATTGCAAAAGCATCAAACCTCGCATTCTTCCAGCTTTTCACAGCTTTGAAGGTGTTGTGGTGTTTGTGCTTGTCGTCATCTTGTTATTAGCAAGAAGCAACCGATTGTTATGGAATCTTGCCTTAGCTTTGTAGAGTACCTCATGAACTTCTTCAAAATGAGGTTTTGTTGCAATTTTCAGATTGTCGATCCACTGCAGAACTTTCTTGTGCGGCCCCAGTATCCGATCATAATCATTCTCATCCAAAAGCTGAAACCAATGGACAAATAAAGAAAGTAATAAATCAGAAGCTAATTCTACTAATCCTCAACGACTAATAATCTCTTCGACATATGAAATAATGCAGAACGGATGCAAGAGGCCTTGTACGGTGTTTAAAATCTTATATCAAATACTCAAGAATATCTTCAAGTTTACTTGAATTGATCAAGACTTAGCTTGAGTTAAAATGCTCCTCAATTTTCTTAAAACCTGAAAAAAAAAACTTTAAAAACTCGAAGAGCATAGCGTAAAGCTTTTTAAACTAGAAAAAAGGCAATCAAGTACTTAGGCTGACACCAACTCCAGCCCTCATCGAGGTAGACTTGAAATCAAGTAATTAAAACTTTGAGGTAATCTGTGTCTTCATCAATAAGCCCAAAATATTTCTTTTCCATTACATGCATACCCACTTTCTGTTCAGCATACATTCAATAAATTGGATATATTTCCATCATTAAATTTCACCTTCTCAAAAAGGAATAAGAAAACCAAGATTCAAGAAGCCAATGGAGAAAAACTATTCAGAACACGGTCAATTTTATTTTTTGAAGTAAAGAACCCATAGTCAAATGACTTGCAGATATTTCCAAAAACATTGCAGAAGGGTGCATCTGTTTCAAGAAAGCTAACTTAGTAGATATGACTGCATCTAGACTTATAAGAGGCCAACTTTCAAAGGTTAAATATCATGATTCTTGACCTCAACAAACTCAAAACACAGACAACATAGAAATCATTTTCTCAATTTCTGGGTTCCGTGCTGCCTTGTAAATTGAAAGCCTCTCAACTTTACAATTTTGGATAAAGGTAAGTATTCACAACACAAGATTTCTATTTTAAAAAGCCTAATTAAACTTGCTAGAATCGGTCGACTCACCCAAGTTCCAAGTCGATCAACAAGAATTAGTGCACATAACCACAGCTCTTAATTTCACCAGGAATAAGTTGTAAAAAGGAGGTGAAATATCAAGGGTCAACAGTACCAGAACTGGAATTGCTAGTTATCAAGGCATAAGAAACAAAAACAGCAGGCTTCTAAAGGTTCAGTAAATTGGTGAGGCTGCAAAGTGACGGATTATAGTATGCATCCATGTATACTATAATAATCCATGTTTTTTTTTTAAAATATTACTATAATAATAAAGGATTTGTTAGCGTCCATCGCAGAAGGCATTTCACGGATGGGCTGTTGCATGAGAGAGAAGCCACACAGGCTCACTTTTCAGCAGACTTTTTCTTCATTCACGAGGTGGCTGCTCTCACATGCAACAGCCCATCCGCGAAATGCCTTCTGCGATGGACGCTAGCAAATCCCAAATAATAATCCATATATATCAGTTGCGGTCTATTTCTCTTGCTAGAAGCCTAGAACTCCCTCAAATACCCATAAAAGACACATGTAACTTGAACAGGGACACATTATATTAGTTCATAACAGCATAAAATAGAGACTCGTTAAATAAAATAGGTGGCATATAAATTATGCCAGAAGAATATCAAACTGAAATACTAAGGTTCTGTTTTCTTTGAAATACTGAGGTTCTTGTTTAACAAGCAATAACAATAGCAATGTATCAGATACATTTATAGGGTTTCAAATGTGCCCTTCAAAACATAAAAGAATATAGAGCAGTGTCCAGTTGCACACATGCTTGTCCATGTTGATACATGTTGAGATAGCTATATACGATACAAGTTTATTTTTCAAAGAAAATAAGGAAAAATTATAAAAGTGGCATGCCCTTGCTACATGAGCACACAGGATTCTCGCCCTCCTTACTTTTTTCCAAGGTATTTCATGTGGCAATCAGCCTTTTGCCTTGTAATAATGGAAAAAGAATCCTATAGACAGAAACAATGATCATAAAGGGTAGAAAGTGTCTAGGTCTTCCTTCAAATCCATTATTGTGTGTTTGTGTCTTTCATCAGATTGGAATTGTCTTGTAGGACCCTAAGGGAAATGAAGTTGACCTCTAGCTCAAATGGTTAAGGGTTTAGTTTTCAACTGGAGGCCCAACTTACCTATTAAAAAAATGATCCTAATGCAAATGTAATAATCCTATATGTCAAAGAAATCAACGAAGAAGCAATAAAGATCAAGGCAAGAAACAAAATGCACTGTTGTGTGCACAATCCCAAAATGTGGCCTAAATTAAGATTACAATTATAGGCCCCACCCGTAAAGGAAAGATTCTTTGGCATGTCTTTTTAGCTACTATTTGGGTCTTGTGGAAGGAACGCGATGCAAGGATATTCAAGGGTTACTCAAAGGGAGCCCGGTACCTTTTCAATAAGTTGGTTGCATTATCCATCTCATGGGTGAAAATGTTTAATTCTTTCAGATTTGAATTAGCATACGATTTGTGGCATGGGTGGAGAGAGATTTGTTCCGCCTCTACCAATAATCCTAAAGTGGTACAAGCATGATCCTCTCCGCCTCAAGGAACTCTCAAATTGAATTTTGATGGCTCCAGTCTGGGGAATCTGGGACTGTAGGTATAGGTGGCTATTAAGAAATGAGAAGGGGGAGGTCATTTGGGCTTTCGGTGGGCCAATAGGGGTAGCAAACTCAAATGAGGCGGAAGTTCGAGCCATCCACCAAGGAATTTATTTCCTGCGAAGTGTAGACATGAATAAGGTGGTGGTAGAAGGCGACTCTCTCAATGTCATAAGGTGGCTAAGAGACTCTCATTCGGTCCCTTGGAGATTTGCAGCTCTATTTGATGAGATTTGGGATAGGATTGGAACCTCTTCGATACCTTTCAATCATATCAGGCAGACAACAAATTGAGAGGCGGACAAGCTTGCTAGAGAGGGGGTACATAGGGAGAGAGTGGAGCTTTTCAATTTTCTCCCTCCATAGCTGCTAGCATTTTTTGCCTTCATTTCTTATGTATTTTTTCGGCTCTATTTGCCCTTTCCTTTGTATTCTTTCGGGACCTCCTTGATCTTGGATTTTTCAATGAATTGATCCTTACTTCAAAATAAAAACAAAAAACGAAAAAAGAATTATAGGCCCCATGATGGAGCATATGAGTTGAAACTTGACGCGGAGGATAACAAATTTGAAAGGTATCCTACATCCGATTCAAAATTTTTTTTTTGAAAGGCAACAAATTTTATTCCAGAAATAAGGATATACAAGGAGGATAAGCTGTCCCACTACATGAACCGAGGAGGCATCCTACATCCCCCGTGTGAAAAGCAATAACCTACAATTCCCCAAGTATTCGAGACAAAAGTTCAGTGGGATTAAAGACAGCAATACAAAAGTGGGAGCCTTATAGATGAGGTCAGTTTTCAGGTATGTTCTGAGTCCCAGGAGGAAAGGTGATGTGTGGTTTCGATGTTAACTCCCTCCTTAGCTAAGGCATCCACCAAAGAGTTAGCAGATCTCCTTTGATGTTGAAGCCACGGATGTAACCTGCTGATTAAGTCTCTAGTCTCATCCAATATCATATGCAATTACGACGGTCCTCCACAACGATTTAGTGCCCAAGCTATCGTGTTGGCGGAGTCCCCCTCGACAATCAGTGGGCCCATATTGTTTTTAACATACCATTGCAGCCCATATAGTAATGCCTTGGCCTCAGCTTTGTTTTTTTTTTTTTTTTTTGAAGTGGTTGGCCTCAGCTTCGTTAGCGTCGCATATCCCAGCCGAGCCCGAATAGATCATGACAGTCGCCCCATCCGCATCTCTGATTAGACCGCCGATTCCAGCCCTACCGGGGTTCCCCAGTGAACTACCATCGAAGTTTAGCTGGAAACATCCCATTGGTTGCTGGTTTTGGAAGCTAGAAGTGGACTGGTTTAATAATTTCTACAAATGGGGGTATATTTGTTGTTGTTGAAGGGTGTAAGGGCATTTGGGTCATTATGTGTATAAGCGAGGGGTATTGCAGTCTTCGTACTATGTTGCCCTATTTTGGGCTCTATATATACATCATTACATGGGAGAGCTCCTAAGTGGAGAATCTCACCATCTTCTCCCCCACTCTTCTTCTTCTTCCTCTCTTCTCTTATCCATTTTCCATTCTAACATGGTATCAGAGCAAGATCCTTAGGG
The DNA here is from genome assembly GCF_043159265.1 of Tasmannia lanceolata. NCBI lineage: Eukaryota > Viridiplantae > Streptophyta > Magnoliopsida > Canellales > Winteraceae > Tasmannia > Tasmannia lanceolata. The sequence goes on along the minus strand of NW_027518701.1, from coordinate 6,035,803 downwards.
AAGAAAGAAGAAGAGTTTCAAGTTTCCATCTTCATCTATCTCGTCTCTCTCGTTGTCATCTCTTCCTCGTCTCGTCTTACGCCTCATTTGTCATAAAACCCAAAACCCAAACTCATTTTTTTGGGTTTCTCCTCTCTGCACCCTAACTCCATAACCTTCAAACCCCTTGTGAACCTCTAATCCCAAACCCCTCTTGTAAATATCATTTGTAGATCCATCCATTTCCCAAACAAAAAAACAAGGAAGATTCCCCTTTTATCTATTTTTTTTTCCCATTTATAAGCTCTTTTCTTGTTCTTTCTTTTGTTGCAAATCCATAAATCTCTCTCTTTTTTAGTTCTCAATCCCTAAATCTCCTTGTTGGGTTCTTTCTAGTTTCTTTACCCCCTTTTTATGGTTTAAATCATTTCTTTCTTTCTTTCTCTCTTTCATGTTTGGAGTCTCATCCCCCTTCTACTCCATCCCAATTCTTGTTCTATCCCTCTATATTCGTTGTTTCTTATGGCGTTTGTATTGATCTCAAAGGTGTACGCCGAGTGTTTGTAAAAATGTCCAAGAGGGATATTGTGTGTTGAAGGTTGTATTTTCGTTGCAAGTTGAAGGCCGAAGAGGGGGAGTGTTGTAGCCCTCATGTAGTTCCATGGATGGAGTGTGTTGCATCCTTGTTTTCTTGTTGCTCTGTTCTTTCCATAGTTTTCTATGTCTTTTGTATTGATGTCAAAGGTGCACACCAAGTGTTTGATAAAATGTCTAAGAGAGGTGTCTTGCCTTTAAAGTCTTTTTTTCTCGTTGCAAGTTGACGGCATTCGGTCTTCAACTTGAGGGGGAGTGTTATCAAGTAGTTGTGCTAGTATGTAGTTGTTGGTGTTATCTTTTTTTGGTATTGTCTTCTTGTTGTCTTTGTTGGTAGTCTTTTTACTTGGTTGGTTTGTCTCGTTGCATCGATTGATTTTTTGTCTTCAAGGTTGCTTCTCGATAAATACTTAGAGCCTTCCATCTCCTTCCACAGTCAAACACTAAGGCAAGTGATAGTGGACTCTCATAATAATGGTTTCTTTAATGGTTTTGATATATAGTTTTGTTGCATCATATTTCTGTACCTTGGAATTTCAAAAAAAAAGAGGAGAGTTTTGAAAGGATTTGATTTGAAAAAAAAGTAGTCTGATCTTATGCATATATTCCTTGTCGCTGTATGGTAACGTTATTGACCTATATATATGAATGGCATATATATAAAGACCTATGCTTCCACCCACTTCGGCCAGGTGATGATGACTTGGGATATATACAAATGATGATTTAGATTTGAGACCGTATACTTTGGTACACGATGTGACTTTGTTTTCCAGTGCCTATCTATGTTTTTCCTCCAATACGAGGTTTTGATTCTTGCGTTATTTATCTCTACTATGATCTATTGATGTCCTCCTTGTTTGTTCTCATATCTTTTAACTATCGTACTCTTACTCTTATTTCGATTTCCATATCTCTGTTCAAGTTGTTGCCTATTCTGTTCATTGATGTAAGAATCACTGTTATAATGCAATTTCATTATTGTGCCATTTTATTATGTGAGCCCACTAAAGGATCTTGTTCAGCTCGTTCTGACTCAGTTACTACAGTTCTTGTAGGTTGAAACGATGACATTAACACAAAACAAGGGAGTTTAAAGGGATCGAGAAAAGAGTGTTTGGCAATGTGGCCTTGTCGGGCAAAGTGCCTTTACCTTGTGAGCTGTATTGGGTTTTTTTAGTCAGCTTGTTTCCCTTTTGGGTTGGCGATTCGGATTTTGGGATTTGGAAGAAAAAAAATCATGTCAAAAAAATTTGCCCCAAATCCGGGTCGTTACAGTTGGGTATCAAAGCTTAGGCTGTAGGTCCCTAGGGCTAGTATTTAGCCAAGTTGTGAGATAGGTAAAACCGTAAAACTACGCAAGGAGCATATAGGAAACGATGCAATAAATTCGTGTGTACTGCAGGCCCATGAGTCAATTGTATTGTAAGAACCATGTAACGAACTCACGTGCAACGGGGACGCCTGGTTCGACATGTGAGAGAGTTATATTGGCAGAAACCAAGAAAGTTGTCTGTGAGCTCCAAGGGCAATTTAGCCTTTTCATATGGAGTTAAAGTATTTTTTTCCCATAATGCGATATGCCAACGTGGACGTTGGGTCCCAAGGGGTAGGATTGTAAGCTCCCACATAATAAAGTGAGTTGTATTAGGTTCTTAGAATTTAATTTCTTGGGTAAGTCTTAGGAAAGGGTTGCCGGTTGAAATTAATTAAAAGCTATGCACCCACTCATGTTTTTCAAAACACACTTAAAGGAAAACACAACACCAACATACATTACTCGATCACATCTCACATCACATAAAAAGGACCAAAGTCATACCAGAGGGCCTATGATAGTTCATTAAATATCTCGTCTGTAAATTTACTCATGCCTATCCCATGATAAATGATAACTAACTATGCTCTGAAGCTTGAAAAAGAGGGAATTTTAGAAACATAAAAAAAATATAGTTTCCCGTACTACAGAAAAATGAGTGTTTCCCACCATTTTCCATTTCTCTTAAAATATGGATTATTTGCAGCTATCCTTCACATTTCCTAGAAAACATGTTTCCCCGCTCAAGAATAGTTTCCACGTACTTATGATCCAATAAAAACCACATCAACTGAATAGATTTAAGGTTGAAAGGTAGAGAAATTCTTGGATAAGAAGGACTAGCAATATCACAAATGTGTGGTGAGGTTGGTGCATGATATGACAATTTTCAGAACACTGCTACAAAAAAAAATGCCAGGTAAAAAAAAAACCCCCCATCCAGTGGAGATGGTGTGTATAGAGTACCTTCAATTGCATGATTTCACAAATGAGACTGAGATCTGCAATAGATGGTTGATGACTGCCTAATAAGAACTTCCCATTTCCTTTGAGCCAAATGGATTCAATTTTTGAAAGAGATGAAGTCAGAACCTTCTCAGCTTCAGCAGCTGCTTGCGGATTCAATGGAAGACCAAGTGCAGGTGCTAGTACAGTATTTAGGACAAAGGATGCTGCACAGAGAGATTCATGTGACAACTTACCAAAAAAATACTATTAAAAAAAAAAACTTACCAAAAAAATGCACTCATGACTATATCCAAAAATCAGTTGGAAAGAGATTCCACAGTTGATGAAAACCAAAATACTCATCAATAAATTGCACTCTCCAAGAAGAGGAATGATAGAATGAAGGGCGCCCTTGCAAAAACTAACTTCAAGGGCGCCCTCATTGGTCAATTTCAGCAAAGGTGCATTTATGATGGCGCCAAAAAAATTGGATGGCACCATAAAAGTGGAACGGCTTTGACTTTTGCCTCAAACAAGAGGAATGATAGAATGAAGGGCGCCCTTGTAAAAACCAGCTTCAAGGGAGCCTCAATTGGTCAATTTCAGCAAAGGTGTGTTTATGATGGTGCCGAAAAAAGTGGATGGAACCATAAAAAGTGGGAAAAATTGGATGGCACCATAAAAAGTAGTGGCGCCGAAAAAAGTGGATGGTACCATAAAAAGTGGAAAAAAAATGGATGGCACCATAAAAAGTGGAACTTCTTTTACTTTTGCTGAAATTGACGAATGGAGGCGCCCTTGAAGCTGATTTTTCCAAGGGCACCCTTCATTCTATCATTGCTCCAACAATTACGTAAAAGAGGTTTTATAATCTAGAGACGGTAGGTATGCTCCATTGTTGCAAGCTGTATGGATATTGTTCTACATAGCTCTGACAAAGTTGAAATCGCATCTGAGATAGAACACGGGCCTCCACATCATAAACGAATGTATAAGTGAATAGGAGTGGATGACATCGAGTCGCAGATGGTTTCAGATATGGCATGACCAATAAATGGCACAATTAGCAAAAGGTCAGTATATCATATGATGGTACAAAAAGATAAGCTACTAATAATTAACTAACAAGAAAGTCCAAGAAAACAATATGTATAATCTAAACATAAACTATAGATCATATCTTACATGTGGAATGCCATTATGAGTGCAACTTGGGTTGATTTTGGGAATCCAAGTTGTGCATTTAAGTTGAAATCAGGTTCAGGTTGAAACCAAACAGATTTTAGCAAAAGGTCAACCCATCCTGACCCAAGTTGCAGCCTTAAATATTATGATAATATAAATTTGGAGAATAATTTGAACTCAAGGCTAAGATCCTAAGGCTCCAAGGTTGAATAGCAAAACATATAACTGTATGTAATACCCGGTAAAAATAACAGTTATTATGTATAAAAACTATTCACATGTTACTATTCCCCTCAGTTTTTCCTATAAATAGAGTAGCCAGGAAGAGAAAAGGAAGAAAGAGAAAGAAAAGGGAGGAAGAGAGGGAGAAGAAAGAAAAGGCTAGGAGAATCACTTTTCCCTTATCGTTGTCATCTTCAAGGTCAAGAATCTTCAAATTCCCACTTCTCAGGTTTGATAAGGCATGTGATAGCTAGACTCGACTGATATCTTTTCTCAATGAAAGTGATGGGGATATGATTATATGTTGTTTTATTCAGATATTTCTTATCCGTTTTACTTCAAATATTCATTGTTTATATTTGGGAAATATCAAATCATATTTGTTTCAAAATGATGAAATGTGTTTCATTCTGGAAAATGAAATGAAATGTTGAATTTCATATGTACGAAAAGGTTGAACAAAAATGAGAAATGAAAGAAATGGAAGAGGTAAATGTGGCTCTCGTGTGACGTATTTGTATCTCTGAGCCGTCGACTTACCCAAAAGCGGAAGCGGGCCAAGTCCAAAGCGGACAATACGAGGGTGAGACGGATCGTTACAGGAAACTTCAGAAATAGAAACAGTTGGAAACTATTGGGCTTTAAATGGTTTGTTTTACTATTTGGTTAAATTGTTTCTATAAAAAAATCCTATTAGTATTAGTTTTAAATTCACATTATGTTATATACAAAATACAGCATATTTTTATAGAACTGTCTCTTATTATTGATTTCAGCTACATATCGAAGCTTCTATATACCTGCTCTCCTAACCCACTTTTTCCCACCAGGATTTGAAAATTTGGATGCGAGAGTATTTATCAATGAGGAACCTTAGTTATGAGAAGTGTGAAAGCAACTTGAGGAAATACGGATGATGAACCTGGTCAATCTCCTCAGATGTAAAAAGATTTTAAATATGTCATACTTGGGATTTTTTATAAATTCAGGATGTACTTTAACCTTCCGCTGTGTACTTCCAGGAATAAATATGTTTTGTTGCCCGTAGCGATCCGTGCAGTAAAAATCCGGGTCGTTACACTGTAACTTTGATGCTTCTAATTGTTCAGAATGCTGAAATAACCTTGAATTTAATGGAAGAAATCTTAGAGAAGAGGAACAAAGGAAGAAGAATGAAAGAAAAGAAAACTTCACATAATTCATTGATATCCTTCTTTTACAATTTCCTCTGCTTATAAGTAGATCCTATCACTTACAACTGTTCAACTACCTTAGTCCCATCAGTAGACTTATTAACTAGAGTTCTAACTAACATCACATCTTTTAACTATAGTTCTAACTACCATTAGTTGTCTTAACCACCTAGCTGACTCAGCTTCTTATTACTTGGATACATAGTCAGATAACCATTTTGGTTGACCTTTACTTCTCTGAAGCCGTACTCTTTCTGTTGTGTGAAGTGCTTGATCCACTGATTCTGTTTCTGCATTTGGAAGTGTATCATTGCCTCCCCCATTGAGAACCACCTCATCCTCAAGGTGAAGAGAAGGATGGAGTTGGTGAAATTCCTCAGCATCTTCCCAGGAAGTTTCTTCCAACGGCAAGTTCTTCCACTGGACTAGCCATTGTGTAACCCATTTGCCAAGCTTCAATACCTTTCGCTCACTCACAATAGCTAAAGGTTCAATAACGGGCCGATTGTTGAGACAAACCAGAGGCAAATCAAGCGGTACTATGGCTGAATGAGGATCTCCTTGAAATGGTTTCAAAACAGAGACGTGAAAAACAAGGTGAATTTGTGATCCTTCCGGTAGTTTGAGTTTGTACGCAACTAATCCAATCCTTTCGATAACCTGGAAGGGACCAAAAAACTTCTTTCCAAGTTTGTGATTTGGCTTATGACCCACCGTTACTTGTCTGTAAGGTTGTAATTTCAATAAAACCCAATCACCCTCTTGAAATTGTAATTCTGTTCGATGAACATCAGCATTAGCTTTCATTCTCGTTTGAGCTGAAAGAAGGCATTGTTTGATCTAAAGCTTGTTCCCAAATCTTAATCTAAAGCTTCCAATTTAGTACTCCCTCGGCAATAAGCTGGAATGTTAGGAGGAAGCCACCCAAAAACCGCTTCAAATGGAGATTTTCCCAAAGAAGAATGAAAAGGTGTATTATATTGATATTCCGCCCAACCCAAAAAATTGTACCATTTGGTAGGATATTCAGAAGTAAAAGCCCTCAAATACTGTTCTAAACAACAATTGACAACTTCCGTTTGACCGTCTGTTTGTGGGTGATATGCAGAACTCATCCCTAATTCAGTTCCTTGTAATTGAAACAAAGTTTCCAGAATTGACTCAAGAACACAGAATCCCTGTCACTGATTAATGACCTGGGTATTCCATGATGCTTACACACCATGTTCATAAACAATGAAGCAACCTTGCTGGCATTATAATGTTTGGGCAAAGCGCCAAAATGGGCACTCATAGAAAATATGTCTACCACCAGAATAACCGAAAAGCCTTGAGAAGTTGGTAAATCCAAACTTAAATCCTCCCAAACCTGTTCAGGAACAGTCAAAGGTTGTAAAAGACCATAAAAAGGAACGGTAGGACTTTTGATTTGTTGGCAAGTCACACATTGGCGAACAAACTTGTGGACATCTAATTTCATGGATTTCCAATAAAAAACTGTGGCTAAACGAATATATGTTCGATGAATACCAGCATGCCCTCCAATTGGTGTAGAATGAAATTCCCGAATCATTTGTTCCTTGAGTGTAGAATGAACAGGCAAGTAGAGATTCCCTTTAAAATGTAATAACCCATCCTTAGTTGACCAGTGAAGTGTATCGTCATTCTGTTGCTGTAGCTTCTGAAACACTTGTTGAGACTCAGTATCCCCTTCTAATTCCTGCTTTAGAATGCTCAAAAATTCATATTGAGGTGTAGAAATAGCCATCATTTGCATTGATAGTGAAGCAGAGGTTCCCAATGGTAATCATGACAAGACATCAACGGCGACATTCTCTCTTCCTGGTTTATATGAAATTTCACAGTGATGGCCCAACAATTTTGTAAGGTAGTGTTGCTGCTCAGGGGTTTGAATCAATTGGTCCATAAGTCCTTTTACGCTTTTCTGATCTGTATGAATATAAAATTTGCTTCCCAACAAATATTGTCGCCATTTTGCCACGGAAGAGGTAATACTGTAATAGCATATAATTCTCGTATATAAGTGGAAGCTTGTTGCATTCGAGGAACAATTTCTTACTGAAATAGGCACTAGGATGGCTTTTTTGCATCAAGACAACTCCAATTCCCACCCCAGAAGCATCCGTTTCTAAACAGAAAGGTATTGAAAAATCTGGTAATGTTAAAACTGAAGCCTATGTCATTTGCTTGTTTCAAGTTCTCAAAAGCTAATTGAACCAAATTATTCCATGAAAATCCTTTTTTTTTTAGTAATTCAGTTAGGGGAGCTACAATGGTAGCATAACCCTTGACAAACTTTCGATAATATCCTGTTAAACCCAAAATGCCTCGTAGTTGTTTCAGATTCAAAGGTATTGACCATGTCAACATAGTTTCGATTTTCTTATAATCAGGTTGAACTCCTTTGTCCGATAAAATGACCCAAGTATTCGATCGAATGCTTTCCAAATGAACACTTACTGAGCTTTACATACAATGAATGAGTTTTGAGTGTTTGTAAAACATGAGATAGGTGAATGACATGATCAACAATAGTTTTACTGAACACCAAAATATCATCGAAAAAAATGATGAAAATTTTTCGTAGAAAAGGTTTAAAAACCTGGTTCATAGTAGCTTGGAAAGTGGACGGAACATTGGTTAAGCCGAAAGGCATGACCAAAAACTCAAAATGTCCATCATGTGTACGAAAAGCCGTTTTTGGAATATCCGATGGACTCATTCTGATTTGATGATAACCTGCTCTTAAATCCAATTTTGAAAACACCGTAGCTCCATGTAATTCATCGAGCAACTCATCCAGTATTGGAATAGGGAATCTATCCTTAATAGTAATAGCATTCAATCCTCTATAATCTACACAGAACCTCCAGCTACCATCTTGTTTTTTACCAACAAAACAGGGGCGCTAAAAGGGCCGGTACTAGTTTGAATTATCCCAGAATCAAGCATTTCTTTCACTAATTTTTCAATTTCTGATTTTTGAAAATGTGGGTATCGGTACGGTTTAATATTCACAGGTTTAGAATTTGGTTCTAACAAAATGCGATGATCCGTAGATCTTGATGGAGGCAAAACAGAGGGTTCAGTAAATACCTCAGCAAATTGCTGCAAAACAGGTTGTAATGCAGGAATCACTTGTTGATATGGAGCTGTGATGCTGTTGTTGTTGAAGAAAGCAACATGAAACAAGATGATAAGCCCGTTATCCGCCAATTTGTGCAACTGAGTTGATGATATAAAATCTGACAGACAATCTTGAATTCCTTGTAAATGAATTTGATCTTCTTTCCAAACAAAATCCATGGTTAATGTCTTATAATCTGTTGTAACAGGACCCAATCCTTGCAACCACTGAACTCCTAAAATAGCATCAGCCCCTTGTAATGAAATGACGAAAAAATCAGTGACAAATGAATGGTTTTGAATGTCGATCTGAATATCGGAACAGATGCCTTGACAAGTTACAAATTGTCCATTGTCCGCTTGAACTTTAAAATGAGATGGAGTAATAGGTAAGCCCAGAAATTTTGCAACCCTTTCTGGTATAAAATTATGGGTACTACCTCCATCGACTAGTACTTGAAGAGTATGATTTGCAATGGTGCCAGCTAATCTGAGTGTTTTTGACACATTGAGACCCATTAATGCATAAAAAGTAATAGTAGGTTCAACCAAAGGGTCTGATGGAATTTCAGATTCCACCAAAGGAAATTCGTCAGTTTCGTTATTTTCACCTTCAAGAAACAAAAGCGACATTTGATTTTTGCACTTGTGTCCAGGATGAAATCGTTCATCGCAATTAAAACAAAGCCCTTTTTCTCTTCTTTGTTGCATTTCAGCAAAAGATAGTTTCTTGATTGGGATTTTTGTCGGAATTGTGTTACTTGAAGAAGTAAGTGTTCTTGATGTTGGAACATTTGTAGTATAGAACTGATGAGGTTGATTGTGTTGGTTTGAAAAGCTTGGATTTGGACCTAAAAGAGAAGGTTGAGTAACAACTTTGGAATTCCATTGTCTACCATTGAGACGAGTCTATGCAATTTTTTCTTCTTGCAAACGTGTGAGACCAATAGCCCGATGTAACCCAAATGGCTGATGTGCTAACACATCTCTTTAATCTCAGGTTTTAGTCCATAAATAAATAGCTTTTCAAGAAATTATCAGAAAGACCATAGACTTTATTGGGCATTTCCTCAAATTGAGCTTGATATTCAAGAACAGAACCTACTTGAAGTAATTTGACAAACGCACCCTGTGGATCTTCAAAAGGAGAAGGACCAAAACGATACCTGAGTGCTGTTTCAAATTCTTGCCAAGAACGCAATTGATTGATGTTCGACATCCATTGAAACCAATTCGAAGCAGATCCTTCCATGTGAAAGGAAACCATTGGAAGTTTTTGATTCTCTGGTGTGTGATGAAAAGCAAAGTATTGAGCTACCCTGAAAAGCCAAGCAGAAGGATCTCCTCCACTAAACTTTGGAAAATCAAGTTTTAGATGTTTCGGTGGAATCGCAGCAATAGCATTGGACTGTAGCTCTTCTTGATTTGAGAACGAAGTAGAATTGAACTGGGCGGTCTGATGTTTGCTATTCTCAAAATCAGAAGACAATTTGTCTAATTTCTGTTGCATAGGAAGGATGGCCATGAAATCATCACGCATTTGTTTCTGGAATTGAGCCATTTGAGGTGTGAGTTTATCCGATGCAACATCAGATTGGGAGTTTTGACGAGATCAAGCGCCGTCTGGCATTAGTTCATAACAATGAAAGCACCAATGATGCTTCTAATTGTTCAGAATGCTGAAATAACCTTGACTTTAATGGAAGAAATCTCATAGAAGAGGAAGAAAGGAGAAGAATGAAAGAAAAGAAAACTTCACAAAAGTCATTGATATCTTCTTTTACAATTTCCCCTGCTTATAAGTAGATCCTATCAGTTACAACTGTTCAACTACCTTAGTCCCATCAGCAGACTTATTAACTAAAGTTCTAACTAACATCACTTCTTTTAACTATAGTTCTAACTACCATTAGTTGTCTTAACCTCCTAGCACACTCAGCTTCTTATTACTTGGATACATAGTCAGATAAGATAACCATTTTGGTTGACCCTTACTTCTCTGAAGTCGTACTCTTTCTGTTATGTGAAGTGCTTGATCCACTGATTCTGTTTCTGCATTTGGAAGTGTATCAAACTTACATTATTATGAGTGTTAATAAATTACACATGTGATTAGCTTGACCTAAGCCCATGGAGTGTGCCATGGATTGGAAAGTATATAATCAGCACACAAATAATAATGATATCAAGTATATCTGATGGGGACATCAACGAAGGAGGAGGATTTAAAGTTTACAAGCGAAGAAAGAATCGTGGGAAGGAGAATGACTGATTTTTGCATGAGAGATGGACGTTCACATGCTGCATATACCACATGTGTTGTGCCACATTTGCCACATGGCATCCACTCTATGTTGATGTTTTTCTTTTAGTTGTTTTTTACTATTTACGATCTATTTTCGTCATTTTATTAGTAGCCTACTTTTTAAGCATCAAATCTCATTCGTTTGGCATGTTTTTGGTATTATTAGAAAGGTTTTTCAATTACGTATCTAATGAGCCCAAGATCACATGATTTGGATGTGATTTGAGCAAGCTATGGGTGTTTTTAGGAAGTAGTAAAGGTCTATTACGGGATTACTATTTTAGGTAAGTTTTTATCTTTACTTAGTTTACTTTGGATTAGATGAATGGTTGAGATTAGTTTTTAACTTTAAGTTATCTTCTAGGGTTTCTGTTCTTCTAAATACATCTTATGAAAGCAATGTAAGGGAATTTGGAATATTGAATAGAATTGAGAATTTTTTGTGAGAGCTATTGTGTCTTGGACTTCTTCTCTTCTCCTCTTGGTGGCTAGGAGCCATTCTTTTCTCATCTCCTCTCATCTATTATCTTCTATATCTTTAATCAAATCAACACAAACAAGGTTAGTAAATCAGATTTTCTATTTTCTTTGTTCTTGAACCGTAAAACTAGAAAACCCAAAATCCATAGATCTCTCTTGTTCTCCAAGATCTTATTATGAGATTTTGACGGATTGTTTTTATGAGTAAACCTCAGCCTAAACAACCAAGAACCCTAACTTTAAACCCCTTTTGCAGCCAATTGAAAATTTGCACCATTTTCAAGCCCGGAAACCCTTTTTAAAGATCCCTAGCATAAACCTACTATCAAATCAGAGCCTAAGCCCTAGATTAACCTTTCTTTTACTTTCTAAACCTTAACTTAAGATTTGGACAGCAATATTAAACCAAAATCCCAGATCAGCCAAATTTCCAAAATACCCCTACCACCCAAAACTGGACCGTTTTGAGCCTTTTACTGTTGCTGGACATTTTTTTTTGTTTTTCTTCATTGGATATTATTATTTTCATGCTTGTGTAACATCTCTTTCATTGGTACTTACATTAGCTTTTAGTTCTTTTAATTGGTTGCAAGCGTAGGCCTAGTTTCGGACTAATCTTTCTATTATCAATTCGTCTAATGAATTCTTATCGCTTTGATTGATTTGTATAAGGTTTAGTTCATGATTAATTACAATCTTTACAATTATTTTTGTTATTTAAGTCTCATTATTGCTGCTGCCCATAGATTAATTAGGTGTTAATTCGGTCCTAGGTAAGTTGTTAAGTGTTCTTTTAGTTTTCCGTGTAAGCCCTAAATTGTCCTAAAGTCTTAATCCCACTAGCAGTGTAGGATTTTCCCTAAATTAGGTATTGTCCAGCATCAATATCCTTAAAATATTTTGGTCATTAATATGAATACTAAAATACATTTCAAAATTGCAACCAGGGTGGAGCCAAGACATGTAAAAAAGAAAACAAAAAGACTTATCAACTCTGACTCGACTTACTCCATTAGAGTGAGAATTGTCATCAAGGTCCAAGACGGTGTTGGATAGTTGTTCTTGTTGCTTGCTACTTTAACCTTCTTCTATACACTAAGGAGATTTTGGCTAGCATATTTTGAGCGGCAGGACTTTCAAGTGGCCAATGCAGGGATAGGAGAGTGATTCTCAAGGGTATTTGCATCAGATTGGCTACTTCAGCATGCATGCTAAAGGTCGTGTAAGTGCTTTTTACTATGAAGCATGCTCAAGGAGCCAGAGAAAACTGCAAAACCCAATTTTAGTGGCGCATTTCATGGATCCCCCTCCCAATTAGAGGAGTTGTTTCATATAGAGGTCAGAGAAAAGAAGGCTACAGTGGAAGAAGCAATGGTTCTCAGGGAAGGTCTTTAAGCGTTTTCACAACCAGAAAGTCCAAATTCATCCCTTTCCTGTGGTGGATTGAAGAAGACTTCATGTAATTTGATGGGCCAATAGGTTATCTTCCTTCTTTGGTTCGTGTATCATTCTTTGAGGGAAACTTTCAAGTAATTTCTAGTAAATTTCACATATATTAATGAGGAGGCAAATCAGGTGGTTTCTTTATCTCATTAACCAATAGTTGAAAACGATGCTCTCAAGAATTCTCTGCTTTCTAAGAAATTGACAGCATAGTTTTATTCCACCTGAATTAGTAAATCTCTACATTTGACCAAAAAAAAAAACTTATGAAAAGACAATGATCCCCTAAATTAGTTGGCTAGGAGCCAATTCATTGTTTCTTTGAAGGGGCAAACATAACCAAAGTGAATGAGCCAATCTTCTAGGAAAGCCAATCTCATTCTCCCATTCCAATCCCTCCTGACCAGACAAATTGGAAAATGCACACAAATTATATAAATAGGCAATCGGGAAGGGGAGGGGGGACCCTAAGGCAACTAATGAAGACCCATTGACAGAAACATAACATTGTGATCAAAGGAATTGGGCTACATCTTAAATGTTTAACTAATAGAACAACTATACAAGTGCACAAAAAGTAGGGGTAAAAAATGTGGTGAGAAGGGAATCAAAACTAAGAAGGGATGGTAGATGCTAAATTCATTCCCTTCCCACTTTTGGCCTTGAAAATCATTAAATCAATTGACGTGCACTTGTAGGACAAACCAACAGTTCAAGCAGAGGGAGGTGATAAATTTAAAGTGGTTATGCAAGTGTTGCATATGAAATATCAGGACAAAAAAAACTATATTAATACAACATTTTACACAGCAAAAAAAGGTTTTATGGCAAGACAATTTAAATTAAATACAGACATTCATTAAAACCAACAAATCACGTTGGCAATGATCTTTCAAGGAAACCAGGTTGCTCCAGAATAAAGATCACTTGCGATTTCTCTGCTAAAATAAAGATCTGCGCTATTTCTCTGCGTAGAAAGTCAAAAGTTGAGGCTAGCTTTTTGGCCACTAGAGGTGGTCTCTCTTTATTTAAAAGAGGTCTTCTTAGTGGCTTCAGAAAGGATGAAATTAGGAAGAGTAATTTTGTAGCTAAAGTCCAAAACTTATTACAAGAAGTTGATAACCTTCCACTCCGGTTATGCCGGGGTCGAAGGAGTCTAGGAGAGGAAAAGAAAGTGTAATCAAGATTTCACCTTTGAAGTAAATGACTTAGAATTGTTGAAGGAACTGGATTACAATGAGAAACTTGCCAGAAAGGAATCCCCTACCTCGAGAGAATTAACTCTGAGTATTTTAAAGAAGCAGTGGAAGCATTTCAATTCATACGCTAGGGGCTCTAATGAGGACCCCATCAGTTCATTGGAAAAGAATGCGGTCTAGGATGCTTGTGTTCCTCTCTTCAATTCTTCCCAGTTCAAGGAGGCTTTGGAAGAGGAAAGGCGACTTCGCCGGGCTCGCTGGGAAGAGGGGAAGGCAGCAGAGATTAGGAGGTTGGAAAAGTTGAAGGTGGGATCACATGAGGAACCAGTTTCTAGTGATTCGCTGAATCGGGAGGTTGGTCAACTAGTCAGAGAGCGTTTGTATCGAAGGAGGACGTCAAAGGAAAAGGAAAATCAGTGGAAGATAATTTAGCGCCACTGGAGGACTGCAGACATCCATCGGAAGAATTTGAAGACATGCTATCTATTGGGGACGTCTTCAGAACAAGGTATGAGGAGAATTTTGAAGCAACAAAAGTAACGTTTGAATCCATGACTGCAAGGGACTTCAGAGAGAAAAAGAAAAAAGAGGCTATAAAGAAGAATGGGGAAGGGAACCTAGGTAATTAGCGAGCTATCTATGGATATGTTCAAGAGTCCTTAGGTTTTTGAGTCTCTTTCAGTTTGTGAATCATTAAATCGCTTTCATGCATCAGTACCTTCTCTAGAATCTGAGCCTTTCGGGTCTTTTGGGAAAAAATTGGGTGTTTGGGGAGACTACCTTAGGTGCTAAGTCACAGGCAGATAGCAGTCCCGGTGGTCTTAGTGGTGATCAGAGATTTATTAAAAGTTCAAGGGTATTTTTGTTTGGTGATACTGGCCTCGGAGTTAGGTAAAGAAGCATATTCAGAAAGGGAGAGGGATAGAAGAGAAAAGGATCCCCTCTGGAATTACTGATTTGTCTTCCGATAAGTGAAGTATAAGCATGGTGAGCAAAATTGAGGTTGAAAGATTGAGACAATAGCAGTAGTACTTGTCCCATGAATTGAGAACATCCAGTTTCGCCTTGTATGGTTTTCACCAAAATAAGGCTCGAGAGATCTGGATCTTTCGCTTAGTTTTGGTTATCTTGCCTGGAACTCTTTTTATGCTAGTACTAAAAGACTGTGGTAGAGTGGCTGCTAACGAAGTTTTTAGATGAAGACAAAGAATGGTTAGATGGATCGTAGTGAAGGGCAGTTGGTTGGGCATAATCGGGGAAAAGACTCCCTTCAATTGATTGTAGGCACGGAAAGAGGATCCAGAATTTCTTTGGTTCGTTCATCTTGTCCAAGGGTACGCCCTGGCAAGTTTTATTTGACATTATGTAATGCTAGTTAGGCCTCCTTGTCCCCAATGTATTCCTCATATTATCAATGAAATTTTGTCACTTTTCAAAAAAAAAAAAACCAGATGGTTCTTGCAAAGTTGAAAAAACACAACCACAGTAGTAGGAAGCATTAGGCATCAGTTAGGAATCTAGTAATAGACTAAGGAGTTGAAATCTACAGTACCTGAACCACGGCGTAAATTGGAATGATGCCAATCCAATACTGAATTAATCTTAGCTCTCTTGGAAAGATCCGCTGGATACCTAACCAAAAAGAGTGCCAATAGAAAATCCTGTAGGAACTTGGAGTTGGAAAACATATCTAAGGCATTAGAAGTAGCGGAGAACATTTACAAAAAATGTAAGAAAGAAACTGGGTTGTGAATGCATAATATAAATTTACAAGGCCAAGCAATCAATTAAAGAAAACCGACTCCAATAACCAAGGGGAATTCCTCAGAACAACAGCAAGCTAGCACAAGTATACATTAATTCTAGAGATGGAAAAATCCGAGTAATTAAACTTACCAGTGATCTGAAACTCCAGGGAATGCACAAGCAATGTAGCTCAGGATTGCATGACTGTAGAAGATACAATGGAACAAAAAAATACTGTAGACTTAGGATGAAGAATTTCAGAAGATATTACTAAAAAAGGAGGTGCAAATGGTCAATGGTCAGAAATCACTGTCAGTGTAGCTTTGCAAACTGTGTATTTGTGCATAATAATGATGATAAGAAATGTTCAGCAAAAGAGAATAACAGAAATACAATTAAGGTACAGAAGTACAATAGGAAAACAGCAGAATTGAAATACACATTTTATTGACAGTGATTGTTTGTTGAATTAATTATAATATGCACGGAGAGAGCAACAGAAAGACATGCTTCTGCCATGCATGCACAGCTGAATGGATAAAGAAAGATAAAAGGGGAAGGGAAAGAGCTAGGGTTGCAAGGGGTGTTTTGAATCTTACCAAGAGCATCTAATTGAGCTTTCTTGGAGGATGAGGAAGGTTCTTTCTTGCGAGGAGTGGGATTGGGATGTTAGCCAACACTGCTTTAATAAGAGTTATCCTAGCTCCCAGTGAGACCAGATTCCGCTTCCAAGAATCCAACTTTCTCTCCACCCTTTCTACAATCGGATCCCATGCCCTTTTCCAAGGTCTTCCAACACACAATGGTAGACCAAGATAATTCGTCGAAAACTGATCTTAGGTAGAACCTGCAGGTGACTTTCTCAGGGGCTTAAAATAGTGTCCCCATCTTTAGAGATTATATCAAACGATTTCTCTTTACAATCAAAGACGAAGGTGAAGGTTATTTCCTTCCTGCACGGTACATCTTCTTCCATAGAGTTAGAGTAGAAAAGGTATAATTGAATTAGTGTGCATGGAAAGAGAAAAGATGACTATGTTGGCTTTGCTAGGCCAGTTATCTGAAGCACCCACAACCAGTTCCATGATCGGGGTCGGTCCATTGTGACCTCACTTGAAGTGAATTAAAGAACTCGACACCGAACATGAAAGCAGCACATAAGACGGCAGTGATGATAATTACCGGAGTGAGAAGCAAGTGCGAGACGCGATGCGGGAAGCGAACGTGGGAAACAAGGGGTTTGAAAAAGAGAAAAGCGGGAAGCGAGAAGTTCTAAAGAAAGTAAATAGAAAACGTGTTAGAAGTTTTATTGAAAGGCAACATGAAGCATGTAATAAGCCTCATTGGAAGCAAATAAGAAGTGTATAGAAAGAGTAGGATTATCACAAGTTAGGGAGGAAGGGTTAATACAGGTAAGGAATACAATTAGTAGAGAAGACTTTGCAACTGGTTAGAATCATAAGTTTAAGGGATTTATAGTTATGCAGGTTTTATTCACGTAGATTTAATGTTAAGTATTTGGAAAAAGACCCACACAAGGTTTCATTTGAAACTTAAGATGAGTTTTTAAATTTTAAATATACTCATTTTTTAAAGACACTCCGGCATTATAAAAGAGAGAGAACCTTTTTTAGCAGAAGAACTTAGCTTCCTGAGTGTATTAAGAGAAAGAGTGTAGGGGAAGCGTTTGTGAAGCGCGCTTCACCTAAATTTGGGAAGCGAAAACTTAGCTCCTGAAGCGAGCTTCCCATCCTACTAGGAAGTTTCCGGTAACTATGGGTAGAACCTTCTTCAACGACTCAATCAAAACCTTGGCTATCTCATATTGTTGTCTTTTCCCCTTTAACCAGCCCTCCATCTACACATATTTTTACCATGATTACCCACCCTAGTTTTAGTTTCTTTATGCCATAGTGTTAAATTTTGCCTTGTTTCAGATTGTAGACAGATCTTTATATCATTGTTACCCCTTATTTATAAATTTGATTTATTTGGTGTGAGCTAATTGTTACAAATGCTACTTGGCTGAATTATCCTGTTAATAAATGAACTCAAAGGCTAACATAAGTTGTAAAAACCTAGTTGTGCATTGATTATTTTTCTGGATGATGAATCTGTTCATGGACTGTTGATGCCTTTGTTGTAAATTTTGTTTCGGTCACATTTCGTTTTGGTGACCGGACTGGTACGTTTCAGTCATTTCGTTCCGATTTCGGTCGAAACTTTTCATTCCGCTACAACGAGGGAAAGCTTTTTTAATAGTTAAAAATATAAAAAAAATCCAATCAAATCAGAAATTGTTAGAAAAATATAAGAAACAACTAAATTATTCAATATATATATATATATATATATATATATATATATATATATATATATGAGAAAACGGTTCCTACACATATGTGTAGATAAGTTCTCTACACACTAGCTTAAAATACAGTGGGGGCCACATTATTTGGGTGATCCAAACCATTCATTTTTAAGGCCCTCACATAGATAGGGTGTCCACAAAAAATCAGATCCATAGATCATCCTAACCATTCGAACTGTGGAGGCAAAAAATGGACTAATTTGTGAAGGTTTAAAGACATCCATTTTACCTCCACAAATCGTAGGGTTGGGATGATCCTATGGATCTGATTTTTTGTAGACACCCTATCTATGTGAGGGCCTTTAAAATGGATGGCTTGGATCACCCAAACAATGTGGGCCTCCACTGTATTTTAAGCTACTGTGTAGAGAACTCTCTACACATATGTGTAGGAACCGTTTTCTCTCTCTCTCTCTCTCTCTCTATATATATATATATATATATATATATATATCTATATATCTATATATATATATATATATATATATATATATAGAAACAACTAAATGAACTAATAATGTAAAAGATCCAGCATTTACTCAAAGGAAAATGACTATCAGTCAACAAAAATGCCTGTGTCGACTGTTGACCAGTGCCTAACAAGATGAAAATTTTTGGAGGCCAAATTATGAGACTTTTTTTACCACACTTTTGGGATTTAATAATGTTTGGACATGATAGATTTTATGAATTTTTAAAATTGGAAAAATACCCCACCCAACCCCTTTTTTCGAATTTTGTACTAGAACTGGAGAGTTGACTTTTTATCCTTTTAGATTTGGGTCTAGAAATTATTTTCAATAGACCCAAATGGGGGTATTCCCTTATTTACATGTAAATCTTAAGTAAATGGACATTTACTTAAGATTTACATATAAATACTAAGAAGAGCTATGATTTAGCCGACACTTCGAATTTATTGTTGACACACGTGTCGTGCCGTGTCCGACACGGCAGGCATGTCCACCCGTGTCGACACTCCTTTGGACACTTTTAAATGTATTTCTAGGAGTGTTCGAGTTAATGTGGGCGTGTGGACACGTATTTGTGTAATAATCAATAATTTTATGTATATGTACGTGTCACAATTTCTAGATTTTTAGATGTTACCATGTCAGACAACTCATCCGTGTAGAAACTCGACACGTGAATCCGTATCGACAAATTATGATTATATATACTTTCTATTTTACCCGTGTCCCCGTTTCTAAATTTTGGGGGTTTGCCGTGTCTGACACTCCGTGTCAGTGTCGACACACGACACTCGTACCCGTGTCCACAAATCATAGAAGAAGAGAAAAGATGAAGAGAAGAGAATCAGGAAGAGATAAGGAGAGTAGAACAAAAACAACTAAATGGACAAATTTCAGACGATATCCCAAATTTCAGGAATTTTGTACGTCTAGATTTCGTGCGAAATTTCCTGATTCGAACGAAATCCGCAACGAAACGAAGCATATGGTCATTTCGTTCCGGTTTTCATTTTTCTTGTGTGAACCTAAAGTTTTCACTTTTATGCTCCAAAGTTCTCCTTAAAAACATGTGAACCCTAAGTTTGCACCGCTATCCCACCTAAACATAATTCTAAAAAGACCTAGTCTAGTGATATAGCTTGTCTCTAGTCGGTCAAGTAAAGAAGATAATCATCACATCTTTTGCTCATACACGTTGTCATCATACTCCATGATTTCAATCTAAGCAAATCAACTCCATAAAAGAAAGTGAGTTGAGGCTCTTCCCTTCCAATACCAATATCCATTTCCTAGTCCCATCCTGGACCTAATCCTGTACATGAAAGATCTTTGCCCACTCAACTAATTGCACATACTACAAAAATTCTATCATATTAGCATTCCGAAATCCTCCAGAGTCCAAACTTCGGTATTTGCCCTTCATAATATTATATTAAAACCCCCAAGTTCAATACCAAATCTCCAGTTGCATTAACGCAAAAGTGCATGACTCACAGCTCTAGACTTGCAATGGTGAAAACAACGACATAACTGGACAAGCAGAATTAAATTAGTAAATCAAAATTCATATGGCAAGATTGGACTCCATCATCAAATAAACTACTATTTCACAAGATCTACTCTCAAATCCTAGATGTAGAAAACATGATGATAAACCCAATGTATTCAAAGATGAAGGTGGAAAACTAAATCAAGTTGCATTGAACAATAAAATAAACATTTGTACACAAATCTTAACAACTGACAACCCCAACAGATTCATATATGCATTCATCAGACAAAAAATATACAGTTCATGTATAATGAAGACGCCAGAAAAGGCCAGCAACTACCTCTCAAACAACTTGAATCTTCCATCAACAATTGCTGGAACTTGTCCCATGGGATTGATTTCTACAAAAGTATCATGCGAAACTTTATGTAGCAAAAATTATATAGTCCACTTTTTCTTCTACAATGATAAATAACTATTTTGTTGTATTGGAAGTCAATCAAACTTAGCATCAAGTTACAAAGAATTTGAAAGAGTGCATAAACACAATATAAAGTTTGCAAGTTCCACCTTCAAAAGAAGATGATTTTTGGTAAATTCCATTTTGAACAGTTGAAATTTGAAAGCTGAAAATTTATACATATCAAATCCATCTATACTTCCAATATGATTATCAAGATTGAGAAAATTATCGATTGATTATGACGTAATACCATCTATTATGCAGGTGCAAGAGAGCTAGCGGATGCATTTACATTGCCACATGTTTACAAGGTAACAAAGTATGCATCATTATAAGCATAGATGGACATTTAACATACTACTTATGTATGTATTATAAGTGCACTCATGTGTATTCATATACACATAAATCAATTTGCAAGAGATCAATTTAACATACTACTTACATATGTATTTAAGCACACTCAGTGCTAACTTGATTTGGCCAGACTCCCAATACAATGTTCAAACTCAGATTCTAGATTTCAAATTATATAAGAAAATCCACAGTCCAAATTCCAATTTAAAAAAATCGACAACTTTTTCATTGATTCTGCCTAGTCGCATTTAAAAATTGAAAACCATTTTCTTTGTTGGATCCAAGCCTACATGGACGTCATTACTGTTCAACAAGTGAATGTTTTCCTATAAAATGTGGACTATTGAATATCAACTATTTTTTTTCTAACTGTTTGTTTGATAGCCCCAACTAGAACCAGGATTAGAGCCGGGCAGATTCCTTTTACCTTCTTCATGAATTTTTTTATAAAGGATTCATTTAGCCGACCCCAACTAGTTTGGGACAAAGGCTTTGTTGAGTTGAGTTGAGTTGAGTTTGTTTGATGGGCACAGATCATATCGTTAGGATTGTCTAATTGGCATGAATTTAGTAAATTAGCCTATCAATAGTATACCCACTGTATACACTATGCAGATCATGGATTAACAAAATTAAATACTAGAAGAAATTCTACAAATTGGAAATTGAAAAGGAGAAGATAACCTAAAAAATTCACCTTTAAATTCGGGAGAACGATGCTGGCCCTTTGCAATATCGATTCTGATTTCCTCAAAATCGATTCCATTTACCCTAATCATCAAATCAAATCAAAATTATAACATATAAACAAAATTTTTAATGAAACTCGCAATGAAATACCAAATACAAATGCATAAATCAACATAAAGAAGTAATCAAAATGACGTTCTTCAACTAGAACAATTTTTTTGCATTGAAAAGAAAAGCTCACCACAAAAAAAGATAGAGAGATTGAGTTTGTAATGGAAATTAGATTATTATGAGAGGTGAGTATAAGAAATCAAATAGCAAAATCGGATTTATTTATTTATTTTCTTTCTATTTCAAATTTTCCTCTTTTGGTTTTTTGATTTTGGGAGATTTTTCATAACGTGATGAGAAGAATAGGGAGGAATTATGTACTTGCAGAAAATGATAATCGCACGCGTTGGTTGAGACATGCGATCGCCATAGATTTTCAACTTCATATCTCTCTCTCTCTCTCTCTCTCTCTATCGAAACTGGGAAGAAGGCAGATAAGGTCGCTTTAAGTACACTAAAAGGGGGCTGTCCTAAGTAAGAAAAGAGGGCGAATATATACTCCCCTATTTAAATAGGGAAATGCATTTTTAGCATTTCCCTTTAAATAATGCACAACGACTATGGGTAGGGGTGGCAAAATTGACAGAACCGAAAATTCGGTTTCTGTTTGGTTTAACCAAACCGATTCAAATTTCGGTTCGGTTTCAGTTCGGTAGAACCAAACCAATTCAAAGTTCGGTTCGGTTCTGTTTGGGGGTCAAACCGAATCGAAACCAAAGATTTTCAATGATTATGAGTAAAGGGTGGCAGAATTGGCGGAACTGAGCCAAAACCGAACCGAAATTTTGATTTCGGTTTGGTTTAGATTCAATTTTCGGTTCGGTTTTGGTTTGGTAGAACCAAACCGATTCAAATTTCGGTTCAGTTTGGTTTGGGGGTCAAACTAAACCGAAACCGAACCATTGCCGCCCCTAACTATGGGGCCGATTATTTCTCATTTTAAGTGGGGCCCACTGCAATTGGCAACTAATGACAGGCCTATTATTGGGTTTACAGCTTAATTTCGTTCTAGTGTGGTTTCTTTTACTCTAAAGGGGGCTGTCCCAAGTAAAATCTAGGGGCGAATATATCATTCCCTTATTAAAATATTACACAACTCCTGCTGGGCCGATCATTTCTCATTTTAAGTGGGGCCCACTGCGATTGGAAACTAATGACACGCTTATTATTGGGTTTGGGCGTCCGTTTCAAGCCTGATTATTAGTTGGACCTATGCTCTTATAATCAAAATCCAGCTTTATTCCGGTCAAGTGTGGGCCCGTGGGCTGTTTGTTTGCTAATAGGATTATAGGAAAGTGAGAATAGGGTGGACTATATTCACTCTTTTAACTTACTTAGGACAGCCCCCTCTAGTGTAAAAGAGTAGTCATGAATACACTAAAGGAGGCTGTCCCAAGTACAAATGGGGGTGAATATATCACTTCCCATTCATGAATAAGGGTGCAACTCGGCTCGGGTTCAACATGAAAAAATCACGGGTTGGGTTGGGTTGTGTTTGACTTTGATCAGGTTCGGTTCGGGTTGAGGAAGTTGAACCCAAGTCGGGTTGGGTTCGGGTTAAGGTGTCGGGTTGAAAAGAAAATACCTACTTAGAATTGGTTTTTTGTTTTCTTGGTTTTTACGAGCTTTTCATGCTTCCCTCACTATCACCCTCTCAAGTCTCTCCATCTCTCACAACTGGCCTTGCAAATATTTCATGGAATATTTTTTCATGGTGACCCAACATGGCCTAAACATTGCGTTTTGAGTATAGTTGGAGCCTCCCAGCTGCGCAACTTAGGCAACCCTATATCTAGAATTTAACCAGGTCATACTCAATTTGTACCCCATATCTGGTTTGCACTACCAACAAGGATCAATTTGTACCCCATATTTAGTTTGCAACCCCATATTTTTCTCAGAATACTTCAAAAGTGACAGATCGACAGTCATCCCAATAATTCTATCACAGAGATAACAGTTAAACCTAAATTTGGAGGGTAGGGAAGTTGAGTGATTGAACCTCCGACCTCAGGGTTGAAGAAACATAGTCTTAAGTCTTAACCCGGAGATTAAATATCCAAACGATGAGAAATGATAGAATGAAGGGTGTCCTTGCAAAAACCATCTACAAGTGCCCTTGCATTGGTCCTTTCCAACAAAGTGCAACATGGACCAATGCAGGGTTGTCCTAGTAGCTCAGCTGGTTTTTGAAGGGTGCCCTTCAATCTATCATTATTTCCTTATTTTTCAGTCTTTTCTCACCCTCTCCTCAATTCCTCTCAAGTCACTCCCTCTCCCCCCTCCCTCACCATTGAGAAAGCTAATATTCCATGGAAAAGAAATCCATGGTTGCCAAACATGGCCTTAGAGTTGGAAAAAAATTGATAAATATGCTGATAGTTTTAACATTATATTCCAAAAATTATTTTGCGTCATAATAAGGTGGTTTCAAAGCTAAACACACACACACAAAACATTATGTACACCAAGGAAACAAATGAGCTATAAAATAAAAGATACAAAACAAAGATCATTCATACATACAGACATGTGTGCACCAAGGAGAAATCTTTCAAATACCAAAAAAAAAAGCATAAATCTTTTTCCTAGACCTCGCCCAGAACATGACATACTTAAATCAGTATGTGCACAAACTAAAAACTACTTAGGAACAGCTCACTGGACCATGATCCCTTTCATCTGAAGGGAGTCGAGCTTCTTGGGTCTTTTATAATTCTTCAACAAGAGAGAGCAGCAAACAACACTAACTGAGGAGGCTGCCATTGCGGCGCCGGCAACCCATGGTGGCAGCCGGAATCCGGTGGATGGAAAGAGCACTCCGGCTGCAATTGGGATGCCAAGTAGGTTGTAACCAAGGGCCCAAATGTAATTAAGACGGATCCGAGAGAACGTCTTTCGAGAGAGGTCAATGGCGGTTATAACATCTTCCAAGTTGCTCTTCATAAGAACAATGTCAGCGGCCTCAATTGCTATATCTGTGCCAGCGCCAATCGCCATCCCAACATTGGCGGCCACGAGCGCCGGTGAGTCGTTGATCCCATCTCCAACCATTGCCACAGTTAAACCAGACATCTAGAGATGTAAGAGTAATAGTACAATTATTAGTAAACTTTAAGCAAAGATTTTAAACTGAAAAGAAACAATGCTTAAAACATCTTTTTCCAGCATAAGACAAACAATAATAGCTCAGTTTAATGGAATTTCAAATTATCCAATGTCATTTTTCATTTTTAAATTTTTCATTATTTTCTAGTGATTTTCATTTAGTAGGCAGAGCCGCCTCAAACACTGGATAAGATCATATGCTATGTTGCATCAGTATGAGTACGAGTGTTGGGATTCTGCAGCCTCAAAAAGAAAGATCTGTGGATTCGCCAAAATATATTATTAAATTCTCAAATTTTAACTTTTTAGATAATAATATAGTAATAAGAAGTAATACATTAAAATTTCTAATAGATTAAATAAATATAATGTTTTATTTCCATAATAAAAACTTACTATTAGGATGGATAAAACTAAAAAATGGTGGTAAT
Organism: Tasmannia lanceolata; assembly: GCF_043159265.1. Classification (NCBI taxonomy): domain Eukaryota; kingdom Viridiplantae; phylum Streptophyta; class Magnoliopsida; order Canellales; family Winteraceae; genus Tasmannia; species Tasmannia lanceolata. The sequence goes on along the minus strand of NW_027518701.1, from coordinate 6,010,548 downwards.
TGTAACGTTGTGGTAGTAGTGTTCAGAAAAAACCAGATAAAAGGGATCTAGAAGTGTCACGGCGAATCCTGAAGTATTAGAATCTGACACAGGTACTTCGCTCATTCAGAAGAATCCATTCACATGGATCATGGGAGTACATAGCCTTGATGTGTGTGTGACTAGATGAAATACACAAAAAATTACATGTATACATATGTATGCAAGGCACAAGTATGCGCACGCGCACACACACACACACACACACACACACACACACACACACACATATATATATATATATGCAAGGTACAAGTAAGCACATATATAACACAAATGGTTCATAGAAATGAAAAGTCAAATTAATACCTGTAATTCCTTTACTTTATCCGCTTTCTGGTCGGGTTTGGCTTCTGCGATGACAGTTTCAATCCCAACTTCCTTGGCAATAGAATTTGCAGTACCCCAATTATCACCAGTCACCATAATGCTCTGAACCTTCATGGACTTGAGAATGGATATGACATCTTGTGCACCAGGCTTTAGAGGATCAGATACGGCTATTACTCCGACTACCTCGCCATTTATAGATACCAAGATCCCGGTTTGCGCTGCCTCTTCAGTTTCTACTAGAATTTCATCTGCATAAACTGGAATGGGAATCCCACATTCAAACATGAAGCTCTTGTTTCCTACAATAATTTCTTTGTTTTGGACTGTGGCTTTCACACCATGGCCCGTGATAGAGAGGAAGTCCCTTGCTTCTGGCCAGATATGACTGTCATCATCTCCTCTGAATTTTTTGGCATACTCGACAATGGCTTTGGCAAGAGGGTGCTCACTGTTTACCTAGTCAGATAAAAGGCATGCCAATATTGTCAACACTCAAACATATAGGTTAAAAGAATTGCCAGTCAACTTGAGAGATGCCCAACTCTACACAGATTCTATAGAAAAGGCATCATAAGAGAATGACTTCTCTTCTGAAAATTTAGCATTAAATCATTCTAAAATAGGGGTATCATGGATTCCAAAAAGGTGGGTTGCAATGAAACTAAGGTCAGTTTCTTAGCAAAGAAAGAAAAATCAGTAGCATTTAAACAAGTGAAAGGTATGTCTATCTCTCTCTGTCCCTCTCTACTTTCTTTTTATTTAATTTTTTTCATAGTTACCAAGGTGGGAAACGAATTCACCAAGCAAAATGTGAAACAGAAATGGGAACGCAGGGAAAAATAGAGGGGAAACAAGAAACGGGAAAATGATAGAAAATCGTATGAGAAACGCCTTGAGAAACATCTTGAGAAACACAATAGAAACGTTTCAGAAACTATAGAGAAACATCAATGAAAACACATACGAAACAGAAGGAAAACATGAAACATATGGTTACATAGTTTTCCGTACTTTTCTCATGCATTTCACACATGTTTCACATAAGTTTCTCATAAGTTTCCTATGCGTTTCGGAAACATTTCCCCAATTTTTTATCAAATTTTCGAAACATGTTTTAAGGGAAACGAGTTTCCCACCTGCCCAAGCTTTCCTCAACATGTTGACTTTATTAAGGGAATTATCATTGCCACCCTTCTCTGTTATTTCAATTTTCTCCGTTGGTGTATTCAACTCATTGTAAGATGTTACAATGGAGATAATTCTACGTAGCAAAGACCAGAATAAGTGTATGGCAGTATTAGTTCCATTTGTTAAATGTAAAACAGCTTATTCTAATGACGACTTGTATAGATCACTGATTCCACTCACTTGAGTGGTGATTTTCACTCTGAACACGTTCAGTTCAAGTCAATATTTCCCGAACCTTGGGCATATTAATGGGAAATAGCTGGTGTGTGAATGAATTTCATGAAATTTAGCTCATTTAACTTCTCTCATCATAACAGCAGAACAAAAAGAAAGCATTGCCTACCTCAGTAGCAGCAACCAAATCATAGAAATCACACAAGACCATATTTTTCAATAGCCTTGTGCTAACAACCACGGGCTTCCCAATGGTGAGCGTCCCCGTTTTGTCAAACACAATGCAGTCCACCTACAAGAGCTTCATATTTCAGTTCCATCAAAAATATCTAGAGCAACAGCTAAACAATGAAATTCTACCTATCAACTCTGAAAAACATAAGTGACAAACATGATAAAATGGGTATGCAATAGCATTTTAAAAAGAGAGGTAGATAGGAACACGTTGTTCAAAAGCCGGAACTTTTCAGCTAAGCTTGAAGGCCGAAATTCTACCTACCCAGCATTTGCAATACTATTTAACGCATGGCTTTTTAAACTTCAAACTCTGAACCATGGTTACCAAAATTTGACGAAAACCAAAATTTTGGGTTTGAAATTTCAGTTTGTATTTCGGAAATTTTGGACATTTCGGCTGAAATTTCAAGAATTTTTTTTTAAATATAGAATTATTCCGAAATTTCGGTTTCGACCAAGAGCGAAATGGAAACTGAAACCGAAATTTAAAACCATGCTCTGAACGTCAAACCAGTTTTCAAAATTTCATCATTTCAAAACATGCCCAAATTGTCGGTTTCGCCATGACATGAGAACAAAATCAGAACTCAGCGTACAAAATTGGACTGGGTGTGAGAACAATGTAGAAGACCAATTTCCAAATGGAGTCCGAGTTTTTTTAACATTGACTTAAAATTAATTTGGGAAGCAAGTAGCAAAACTAGGAAATAAAGATGAATTTATACAGACCTTATGTGCACTCTCTAATGCTTGCCCACCTTTAATCAGTACACCTTGAGAAGCACCAACTCCAGTACCAACCATGACAGCAGTGGGCGTTGCCAAGCCCAGAGCACATGGACACGCTATGACCATGACAGAGATGCCAAATTGAAGAGCTAGCTGAAAGCTATCCATGGAAGATGGAATCCAAGATTTTGGGTATCCATGGAACTTTCCAGCTAAAAACCAGGTGAGCCAGGTGGCAAATGACAGAATAATAACCTACAAAAGTGAAGGGGGAGCAGTTAAAACTTGAAACAAAGGACAAACGTTTGTGCATGTGTTCACATGTATCCCAATGTACCAAATAAGGATTCAACTCGGATGGCCTTTGACTTCTGAATTTGAAAAGGCCAAATGAATGAAAAACTCATCAAACGCATAAAAATGAGCAAGCCAAACAATCAACTTGGTCATTTAAAAAAAAATAATAGTTTGAACTCGATAGGTACCACTCAAAAAAAATTGATCTAAAATAAGTTCAACCAAATCTTCTCATCTTGGTCATGTTCCAAAGCAACTAGTGATTTTGGGACATTGATGTACAATTATCTCTTACTTTTATTTTATTCCTATTGTTAATACTAAAATATGTGAATATGATCCACTAAGAGGTGGATTGCTAAGTTAGCATGATCATAGTTACCATCTTGATAATCCTCATTAAATAAGTTAAACATAGTTTAAGTAATACATATGTTCTTTTTTCCCACAAAAGAAAAGAAAGGCAATTTTCTAAAGATAAGAATACCCATGAAATGACAAAATATCCTCCAGTTATGATCCAATGAAAAAGACAACCTCCACTTTAAGAATGCACATATCCTTCTTAGGAGGTGAATCTGTTAATAGTTTAATATTCAGGGAGGGTTCTTTTGCTTTTTTATTTGTTTCGTATGATAGGTTTCTTTGAATACTTTGTAGATAAAATAATTACCTTTTACAGATCTCTATTAAAACCATTCTTTAAGAATTCTTCAATCAAATTCCCCCCTTCCACCATTGAGAAAAAATCAACCAACAAGATGAATATAAAAGATCACAACAAAAATTATATCTACTTACGAGTGGCACAAAATACTTGGAAATACGGTCAGCAAACTTCTGCACCGGAGCTTTCGCCATCTGTGCCGATTCAACAAGCCGAACAATTTGAGAAAGAGCACTTTCTGACCCGACATGTGTCGCCTGAATGTGCAAGACCCCATTTTCATTCAAGGTGCCCCCTATCACACTATCACCCTTTCTCTTTGCTACGGGCCGTGCTTCTCCAGTTATCATGCTCTCGTTGACATGGCTCTGCCCCCATATAACAAAACCATCCGACGCCACCTTTCCACCAGGTATAACTTTAATCACATCGTTCTTTTGAATTAATCGGCTATCAATCTCTCGTTCATTAGTCACATTGCCTTCACGGTCATAAGATAGTAGGGTAGCGGTTTCGGGTGCCAAGTTCATAAGCTTGGCAATAGCTTCGGAAGTTTTGCCCTTCGCCAATACTTCCAAATACTTCCCAAGTAGAATAAACGAAATGAGCATCGAGCTGGTCTCAAAGAAATCCGTTGCCATAAAATTCGAAGAAGTTGCAGCTCTAAGAACAGAGTAGACTGAATAGAAGTACGCTGCATTGGTTCCTAAGGCAATCAGAACATCCATATTCGGAGAGCCATGGCGCAAGGCCTTGTAAGAACCAATGTAAAACCGGCGGCCTATGATAAATTGGACAGGAGTAGATAATATCCATCTCAAAAGCTCTCCGATAGTTAACATGTTTACAACTTTGGTGTCTAATCCATGCTTAATTCCTGGGATATACATAAATACCATTGAGGTGAGGAACACTGGGATTGTGAAAACCGAACTCCAAAGAAATGATTTATAATACTTCTTAATCTCCTCATGCCTTTGAGGTTCCCTTCCCCCATTGTCCGGGAATAGAGAGGCTTTAAAACGGCCCGACCCTGTCGACTCAATCACTTCAATGAAATCTCTAGGCCCTGTTTGATCTGGCTTGTAAGAAATGGAAACTTTATGAAGTACAGGATCAATGTCAATATCATCAATCCCAGGGAGTGCTTGAAGGGAACTTTCAACCAAGTTTATTGATTTCTCCGTCCATATTCCATCTACTTTGAGCTTTATCTTGCTCTTATCTTCCCCTGTACTAATAAGTATAGCTTCGAAACCTGTATTTTCTATGGCCTCCAACAATTGGCTGTAGCTTATGAGATTTGGATCATGTCGGATTTCCGCCTCTTCAGTTGCCAAGGCAACTTGAGCTTTATGTACACCGTGAATACCTTGCAAAGCTGATTCAACAGTTGTTGAGCAAGAAGTACAAGTCATTCCTTTTATGCGTATCCGGCATATGAGTGTGGATCTCTCATTATCGTCATTAATCAATGTGGCCTCAAACCCGACATCTTCAATGGTTTCTCGAATTGTATCCTCCTACAAAATGCAATCATGAATAGGAATAACAAGTTCTTAAAAATATTTTGGTAGAACAAAATTATAAAGGATAAACTGTGAACTAAGCTGATAGATGGCGCATAATTTTGCATAAGTAGCACAATTCAATTATTAAGAGCATGATAATTTCAAGGAGAATAAAAAGGAGATAACTAGTTTTTGCGTTGCGGTACAAACAATGCTCTGAAAATTTGCTTCAAGAACTACTACCAATATGATGGATGAGTTGAAATTTTGCATGCATAAATAGAAGTAACCATTCAGTTTTTATAATTAAACAAGCCATGGCTTGAGGTCTTTAACGGGATAAGGAGCAAGACACAGCAGTACGAACAACATGTGATGTAATTGACACTCACTTCAATTGAAAAAAAAAGTGCCAGTACATAATCTAGTAACTTGCATTTTTCAGACACCAATAATATAATATGCATATGAAAACCCTGACAGAATCCTCACAGTAGGACTACCAGCAAAAACTATGCTATGGAGTGCCAATACATATACTAATGTAAGACATGGAGGATGCAACTCAGCACAACCCAAAAGTAACGATGTGATTCATAAAAATGTACTCTAAGAAAATAGGTGTTACCATTTTTCCAGTTTTATTTGAAAACAGTTTCACACTTCGCAATATCACTTGTGTGCAATATAATTATATATCATATCTAATTTTCTCCGGACCTTTTATTTGTTTTAATCAACTGGAAGTCGATCGAAATTATTAATATCCTTAAGGAAAATAATAGAAAAAATTTTTAAAAAGAAAAAGATAACATGAGGACCGTCAGGTATATGATTACTACCTATTTTGACCTTCTGAACTCCCAAATCTGATCGTATACTAGTGACTTCTTGTGGAGAATGTTATCTCCTTCATCTATAGATATAAACCAGTAAGCTGTTGATATTCCTAGAGATGGTACTGTTAAAGTAAAAAAGATAAATAACGCCTTTCTCCAGCAGCTTACGCTTTTGGAGAAGTCGGTAAGTTAACATGGTATCAAAGCCAAAGGTCTCGAGTTCAAACCTCCCTGATAGCAAAAATCCACATGCAATGGTCGGCCCAAAGTGGGACCACATGTGCCACGTGTTTGCCAAGTGGGCCACACGTGAAGGGGAGTGTTAAAGTATAAAAGATAAATAACGCTTTCTCCAACAGCTTAAGCTTTTGGAGAAGTCAGTAAGTTAACAGGTACTATAAAAGCTATAAGTAACAGGAGAGCATATGACAACTATCTCATAGGAAGGGACAGTTTTTTTATAAGGGTTTAAACCATGGAGGAATGGTGATCCTGGATTGTAGTTTAAGACTGATGAAGATTTTCTATGGTTTGGAAAATCATAGTAGATCTACGGTGGGCGATTAAAGTGAGATCTATTTCTATTTAGATTTGCAAAGTATGCATCTCCTGTTGTATTATGATGAGACTGATTTCAAGCAAAGTGTTAAATTTTGGTTTGGGTTTGGGTTTCAGTCACCACGAAACAGAAATGATTCGGCTTCAGTTGAAAATCTCGGAGGAAATCCTGTAAAATCACGAAAACATATGGAACATGTGCTAATGATAGAGTTTAAAGATGAAACTTCAGGAAATGCTAGAAGAAGCACAAATACACACTTTGAAACTATTACATAGGCAAGACAACCATCCATAATGGTTTAAAAACATCAAACACCTAGTGACATGCACTGTCACGCATGACGCATGTCTGTTATTTTAATATAAAAAAATTCACATATAACTCACATAAATATTTTATACACAATAAATGCACCACATTTTGTATGCAATTCATATAAATATAATTATGTAATACAAACTAATATAGCATACCAGTCCTTTTCTTTTAATGAATCTTTCGACCATTCAACAAAAAACTAATATAGTATACCAATATTACTTTTGGTTTATTTGTTTCGGTCATTTCAGTTTCAGTTTCAGTTTCAGTAGGGATGGAAACGAAAACATTTCAATTGTTTCTTGTCAGTTTCGATGTGATTTCATGTTTGTCGACAATCCTAGCCTATTGGTAGGCAAAAAATTCTCTAGGAACCTCCTTCTGAGCATCCATTGGGCTTAATAGGATGATAATAGTCATAGTAACCTGAGATATGTTAAATTCGGTGTCTTCACTATAGCTGTAGTGGAGAGGAAACAAATGAGTTCAGGGCACGGGCTGTGATGCCTTGTGTTTGAGATATTCGGGCTTCTTGTTTAATTAGGACAGACTCTCAAAACGTCATTGGGCTGCTATAATGGTAATGGCAAACCACATAGTTCAGGAGCACTTTTATAAAATTCTCCTAGATACCAATAGTGTAAGCTATGTAGATCATATCAGCATAGCTATAGTGAGGCCTGTTAGCATCTCATATTTCTATGAGTTATAGACCTACGGATCAATGTGTTTGGGTAATTGATTCTAACTTAAATGAATGGTTTCTTTAATAAAGAGAGATCCATGTCAGATCGGGAGATGAATTATGGGGAAATTGTGGGCTGCTATCAAAAGTTGTCTTCTTTGTAGCGGAGGGTGGTCCCCAATCTGGAAGGGCTAGATTTTGATTAGATCGGATATGGGGCAATGATATTCTGGAAGCGGGCATTCAGTGTGGGGGAAATCAGAAGTGGCTTGTTCTCTATAAAAAGAAATTGGGCTCCTGACCTGGATGGTTTCTGTCTGGCCTTTTCTCAAGTGTGCTGGAAAACGTTGAAAGGGAATATGATGGACGTGTTTGAGGCTTTTCATAGGGGCATGACTCTTTATATGAGCACATGCACTTTCTTCATCGCAATTATTCCAAAGGAGGATGGGTGTCATCCAACTGACTTCCATCATATGAGCTTGGTGTTTTGCACCGCTAAGGTTTTAGCGGACAAGGTGAAGAAAGTTATGGGTAAGATTATCACATAGAAGCAAAGTGTTTTTATCAAATGTATATACAGAGGCAATGATCGCTGACGAGGCTATTGGATCCTACAACCACAATTAGAGAAGAGACTAAGGGGTAAGATAGACATGAAGAAAGCTTATGACAGAATAAAATGGGGGTGTTTGGATTATCAAATGAACCGAATGATGTCTGCGACTAGATGTCGAGCGTGGGTGTCTAGTTGTGTTTCTTCTGCATGGTGCATGGCCCCAACCATAGGTTCTTCAAAACATCCCAAAGGCTTTGTCAGGGATACTAGCTTTTCCCTTCACCCTGGTTGTTGAGACCGAGTAGAATGCTTGAGAAGGCGAAGAGAAGCGAGCTCATTGAGGAGTTTAGGCTGGGCTCCCAAGAGGTGAAAATTATGCACTTGCAATATGCATATGACACTGGTTTTTAGGAGCGTGGGGAAGAGCAAAATTTAGAATTTAAAGGTTGCACTTCATTGCTAAGCAACAATTATGGATCAATGATCTAACTTCAGCAGGTCCATTTTGATGAGCATTCATCTTAGAGAGAAGGTTTGGCTTGACAATGCTCTTGGGTGTGGTGGTGGGAGATTTCCTAATGTGTACCAGGGCCTCTTGATCTGTGGAGGCAGACCCGGTCGGGCACTTTGAGATCCTATAATTGAGAAGGTTGAGAAGTGTACAAATTTGTGGAAGAAATTTTTTGTTGTTGTTGGGTGGCGAATAAGTTTGATCAAAGTGGTATTAGCCAATCTCCTTATTTACAACTGATCCATATTCAAGTGTCATGTTAATGTAGCTATGCAGGACCTACTGACTCTAAAGGAAAGAAAGAGAAGGTAAGTTGGAAGGAGGTTTGCATGTTGACGACCGGTGGTGGCTTGGGCTTCAGTAGTATTAAGGCTATAAACATAGCTCTTTTGGTTGCTTTGGCAGTTCAAGCAGGAAAGAGCCCTTTTGTGAAGATGCGTAGTTGAGGAGAAGTATGGTGCTAGGTTTGGGGTTATGGTTTGGAGAGATATTATGAAGGGCCTACTGATTTTCTTCAGAGGGACTACTCACTTCATAGTTAGCAAAGGGAATTGAGTGAAGTTCTAGACAAATTTCTGGTGGAGTGAGATATCCCTGAAAGAAAGATTTCTAGACATGTTTCTATGGCGACAGAGTTAGAGAGGACAGTCAGAGACTCCTTTTTTAGAGATCATGACAGAGTGACCTGGTCTATTATCACTTTTTCGCAAGAATTTCTTTGACGGAGAACTTGAGAGGGTGGCTATGCTTCTAGAGACTGGACTAAGTTTATTTTAAGAAGGGTAGAGAGGACATGAGAGTCAGGATATGGGACAATGAAGAAGACTTTTCTATTCATTCTTTCTAGGACATACAGAATTTCGAGGATATCGGCCCTGCCGAGTGTTTGCGCATTTGCTTGGATGGATCTAGCTTAGGGAATCTAGGACCTATAGGCTTGGGGGATCTCATCCACGAGGTAGACAGTACTACCAAGAGAGCTTACTTAGGCCCGTTAGGACTCACAGACACAATTGGTGCGGAGGTCCATGTGTTATAGACTAGGATCTGCTCGGTCGAGAACATTGATCTTGATTGTGGAAGGCGATTCCCTCAATGTGATTCATTGGATGAACCAAGGAAGCAGGATTCTTCCCTGGGAGCCTTCGATTCCCGTTTCGATTCCCGCTTTTGATTCCCGCTCTGGCAACCTTGAGCAGGATTCTTCCCTGGGAGCCTTCGATTCCCGCTTTCGATTCCCGTTTCGATTCCCGCTCTGGCAACCTTGGGATGAACAAGGGGACCAATTGCCCATGGAGGTTCTCCAATTCTATGGAACACCAAGAAGAGAGGTAGAACTAAACACAATTATCTACATAAACAAATTACATAATATAAGCAAAAAAGAAATGAATGGACAATCATTGCAACACAAATATAAATGAACCATTCCTTCTAGGAAAAAGAAGAAATTCAAGGAAAAAACTGTCACACTTTGGACTGTCAAAATGAAAATAAGAAATTGATTTTTGTATCGTTACAAACCCAAAGGTTATTTGTAAAAAACACTAAATACTTCATGAAACAAACAGAACACGTAAAAAAATATAACAAAATCAAATACATGAATTAACTTTCTTCCCATAAAATTTTAAAAGGAGAGATTAAATAATATCTCCGATAGGAAATGGAAAATGCAAGTAAGAAATCAAATTCAAATTCTCTTATCATTAGATGGAATCCAAATCCCAGACCAAACCACATAAAAATAAAAGTCAAGGAACAAAAAGATTAAATAATCTGTTAGGTACCTAACCAATACGATAAAAGCTCCAGAGCTGATGGAAGGCGTTAGGCTAGGCCCTTTAAACATGCCCCTGGGTCCTACCCAGTCCCATACCTAGGCAGGCCCCCACTTAGCACCATAACATTCCACCACGCTTTCGCATCGGCCATCCTCGGTGGTGGCCCACTTCGTGACGGCTTTTACTCTACCCTTTTTTCCATGTAGCCCTTTTCACATGCCACCCTTTCCATGACTCAAACATGGGACATGATTTTTTTTTATTTGATGATATGGGGTATCCTCACCCCATTTTTTAGGGCGGGACTATTACCTACAGATGCGCACTATCACCCGTAAACCACGCACATCGGGTAAGCCGGGGATTCGAGCTAGCGTCAATGGGGAGCAAACCTTAATCCAAAGAGCCACAAAGCCACAGAGCCACACCCGTACGGGACATGCTTTAAGCCAAAGAGCCACAAAGCCACACCCATACAGGATTCAAGCTAGCGTCAATGGGGAGCAAACCTTAAGCCAAAGAGCTAGCGTCAATGGGGAGCAAACCAATGACTTTAAGCCAAAGAGCCACACCCGTACAAGACGTGCTTTGATACCAAATGTTATGAACCTAACAAATACGCCAGAAGCTCCAGAGCTGATGGAACACATGTTAGGCCCTTTTAACCATTCCCATACCAGGCTGGGTCCCACCTAGTCCCATAGCTAGACAGGCCCCCCACTCAGGACCCTAACATAATCCTTTATCTAAAATAGGTTAAAAAACGCCCCAGAAAAAAAAAAATCTACAAACAGATCTGAATGAAAACCCCATAATCACGCAATCTTAGATTTCACACCAAACAGATTAAATAATCCTTTATCTGAAAAAGGGAAAAAAAAACCCAGAAAAAATATCTACAAACAGATCTAAAAGGAAACCCCATAAACGATTAAGGCGAAAAACCAGATACTCTACCATCAAACATGTAGAATCCAAGAAGTAACCAAACAAAATCTCTTCTACCAAAAAAAGGCTAAAAAGAAATCAAACTTACGTTGACAAAAGTTGGATGAAACAAAACCTGGGTTCTGTTGTTTAGAACATCAACAGCCGCGTTTTCAATTCCAGGAAGTCGTTTAATCGCTTTCTCAACAGAACCAGCACAAGCTGAGCAGGTCATTCCAATCACTGAAAACAGAGCTTTTTTCACTTCGGATCCACCCAAATCCTCAAGATCCGAAAACCCATTAAGATCCGAAAAACCTTTTGGGTATTTGGGCATTGAAGGGTAATGGGGTCGAGGAGAGAGATCATGGGAATTCTCATTGCCGAAGCAAGAGATTGCAAAGAGGCTTCTGGTAGCCATGTCGACTTTCGCCTTTGCCTTTGAAATTTTAAGGTTTTATAAGAGGGGGATTTTGAATTTATAAAAGTAATTGGATTTGAGTGGGCTGCGGGACCCACTTGGTAACCGTCTTTGACTGTGCCCGCGTTGATATGATGAATGATTAGATTCGTCGGATGCAATATTCACCGTCCATTTAAGGTAGGACCCACTTCTTTGTCAAGTGAGGCTTCTTTCCCAAGATTTATTCTATTCGGTCAAGTGGTGGGACCCATGCCAATTCTCAAGGGCGGTCTTACGTCATTTGATGGGTCCCACTATCTAACATAATTTTGGGAAATTATATATTGGCCCCCTTTTCTTCGTTGGGCCAGCCACCGCTAGTGTATTTATGGATTATGACCATGGTTTTAAATTTCGGCTGAAACCCAAAATTCCGTTGAGACCGAAACCGAAATTTGGCTAAATCTGAAATATCAGGTTTTACTAAATTTTGGCCGAAATTTCGAGTAATTGATTTTTTTTTTAAAAATATAGAAATATTCAGAATTTTCTATACTTAGGCCCAAATTTGATAAATAATTAAATAATAATTTTTTATTACCGGATTTCGGCCGAAATTTCAGTTTCTGCTAAGACCAAAATGTAATCCGAAACCGAAATTTAAAACCATCATTAAGACTACCCTTTTACACTACGAGCCGGTGGCCCAAGGAAGAAAAAGGGAGGAATATATCATTTCCCCCTTTTGGGAGGGAAACAAGAGGTTCAAAGTACTAGCCTAGTTGGTTTAGTATTCCCTAATATAATATTGTTTAAGGATGTCAATGATCCACATTAACAAGTAAAGCGAATTTGGTTTGACTAGTATTATCCATTATAATATAGTTTTAGAATGTTAATAATAAACTTTAACAAGTAAATTGAAATGTATATTAAAACAAAAAAGTCTATCTAAGTGAAGAGTCGGGATCACTTGTGGGTCCCAGATAGAAACGTACAAATATAATGAATAATGTTGATCTTTCAGGCCGTCATGAGGGGATCCACATGGTTCAGGACCCATGCCAAACAAACATCTCATCTTGTAGGTTAAATGCCTGATCTGTTTGGTTGCACAAAAGCCCGGCTTTTGTAGGGGTTTTACTTGGGTTTTGGATGCCACATCATCAAAAACCTATATTTGGTAGTCATTAGACAAATGAAATCCCTGGAGATTACCAGCTGCCAACTCCTTGTCTGGTGATGTGTCATCCTTCTCATCCCAACAAATTCCAAGTAAAAAAAACCACATGTCATTCTTGTCTCTTTAGTTTTTTGCTTGGATTCCTTTGGAATGATGCTTTTACTCTCTCTCTCTACTCATTACCACTACTCTACGAGGTTGACAACCAAACACTAATTACCACTATTCTACGAGGTGAGTTATTGGTAAATCCAAGGCTTGTCTCCTCCTTGTTGACTAAAAAAATAGAAAAAATGCGTCTTTTCTAGTAGGAACCCTAACAAGGCTCATGGATCAATCAAGCATCTAGGATCATCCCAATCAATATAGCGTAGGCAAGAAGATATATGATCATCACTCAGGTACAATGTGTTAAGTATGGGAATAATCCTATCAGGGTTAATAAAATGAAATATCAAGGTAATGCTATCAAAGTAAAGAGTTTAATTTATCAAGGTAAAAAGTAGGAGAGTACAAGTGAAGTGATGCTTACTTGTGAACTCACATGGGAATGCAACTTGTGAGTCCACAAGAGAGTACTCAGTGGGCCTACTTATGAGGGGCACATAAGAATACAAATGGGCCTACATGTGAAGCCTATATGAAAGTATAAGTAGGCTTACGTGTAAGCCTTACTGCACATTTTAGGGAAATGATATATTCACTCCCTATACAACTTTTGAGTCATTTCAGAGAAAAAGTAGGGAGATTTTTGGAAATTTCGTCCAGAAATATAGGAACGTCATGAAATACGATGTAACGTGAATTTTTGAATTTCTAAGTAACGTGAGGACACAGATCTCAAGCTGTGTGGGTCCCAGCTTCTCTTCACACCAAAATCATGAACTACTGCCCTGTTTACACCCGTTTTGGGGAGTTAGTCGGTCATCAAAGACCAAACTGATAAGTGGCAATTCACTTGGACTAAATCAAAGACCAAGATGCCGATGCCAAAGCCATGCAAGCAACTTATGGACGTGGGAGTTTACATGCATATACCGGAGCCTAGAAAGTAGACCTTGCAAAAAGTGACCCGTACCTGCGGGTCCACCCGGCCCGCCCCATAATTTACGGGTACGGGTCACAGATTAATGACCCGTCCTTTTTTTTTTACCCGGACCGCACAGGTCATAGAAAAACTGACCCGTCCGGGTCGACCCACGGGTGTCCCTACTAACAGGGAAATGATACCCCCCCCTAACGGTTAAAATCCCCCCTTCACTGAATATTCTTAAGTTTTTCAACGTTAAAGGGGGTAATTTTATCCTCAAGCAGTTGAAATATCTCATGAAAAACGTGAAATATCACTCCCCGAACATATAATGGTTGAAAATGAACAATGAAAAAGGCAAAAAGAATAATTTAAAAAGTTTTTTTTTTAAAAAAATTAAATATAATTTTGCTGGGTTACCCGCGGGTTTACCCAACCCGCCCGGGTGGGGTCCGGGTACACTAAAAGGCTACCCGTAGAATCACGGGTAATTTTTACCCGTACCCGCCGGGTACGTACCCGCGCGGGTTACCCATTTGCCAGGTCTACTAGAAAGATGGTCGGTTTTTGAAGATGTGGCACACCAGTTGCCAATCGTGAGAAGGTGGATGATAACCACATAGACAATGGAGGAAGTGGGAATAGGGGAACCCAGCGTGGGTTGTTACTAAAAAGTCTCCTCCAAGAGAATGTGGGGATGATGAGGAACGGTTACCCGAGTATATTAAGCTATGCAAGGAGGTGTCTGTGTACAAGGAAGAGGTCCCAAAACCAAGAATCAAAAAAAATGTTTTAGCATTTTATAATTTACTTTTCCTGCATTGAACTCTTACTTTTCGTAGTTGTAGCTCTTCCCGGATTAAGGAAGCAATGAATTCATCTACCCAAGTGAGTCTGTCTCTTTAATTCACTTATCCCTCTCGCTGGTGTCTTGTTTGTGTTGTTTTGTCGTTTAGCCTGAATCGGACAATCTGTCGACCCTGAGAGTCGGTTGCGCTCTGCGCGCATCGACCAGCCGTGAGTCGTTCACGTTATGTGCGTGTCAATGTGTCGTTCACAGTCTGCGTGTGTTGAACATTTAGCATCGCGCCTGTACCTAAAAAATCCTTTCCATATGTGCAAAAGCAGAGGAGCCTAAGGAAGTAGTGTTATTCCCCTCTTCTTCTCAATCACCTGAAATCCAATCCCAGAGGAGAGAAACGTTTCGGTTGTTGAACCCCTCAAAATGAGTTTCCGGCTTCTTACCTCGAGAGAGGCTGGCATGTCCGCACACTGTGGAGATATGCATAAGGGGGGCAAGCTTACACAGGCTTATACAAAAGGGGGGCATGCCTTCAAATATTAAGGATCTGGCCCAACTCAACAGGGGCAACTGCCCCCCTTATGCTACATGTAACTCCGCCCCTGGAGATGACCGGCCGCACGTGCATGGGTCATGTTTTTGCACTACCTTTACTTTTTTAAGTGTTTTGGTGCCTCTTTCTTTGATTAATATCTGTAATGCAACACATTTTCAAATCCAAAAATCTGAAATCGGATTGCACTACACCTCCCCACACAAACCGAGGTCCAATGGGGAACCAGGTAGAGTCCCCACCTAGGACAAGGGCCTAAGACCATATGATGACTCGGTAACCGTGGCCTACATCCTCAAAAGATTAGTTATGTTGCCTGGTTACGAGGGTGGAAGGTGTTAAGCACCACCCTCACCCGGAAAATTCCGATCTCTCATGCCAGTTTTACCAATTTAGGAAAACTTGAAGGAAAATGGGCAAAATGATTAAATTCGAGGTCCCTAGCAGCCTTGTCCTTGAGCATAGAAGTCATGTCCTTTGCACCCCCTCTAGGTCCCTAGCAGCCTTGTCCTTGAGCCTGGCTGACCTCCTTAGGACCTTTGGACGTCCAAGTCATGTAAGACCTCCTCCACTTGTTCGGACATATCTATAGTAGTGTGGTCCTCATCACCTTAGTCCCTCTCAAGTGACTCCCTCTGCCGCACGCCCTCATCATTGGGAAAGCTAATATTCCATGGAAAAGAAATTCATGGTTGCCAAGAATGGCCTTCAAGTTTAAAAAATTCATAAGAAATATGCTTATAGTTTGTAACATCATATTCCAAAAATTATTTTGAATGATAATATCGTGCACATGTAAGTTAGTTTCAAAGCTACAAAAAAAAGGGATATGTACAGCATGAAAACAAATGAGCTACAAAAAAAAGGATGAAACACAAATTTTATGCATACGTATAAACATATGAACACCAAACATAAATCACACAAATATCATTCATATGTATAAACACCAAACATAAATCACACAAATATGATTCATATGCATAAACATATGTACACAGGACAAATCTTTCTTATACCAAAAAAACCGAACATGACATGGATCGGTTTCCCAGCAATTACAATCTTAAATCAATATGTACAAAAACTAAAACTAGCCAGAACAGCTTACTCAACCATGATCCCTCTCATCTGAAGGGATTCAAGCTTCTTGGGTCTTTTATAATTCTTCAACAAGAGAGAGCTGCAGACAACACTAACTGAGGAGGCTGCCATTGCAGCACCGGCAACCCACGGCGGCAGCCGGAATCCGGTGGACGGAAAGAGCACTCCGGCGGCAATTGGGATGCCAAGAAGGTTGTAACCAAGGGCCCAAATGTAATTAAGACGGATTCGAGAGAATGTCTTACGAGAGAGGTCAATGGCAGTTATAACATCTTCCAAGTTGCTCCTCATAAGAACAATGTCAGCGGCCTCAATAGCTATGTCTGTGCCGGCGCCAATCGCCATCCCAACATCGGCAACCACGAGCGCCGGTGAGTCGTTGATCCCATCTCCAACCATTGCCACAGTTAGACCAGACATCTAGAGATGTAAGAGTAATATTAGTAAACTTTAAGCAAAGATTTTAAACTGCAAAGTAACAATGCTTATAATATCTTTTCCAGCACAAGACAAATAAAGAGAAACAATAATAGCTCAGTTTAATGGAACTTCAAATTATCCAATGTCATTTTTTTATTTTTTCATTATTTTCTAGTGATTTTCACTGACTAGGTGGGCCCTTAAATACGGGATAGGATCATAATCTATGTTGTATTAGTACAAGTATGAGTTTTGGAATTCGACATGGGTATCGAGTGTCGGATTTTTCAAATCTCAAAAAGAAACATTTGTGGATGCACCAAAATATATTAATTAATTCTCAAAATTTAATTTCTTACATAATAATATGGTTATGAAAAATAATACATTAAATTTTTTTAATACATTAAGTAACTACAATGTTCTATTTCCATATTAAAAACCTACTATTAGGATGGATAAAACTCAAAAACAGGTGCTAATTGTAAAGGTGTGGGAGTAGTATTCAGAAAGAAAAAACCATATCAAAGATATCTAGAAGTGTTGAGACGAATCCTAAAGTATTGGAATCCGACATGGGTACTTCACTCATGAAGAATTTGTGAAACATATTCGTTCATTCAGAAGAATACGTGTAACATGGATCATAGGAGTACCTAGCCTAAATGTGTGTGTGCCTAGATGAAATACGAAAAAAAAATTACATGTAGACAAATGAATATAAGGTACGAGCAAGCACAAATATAACACAAATGGTGCATAGAAATGTAAATTTGCATTAATACCTGCAATTCCTTTACTTTATCCGCTTTCTGGTCGGGTTTGGCTTCTGCGATGACAGTTTCAATCCCAACTTCTTTCGCGATAGAATTTGCAGTACCCCAATTATCACCTGTCACCATAATGCTCTGGACCTTCATGGACTTGAGAATGGATATGACATCTTGTGCACTAGGCTTTAGTGGGTCAGATATGGCTATTATTCCGACCACCTCGCCATTTATTGATACCAAGATCCCGGTTTGCGCTGCCTCTTCAGTTTCTACTAGAATTTCATCTGCACAAACTGGAATGGGAATCCCACAGTCAAACATCAAGCTCTTGTTTCCTACAATAATTTCTTTGTTTTGGATTGTGGCTTTCACACCATGGCCCGTGATAGAGAGGAAGTCTCGTGCTTCTGGCCAGATAAGACTTTCATCATCTTCTCTGAATTTCTTGGCATATTCTACAATGGCTTTGGCAAGAGGGTGCTCGCTGTTTACCTAATTAGATAAAGGCATACCAATATTGTCAAACTCAAAGACCAAGGTTAAACGAATTTCCATTCAACTTGAGAGATGCCCAACCTAATACATCAACTAGAAAAGGCATCATAAGAGAACGACTTCTCTGCTGAAAATGTTGCAGTAAATCATCCTTAAATAGCGATATCAGGGGTTCCAAAAAAGTGGGTTGCAGTGAAACTCAGGTTGAATTTAGTCTGGTGAGAGGTCCGCTTATCTATCTTTTTCTCTGTCTACTTTCATTGCCTTTCTTTTCTTTTCATGTTTTTTTATAAGCTTTCCTCAACATTTTGACTTCATTAAGGAAAATACCATTGGTTCAGTCAACTCATTGTAAAATATAACAATGAAAATAATTCTACATAAAAGTGATAGAGTGAAGCAAATAGCAGAATAAGTGGATGGCAGTACTAGCTCCATTTCTTAATTATAAAACAGCTTATTCAAACAACATGACGAGTATATATCACTGATTCAACAGTTCAACTCACTTGAGTGATGATTTTTAAGCGGAACAAGTTCAGTCCAAGTCGATAGTTCCTGAACCTTGGCCATATTAATGGGATATAGCTAATGTTTGAATGCATATCATGAAATTTAGCTCATGTAACTTCTCTATCATAATAACAGGAGAACAAAGAGAAAAAAGAGCCTACCTCAGTAGCAGCAACCAGTTCATAGAAATCACGCAAGACCATGTTTTTTAATAGCCTTGTGCTAACAACTACAGGCTTCCCAATGGTGAGCGTCCCCGTTTTGTCGAATACAATGCAGTCCACCTACAAAAGCTTCGTATTTCAGTTCCATTAACAATATCCAGACCAACAACTAAACAGTGAAATTCTACCTTTCAACTCGGATAAACAGAAGTGACAAACGTGATAAAATGGGTATACAATAGCATTTTTAAAAGAGGAAAGGCAAATAGGAAACGTGTTCCTAATGCCGGAACTTTTCAGCAAAGCTTGAGGGCCTTTTTAACCCAACATTTGCAATAATGTTTAACTCATTGGCTTTCTAAACTTCGAACCAGTTTTCAAAATTTCTTCATTTCAGAATGTGCCCAAATTGTCAGTATGGCCCTGCCATGAGAACAAAATCCGAACTCAGAGGATACAAAATTGGACTGGGTGTGAGATCAATGTAGAAGACCAATTTCCAAATGGAGTCCGAGTTTTTTAACATTGACTTAAAATTAATTTGGAAAGCAAGTAGCAAAACTAAGAAATAAAGAAGAATTTATACAGACCTTATGTGCACTCTCTAATGCTTGCCCACCTTTGATCAGTACACCTTGCGAAGCACCAACTCCAGTACCAACCATGACAGCAGTGGGCGTTGCCAAGCCCAGAGCACATGGGCATGCTATGACCATGACAGATATGCCAAATTGAAGAGCTAGCTGAAAGCTATCCATGGAAGATGGAATCCAAGATTTTGGGTATCCATGGAACTTTCCAGCTAAAAACCAGGTGAGCCAGGTGGCAAATGACAGAGTAATAACCTACAAAAGCGAAGGGGGAGGAGGTAAAACAAACATTTATGCATGTGTTCACATGTACCGCAATGTACCTGTTAGAAGTGTGTATGCGTGTATATGTGCCTAAGGGCATCTTAGTCATTTTTTTCTTTTATATAAATACATAAGTAAGTGAGGGGAGCTATCCTGAGTCAATATTTTCCTCTCATCTTCTTCTCTCTACTCTTCTCTCAAAATGATATGAGAGCCGAGCCCCAGGGTTGTGGTGCCTAGGGACCACCATTGAAGACCCTTTCAGCCTCTTCTTTTTCTCCTTTCTCTTCTTTTCTTTTTTTTCCCTTCTCTTTATCCATCTTCTATTTTGTCGTCTTCTCCTTCCTCAAACCCTAACCTGCAAACCCCTAACTTACAACACCCCTCCCAACCTCCCACACCTCACAGACCTCTCGCATCTCTCTCCCTGCTTTCCGCCACCCTCTCCTTTGTAATCCAGACCACCCACCCACCTCGCCACATCCCTTTGCACTCCCGACTCCCATTCCCACCACCTCCATCCCCGTCACCTCCCTTTGAGATCCCCGACCCCCACTCCCACCACGTCCATCCCCGCCACCTCCCTTTGCAACCCCCGACCACCCATCCTCGCCGCCTCCTCTCTCTCTCTCTCTCTCTCTCTCTCTCTCTCTCTCTCTCTCTCTCTCTCCGGAACACCTCTACCTCCTCTGTTTCCTTTTCTTTCTTCCTCTCCCTCTTGTAATACTTTTCCCCTCTTGAAACCCTAATCGCAAGGGTCCCTCTCTTTTTTTGTGTGATTTATTCTTCTTAAAACCCTACTCTAGGCCTAAATCTTGCTCGAGGGCTTTTTTCATTCGCTTCCACAGCTCCGATCTCGTTTCCTAGCCCTTCTTGCTCTGTTGGATAGTACTTCTATGTCTATCTCTCCTTTATCTCTCCATCGGAGCCGCGATATCTTAGACCCTTCGGCTGATCCTTTTGTCACCTCTCTCTCCTCTAACTTGTTTATCATTGATCATTGTGATTGAGACCCTCCATTCTCTATTGGTCTTTAGGGATACTCCTGTCATCATGGATCCACCTGTTAGCCCAGCTCCTGCTGTTTCCACTGCTCCTCCACCTATGGCTCCCTCTCCTTTTGTGGAGCACTCTTACCCATAGATGACTTT
The DNA here is from genome assembly GCF_043159265.1 of Tasmannia lanceolata. Lineage (NCBI taxonomy): Eukaryota > Viridiplantae > Streptophyta > Magnoliopsida > Canellales > Winteraceae > Tasmannia > Tasmannia lanceolata. Next base: position 5,989,743 of record NW_027518701.1, on the reverse strand, counting down.
AGAAAAGCTTGACGGGTCCTACCTCCTTGCCCGAGGTAAGGTCGCTCTCATTGAGCGGGATCCTCCATCCCCTTCAGATCCCTCATATGACAGGCGGCGGCAGGATGATGCCATGATCCTCACCCTTCTTTGGCAGAGCATGACCCCTCAGGTGGCTCTCACAATGATGACCATGCGGACTTCGAAGGCCATATGGGATCATGCCTCTTTTTGTATTCTGGGGTTGATAGCCTCACTTGTATTTGTGCCACCTACTCCGAGTGGATGCGCCTCCAGCGTGACAATATCCATCTCTGACCGCTACAGTCGTTTCGTTTCTCTATGCAAACAGCTTGATGCTTTCATGCCTCACGACCGATCTGATGGTTCTTACCTGCAACGAGACCGGCTCCGTGTTATTCATTTCCTTGGTACCTTGGGCCCGGACTTTCTACATTTTAGACATCAGATTATTGGCTTGGGTTCTATCGCCTCTCCCACAGAGGTTTATTCCCGTGCACAGTAGTGTCTCCCGGGCAGCTCCTTCACTCCTATCTCCGTTGACGGCTCCGCGCTAGCCGTTTATGAAAGCAGTGGCAGATCTGGTCGTGTCAGCGGTTCCTTTGGCCGTGGTCGAGGCCGTAGCTGTCGTGGTTGAGGCTGTGCCGTGGTGGAGGCCATAGCGGCCGTGGTGGTGGTGGCTGCGATTTTGGTGGTGGACGGGGTGCCATAGCCACCCATATTGTTCTCACTATCGACGGGAGGGCCATCATGTTGATACTTGCTATACCCTTCATCCCGAACTCCGTCCCTCCCGCTCTGCACACCTTACCACTGCTGATCTTTCTGAGGCGTCGACATCCCGCTTCATTCTTGGTGCCATTCCACTAGCAACACAGAGTGATTCTTTTACCCTCTCCAGGGCCGACTATGAGGAGTTCCAGTGTCTCCGTTTGACTAGCCGGCCACCAACTGCAGGTTTTGTCCAGTCAAGTTGATCACCTGTCTCTCTACTTACTAGCTCTAGCTCCTGAATTATTGATTCTTACATCCTCAGGGAGATCCTTTTTCCATCACTCCCAGGGTCTTTGGTTGTGTCTGTTTTGTTCACAACCTCTCATCAGGACTGGCTAAATTAGATCATCGGGTGGAGAGATGTGTCATTCTGGGATGTTCTCTCACCTAGAAAATTTATGGTTGTTATAGTCCTCGGTTCAGGAACTACTATGTTTCTACTGATGTCACCTTCTTCGAGTCAGTCTCCTTTTTTACTGCTCCTGCTAAGCGCAACAGTATTCTGCCCGACTCTTAGGTTTCTCTACCTCTGCCTATATTATCTGATCTTGTGGAGTCCCCTTTACCCCAGTAGAGGTGCCTTCGGGTCGTTCACCTCCATTAGAGGTGACTTTGGCTCCTTCAGTTTGTCTAAAGGTTTATCAGCGACGCTCGAGGCTCAATCTGCCTCCATCTCAGCCTGAGGCATCGTCTTCTCAGCAAGAGATATTGTCCTCTTCATAGGTACCTCTTCTTCCATCGCCTGCTATTCCTTTAGATTCCCCTATCGCTTCATGTATGTGTTCATGTACTACTGCACACCCTATTTCGTCTGTTGTTTCTTATGATCGTCTCACCCTCTCATTTCACAACTTTGTCTCCCCCTTGTCTTTTGTTTCTTTGCCTTGGTCAGTACCCGAAGCTCTTACTCACCCAGGTTGGCATGCTGCAATGGATACTGAGAAGGCCGCCCTTCAGGCCAATCATAATTGAGATTTGGTTTCCCTCCCTCATGGTGCTCAGCCTGTTGGCTGCTATTGGGTATTTGCCATCAAACACTTTCCATATGGCACTATGGAGCGCCTTAAGGCGCGATTAGTTGCCAAGGGGTATACACAGACGTTCAGCGTTGACTATACAAAGAGTTTTTCCCCAGTTGCCAAAATCCCTTATGTGCGAGTGTCTATCTTCCTCGCTGTCAGCCGAGGCTGGCCTTTATATCATCTGGATGTCATGAATGCTTTTCTCCATGGAGACTTGACTGAGGAAGTCTATATGGAGCAACCTCCTGGGTATGTTGCTCATGGGGAGATGTCCTCCTTAGTGTGTAGACTTCACAAATCTTTATATGGGCTCAAGCAATCTCTTTCAATCTCTATTTGGCAAAGGGAGACGGGGCCGAAGAGCATGGTTTGGGAGATTAAGTGATGCTATCATGCAATTTAGCATGACGCAATGTGCACTTGACCACTCTGTTTTTAGTCATCGTTTTGATACTAGACATCTCCTTCTCATAGTCTATGTGGATGACATTATCATTACAGGGAGTGACACAACTTGCATACAGAGGTTGAAGGCCTTCCTCATAAAGAATTCTCCACAAAGGACCTTGGGCGTCTAAGATATTTTATGAGGATTGAGATCGCATATTCTGGTAGTAGTCTCTCCCTCTCGCAGAGGAAGTATGTGTTAGATTTGTTGGAGGAGACAGGACACATGGGTGTGAAACCAGCTGGTGTTCCCATGGGCCCTAATACAAAGTTGCTTCCAGAAGAGGGAGACTTGTTGGATGACCTTGCACATACATACGGCTAGTTGGGAAACTAATATACCTCACCGTCGCTCGCCCAAATATTTTATACGCAGTGGGGTTGTTAACCAGTTCATGAGTGCTCCTCATACCTCCCACTGGGCAGCTGTGACTTAGATTCTCCGATACTTGAGAAGCGCCCCAGGAAGAGGGCTTCTTTTCTAGAGACATGGGCATGAGAAGTTATAAGGCTTTTGTGACGCATGCAGGATCACCAGCAGATAGACGCTCTACTACTGGATATTGTACATTTGTTGGAGGTAACTTAGTATTATGGCAAAGTAAGAAACAAGAAAAAGTGGCCAAATCGAGTGCAAAAGTTGAATACCGAGCCATGTCACATACTAGTAGTGAGCTTATCTGGTTGCACTCCCTACTATCTGAGATTGGGTTCTCCTCATCATACCTAGCTGAGCCGTATTGCATCAATAAGGCTGCTATTCACATTGCCACCGATCTTGTCTTTCATGAGCGCACCAAACACAACGAGGTGGACTGTCACTTCATTCGCCGGAGAATTCGAAAGGGAGAAATACGCACTACTTTCACTCGCTCAATAGATTAGATAGCTGATGTTTTCACCAAATATTTCAGTAGAGCCAAACTAAATGATATTTGTAACAAGCAAGGAATGCATGATATATACATTCCAGCTTGAGGGGGAGTGTTAGAACTTAGAAGTGTGTGTATATGTGCGTAAGGGCATCTTAGTCATTGTACTCTTTTCTTTTATATAAATACAGAAGTGAGGGAGAGCTATCCCTAACTCACCATTTTCTTCTCATCTTCTTCTCTCTAATCTTCTCACAACAGTACCAAATCAAATTCAACTCAGATGGTCTGACTTCTGAATTTGACCAGGCCAAATGAATGAAAAACTCACTAAATGCATAAAAATGAACGAGTCAACATCATCTTAGTTATTTAAAAAAAAAAAAAAATAGTTTGAACTTTGATGCTCTAGGTACCAGTCAAAAAAATTGTTCTAAAAAAAGTCCAACAAAATCTTCTCATCTTAGCCATGTTACAAAGCATTAAGTGACTTTTTGGACATTATAACTTGCTCTTATTTATTCTCATTATTAATACTAAAATATGTGAATATGATCCACTAAGAGGTGGATAGATAAGTTAGCATGATCATAATTACCATCTTGACAATTCTCATTACATAAGTTAAATATAGTTTAAGTAATACATATGTTCTTTCTTCCCACGAAAGGAAAAGAAAGGAAATTTTATAAAGAATCACGTGCAAGAATGCCCATGAAACGACAAAATATCCTCCAGTTATGATTCAATGAAACATACCACCTCTACTTAAAGAACACTTGTGTCATTCTTAGGAGGTGAATCTGTTAACAGTTTAAAATACAGGGAATGTTTCTTTGATTTTTAAATTTTTTATTTTTTTGAATGATAGGTTTCTTTGATTACTTTGTAGAGAAAATAATTACCTGTTACAGATCTATTAAAACCATTCTCTACAAATTCTTCAATCAGATTCCCACCTTCCATCATTGAGACAAAAAAATCAACCAACAAGTTGAATACAAAAGATCATGAGAAGAGGTATATTCTACTTACTAGTGGCACAAAATACTTGGAGATACGATCAGCAAACTTCTGCACTGGAGCTTTGGCCATCTGTGCCGATTCAACAAGGCGAACAATTTGAGAAAGAGCACTTTCTGACCCGACATGTGTTGCCTGAATGTGCATGACTCCATTTTCATTCAAGGTGCCCCCTATCACACTGTCACCCTTCCTCTTAGCAACGGGTCGTGCTTCTCCAGTTATCATGCTCTCGTTAACATGGCTCTGCCCCCATATAACAAAACCATCTGACGCCACCTTCCCACCAGGTATGACTTTAATCACATCATTCTTTTGAATCAATCTACTATCAATCTCTTGTTCATTAATCACATTGCCTTCACTGTCATGAGCTAATAGTGTAGCTGTTTCAGGTGCCAAGTCCATAAGCTTGGCAATGGCCTCAGACGTTTTGCCCTTTGCCAATACTTCCAAATACTTCCCAAGTAGAATAAACGAAATGAGCATTGAGCTAGTCTCAAAGAAATCAGTTCCCTTGAAATTCGAAGAAGTTGCAGCTCTAAGCACAGAGTAGACCGAATAAAAGTACGCTGCATTGGTTCCCAAGGCAATCAGAACATCCATATTCGGAGACCCGTGGCGCAAGGCCTTGTAAGATCCAGTGTAAAAGCGGCGGCCTATGATAAATTGGACAGGAGTAGAAAATATCCATCTCAAAAGCTCTCCGATAGTTAACATGTTTACAACTTTGGTGTCTAATCCATGCTTAATTCCTGGGATATACATAAATACCATTGAGGTGAGGAACACTGGGATTGTGAATACCAAACTCCAAATAAATGATTTATAATACTGCTTAATCTCCTCATGCCTTTGAGGTTCCCTTCCCCCATCATTGGGGAACAGAGAGGCTTTAAAACGCCCAGACCCTGTCGATTCAATCACTTCAATGAAATTTCTAGGTCCTGTTTGATCTGGCTTGTAAGAAATGGAAACTTTCTGAAGCATAGGATCAATGTCTATATCTTCAATCCCAGGGAGTGCTTGAAGGGAACTTTCAACCAACTTCATTGATTTCTCCGTCCATATTCCATCTAGTTTGAGCTTTATCTTGTTACTATCTTCCCCTGTACTAATAAGTATAGCTTCGAAACCAGTATCTTCTATTGCCTCCTGCAGTTTGTTCAGGCTTACGACTTTTGGATCATATCGGATTTCCGCTTCTTCAGTTGCCAAGGCGACTTGAGCTTTCTGTACACCTTGAACACCTTGCAAAGTAGATTCAACAGTTGTTGAGCACGAAGTACAAGTCATTCCTTTTATGCGCATTCGGCATATGAGTGTGGATCTCTCATTCTCCTCCTTAATAAACGTGGCCTGAAACCCAGCATCTTCTATGGTTTCTCGAATTGTATCCTCCTACAAAATGCAATCATGAATATGAATAACAAGTTCTAAATAATGGTTTGGTACAACAAGAAATTGAAATGGCATGGCATTAACTCCGATATGTGACGCAATCAGATGTGTAAGGACCTTAATCGGGTAGAACTCACCCCTAAAAGCTAGTCGTTAGAGGGAGGGTGCCCATTCCCTTATAACCCATCCACATCCACCAGTTTTTACCGATGTGGGACTATTTGCTTTTGCGTGGAAGACCAACAAGATGTGATATTCAATTATAAAACAAAACTATAAACTAAACTTTCAGATGACGCATAATCTTGCATAAGTAGCACAATTCAATTATCAAGAGCATGACATTTTAATCAAATTCAAGGAAAATAAAAGGGAGATAACTAGTTTCTGCATTGTAATACAAACAATGCTCTGAAAATTTGCTTCAAGAATTACCAATACGATGGATGACTTGAGAATTTGCATGCTTAAAAATAAGTAACCATTCAATTTTTATAATTAAACATTCCATAGCTCGAGGTCTTTAACAGGATAACAAGCAAGACACAACAGCATGAACAACAAGTGATGTAATTGACAATCACTTCATTTGAAAAATAAAATATAATGCTACTCTGAAGGGCATGCCAGTCAACACATGAAAAGGAGAACCATTTCAGACACTAATAATATAATATATGTATGAAAACCCTGAGAAAAATCCTCATTGTAGGATTAACAGCAAAAACTATGCTATGGAGGCAAGTAAATAAACTAGTGTAAGACTTGCATTTTCAGACACCAATAATATGATACACATATGAAAACCATGACAAAATCCTCACAATAGGACTACCAACAAAAAATTATGCTATGGAGTGGAAGTACATAAACTAGAGTAAGACTTGCAAGGAGGATGCAAATCAGCACAACCCAAAAGTAAGGATGCAATTCATGAAAATGTTCTCTAAGAAAATAGGTCTTACCATTTTTTTTGGTTTTATACTTTTATTCGGAAACAGTTTCACACATCACAATATAACTTGTGTGCAATATAATTATATATCATATCTAATTTTCTCCGACCCTTTTCCTTTTTTTAAATCAACTGGAAGTTGATAGAAATTATTAATATCCTTAAGGAAAAAAGAATAGAAGACTAAAAAAACCTATAAAAAATAGAAGACTGAAAAAGACAACATGAGTACCGTAAGGTAGATTCCTACCTATTTTGACTTTCCAAACTCTCAAATCTAATCACATACTAGTGACTTTGTGTGGAGAATGTTATTTCATCCATCTATAGATATGAATCAGTAAGCTGTTGGTACTTTAGAAGGTATATGTAACAGGTAAGCAGATGACAACTATCTCATCGGAAGGGACAGTCTTTTACGGGTGTAACCTGTGAAACAACCAGTTACTCCAAAAGCTTAAGCTGTTGGAGAAGGCGTTATTTATTCTTTTATACTTTGACACTCCCCCTCTTTCTTTGGGTTGGACTACACGTGGCACATGTGGCCCCACTTTTGGGTTGACCATTGCATGTGGATTTTTGACATCAAGGAGGTTTGAACTCAGGACCTTTACTCTGATACCATGTAAAACTACCAGTTACTCCAAAAGCTTAAGCTGTTGAAGCGTTGGAGAAAGCGTTATTTATTCTTTTATACTTTGACATAACCCACGGAGGAATGATGATCCTGGATTGTGGTTTAACATTGATGAAGATTTTCTATGGTTTTGAAATTCATAGTAGAACTAAGGTGGGAATCATTCAAGAAAAAAACTAAGATGGGCGATTAAAGTGAGATTTATTTCTGTTTGGATTTACAAAGTATGCATCTCCTGTTGTGTTATGATGAGATTGATTCCATGCAAAGTGTTAAATTTCAGTTTGGGTTCCGGTTTCAATCGCCACGGAAACAGAAATGATTCAATTTCAGTTGAAAATTTTAGTGGAAATCCTGTAAAATCACGGAAACATATGCTAATGATAGAATTTAAAGATGAAACTTCAAGAAACGCTAGAATAAGCACAAATACACACTTTGAAACTATCAGATAAGCAAGACAACCATCCAAAATGGTTTACAATCATCGAAAACCTATTGGCATATGTGGGATGATACACACTTTGATCAATGGCATCATCTATGTGGATCGAGAGATGAATTGGGGAAATTTGTTACGAACCCGATTCGATTCGTAACGTGATTGATCTTCTTCGAGGGAAGATTGGCCTCTTTATCCACTTAGAGGGAAGGATCGGTCCTCCTTTGTGCAGAAACACAATTTCTAGAATAATTTCTCCATTCATGAAATAGAAGATTACAACTTATTTATATCCCATAATCCTACATAACTTTCCGACATAATAAGAATCCTACCCAAATCTACTTCCTAATGAAATAATAGCTTATTATTCTAAGAGTAGCCAATATGGTAAGAGTCCTATCAAACCTCCATCTCCTACTACTAAAATATTACCATCAACCACATTAATATCAAAAGCCAATTTAGATATTGATAAATCCTAAGTGAGACCCATCTATATAGGTGCATATCATTCCACCCACCTTGAAATCAGCCTTGTCTTCAAGGTTGGAGATTAAGCGATGACTGTTTGAGGAGATGATCTTCCGCACGAGTTTCCAAATTTCTTCTTTCTTCTCTTTTTCTTTATTCTTTCTCCCTCTTTTTCGTAATTTCTTTGTCTTGTAATTAGTCACCATCCCATATGACCTCATCAAGGTTTGAGGCAGCTTCGTCTTCAAATCGACCGGATCGTGCCATTCATCAAAGAACTTTCGATGTGTATTTTGGGAATGATTGAGATGTTGATACACAAATTTAAGTGGGAGAGAATCTTTCTGATGGCGTTGGACTGGTTAAGAGGAATGGTAGAGCCCAACCCTCTCAGGTCAAAGTGCGCTTCTTTTTTACCGACAAAGCATGAACTCTCTTCCACGAGCTAGGTTTTCGTGACATCCTATCTGGTAGGTACGTAAACATTTCTGCACTCCATCGCTATGACATTGCTCCCTATTTTGATGACCAAGGGTGGAACTCCATCTTAGGTTTGAATAAACCCATCTATCTTGACCTAATCCGTTTGTTCTATGCCCATGTGAGGCTTTCTGATGACGGGCTGACCCTTCAATCGAATGTCAAATCCATTCCTATTGTACTCTCTAGGAAACTATTTTGTAAAATCCTAGACATTCTTGACAATGGTGAGGCCATCTTTTTCTGGAAATTGGGCGAAAAATACAGTGTTGATAAGGACTCTATCTACTCGGCGATGTGTGAAGCTTATAACCCCAAATTGAAGGTCCATTCTCAAGATATCCATTGCCCAGCTCGCATTCTTCACAAAATCGTGGCCTAAACATCACTCCTCGAGGTGGAAGCTTAGACTCCGTGCGTCCGTTCGAACCCTTTATCGTCTATTGCCTCATCGTCCGTCGGGAACTTAATCTTGCTCACATAATCTTTCGTTTCATGAATGAAACCCCTTCTCGCTCCAAAGCCTCATTGCCTTTTGGCATGATCCTTACTTGAATCTTTGAACACTTTAAAGTAACCCTTGACGAGGAATTAACTAAGGATCCATCCCCTCCGTTTGATGGCTCGTCATTGACGAAGATGAGGATTGATGAAGATGCAGCCATTCCGCGAGCTCCTCCTCAAGATCGACATGGTTTGACTCAGGTGTTCATCGCCCAGAAGTTCATGGCGCTCCATAACATTATGGCCTCTCAGCACAATGTTGTGCTCACGCGCTTGACACAGCAGGATCAACGGATTGACGACCTTGATGAAAAGGTTGTCGGCCTTCAGAATTCCATCACACGACCTCTCTTTTCTAGCTTCTTCGCTTTTTCTTCTATTTGCTTTCGTTCTCTCTTCTTCTTTTTTTTTTTTTTTCTGTTTCATTTTTTTCATCGTGCACTCGACGGTGCTCTCGCTCAACTCTTCCATTAGACATGGAGGTTCTTCTGACTTCATGCCAAACGATAATGCTATCTCGTTGAACTTGGCCTTTATAGAAGCTGGATGCCTAAGGATGTCTCTTATATTCTCATCCCACTGATCCATTACTCCTTCGATTTGCTTCGACATGATAACGGATCGTGCCACTCTGATACCAATTGTTACAAACCTGATTCGGTTCATAATGTGACTGATCTTCTTAGAGAGAAGATCGGCCTCTTGATCCACTTAGAGGGAAGGATCAATCCTCCTTTGTGCAGAAACACAATTTCTACAATAATTTCTCCATTCATGAAATAGAAGATTACAACTTATTTATATCCCATAATCCTACATAACTTTCCTACATAATAAGAATCCTACGCAAATCTACTTCCTAATGAAATAATAGCTTACTATTCTAAGAGTAGCCAATATCGTAAGAGTCCCCTATCAAACCTCTATCTCCTACTGAATATAGATAACTACTAAAATATTACCATCAACCACATTAATATCAAAAGCCAATTTAGATATTGCTAAATCCAAAGGGGGACCCATCTATCTAGGTACGTATCAAAATTACGGGCTGCTATCAAAAGTTGTATTCATCGCAGGGGAGAGTGGTCCCAACTCTGAAAGGGTTAGATTTCGATTAGATCGGATAGGAGGCAATGATATGCTGGAAGCAACATTCACTGGGGGAAATCAAAAGCGGCTTATTCTTTCTAATAAGAAATTGGGCTTCCGGCCTATATGTTTTCTACCTGGACTTTTCTCAAGTGTGTTGGGAAACAGTGAAAGGTATTACAATGGACTTGTTTGAGGCTTTTCAAGGGGGTATGACTCTGGATAAGAGTGTGGGTGAAATACCCCAAATACCCTAAGCCATTTCATTTATAAGTCATATACAAGGTTTTAAATCTCGGTTTCGATTTCGGTTTCGGTCATCAGTGAAACCGAAACGTTTCGGTTTCGGTATGAAATTTCTGACGAAATCTTGCAAAAATTTCTGAAACGTTTCACTCAGAAATTTCTGAAACGTTTCACCAAAATTTCTGAAATTTTCGAAACGTTTCGACGAAGTTTGGTACTATTTCGAAACAATGTGTATTTCATTTCGTTTTCTACCGCAACCGAAATATTTCGCGGAAATTTAAAACCATGGTCATATAAAGAAGGGTATTTCTGTCATTTCATTTGAGGAAAGACAGTAAAGAACCAGAAGCTTCTTGTTCTTTCGACAAAAACACAGAGAGAAGGGTTTTGCTGTAGAAGAGGAAAAGAAAAGAGATTTTCGTCGGAACAGGGTGGCCGGACACTGGATTTTTAGCATAGGAGGTAAGTGGTGTTGGAGATTTTGATTATCAACATGTAGAATAGGATTTTCAGTTTCGTAGGGTTTTAAAAATGGAAGATATGGCCTTCGAGGGTTGTCTAGGGATTTAGGACTATGACCAGATTTCGTCTGATATTAACTCTAGGGCTTGTTTTTCATACCTAAAATATCATGGATGCGCATGTTAAATTATGTTTCTGATTTTTAGGTGATCCTAATTAATAGAAGGTAGGATTTCGAGTTCTGAGGATCTGGGATTTGCACTCGAGGTAAGTGATATGCACTTCCTTCCTTAGTGTTTTCCGCCAAAACTTCCCATTTGTGATTCTTTAGAAATTGTAATATCTATTTTGAACTATCTACCTTACGAATTTCATAAACTCATTGTAATGTTACCCATCTGTTATGAAAATCGGGTATAGCATGCCTCGTTTGAGAGATCTAAGGTTTTAAAATGCTTGTGTTACCATATTTTGATTGAAGGATTTTAAACTTATTGGAGATCAAGATACGTTTTCGAAAACTCTGATAGATTATTATTATCGGCTTTGAAAGACTTATATGTAGCTGCGATAACTTCTTCTGCAAACTGATATGCCTTTATGGTAAGTTTAGTACATGTTTTGTGACACTTTACTAGTAGTGGATAGTTGTGGTACATCAGTGCCCTCGAGTTGCCGGCTTAATAGCAGTTGTTGTTTTGTGGGACTTTAGTAGTATATAATATTTGTGGTACATCAGTGCCCCCGAGCTGCCTGCTTAATAGCAGTTGATGTCTTGTGGCACTTTGGTAACCCTGAGCTTCCGGCTTAATAGCAGTTGATAGTTGTGATACATCGGTGCCCCCGAGCTGCCGGCTTAATAGCAGTTGTCATTTTGTGGCACAGATTATCAATTTTCATATATACTTTCAAGTACTACGTCGTTTTATCATTTATGATGCAAATGAGCGTCTGAAATTCTATAGTGTCCTCCATCATGATTATGAGTTTATATCTGCTTATGTTTAATTCTATTTTGGTTTATCAATTCTGATAAAAAAATAAGAACTCTGAGCATGTACTATTTGTTGAGGAAGAGAATGAGAGAAAGAAATTGTGAGTTAGGGAGTCTCCCCCTCACTTATGTATTTATATATAATGAGAAATGTACAAAAGACGGATATGCCCATAGGCATATACATACACTAACACTCCCCCTCAAGCTGGAATGTATATGTCAAACATTCCTAGCTTGCTACAATTATAACTCAATTTAGCTTTGTTCAATGGCTTGATAAACATATCCACTAATTGGTCCACCGATCTAGTGAACACTGTGTATATTTCTCCTTTTTGAATCTGGTGCCGAATGAAGTGGCAATCAACCTCAATATGTTTAGTTCTCTCATGAAAGACTGGATTTGTGGCAATGTGAACCGCTGCCTTGTTGTCGCAATATAACTAAGAAGGAAATGATGGGGAGAAACCGATCTTTGACAAGAGAGAACGTAATCAAATGAGCTCTCCACTTGTGTGTGCCATAGCTCTATACTTCGCCTCTGCACTAGATTTGGAGATAACATCATGTTTCTTACCCCGCCATGACACAAGGTTACTTCCCACAAATGTGCAGTATCCTGTGGTAGATCTCCTATCAGCTGGAGATCCTGCCCAATCTGCATCTGTGTACCCTTCTATCTTCTGATGTCCATGTTTCTTGAATAGCAACCCTCTACCTGGAGCACTTTTTAAATACCGAAGAATCTAAAGAACTGCTGCCCAATGTGAAGTACGAGGTGAACTCCTATGTTGGCTGACAACACCAACAACAAAGGAGATATCTGGGCATGTGACTGCAAGGTAGATAAGTTTACCAACCAGCCTCCTGTATCTGCCTGGGTCATCTAACAAGTCTCCCTCTTCAGGTAGTAACTTCACATTTGCATCCATGGGAACTGAGGCAGGTTTCACTCCAAAACAACCTATCTCCTCAAGCAGGTCTAAGACATATTTTCTCTGTGAGAGAGAAATCCCTTTTGTCGAATATGCAACTTTACAATACCCAAGAAGTATCTAAGACGACCCAAATCCTTGGTAAAGAAATCATTTTGCAAGAATGTCTTCAATTTCTGGATCCCAGCTATATCACTGCCAGTGATGATGATGTCATCGACATAGACTATCAAGAGTACACACCCAATTGTAGACTGACAGCTGAAGACAGAATGATCAACTGCACACTGCTTCATACCAAAGCGCATAATGACATCACTGAACCTTCCAAACCATGCTCTAGGAGACTGCTTAAGACCGTAAATGGCTTTCTTTAATCGACACACAGAGGATGACATCTCCCCCTGAGCAACATACCCAGAAGGTTGCTCCATGTAAACTTCCCTGTGAGCTCACCATGAAGAAAAGCATTTTTGACATCCAACTGATGTAGAGGCCAGCCTTGATTAATAGTAAGAGAAAGTAGAACACGCACTAAAGGAATCTTCGCCACAAGAGAAAATATCTCGTCATAGTCCACCCCAAATGTCTGAGTGTACCCTTTGGCAACCAAGCGCGTCTTAAGGCGCTCAACAGAGCCATGAGGCAAATATTTCACAGCATAGACCCAACGACACCCAACGGGGCGTGCAACAGGAGGCAGTGGAACTAAATCCCAAGTCTGATTTGCCTGAAGGACATCCATCTCAAGGTCCATAGCAACGCGCCACCCCGGGTGATCAAGTGCTGCAGCCAAGGACTCTGACAAAGGAAAAGAAGATAGAGAGGACACAAAACTGCGGAAAGCAGGCGTGAGAGCATCATATGAAACAAAAGACGAAATAGGATGAGCAGTATTATGAGACCGAGTGCGGGAGGCAATAGGAGAGTTAATAGATACCTCGGATGTGGAAGGAGGGAGCTCTTGATGGGCTGGTGATGGCGATGGCGCTGCCGGAGATGGATGAGCGGCAGAGGTATGGCGGCACTGATAGGTCTGCTTAATTAATGGAGCCAGGGGCCGAGAAGGTACATGTAAGGGAGGAGAGGTATCTGGAACAGGAACCACAGAAGGAGAAGGTAAGAGAGACGATGGAGATGGACAGACTACCGGGTCAGGAAGAACGAGAGTCGGTAGAGGAAGATCTGAAGAATGAGAGAGAGGGGTCGTATCCGGAGAGCTCAGAAAGAAGGGCTCAGTTTCGACGAATGAAACATCCGCCGAGACATAGGATCGATGCAACTGAGGGCTATAACAACGATAACCTTTCTGGGTGTGTGAATAGCCGAGGAAAATGCATCGTTCAGATTTAGGATCAAATTTATCCAAACCATGTCGAAGATTGTGGACAAAGCAAACACACCCGAATACCCAAGGAAGAGGAAATGGCTCATGATGAGGATGTAAAATTGAGAAAGGGGATGGGCCGCCTAGAACCGAGGATGGAAGCCGATTGGCCAGATAGTTAGCAGTGAGAACTGCATCGCCCCAATAAGATTTGGGAACTCGCATCTGGAAGAGAAGAGTGCGAGTTCCATCCAATAATGATTGCATTTTTCGTTCAGCAACACCATTCTATTGAGAGGTGTGAGCACAGGAAGATTGATGTAGTATACCACTAGTGGAAAGAAATTCCTCAAAACCATTGGACTTTGAGAAATATTCCCTGGCATTATCAGTGCGAAGGCGTTTGAGAGTGCAATTAAATTGGTTAATAATTTCTGAATGAAAAGTACGAAAAACAGAGAATACTTCTGAGTGATCTTTCAGTAAATAAAGCCAACACATACGTGAATAATCATCAGTAAAAATGGCAAAATAACAATGTCCAAAAACAGAGGTAGTCCGCGCGGGACCACATACATCGGAGTGAACTAAATCAAAAGGGTGCGAGGCCCGACTAACAAGCCTAGACGGGAAGGACACCCTATGGTGTTTCCTAAGTTCACAGGCCTCGCACGTAAAGGGGGTAATAGAAGAAGAAACCATAGATGTCCATCGCAAACGATCAAGGCTGGGATGTCCAAGATGGCAGTGCCACTAATATGCGTCGCTAGAGCTGTGTAAAATGGTACAAGAAGGGCTACAGTCCAGACGATAAAACCCATCTATCTCACGGCCCGAGCCAATCGTCCTCCCAGTCAAGAGATCATGAAACAAGCAGTAAGAGGGATAAAATGAGACAAAACAGTTGAGATTATTAGTAAGCTGACTAACTGAGAGTAAATTAAAGGGTGACTTAGGTACACATAGAACAGAGGACAATGTATGTCCAACACGAGGAGAAATATCACCACCACCAGATAGGAGTGGAGCTCCCATCAGCCAGTATGATGGACTGATCAAAAAGTGGACGAAATGACGAAGTGTGGAAGTACCTGTCATATGATTGGAGGCTCCAGAATCAATGATCCAGGAGCTAGAGCTAGTAAGAAGAGATGCAGGGGAGCTACCTGACTGAGCAAAAGTCGCAGTCGGGGGATGGATGGTAGACCTGAGACGTTGTAACTCATCATAGTCAGCACGAGACATAAAAACACCACCAGCCTGAGGCCTAGTGCTGGGCGGAACGGAAGCAGAGGAGGGCTCAGAAGAATATGGTGCAGCGAGGTGTGCGGAGTGGCCAAAACGAGCCTCCGAGGAAGGATGAAGCTCAGGGTGCAAAACATAGCAAGTCTCCATATAGTGTCCCTCACGACGACAATGGGAGCAATATGGACGCGGTCGGCCACCACGCCCTGCAGGAAGATCACGTCCACCGCCACGACCACCACAGCCAGGGTCATGGCCACGGCCACGACCAAAGGTGCCTCCACCCCAAGTAGCACGGTCACCTACGCCATAGGCAGCAGTGGCAGTAATATCAACCGAAGGAGTCGACATAGAGTCACCAAAAGTACACTGCTGGGCATGCAAGTAAACCTCCTTAAGAGAGGGCATCGTGCCAGATCCAAATATCTGCTGACGGAGATGCATGTACTCAGGCCCAAAGTCTCGAGAAACTAAACGACACGTATCTGATCACGTTGCTACGCGGCCGTAGTCAAATCAGTGGTAAGAGGCATAAGAACATCTAACTGCTAGCAATGGGAAACAAACTGACTGTAGTAGGTCGAGAGAGGAGTGTCTCCGCAGCGAAGGTTCATCCACTAAGAATATATGGAACAGATTCAAGAGAGGTTGCCTTTTCCGGAGAAGGTAGTAGCAGTATGATCCCAAACCTGGGGAGCAATGGGAAGGTGTATCGTGGTCCCGAAAATCTCAGGGGGACATACTCTACCAGACGAGTGTACGGATAAGGGCATCATCCTGCTCCCACTTATCATAAGTGGGATCACTAGAAGGAGGGGGGTCACGATGAAGAATAGAAATATTCCCCTAGCAATGAGATAGGTCTCCACAACCACTTTCCAATTCAGGTAATTGGAACCATCAAGCCTGAATGTGGTCATGGGAGGAAAAGAACTATCCATCGAAGAAGACGGAGGTTTATAAGAGGAGGAGGATGGGCGAGCCATAGGAACAGTAACCACAGGGTGCCGCCCGAGAGAGGGATCCTTAATAACGAGGCTATCCATGAGTAAATAATCAAAGAGAGAATCAACTGACGAGAAGAAACGATGTCGAGGCGGAGAGCAGAGAAATCAATAATAGAGATCGCGTCTCCGAAGAGAGACAAATGATAAATAGGGCATGAAAGAAACCCTTGCTGACATGATGAAGACACACAGATCTAGGGATATAAGATCGGAGCCGCAAAAAGAAGACGAAAGTAGGTAAAAGAGATTTAAGCCATTAGAAGAAAAAGACAAAGAGAAAGTGAGGCTGGGGGAGCAAATTTCTAGGGTATAGAAATGATTTTTTTTTTAGGTTACTGTAGCGGGGATGGGAGGCAGTGGGGCAGGTTACTGTAGCAGGGAGTGGAGCAGTTAGGGGAAAGGGAAGAGGGGCAGTGGGAGGAGGAGGAGAAGCGAAGAGAAAGGAAGAGGGTGGGGGGCGGGGATGTTGGGTTAGGGTTAGGGTTAGAGGAGCAGGGAGAAAAGAAGAGGGAGGGTGAGGGGCTGCTATGGGGGTCCCTAGGGAATCAAAATCCTAGGGCTCTGATACCATGTTGAGGAAGAGAATGAGAGAAAGAAATTGTGAGTTAGGGAGTCTCCCCCTCACTTATGTATTTATATATAATGAGAAATGTACAGAAGACGGATATGCACATAGGCATATACATACAATAACACTATTTATTCTCGATCGTACATTGTTCGACTATCTGTTTTAGCCTTGTTTTATTTGGCATGCTAAGATCCAACTAGGGCAGTGGTATGTTACTTACTGGCTTTTGAGCTCACTGTGGTTTATAAATTTTTTCAGATCCCGAGTTTGATTTTGCATAAAAATAGAGGGAGAGACAAGCACGTCGAGGAGTTTAGTTGTGGACTTCTTGTCATTTTGTGGATGTGAGTATGTATAGTCGTAGAAAGATTGGTGTAGTATGAATAGTTTCAAGGATTGTAAATAAGAACTTTGGTGGTTGTTTATATAAAAAGTGATAGAAGTTTAGTTGCTCTAAATACTGCCCAGGTGAATTGTTGATACACTCTTGGTATTATGAATGTTTTGAAAGAAAGCCTTGTGTGCCTGTGAGATTTTATTTTGCAGGTACGAGGAGCCTGTCGTGCCTTCGGTTCGGGGCATGACATGAACAATGGTATCAGACCTTAGGTTTTAGATCTTTAGGGCAATCAATTAAAGAATGAGAGTTGGGTAAAAACTAGGCAAGGAGCAACTAGGAAATAGCACAATGAATTCGTGTGCATTGGGGACGCCTGGTTTAGCACATGAATTAGTTGTGCTAATAAGGGACCACATGATAAACCCCACTGGGGTTGCCTGGTCAGTATGTGGGCGAGTTGTGCTGTTATAGGACAAATACGATCAGTTATGTGCTCTAGAACGTGTAATTTTATTACTTTCTTTTGATTCAGTATTATTATTTAGTTAAAATGTATCCTGATATCATATGTGTTATTAAATTAGAATGGTGCTGCCCAGTAAACCTCAGACTAAGAAGGTGAATAGGCGTAAGGGGACATCACAGGGCAGAGTCCCCGATGATATGATGGCAGTGATGCCTCTGGAGCAGGAGGAGATGAGAGTCCCTGATGATTTGATAGCAGTAATACCTCAGGAGGAGGAGATGAGGAGTCGACAAGTAGTGGGATGGCCTCGTAGAAATCAGTCATCGGCTTCACAACAAATTCCGCCTCAGCCTATTGTGCATCAGGAGAGTAGGTGGTATCAGCCACCCGCTTCACAGCAAGCCACCCCTCAGCCTACGGTACATCAAGAGAGTAGGGTAGAGGATTCATGCAGTGTACGAGACTTTGTTCAAGAGTTAGTGGGGCTTCTTCTTCTTCTTCTTCGAGAGAGATCTCAGCTGCCATCCCAGTCAGATCCTCATGCCATGCATAATCATGATATATCCGAGTTCATGAGAATGGCTCCCAGGATTTTCTCGGGTACCGCTAGGGCTCAGGATGCAGAAGCCTGGATGAAAAGGGTAGAAAAGGCGTTTCGGGCAATGAATTGTGTAGATGATATAGAAAAGGTGAGATATGCTACATACATGTTAGAAGATAATGCCCTCGAATGGTGGAAAGGAATTGAGCGGGCAAATGCAAGTAAACCTGGGTTATTCAGTTGGCAAAATTTTTGTGATGCTTTTTACGCTAAGTACTTTCCACCTAGTATGCACCATAATTTAGTGAGGGAATTCATGAAACTAAAACAAGATGTGAGATCGGTTGAGGAGTATGAGATCGATTTTGACAGGTTGTCTCGATTCGCCCCTACTTTAATAGCAGATGAAAATGCTAAGATAGTTTTGTTTGAGGATGGATTGGAATCCTATATTCAAATAAGCTTGGCTTCAGTGAAGTCCACTAGTTATGATGAGCTGGTGGATAGAGCAAAGAATGTAGAATTGGTATTAAAAAATAACCAAGACTCGGGAATCAGAGATTAGAAAATGAAGGGTAAAGATGTTGGCACCTCTAGAGATCAGAGTTCTCAGAGATCTGCGAGATCCCAGCCTTGTGAGAGGCCTCAGACTGCTCTTGAAGTTCATGATAGGTCGTGGCGTCAGGGAGGTTCCCATCAGACCGAGGTTTGGAGGAGGACATCTGGTGCATGTTTTAGATGCGGCGAGCAAGGCCACAGGAAGGCCGAGTGTCCTCATAGAGTGCAGGAGTCCCACTCGGTACAGGGATCTCAGACGACCAGGCCAGTTCAGAGAGCTTTGCCAGTTTCGAGTCAGAGGACCCAGCCAGTTCAGCCTCAAAGATTCCAGCCATTGTCGACCCAGTCGGTTCAGGCGTCTACATCGCAGCAGCAAACTAGGGACAAACCTCCTTTAGTGGGCCGACTGTTTTCTATGTCTCATCAAGACGTGCCGGCATCTCTAGAGCAGCAGAGACAGGTACCCTTAGTAGTTGTAATCAAGGTTTTAAATTTCAGTTTCGGGGTATTATTCGATCCCCACCGAAACCAAAATTTCAGCCGAAATACTGAAGTTTCGGTCGAAGTTTGGTAAAAGGCCTCGAATTTTCAAAATTTTGGGCCGAAATTTTGGTAATTTCAGCTGAAATTTGGTAAAGGATTAAAAAAATAATATTTTTTTCAAATTTCGGCGAAATTACCGAAATTCCCAAAATTTCGACCGAAATAATGTATGTTTTGACGATTTTGGATTTCGGTCGTTTCGATTTCGATCTCGATCGAAATTCGAAATTTCGGTCCCCGTAATTTTGGATTTCTGACTAAATTTAAAACCTTGGTTGTAATTGAGCTTGCTTGTATTTGCTTTGTATATTTTAGGTTTAATGTCTGCAATCCTAAGTTTTGGATTGTGTATGTATATTGATGGATAGAGTCTGTAGCACATGTATCGATCCGATAGAACAAGTGAAAATAGAAAGATCTAGAAAGAAATGTCTTTAGCTTCTGATTGGTTCAGGTAGGAGTAGCTTGTTTAGGTTAAATTTCAAGGACGAAATTTCTTTAAGGTGGGAAGAATGAAATACCCCAAATGCCCTAAGCCATTTCATTTATAACTTATATAAAGAAGGGTATTTTTGTCATTTCACTTGAGGAAAGATTGTAAATAGCAAGAACCTTCTTGTTCTTTCGACAAAAACACACAGAGAGAAGGGTTTTGTCGTATAAGAGGAAAATAAAAGAGATTTTCGCCGAAACAGGGTGGCCGGACACCAGATTTTTACCTTAGGAGGTAAGTGGTGTTGGATATTTTGATTATCAACATGTAGAGTAGGATTTTCAGTTTCTTAGGGTTTTAAAAATGGAAGATATGGCCTTCGAGGGTTGTCAAGGGGTTTAGGTCTTTGACCATATTTCGTCTGATATTAACTCTAGGGCTTGTTTTTCGTACCTAAAATATCCTGGACGCGCATGTTAAATTATGTTTCTGATTTTTAGGTGATCCTAATCAGTAGAAGGTTGGACTTCGAGTTCCGAGGATCTGCGATTTTCCCTCAAGCTACGTGATATGACACTTCCTTAGTGTTTTCCGCAAAAATTCCCATTTGTGATTCTTTAGAAATTGTAATATCTATTTTGAACTATCTACCTTACGAATTTCATAAACTCTTTGTAATGT
The DNA here is from genome assembly GCF_043159265.1 of Tasmannia lanceolata. NCBI lineage: Eukaryota > Viridiplantae > Streptophyta > Magnoliopsida > Canellales > Winteraceae > Tasmannia > Tasmannia lanceolata. The sequence goes on along the minus strand of NW_027518701.1, from coordinate 5,969,265 downwards.
TACCCATCTGTTATGAAAATTGGGTACGTTTGAGAGATCTAGAGATTTTAAAATGCTTGTGTTACGATATTTTGAATAAAGGACCTTAAACTTATTGGAAATCAAGATATGTTTTTGAAAACTCGGATAGATTATTATTACCGGCTTTGAAAGACTTTTATGTAGTTGCGATAACTTCTTCTGCAAACTGATATGCTTTTATGGTAAGTTTAGTACATGTTTTGTGACATTTTACTAGTAGTGGATAGTTGTGGTACATCAGTGCTCCCGAGCTGCCAGCTTAATAGCAGTTGTTGCTTTGTGGCACTTTAGTAGTATATAATATTTGTGGTACATCAGTGCCCCCGAGCTGTCGGCTTAATAGCAGTTGATGTCTTGTGGCACTTTGGTACCCCCGAGCTGCCAGCTTAATAGCAGTTGTTGTTTGTGGCACATATTATCAGTTTTCATATATACTTTCAAGTACTACGTCAGAGTTTTATCATTTATGATGCAAATGAGGGTCTGAAATTCTATTGTGTGCTCTGTCATGATTATGAGTTTATATCTGCTTATGTTTAATTCCATTTTGGCTTAGCAATTCTGATAAAAAAATAAGAACTGTGAGCATATGCTATTTATTCTCGATCGTACATTGTTCAACTATCTGTTTTAGCCTCGTTGTATTTGGCATGCTAAGATCCAACTAGGGCAGTGGTATGTTACTTACTGGCTTTTGAGCTCACTGTGGTTTATAAATTTTTTTCAGATCCCGAGTTTGATTTTGCATAAAATCAGAGGGAGAGACAAGCACATCGAGGAGCTTAGTTGTGGACTTCTTGTCATTTTGTGGGTGCGAGTATGTATAATCGTAGAAAGACTGGTGTAGTATGAATAGTTTCAGGGATTGTAAATAAGAACTTTGGTGGTTGTTTATATAAAAAGTGATAGAAGTTTGTTGCTCTTAAAACTGCCCCGGTGAATTGTTGATACACTCTTGGTATAATGAATGTTTTGAAAGAAAGCCTTGCGTGCCTGTGAGATTTTATTTTGCAGGTATGTGGCGCCTGTCGTGCCTTCGGTTCGGGGCATGACAACAGGTGCTTACTTCATCAGAATTATTCCGGAGTATGGGTCTCGTCCAACTAACTTCCATCCTATTAGCTTCGTGGGTTGAGTTGCTAAGGTTGCGGACATGGCGAACAAAGGAATGGGTAAGATTACCTCACAAAATCAAAGTGCTTTTATCAAAGGTAGAAAGATCCTCGATGAGGCATTGATCCCTAACAGGGCTATTAAATCCTATAATGGTAGTCATAGAAGAGGAGTGATGTGTAAAATAGACATAGAGAAAGCTTATGACAAAATAGAATGGGAGTGTTTGGATTATCAGATGAGTCGGATGGTGTCTGGGACTAGATAGCGATCCCGAGTGTCTAGTTGTGTTTCTTCTGCATGGTGCTCCATATTGATCAATAGTTCCCCCATAGGTTCTTCAAAACATCCCATGGGCTTCGTCAGGGATACTCATTGCTTTTCCCTTCACCCTAGTCGCTGAGACTCTGAGTAGCATTTTTGACATGGCAAAGAGAAGTGGGCCCATTGACGAGTTCAGACTGGGTATCCAAGGGGTAAAATTATGCACTCGCAAAATCAGTGTTTAAAAACGCAGATGCGAAGCGGAACACGGCCGAAGAAAATCCTAGTCGCTTGACACAAAGCGGTCGAGTACTCGGTTGACGCAGTCATAATTCGAGAGAGTAAAAGGAGTTTTTATTGACTCTGTAGGGCAAAATGTGGAACGCGGTGGCAAAATGCAGAACGTTGCTAGGGTAAAAGACAGTCAACTCGGGGGAGTCCACGATGAGACGAGGGAGTTCTAAAACTATGTGCAATAAACAAATGACACTCTAGTTTTCAGTTGCATGGAGGAGAGCAATATTAAGAATTTAAAGGCCGCGCTTCGTTGCCATGCAACAATTATGAATCAATTATCTAACTTCAACAAGTCCATTTTGATGGGCATTCATCTTAGCAAGAAGGTTAGGTTTGACAATGTTCTTCGATATGGTGGTGGGAGCTTTCCGAACGTGTATCTGGTGTGAAACTACCAGTTACTCCAAAAGCTTAAGCTGTTGGAGAAGGCCTTATTTGACTATAGGTAAATATAGTCCTCCGACGCTGCCCCTATTTTTTAATAGATAACTGAATAGAATTGCAATCACAAGATTGGCCACTCTCAAAGCTAAGGAACTTTGAAGAGAAACACAATATAATCTTGACTCAATAATGATAATCTTCACCCTCTCATCCAATTCTATGGAACATCAAGAAGAGGTAGAACCAAACACGTTTATTAAAAAAAAAAAAAACAAATTACACAATATAAGCATAAAAGAAATGAATGGACAATCGTTGTAATACAAATATAAATGAAACCATTCCTTCATGTTAAAGTATAAAAGATTAAGTAACGCCTTCTCCAACAGCTTAAGCTTTTGGAGTGGCTGGTTGTTTCACATGGTATCAGCGCAATTGCCTGGGTTCAAAGTTCAAACCTCCTTGATATTAAAAATCCACATCTAATGGCGAACCCAAAATTGGGGCCACATGATCTGTTATACTTTAACACTTCTAAAAGAAAAGAAGCAATTACAAGAAAAAACTGTCAAACTTTAGTTTGGACTGACAAAATAAAAAATACGAATTTGATTCGAGTATCATTAGAAGCAAAGGTTAATTGTACAAAACACTAATAGCCCATCGAACAAACAAAAAACTTAACAAAATATAACAAAACAAATGCTTAAGCTGTTGGAGTATTGAACAAAACATGGGTTCAAGGAATTTTGAACCCAAGTGAAAAAACCAATTACTCAAAAAGCTTAAGCAGTTGGAGATGGCATCATTTAATCTTCTATACTTTAACACAAACATGTATAATACAAACAAAAAGTAACCCAAAAAAATAAATAAATCGAACTTACGTTGACGAAATTTGGATGAAACAGAACCTGGGCTCTGTTGTTTAGAACATCTACGGCCGCGTTTTCAATTCCTTGAAGTCGTTTGATCGCCTTTTCGATCGAAGCAGCACAAGCAGAACAGGTCATTCCCATCACAGAAAACAGAGCTTTTTTCAACTCTGAATCCTCAACAAGAGAATAAACTTTTGGGTATTTTGGCATTGAAGGGTAATGGGGTCGAGGAGAGAGATCAGTAGAACTCTCATTGCCAAAGCAAGCGATCGCAAATAGGCTCCTGCTCGCCATCTCAAGTTTCTCAACGAACTCTTTGCCTTCAAAATCTGTGAGGTTTTAAAAGAGGAGACCAATTTGAATTTATAAGCAAAGGGAGATTGACCGATAGGTGGGGCCCACTTGTTTGCGTGATCTAACGTCAATGTGACCGCATTGTTTTGATGAACGATTGAGGTTCGATGGATGATTAGAGGGGGCAAGTGGTGGGACCCATTACCCAACATTTTTTATTCTCTTGGTATATGATACATGCATTAGCCCTATAAAAAGAAGTCACAAATACTCTAGGGGCAGAGGGGTGGCGCAGGGAAGAAAATGGGGCAAATAAATTACTTTCATTTTTTTTTTTGGAGGGAAACAAGAGGTTCAAAGTAGTAGCCTAGTTGGATTAGTATTCTCTAATATGATATGATTTTGGGATGGAAACATCCACATTAACAAGTAAACTGTATATTAAAACAAGGGTTACAAGTAAACTGTATATTAAAACAAGGGTTTTGCTAGCGTCCATCGCAAATGCATTTCGCGGATGGGCTGTTGCATGTGAGAGCAGCCACACAGGCTCACTTTTCAGCATATTTTGTCTTTGTTCATTTAATTCATCTTACAAGGAGGAGGAGAGCTTGGTCACTTGGTGGGTGGGTAGGACTACGTACTTCATCTTCTTGTAGGAGGGTCCAGGTCCATAGCCCTTTATCGAAGATCCATATTCAGTTGATGCCAGGCACAGCTTATTTAAGAGCCACTTTGAGGAGTTATTTATCCAGCAGTGGAACCATGGCCCGGAAGGTTGATCCAGCAGTGGAATAAGTCACGTAGGCGGGGCAGCACCCCCTCCGATTATATAGCCAGTATCAGGTGCAGCCACACCGGCTCACTTTTCAGCATATTTTGTCTTTATTCATTTTATTCATCTTAGGTGGTTCCTCTCACATGCAAAAGCCCATCCGCGAAATGTCTTCTGAGATGGTAGCTAGCAAATCCCAAACAAAAAAATGCCTAACAAGACGAATAGTTAGGATCACTCTGTGGGTCCCAGATAGAAACATTTGAGACCTTTGATCTTGCATACCATCATGAGGGGATCCCATATGGTTCAAATCCCATGCCAAAAACGATTATATCATCTAGTAAGATAAATGCCTAAAAAAATCAACGGTGTGTCTTTTATGGGATGAACCCTAACAGGGCTTGATGGATTAGATCAGGGGTCGCAATCATCCCCTTTTCTTCCCCTGGACCACCCCCTTAGAGTGAAAAGAGTAGTTGTAAACAAGGTTTGAAATTTCAGTTTCAGTATCAGTTCGGTTGTGATCGAAACAGAAATTTCAATTGAAATCCGGTAAAAAAATCGTCAAAATCCAAAATTTATGTCAAAATTTTGGCATAAATTTCGGATTTCTGTAAAATTTTTGAAAAATACATATGGCTTAAATTTCAGGCAAAATTTTGGCCAACATTCGGTCCAAAATTTCGGCATAAATTTAAAACCATGACTTGTGAATAGAATAAAGGGGCTTGATCTCATGCTGTTGAAGTATAAATGATTAAATAACACTAACTCTAATAGCTTATGGTTATGGAGTAATTGGTTGTTTCACATACCATAACCTTTGCCAAACAGCAAGTCATAGTTTGAGTGGGAGTGTTGAAGTATTAAAAACCGTTATAAATGATTAAATCAAACCAACTCTCTCTCTCTCTCTAGCTTTGCATGAAAATCCCAACAACTCAATTGTATTAAAAACCCACGTCTAAGGCCAACCCAAAAAAGAGTGGCCACACGTGAGCGGGAGAGTTGAAGTATAAATGATTAAATGACAGCGTGTCTCTCTCTCTCTCTCTCTGGCTTTTCTTATTTTCAAGTGGGGAACGACTTCACCAATGATAAAAGGCTATTTTTGGGTCCTAACATCGGGGCATAAGGACGCATGGATGTAAAATCAAAACCTTTATCGTGTAGAATACTAGAATGTGATGAGGCGAGCCATTTATTTTGATATTGACACCCCCTTATTTTCAATCCCTTTTGTCACAATTCCCGGCAAGGTGGGTGAAGTTATACCGTTTTATGTATTGGTTGTTGTTGCTAATTCTATACTGTGAACCTACAATATAATTCATTTTATTCCTGGGCTTAACCTACATCCGAATTGGGATTTCCATGCCAAGAATAGAGGCATGCAAAATGCCCCTGGACCCACCTGTAGGCCATTGCCTCGCATTCTATTTAATGCACTCTTCAGTCATTTTAGAGACAGAGTAGGGAGGTTTTGGGAATTTTGTCTTGCCTTTTCTTTTCTTTTCCTATAAAACAGGGGAACGTCATGGAGTACGAGATAGGTGATTAAGACATTTGAGTTGAATTTCCAATTTAATTTAGGGTGCAGATTTCATGATGTCGCTGCATTATATTTGACTTTTATCACGTGGGGCCCACGCGTGGGGCCCACTTCATATTATCACGTTGATAACGAAATCCCGGCAACATTAGTGGAACATCGGCTATTGGTGGTTTTCATTTTTTTTTAAACCGCAATACTAATCATCACCGCTAGGAACAACCATCTAGTTTAGGTGGTCCCTAACCATAGTTAGCAAAACTCTGTTTGGCTAACTTTCCAATTTTAACTCCACCATATTTTGTAAATAACATTTTTAAACGCATTTTTTTGGGAGGTGATATTTATGCCCGTTTTGATCATCAGAGACACCAAGCTAGGGTTGCAACTTGGGTCGGGTTTTACGTGACCCGCATCGACCCTACCCGAAAATAACATGGGTTGGGTTTAGAAATCATGGGTCTTGGGTAGGGTTGGGTTTTAAATTGGAAAACCCGACTCAATCTTGGGTAGGGCCGGGTTTAAAGAAAAAAAACCAGAAATCCTACCCGACTCATATGGGTGCACTGTGACTTTCTTAAATATCTCTCTTGAATAACATAGAAAATTATTTTCCAATATATTGATACAATTGTTTTGATTGAGGTGATCATGTATGTTATGTGAAAATATAGTGTTCTTCTTAAAGTTATACACTTGATGACATAAATTTAGAATTTTTTGGTGTGAAGATTTTTTTTTTTTTTCTACAATCTTTAAACCTACTCTAAAAAATGAAAACCCGACCTGACCCAACCCGAGAAACTATCTTGGGTAGGGACGGGTTTAGGAATCTCGGGTTTTCCTGTAAAAAATTAGACCCAACCCGACCCGAGATAATTCTCGGGTAGGGTAGGGTTTTGGAAAACCAGACTCGAGTTGCACCCCTACACCCAACGCCAGTGTACGGGGCAATCATACACCCTGGATTTTTTAGACATCAAGAACATCAGCCGCCCGCTTTAGTCATCGATACACTGGCGCGCTGGGTGTCCCTAGTGATCAAAAGGGGTGTAAATATCACTTCCCAATTTTTTATTCCATTTTTTACTACATTTTATTTTGAACCAATATCGTGTTAAACTCGAATTTTTCCCGTCCCATATTTTTGCCAATCATGTTTTGCTAACTATGTCCCTAAATTGGTTTTTGTGATTGGTAGTGTCCCAAAGGCGGCATTTTTCTAGCGTCTTTCATTTTTCTAGTGCCGATTCTTCTTTTTTTCTTATTCTCTCTTTGTCATTTTCCCTACGTCTTCCATTTTTCCAGTGCCGATTCTTCTTTTTCCTTGCACTTTCTATTTTTCCGGTGTCGATTCTTTTTCCCTTCGTTTTCTTCTTCTTCTCCTTTAACTTTTTCTGCGTATTCAATTTTTTTTCAGCGTTGATTCTTCTTTTTTCTTCCTCTTCTTTTCTATTTTTCTTGAATCTTTCATTTTTTTTCCCGGTTTTGATTCTTCATTTCCCCCCTCTTCTTCTTCTTACTCTCCCGCGGTCATCGGAGAAAACATAGGGGTAAGTAGAATGTGCAAAATGAGGAAGGAAAGACTTAAAACTGGGGTGGGGAATTGGAGTTGTGCTTTTCAGGACAGTGGATTTTCCAAATCCAGACTTCTCGGCCTCTTGAAGGGCATTTGCGCCTTTTTCCTCATAGGCTGCAATTCTAATGTGAATTCAAAATTCGTCGTTGTTAGACTACTGTTATTTTAGAAAAAAACATATTTTCTGAGTAGTTTTCCCTTTAAATAAGACAAAAATATGTATTTTTTTTGTCTCTTCAGAGACATCCGATAAAATTTGAACGAGAAGGTTAGCATGCATAAATCGAGAAATGGTCCAAATTATAATTAAAAAAAAGGGAAAAAAACTATTTTTTAAAGGTTTAGATAAACAAAGGAGTTCAACTAGGCCGACAGTTGACCAATTTGTGAGTCGTACAAAAGAGCATAAGCATTGATCTTGTAGACCAACATAGAACAACTCACATTGGTTTGATCCCATGCCAAAAATACAAAGCCTTCAGAATCAACAGTTTAGATTTTCTTGGAGAAACCCTAAACTCGGCTTGATGGATCAAGCGGATATGATCAACAGATCGTGGGGCCCAAAAGTGGCTGTAGGAAAGAGCTTAATAGAAATTGTCTCTTTAGCGAGTTTTTATATGGTGGCCGACCGACAAACAACAAGGGCAGAGAGAGAAAAAACTCTCCCTTGATTTTTGATCCACGTCAGACTCCCTTTTTTTACTTTTACCTTTATATGTAAAGGGCGGCCACCATATAATTTCTCCTCTTTAACATATTTCTAAAACAAAACCAATAGCTATAAATCCTATATAGTAGAAGTCCGTATGATATCCACGGTTGGGATTGCTCCATCTATGCAGTTTTAGCCTCTGGCTCATGATCAGGACAATTGCCTCGCATTGCATATATGCACATTTCAGGCATTTTAAGAGAAAGAGTAGGGAGATTTTGGGAATTTTGTACAGTCTTAGGTTGTCTTCTTCTTTTAAAACACAGGAACGTCATGGAATGCGATGTACGTGATAAAAAAACACAAGTAGATTGTTGCCTTGGAGTTTGGAATTTTGTCCAGTCTTTGGTTGTCTTTTCATTTTAAAACGCAGGAACGTCATGGAATGCGATGTTGGTGATTAAAAAACACAAGCAATTGGTGCCTTAGAGTTAGGAATTTTGTCCAGTCTTTGGTTGTCTTTTCCTTTTAAAACACGTGGACGTCATGGAATGTGATGTAGGTGATTCAAAAACAGAGTTGAATTTCTATCTGGGGACAGAGATCTTAAGCAGTGTCGTTGAGATTTTAATTTTCTACGATGTGATCACGTGGGGCCCACTTCAGATCACCTTCCCATGATAAGCGGAATTTTAAAACAGCATCTAATATTTGTGGTCGGTTAATGGCTTTAGGTGATTGCCACGTGTCCCAATGTTTTTTACCAAAATAATGAATTACTCCTTTACGTGGAATGCTAGACTCAAAGGAGCCCTTGCAAAACAGAGAGTAAATGGCTCTTCCATTGGTCAAAATCCAACGATAGGGGTTATGGATTTTGACCAATGGGATAGCCCTTTACTCTCATTTTTCCAAGGGCTCCTGTGAGTCTAGCATTCCTCTTAAAGAATAAGGAGGCTGATAAAACTCTGTTATTTTTACGGAAAAAAAAAAAGGGGGCTGATAGAACCACAAGACAAAAGGCCCACGGTAAATGGTTTAGATGTTTGAACAAGGTGGACATCATAAAAACTAAAAAGTATGTTCTTTTAACAAATCACTTGGGTTCACTTTATTCAAAGATCCAAACCATTCATTGGTTTTGCCAAGGTTTCAAGGATAAATTCCTCCCCTTTACTTGCTCTGAAGCCACAATAGAAGTATTCTCTCTCTCTCTCTCTCTCTCTCTATCAATATGAACCTTTTTTTCTACAGGTAAGTTGAGATTAGGTAGGACTCCTACCAATCATTAATCAAGATAAAAGCATTTCAATATGAGATAGCAGAATCCATTGAAATCCTTATATACAATTTCCTCTAGGGTGGAAGGAAAATGTGAGAATGGAATGTCCTCTCCCTTAATTGGGCAATATGAACCCTTGGTGGGGACTAAAAACTAAATGGCTCAAAACTGCAGAGGTTTTCCAGCGAAGGAGATGAGAGAGGTTTTGCGAAAATGAAAACAGTAAAGAGGCAAGCCCGGTAAGCAGTTAACTTTGTAATTAGGTTTCCTTACCATTTGATCTGAACGGTAGAAAAAATCGTACGTTCCTCCATATACGACGAAGCACTTATACGTACGTAACGACGTACCTAAAACGGCCTCAATACTTTTTCAAAGTAGGGTCCAATTTTTTATGAGAAAACCTGACCTACCTGAGATAGTTTTTCGGTTCAAGTCAGAGCGAGTTTTTATTGTTTAGCGTGACTAATTTCAAAGTTTGTAGAAAACAACAAATCTTCACACCAAAACTCTCTAAATTTATGTCAACAAGTGCGTTAGTCAGTGTAGACACCCAATTTTGTCAAGGTAGAACTAATGATAGGTTGTCGCGAGGAAGATCTCATGACGAGTCCCGGAGCACCTGTTGTATTTCTCTCAATCTCTCTTTAGGTTATAAAGTAGGACAATTTTTCAAAAAATGAACTTTACCCCTGAGGTGAAACCAAAGCCCGTCTTTACAAGGTCTCCAGCCTTTCACAACATGGGCAAAAAGTCCGTCTCCACACGGCCTTTCAACCGAGAAGTTAACTTTGGGGCAAACGATCATGTTTACCAAAAAAACATTTCATATTCCGAAAACCAACGATATTAGGTTCATTGTAATCTCCTCGGAACGAGGAATCCAATGGATCTGACCGCATGCGATTCGGAGTCCAAACGGAGGAGTTATGGTCTGAAACTTCCCGAAAACCCATCAAAAGAGATGAAAAATCACGTTTTTCTAAACCAAAAGAGACGCAAAATCACATTTTCCAACCTTTGCCGACCTGACACTAACAGATGTCAGTGTTAGACAAATTTGCAGGGTGCAAAAATTTCGCAACCTGCGAATTTCTTGACCTGAACCCTATAGGTAAGTGTAAAAGATAAGATTTTAAATCAGATTAAATAGATTTTAATTGGTTTTTAACCTCTGGCTTTCCCTCTTTTGGTATTTCAGTTCAAAAACACTATAACAAAAGAGGGTTATATTTGTTGTCTAAACCGCCCCTGTATACTACATTGTCCGCCGGTACAAATTATAGCGGCGGATAGCCTGCGGTCCAACGTTCTGCCTTGGGTCTTGCCGTCGGTGCATCCTATAGAGGCAATCATAACCGCCTCTGTTTAGTTTAACTTATAGAGGCGGTCATACCTGCCTCTATATGTAGAAATCCTCTGGTGGAATCTGAATCTTTTAGAGGCGGTCAAGACCGCCGCTATATATGTACAAATTATAGAGGCGGTCACGACCGCTGCTATAGATTCTCTCCATGGGTTGTAGGTGACCGTGTAGGCTTAGATGAGAAATCCTATAGCGGCAGTCATGACTGTATATGAGTTTTTTTTTTTTTTTTTTTTTTTTTTGAAAAATCTGCTGATTTCTGAAAAACCCAAAATATGGGGTACACATTCACATGTAACCTGTTTAATTCGATATAGTACACAAATACACAAAATCTGTTGCACCATTCTACACAAAAAAATGCATACATTCATGAAATTAAGATCCACTACACCATTTTTTCATTTCCATAACCACATTCAAAACCACTTTTGTATTACAATAAACTATTCAAAATCCATCTAAAACCTAGATACGAAGTCCTTTCACTACTAGAAAATGAAATTGAAAATGAAAATGCATCTTGGTGTCTTCATTATCCATGGGTTCCAACGACATCTATTATCATCATTCTTCTCTAGAATCGGATGAGTATCACGGACCGTCCAATTGTATGTAACAGAAAGAAAAGTTAAAAAGAATTAAATAAAGTGAGGCCATGCATTTGAAGAGTAGAACACATGTAAGCAAAAAAAACATACGATGTAAACCCTACGTATGATTCATTTGAAGAGTACAATACATGCATTTTTTTTACAGCATATAAAGTTGTTTTTCCATGCTCTCAAATAATATTAGTCTTCATATTAAACTTCTCTCCCACCTCCCTTTTATTTTTGTAATTTTGCAGTAGATCTTGATGCAATATCTTTGGCATCAATCAAATATGTAATTATCTCATTTACTTACCATAAGAAAGAAGAGAAGAGAGCGGCTCAAGTTCTGTGATCGAGTTTAACCTGGAGACGAAAACAAGAATCAAATTAGGAGAATGCCCTGTGTTGCTTGCATGTACACACGTCATTAATGTTTTTTTTATAATGAAAATGCATGTACATGAGTCATTAACTTACGAAGCAAGAAGGCCATACGACAGATGATCCAATGACATCCATGATATTCATGGCTTGTCCGTATGGCCTCATCAAAGGATGATCCTCCACCAGCCGAACTTGGACTATGACTTCGGATACTCCCTCTCCCAATTGTTTCCCACCAACTACTTTCATCGGATCCTGGGACAGAAGAATGCACCGTGCCACTTCAACATCAGAGTCTTTAAAGCTCATCAGGACAACCTTACATATATAGATTCTTATTTAACACTGTGAAATATAAAGTCAAATAGCGGTATTATTTAGATGCAAATGTAAATAATGGTTTTATCTCAAGGAAGGACGGAACGGCATGACTCGCAAAGGAGGGGGGTTGAGGCTGTGATTGAGGCGTGCCGCCTTGAGCCTAATAGATAGTAACATTTGTATATTATGCAATTCATGAAATTTCAAAATCATAAATTAATGAAATTGTGCGTAATTAATTTATTACATGCTGGTTGGCTCTGTAATTAGAGATGAAGTCATTGACCTGTTGACGAAGATTGCTCACCTCCCCTCTGAGGGTGTTAGTCTCGTCCATGGCGTGCCTTCGGCATCCATTGCGGTTGAATGAGGAGCCACAAACCTCGGACGGGATCGAACATATGCATACGCACTTGTCCACGCCTCTCTTTGCCAAAAATCTTAGCAAAGGTGTCATTTCTAGCACCCGTGTTCATGGAACACTCGGGATGTTGAGTCTGATGCTCCACAAGTTGATCCTGAAAAGAAAAGGGGAAAATTAAAAAAAACTCATGTAACGCAAGTCCAATTACAGTGAAAAACAAATAAAATTTAAATGGAAAAAACACTAAGACTTACAATAAGAGCCCCTGCGGCTTCATTTACGGGCTTCCCTTATTTATTTGTATGGGTAAGAACATTTCGGTGCAATTGAGCTCCCTCCCCTCATTTTCAACTTTCTATACCAACAATATCAAGCAAATTACTATCAGCATATAAACTTTCTAAATGAAAACCAAATGTCATGAAAGTACCTTTTCCTTCTTTAAACAAGCGAAACTCTTCGTCCCAGCCTTGTGCACGATAGTTTGCATTGCATGATTGGTCTTATTTGTCTGACTTCGTGCCTGGAATTTGCAATCAATATAACGACAATAAGAGGTCTGTGTTCAAAATAAAATACAAAAAAATATTTAATGTTTATCTTACTTTTCCTTCTGGTGAGTCCCAAAAGACACATAGGTTCTTATACTGTGACTCCGTTGCCCTAGAGTCAGTGCATGGGAGTTGATTGTTGTAAAATTCCCACTTCAAAGAATTTTTCCAATCTCTCCATTTTTTATCAAGGGACATAAACACCGAGAACTTACCAGCTTCAGGAATATCATATATTTCCTACATTACATGTTAAAAAGAAAGACATTAACATTAGCAAAATAATAAAGAATTCCAACAAGTAACAATATATACAAATTGTGCACTCATACCGTCACTATGGACCGCGCATCTTCTTTATAAGAGTCGTCCATCTGCCTCCAATCTGTAATTTCTATTAGCAATTTTCCTCTTTTTCTTGCAAGTGTGACGAGGAATATGGTAAGTTATTTGGCAATGTCATTATCAGGCTATCCTAATTTGTTACATTCAACCTTCTTCCGTTTTCCCACTCGGTTAGCCCAAACCTCTTTCATGTAAGTTGCGCCTCTAGTTCTCTTCATTGAGGATGGCCCACTCTGGTCCTGGTGGTGGACCTCATGATGGCCTCATGTGAATCAATAGGATGTGTTTAGAAGTGGCTAGACTGGGTCAGGGCCTGTGAATCAACTGGCAGTGTCTGGAAATGGCTGGATTGGGGCTAATGTGAGTGGGGTGGGACTTTAGCCTTTCTCGCCATACTTTTTTACTTAATTTGAAGTTAACCTGAAATGATCAACAATTGAAAGCATCAGTTTAATCCAATAGGCATGTATCGATAAACAGTAAAGAAGTATGGCATTTATCCGTAGTAATGAAAATGAAATTTATCAAAAGTAAAGAACATGGCATTTATCGGTAGTATTGAACATGACAGTAAACCCATGGGTTCCTATGGGTTAATCATGCACCTTACCTTCTTGTTTTGATGCTAGTAAACCAAATTTATTAGCATTTATGGACTAATGTGTTGTTTTGAAGTGTTGTGTTATATACAGAATTTTCATGTCATAATCGCCATTACACAACTTATCTCAACACATGGCTTGTGGATCAAGGATCAAAGGAACTAAGAGCATTGCACTTACAGTGAAGACATCATCATTTGAAGTTGTTCAAGTCAAGAAGCTCAACGTGATGATCCTACAAGTTCCTAGTAAGTGTCAAGAAGGAGCTTGAAGTTGAACATGCCATGGCGACTCCTCATACACCTCTCAACATGATTTGAAGATTGAAGGAGGTCACAAGAGCCAAGACAAAGTTCAAGATGTTCACTCAAGCCGAAGTAGTCAAAGAAAGTGCAAAGGTGCTGATACAATCCAAGATGACTCATGGTATACATTTTTAGATTGCATTTAGAGTCCTCTTAATTTATGTAAAATGCACTTTCAAAAGGTTTTCAAATGGTTTTCATATTCAAGTTTTTATCTCTTTGAAAACCATACACACATCCAAAAATGTGTTTGAAAACCCAAGACTAAAGCCCATAGACCATAGCCCAAAGCCCTTGAATTTTAAAGTTAAAATGGATTTTCAATATAGGGCCGGTCGACCGTGGCAAGGTAGCTGGAAATCCAGTACTTGCCGGATATTGGTGGGCCGGTCGACCGGGGTGAACTGGGTGACTGCGGATATGCTTCTGTTTCAACAGAAGCAATCCAGCTTAGTCTGGGGAGGTAACTGCCAAGGGCCAGTCAACCGCGGATAGGTTTTGTGAGCCAAATTTTTGAGCAAATAAGTAGCTCTCGCCGGGCGATTGCCATGGGGCCGGTCGACCGCTATGGTAAGAAATTTGAAAATAAAAAAGGGCACCCGATAGGAGCGGTTGACCGTGGTGGCTCGGTCGACTGTGACGGTCAGGCAAACTAGCCGTTGGGGCTTGCGCAAGTTGACTTTTTCAACCCTGATTTTTACAGTTTCACCCCCAAACGATCATATTTTCAAATGGGCTATGTATACATCATCTAAACCCATCTAAATAAGCTTTTGAATATTTTGAAAAGATCAAATCCCATCTTTTTGAGCTTTAACCTTCAAATCAAAAGCAAAAACTTATTTGAGCTTGTATTTTCACATTCTATCATGAGGCACTCCATAGGGCTTTCATTTGCTTATTTTCTTGGAGTGATTGTGAGCTTACAACTTTGTAATCCGTCTATCAAAAGGTATTGGGTGTTTTTCATTTTCTTTGTTCTTCATTGAGGGTCTTCTCTTCGGCCCGTTAAGAATTGTGAAGACATTGTGAGGGTCTCCTCTTCGGCCCGTTAAGAAAAGTGAAGACATGGTGAGTGTCTCCAATTCGGCCCATTAACAAAGTTGAATCATGTAAGAGGGTGTGCCCCCTCGCAAGGCTTCATGCAGAAAGGGTTTGTCTCCTTTGGAGTTTGAGAAGTTAGTTGTAAAGCTTCGAGATTAGGCTTGAAATCTCACTTTTAGTGGAGTACCCAAGGAGCTAAACTTGGAAGAGTGGAGTAGGTCTTGTGATAGACTGAACCACTATAAAAATCTTGTGTTCCTTGTGGATGGCTCTTCTCCTTTCCTTGCACGTGTGGTGATTGGTAAACTATAACCCTAACTTGTATTTATATGCTTAATTGAACAAGGGTTAGTAAATGTGCTTGATTAGTTTGTCTAAACCCTAGATTTCACTAACATGCCTATTGGAACAAGGGTTAGACTAATTAGTGCTTAATTAAGTGGATTAACTTTTAATCTTCCACCTAATCAAGCTTAAAATTTTTAATTGACCAATTCATCCCCCTCTTGGATTGTCACACTTGGATTTCATTTGATATCAAAGCTTAGGCTCTTAAAGAGGTTTTTGGTTCAAAAACTACAAGAGAAAAGATCTGTGACAATCCAAATGGATTTTGAGAAAGGTCAATCCGCTCAAATTTCACAATTTTTTGAAAGAACGAATTATAGAGCTTGGAGAGTGCAAATGCAAGCCTATCTCAAATCCATAGACTTTGGCATCCTATATGTCATTGAAGAGGAAATTTCTTTTTCAAGAAAATGTAATGAAAGTGATTTAAAACTATTTTCCTTGAACTCAAAGGCAGTGATTTTACTGTGTTATGGTTTAACTCCAAACATTTTTTACAATATTTCAAATTGCATCAATGCAAAAGATATTTTGACTATATTAGAAAACACTTTTGAGAAAAATGTTTGTCTCTTTTCAAATCTAGACAAAAAGAGACTTCACAAAAATCTTTTGCAAAAGAAAGTTCTTTCAAACATTCAATTTCCAATTTTGAAATTCAAATTCAAAATTTAAAATTGGAAATAAATAAAAGTTTGAAAAGAAATGAAAAATTAAGTCAATTGAGCATATTTTTGATAAATAAACATATTGACTTATTTCAAAGATGCAATGCCTTCGAGAAAGAAATTAAAAGCCTTGAAAACACAAACATTGAATTTGTTGAAAAATATAAACATGTTTGTGAAAATGAAGAACAAATAAATGAAGAATTCTCTATTAAGAATCAAAGACGTCAAGAAGAAAAAGATAAACATATTTGTTTAATTTCAAAGTCTTATGATTCTAGTTGTTCTCATCTACCAAATATCATTCTTGTACTTATTGTGGTAGATTTATACATCACAAATCTAAGTGTAAGCTTAGATTTGTGAAATCAAACAAGTTTGTTTGGGTAAGAAATGACACACTCCCGTAAACAAACTTTATTGGAACCAAAGTGATTTGGGTTCCAAAATTCACCGTTCAAACTATTCATTGAATATATTAATATAATGGGTTGTGCTTTTATTGTCATATTATATGATTTCATTCTAGATACCTTATTTCATGATTAACATCTTTGTATCTAGATTTCATGTGCTTAATTGTTATATTTTATACATTCTCTCTAGATACTATAAGCTAATGTTCTAATTCTTTGTATCTAGATTATATGAGCTTAATTGTTATATCTTTTTATCTATGAATATAGATACTCAAATGTATGAAGCTTAAACTTAATGCATCTATATTCATAAGAGCTTAATAATCACATCATTTATTTGTCATAGTCTAAAAGCAAATTAATGTTATATTTCTTCTTTAGACTATATTTTGTGCTAAAATTGAATATCATTTGATAAATATGTTTGTATAGATACCATGTTCTTACTTTTGTTTGATTCCATGTATCTATGCATAATTGTGCTTAAATGATAAATCTCTTTCTAGTATTCAAAGTCTGTATGCCTAAACTTGATTATGATAAGACTTTGATATATAGAGCTTTATTGAAAATTATTATAAAATTTAGTCTACGTGCACACATTGTGTTTTAAGTTTTCTAGCACTTAGTATTCATTCACAAAAAGAAAACCACAATTTGTTTGCATGGCTTCATTATTTATAATATTTAATGCTTATTCATCTATTTGTTTAATATCTCTGTCTCCCTAATCAATTTGTTTGCCATCATAAAAAATGGGGAGAAAGTAAGCCCAAGGATTTCCATGGGTTAATCATTCACCTTACCTTCTTGTTTTGATGCTAGCAAACAAAATTGATTAGCATTTATGGACTAATGTGTTGCTTTGAGGTGTTGTGTTATATACAGGATTTTCATATCATAATCGCCATTACACAACTCATCTCAACACATGGATTGTGGATCAAGGATCAAAGAAACTAAGAGCATTGCACCTACAATAAAGACATTATCATTTGAAGATGTTCAAGTCAAGAAGCTCAACATGAAGATCTCACAAGTTCCTAGCAAGTGTCAAGAAGAAGCTTGAAGTTGAACATGCCATGGCGACTCCTCATGCACCTCTCAACATGATTTGAAGATTGGAGGAGGTCACAAGAGCCAAGACAAAGTTCAAGATGTTCACTCGAGCCGAAGTAGTCCAAGAAAGTGCAAAGGTGCTGATACAATCCAAGATGACTCATGGTATACATTTTTAGATTACATTAGAGTCCTTTTAATTTATGTAAAATGCACTTTCAAAAGGTTTTCATACTCAACTTTTTATATCTTTGAAAACCATACACACACCTAAAAATGTGTTTGAAAACCTAAGACTAAAGCCCATAGACCATGGCCCAAAGCCCCTGAATTTTAAAGTTAAAATGGATTTTCAATATAGGGTCGGTCGACTGAGGTGTCCCGGGCGACCGCGGCAAGGTAGCTGGAAATCCAGCACTTGCCAGATATTGGCGGGCCGGTCGACCGGGGTGAACCGGGAGACCGCAGATATGCTCACTCTCTTCTCTCTTCTCTCTCTCTCTCTCTCCCTCTAACATACACAAAACACAAATGAAAAAGAAAAAAAAAGACAATCAATAAAAATAATGAATAAAAGAACAAATATAAGCTGAAACGACTATTCCTTATTATATTTTATTATATCATAATCTCATTTCAATGGTAAGCAAGGAAAAGCTAATGGTCAGAAACAGTGCTAATGCTTGTCCCCAACCACAATTTACATGGCCTAAAAGTACTTAGGGATATTGGAGTTCTTCGTTAGGCTCACAGCAGCGCTAGCATATTACATTGCCGACACATTTGCAGCATATGGTTTTTCCAAAGCATTGACTTTCACACCCTGAAAACAACAAATCCAACCATAAGCCCTCCTCCTTATACTTTAACAAAATATACAAAATAAGTACAAAAACCAATCTTGAAAAGCTCTTTTTTGAGGTAAAAAAGGCTCTTTTTAAGGTCAAATGCTTTCATGTAGTATGATAGAGATGATAACAGAAAATGAAATTCAAATAGGAAGGTGTTAACCCAAGGGTTCCCATGGGTTCAACTATTCACCTTTACCTTCTTGTTTTGATGCTGTAGACACCCCATTTTGACCGAACCCTAATAGAGTCGTTAGGATAGAAACCCTGTCAAAGTAGTGTTTTAATATCCCAAATTTGTTCCCAAGCTAGGTTAGGGTCCCGTTAAAATTCCCGTAAAATTTCGTCAAGATCCGAGCATGTTTGCCTGGCGAACGAGCCAAGGCAGTGTCGTGGTGCAAGTTCAGAAGGGCGGAGGTGAAATACGTCATTTCCCATGTAAAAGAGGGCATTCTTGGGAATTTATGTTGCTTCCCTCGCAAGCAATCTTTTGTGGCCATTAGATCAGATCAGAGGATTAGGGATCATGTATAGCTGAATGAATTTTCGCCCTGTTTTCTCCTTGGGCCACCTCTGCTAACAAAAATGAATAGTTGCAAATATACCAAAGGGGGTTGTCTCGGAAGAAAAGGGGTGTATAAAATTTTCATTTTCCGCATTTAAACCCCAAATTGATTAGGGTTTGAGGAGGAGTTTTTTTAGAATTTTCGTCGAGGAGGAGCAGCTGCAGAGAGGAGGAGAGAAAGAGAGGCAAAAGGAGAGAGAGCTGGGCAGCCATCACCCCCCACCTCCGACCACCGACCCTACCACCACCTTCTTCTTCTTTAACTACCACCTCCACCACCTCCACCATCAGCCACCACCCCATCTGTAACCCTCAAACCCTATCCCCTGTTTTTGCCCCCTTTCCACCTTCGGCAAACCCATTGATTCCGGCAAGCTTGCCGGAATCCGATCAAACCCATTTCCATCGGAATCCGATCAAACCCATTTCCATCCACCGAAAAAAAAAGAAAAGAGAGAAAGAGAGTAAAACAGAGAGGGAGAGAAACAGAGAAAAGAGGAGAGAGAGAGAGAGAGAGAGAGAGAGAGAGAGAGAGAGAGAGAGAGAGAGAGAGAGAGAGGGTTTTCTTCTTGGGTCAGCTTTCCCGCCGGCCATTCTCGCTGCCTCCATCTCTTCCTTCTTCGCTTCTTAAAATCCCCAATTCTTCATCTCCTCTCCACCATCAGCCACCATCCAACCATCTTCTCCATTTTTCCCACCATCAGCTCTCTTTACTCTTCATTAGACCATAGATTCAGGGCATTTTGGGTCGGTTCTACTTGCAATCAAACTAGATCTGAATGCTATTGAAGCAGAGCTTGATTCTCTTCTCCTCAGATCTCATCTACAGCAGTATATTTTCTTTCTGGATAGTTTTGTCTGCAACTCAGGTAACACCTATCCCCCTTCTGTATTGCTGAAATTTGTATGGTTATTTGCCTTGTTTATTTGAGTATGGCATTGATTCATGAGTTTGGGTATTAATGTGATCCTTGTATGCAATCTTATTTTCTGTGATGAGCGGATGGTGGAGGGATGTATGCTTAACTGATGTAGGAAATCAGGTTATTACTCATACCCATGTCATGGGTATGAGAATCATCTGATTTCACAGGAGACCCATGTCGAGGGTTCAGCTGAATTGCTTTGTGGTTCTGAAGTTTTATTCTTTGAAATTATAATACATTGATTCATGGTTGCTTATCTTATTTTCTGCTGTGGTGGCATTGCTTCTGGCTTTAAATTTAATTTGACTTTTGAGTGCTAGATGGCAATCTTATTTTCTGTGATGAGCGGATGGTGGAGGGATGTATGTTTAACTGATGTAGGAAATCAGGTTGTTACTCTACTCCATGTCATGGGTATGAGTACTATCTGATTTCACAGGAGACCCCATGTCGAGGGTTTGTTTGTGTGTATCACTTGATGTTTATTTTTTTACCCTATGTTGTGGGTATTACTAGAAGGATTTGTTTTCAATTATTTCTGGAGCATTTGTAGATTCCTGGAGTTTGACATTTTCATATATTTCCTGAACCTGGCTTTGGTTGAGTTAACGCTTGGTTTCTATATTTTGATTTGAAAATAGCATGTGTTAAGTAGATGATGTTTCCGGCATGACTGGCTTTGTTATCTGATCCCTTTTGGATTGGTTCTAATACCTGATCATTGCGAGGATGTCATTTCCTTGAGACATTCACCTGTATTCGTAACTGAATGTGTTTTGGGCCTTCATTTCGGAGGGCTATGATGAGGCTACTCGGAGCCCCTCCCCTTTTCTTTTTATCTTTACCCCTGTGGGTTTTGGTATCGATATTCGGGTTTATTTGGGATTTCTTGAGCAAACCCTTGTCATCTTGATTTTCCATTAGAGCTTAAGTTTTTCGTAAGTGTTTGGCATTTCTATCGATTTTTTGAGAATTTTCCTCTTGGGTTCTGGGCGATGAAGGCGCTAGCCCAAGCCCATCCTTAGGGGACTTGCTTAGTCCAAGTAGCATACCCCTCCTTTGTATATAGGAGACTTGCCCAGTCTCATCAGATGTTTACGTCATTTGTGTCTCGGAGACAAGCATCGTCTCATATAGAGAGTTTCCCTTTTAGGAGGCTTACCTAGCCTCATGTTAGAGTGGCCTCCTCTTTTAGAGCGAGTCTTTGACTTGGTAGTGTTATTAGAGAGTCTCTGACTCATTTGTACTCCCTCCCTAGTGTTATTAGTTAGGAGTATTTCCGTTCAAGACTAACTCAGTCTTATTAGAGCCTTCCCTGCTTGGGATCTTAGATTGTTTTCTTTGTTCTTGGGGAGCAATCTTTCTTGTTGTGGTTTGTCTCTTTGAGACGCTAGTTGCTTATTTGGGGTTTCCCCTTTAGATTTAGGGCTTTGCCCTAGTTTGTGGTGTTACTTGCGTGTTCCCTTTAAGATTGAAAACATTTAAAGGTCCTGAGTATTGGAAAAGCTTTAAAATCCAAAAACATTAGAAATTTAAAACATAAAAAAACATTTGAAAACATAAAAAACCTTAAAAAATCTAAAGTGTTGAGTGTTTCTTTTAGAAGCGTAGTTTGAGAGTTCGTTTCGAACTACGTTAGCTTGATCCTCTTCCACGAGGTACGTAGTGCAGCTTGAGATCTTCATCCCAAGTCCAACCAAACTTTGTAAATAAATCATTTAACCATTTTTCTTCAAAACTTTGTTTTCAACAAGATCTTCCTCTAGAGTTAGGAGTTTGTCCTAGTTAGAGAGTTTTTAGAGTTAGGGGTTTGTCCTTGATTTGTTGCGTGCTTGTTTGTGCTTGTTTTAGAGTTAGGGGTTTGTCCTAGAGTTATAGGAGCGCCTCCGTCCGGTCAGTTAGCGATTCACATCGCCGACTGATGACTAGGTCTAGAATGCGCCAGTGAACCCTTTGTTTTCCTTAGGAAATACAGCCTAGTTACACATAGGTTGTAGGAACCACCTGCATTAGCTTAGGGCTAACCTGCATTTAGTTAGGGCATATAGGGTGTCCTAAAATCTACAATTCACTAGAATTTAAATAATCGTTCAAGAAGCTTTAATAACTAGTCCGGTCTTTTAGATCGAGTCTAAGATAGAGGTCTAGGTGTCTTAGGCATCCTAGCTTAGAATAGGCACGAAGAACTACGTTGCCTTGATTCTCGTGGAGGCGGGGATACGTAGGCTTCTTTGAATGAACATCAGACCATCCGAGGACTTGGGCTAAATTGTTTAGAGTCTTAGGATTTGTTGTGTTGTTATGTTGTATATTTTGTTGTGTTTTCTTACTTTCTTGTGCAGACCTTATACCTGTAGTTGTAGCATGCATGTGTTCGTCCACCAGAACTTAGACACCTGTTAGGCATGTCACTCATAACCTAGTTGTCATTAGGTGACACATCTTTTATCTTACTTTATGTGTGTTTATTATTTCATCCCCGAATCATGCATGATTAGGTAGACGTTCACTCGGGGATATTTGTTCCCATTTCACATGATTTTTGCCCAAAACTCTTTGAGGTTAATAATAAATGGCATAAGAGACCAAGTGTTCGCACTCGGGCGAATTGGGGGCGCTCTTCAGACCTTCTCCATTTGTCATCAGGCACGGACCTTTTGTATCTCTGGTTATCTATTGCAAACAGAGCATTTGTTTTGGTTCCATGGCGCATCCATGGATGGCGACTCTGAGTTATTTCTAGATATATCTTGGTTTCGAGCCCTGGCTCCGGATCATGATGTATCTCTTTCTTTTTATATCGCCACTCATGCTATGCTGTGAGGATGGCATCCGTTTCGAGAGTTCCTTGGTAGAGCTCTCCTTCTTTTGTGGAGATCCAGAGGATTGCAGGAGGGATCTCGCGTCCCTCGGCACCGTCCTCGGATCGGGGTCCACAGATGCTAGCAAACCCAAATTAATTAGCCTTTATGGACAAATGTGTTGCTTTGGAGTATTGTGCCTTAAACAGGAACTTCATATGTCATATCACCATTACACAATACAACATAACACAAGGCTTGAGGATCAACATGTGCAAAGGGACTAAGAGAGATTGCACACATTGGAGGCATCATCCTTGGAAGATTCCCAATCATAAAGCTTAACTTAAAGATCCCACAAGCATGCCTTGCACAAAGCCAAGAGGAACTAGAAGATGAACAAGTGTTGGTGATTATCTCAAGCATTCAATGTGAAGATGATTCAAGAAGAGAAGTCACATGTACCAAAGCCATATAAAGTGCTCACTTCCAAGCCCAAGAGCCCATAGACCTTTGAAGCCAATACGATGAATGTGCTAAGTAGTTTATCTTTCTAGATTGTATTGGAGGTCTCTTTCAAGTGGTTTTGCATTTCAAGGTGTTTTTTAAACCTCCATCAAAACCAAACTTGAAACCTATTTGTATTACACTGAAAATCATTTTCAAAGGTCCTAAATATCATAAAAACCAAAGTCCATATCCCAAGAACCAAAGCCCAAGTGCTAACCAAAGTTTACAAATGAAAAGACATGACATTAGCAATTGAATTATGAGTCCAGCAACTTAAACCTGATTTAACTGGTCCAATACATTTTTAAATATTTTTTTATAATATTTGTAACAGATAGATCTCATCGTTTCCTTTCAAATCAAGTATAGGAGTGTCAAAATCTGATAAGAAACGAGTGAGATATGAATTTTAAAAGATCGCGGCAAAAAACTATTTTTTGCATCCATGGTCGACCGTGGCACCCCGGTCGACTGGGACACTAAAATTGCCATTTTTTAAAATTCTAAGCACCCTCCCGCGGGAGACCGCTAGATCGGGGTCGACCGAGACAGTGTGAAAAACTAGCCGTTGGAGCTTAATAGCTAGTTGCTTTTTTGATCCGTTTGGGATCTTTTCTTGCCCAAATCACCCCCAAGTGGTCATAAATCATTATGGACTATAGATATAAGGTTTAATTATGGATTCAAGAACTTTTGGACTTATTGAAAACCTCATTTGAGCTTTAATCTTGAAAATCCATTGTTTCTTCAAGAGCTTTGAACTTGTATTTCTATACTTGAAGAAGATTTCCATAAGGCTTTATTGGTGTAATATTTTTGGAGATATTGTAAGCTATTGATTGTTTGTATTAGCTTACCAAGAGGCATTGAGTGAGCTTTATATCCTTCCATTTTCATTGTAATTGGGGTCTACGATTCGGGCCAACAACAAAGGTGAATCCGGCGCGAAGAGGAGCTTTTCCCTTTGAGGCGGTTTGCGAAGAGGGATCACTACCTTAGAGGCGGTTTGCGAAGATGAGTGATTTTCTTGGAGGCGGTTTTGCGAAGAGGGTTAATCTCCTTGGAAGCAGTTTTGCAAAGAGGGTTTGTTCCCTTGGAGGCGGTAAAGATTAGGGATTCGGCATTTGAAGAATCCCATCATAGTGAAGGAAAATCCCAAGGAGAGACCAAGTACTTGGGTAGTGGAGTAGGTTTGTTTGTGACCGAACCACTATAAATCTTTGTGTGGTCTCCTTGCTCTCCTTCTTGCCTCCTTTGGGTGACTGGTAATATCTAACCTTTCTTTATGCTTATAATTATTTGAACAAGGGTTAGATTTAGACTTGTGTTGATTTCAAAATCATAATTGAACTTATAATTGCTAATTGTTAAAATTGATTTTAACATTATACTTAATTAGGGCAAAAATTTTAATAACCCAATTCACCCCCCTCTTGGGTTGCCTATTGGGATTTCAGAAGTTTACATTTTGATTCGATAATGATAGCCGTGATGTCGTTGAGCTCATCCGCTAATTGATGCCGATTAGTTGCTTCAGCTATGTCTTTAGTTGCAATGGTGGCCACACGGAGTGCTATAAAGAAGCATTTCAAAGACCCCATTTATCTAAACCTTGTGGTTTGGAGTGTCTCTGGGTGCCTCTATATATAAGCTTGTGAAGATGATAACTCCTCAAATATTAGTATATCTATGGCATGTTTTATCATATTTGTTAAAGATTCTGCAAGCTGATTTTGCTTCTAAAATAGGCATGGTAATCACGCCAGCCTTAATTTCCATGCCTATTTTAGAAAAATACAATCCGAGTGAGTAGGATTACTTAAACAGAAAAATGGATTGTTTTGAGGTATTTACATTGAAGATCTTTTGTTTATTAGGAGATTTTAGAGCAAGGCCTCCTCGAAAGTGTGAGACCCACACGAGCACGAGAGTTATAATTGTTATGCCCAACAAATGAGCGATCACAGTGACAGATGTGGCCATTATACAGAAGCTTGAACCGCTTTTAGAATCCATAACAGTGTGTAAAAAGTGAGAAAGGCAAATATGCAGCCATTTCAAAAGCTTTCTTATAGAGGCTTTGGGTACCAAAATCAGTGGTTCAAATTCGGGGAGGAGTTTGAGGCTAAAAACATAAAAGCAAACGAGGTTGAAGATGTTATTAAGAAAATAACTCCCTCTGTAATTGAGATTAAAGAAGCTGGAATCCCAAAGGGTCAAGCCAAGAGGGGGGTGAATTGGTTAATTAAAATTTTTGCCTTTAATTAAATGCAACGTTAAAATCAATTTACCAATTATGCAATTTATATCTAACCGTTGTTCAATTAATCAAGATAATAAAAATAGGGTTTAGATATTACCAATCACCAAGTGCAAGAAGAGGAGAGGAAGCACACCACAATGACGACATAAAGATTTATAGTGGTTCGGTCTATGAACAAGACCTACTATACTCTTCCAAGTTTATCTCCTTGGGTACTCCACTAATGATGAGATTCCACAATAGCCGAATCTCCTAGCCGTACAAACCCTTCTCCACCTCTGAGGGAACAAACCCTTCTCCACCTCTGAGGGAACAAACCCTTCTCCACCTCTGAGGGAACAAACCCTCCTTGCTTCGGATTCACCTTTGTTAATGGGCCGAATCGTAGACCCTCTTTACAATCAAGCTTCTCCTTTCTCAAGGACCGAAGCGTAAAACCCCCTTCGAAATTTTGATCCGCCTTTCTCAACGGGCCGAATCGAAGACCCTCTTTTACAATGAAGAACTAAAAAGAAGAACACTCTTAGCCTCTTTGATTAGGCTTGATACAAAGATAGTAGCTCTCAAAACTCTCCATAAGAATAAGCAAGCAAAAGCCCTATGGAGATCCTCTTGTTTAAGGTAGATTCACAAATCAAAGCATAGAAGAGGAGAAACCTTGGATTTGAAAGTTTAGGTTCAAATGAATGTTAAATGATTTGGCAAAAGGTTGTTTAGTTGGTCTAGGATAGGGTATATATAGCCCAAGAAGAAATATGACCGCTTGGGTGCATTTCCATAAAAAAACTGGGTAGAATAAGTCAAGTTGCGCAAGCCCCAACGACTAGTTTTCCAAACGGGGTCAATCAACCGGGGTGTCGAGGTCGCCCGCCTTATCGGGCGCTCATTTTTATTTTCAAATTTCTTATCGCCGCGGTCAACCGAGCCTATCGCGGTTACCTGGAGAGGGCTTTCTGGACGATTTAATTTTGGTCCAGAAACCTATCTGCGGTCGCCTTGCCCTATGGCAGTCAATTGGCCCAACCATGCTGGATTGTTTCTGGATTTCCAGAAACACATCTGTGGTCGTCCGGGGTACCCCGGTCGACCGGCCCTGCTTTGAAATCTTATTTTACACATTGAAACTTTAGGGCTTTGGGCTTTTCAAATACATTTTGGGAAGTGTAGATGGTTTACAAAGATATCAAGTTTGTTTATGAAAACCATTTTAAAAACCTTTTGAAAGTGCAAATACATTTAAACAAGAGGACTCCAATACAATCTAAAAATATATAACCTTGAGTCTTCTTGGATTGTCTTGGCTCCTTAGCACTTTCTTGGACATCTCTGACTTGTGAGTAAATTCTTCGACTTACTTTGGGTCATGTGACTTCCTCCATTCTTTGAATCATGTTGAGTGGTACATGAGTTGGTCACCAATGTTGGTTCATTTTCAAGCTTCTACTGGCACTTTACTAGGCATGCTTGTGGGATCTTTAACTTGAGCTCTTGACTTGAACATCTTCCACGGATGATATCTCCAATGTATGTACAAGCTCATTGGTTCATTTGCACATGTTGATACGCAAGCCATGTGTTGAGTTGTGTTGTGTAATGGCGATATGACATGTAAAATTCCTGTCTAAGGCACAACACTACAAAGCAACACATTAGTCCATAAAGACTAATCAATTTTAGTTTGCTAGAATTAAAATAAGAAGGTTAAGATGAATGGTTAAACCCATGGGAACCCTTGGGCTAACAAAAGCTCTGCCAATGTCAGTCTCAATCCTAATGGTCAACAATGGGTCCTACATAGGGACTTAATTAGGACTAGGGGTGGCAACGGGGCGGGTCGGGGCCGGATGTTGGGGTCCCCTACCCCTTCCCCTCTGCGGGGAATTTTCCCCCTCCCCTTCCCCTTCCCCTTCCCCTCTGCGGGGATGGTGGGGAATCCCCCTCCCCTCTCCGCGGGGAATATCTAATCCCCTTCCCCTCCCCGCATCCTTCGGGGACAAAATCCCCTCCCCTCTACGCCCCGCCCCGCCCCGCCCCCTCTTTGGAACCGAACCAAACCAGCAAACAGAGCTTCTTTCTTCTACGTCCATTACAGACAATATTGTGATGAATGCTATGATACTATTCATGTGATCAACAAACAGATGGACAAAATCAGAAATGCATGGATGAGACAACAAACATAAATAACAACAGGACCTCATCTTTCAGCAATTTTCTGCATAAATTATGGAATGATAAATAAGAAATGAGCACCAGGATTACCTTCATTAACAGGCAGCCAATGTGCAAAAAGTAACTATTTCAGTAGTCACAATGAACTTTAAAAGTCCATAAGTGGGCGCTCACACACGCAAAATAATGTTCATTAGTTCATTCTGTATAGCATGTTAACCCCCAGATGAGCATGAGAAATGAGAATGGAGAAGAGAACAAAATCAACAAATGACTTATTTCTTTAACTGCAATTCAGTCTAGTGCTGACATGAAACAAATTTCTAGTAGCTAAAATTTTCTTTTTGAAAATCAAAACCTGCAATCCAACCCTGAAATTCTGTTGGCACTACGATTTTTTGATAATTGCATACACTCAGCGTCTCAGGCTCTCAGCTTGTCTTTATTATTTCAACATCTGTGAAAAGGTTATTATAGTTCCCAAAATGCTCTCAAAAGCTAATTAAAAGGAAAAGACAAGCTAAGTTTATGTTTGGGGGAATCTTGTAGCCAATCCACAGAGTTTCTAGTAGTTTTCCTTAAAAAAAACACTTAAAAATTTACAAAAAAAATGGCATTGATTAGCGGGACGTAGCGGGGCGGGGCGGGGCGGGGACAACTCCATCCCCTTCCCCTTCCCCTCCCCGCACCGGGGAATTTTTATATTCCCCTTCCCCTTCCCCTTCCCCTCTCAAATCGGGGAATCCCCTCCCCAAACGGGGCGGGGCGGATCCCTTCTTTTTCGGGTGAAATTGCCAGCCCTAATTAGGACGGTTGATCAACCATCCGTACTATTAATTAAGGCCTTATTTCATGCCAGATTGACATCCCATCCATAAGATTAAGTCCTACAAAAATCAACAGTTAGCTTCTCTTGAAGGACCCTATGCTAGACCTAATAGATTAAGGCCCAATTTGTTTTGGATTTTGAGAACTGGTTGAGTCCAAAACGGATTATTGGACTCAAAATTAAACAATTTTGAGTCTAATAAACCAAAACAAATAGAGCCTATGAGGCTAGGATCATTCAATCAAGGTTGCACAAACACTGTCTAAATTTGTGTTTGCCTGTTGGATCAATGGACACGATCACGTGCACATGAGATCAGGCTGGGCCCAAAATGTTATAGGAAAGAGAGTATCGTTCACGGTTTTCTTAGCGTTATTTGTGTAAATGCATACTACATAATGGAAGGATGGCGTGTTTGGCAACCATGAAAATGCTTCCACAATTTTTTTCCTTCTAAAATGATTTTTTAAAGGCTTAATAATGCTTATTTTTAAGTAAAAATTATTTCATGTGCATTTTTTCTAGAAATGAAGAATTTTAAAGAATTTCTATTATTCTTGAATGAATTACAATGGATCTCAAGGTGTGCTTATATAGAGCACATACAAGATAAACATAGAAAGAAATAAACATAACTAAGGCAAGGGATAATTCTAGAAATCCTACCTACTAAGATTAGCCTAATTGCTAATTTAAGCTAGCTACCCAGTCTAGCTAGACTAGGTTACCCCATTCAACCCACTTGACTAATCTTGCACCATGGTGATCTAACGGTGTGAATTCAACATAATCTAAGTGTGAGATCTTACATATTCTAACAAGAAAAAAAACTGTAGAAACTATTAGAAAGTATTGCCTGAATTACTTTTGGCCTAAGAAAAAAAGGGGTTAACGGAAGCTTGGAAAAAACATTTAAAAGGAAAAACTTCTTGGTAAATCCTCGGTTACAAAGGTGTATGATAAGACAAGTATATTGAACAATGAAAGAAAACCGTCCGGACTGCACTGTAAGTGGAAATCCCAAAGCATGGAATTCCAGAGGCTGGCTTTGTCTCGTTTAGCACTTTGGCGTCCCTCCTAGTTTCGCTTTGGTTGGGACAGGTCATGACAATTCACGTCGATCCAAACAAAATTATCCACTAATGTTTGGAGGGCATGAAAAATGAATTTTCCAAGGTTTTTTATGCCTTTTTTTTTTTTCTTACATTAACCTTTGGGTCACGTGGGGGCCTAGTGAACATGTACATGAAATCAAGGCCATTGATCTTGTACAAGCATTACAAGGAAATCCAGATGGTCTTTGTCCCTTTGCAAACAACATCCTATTCCTTAGAAAAGACTAGAAAAATGAACATGTACGTAAAATCTAAGGTGATTTTTTTAATATGTAAATTGGGGTTAGGCAAGGTCCCCCACCTGAATATATTAAAAATAAAAAATAAGGAAGTTACGAGCGTTGGTAGCAAACTCCTGTAGAGTCGCTGCTTACAATGGATCTAAGAGAAGAAGGGATAGCCTCGAGAGGGAGGTCATCTTTTCTAACTCTTGTTGATTGCACATTGGGTTGAACCCATGGTTGGACCCGCGGGACGGTGCAACGCACCGTTCACACACGCGCACGCGCACGCGCGCGCGCGGCGTGGGCAATGGGCTATAGGGCGCTTTATTGGCGCTTTTTTAGGCGCACTTTGCACTTCGCACGTACGCAACGTCGCGAGGAGCGATTGGAGCCTTTAATTTTTCCAGATTTGATCTGCACCGTTGGATCAAGATGAAGGTGGACCGGTCGGATGGGTGGGTCAAATGGTTCGCAGGCCCATCAAGCCGAATGGTTCAGTTGGGTTGGGCTTCGGTTCGGGCCTAACGGTGGGCCCGTTTCGGTTCGGGCCTAACGGTCGGCCCAACGGGCCCATGACTCCAACGGTCAAAGGGTGTGATCAAATGGGTTGTGTCCCTTTCCCCAACGGTCATGTGCCAAGGGGGTGCGATCTACACCATAGATGGTTGATCTAACGATGACTGGGTTGGAGAGAGGTTTTACTCAAGCCAACAGTCACATCTAGGATCGATCAGTACCGTTCAAGATCAATGGGTGCGATCTAACGGTCAGATTCAAAACATTCTGGAAAGGTGCCCTGTAGAGGTGTTTTTCACACTGAAAAGACACCAGATGGCCTATAAAAATGTGCAAACTTCAGTCATTTCAGATAGAAATCGAATTGGCAATTCTGACTGACTTTACACTCTCTTCTACACTCCTACAAAAATCCCCAAGTATTTCTACATACTGTTTTTTCTTTTGTTTACTGTTCTAGATACTGTTTTTCTGCAGAAACAGAATCTAGAGATTTCTCTAAGGCTTGAAATTTGGGAAGGGCATTTCGGGTTTGATTCCGCTAGTGCTACGCGTCATCAAACATTAGTAGGGCTTCCCTACTAGGCTTCATTGTATCTTGGAGGCAATTCGCGGATCCCCTTTGCACACTACTAGTGGGGGCGAATCTTGTCTTAAGGAAAGTGATATCACGCCTTGAAGCAACAAGTTTCTGTTTTTATCAACAACAGTACCCTCAATAAATTTCCAACAATCTTAAGACAAGATTTTCTACTGTTGTTTCAATGGCACTTTATTCAGTTCGTCAAATGACACAAGACTTTGTCAAACTCGAACGTTTCGACAAAGGAAATTTCAAGCGCTGGCAGAAGAAGTTGCACTTCATTTTGACATCACTCAAAGTGGTCCATGTTTTCACTACTCTAAAGCCGTCAGCAAATGAAAATGAAACTTTGGCGGAGGCTCGTGCAAGGATGAAGTGGGAACAGGATGACTACATTTGCAAAGGGCACATCCTAAATGCTATGTCAGATACACTATTTGACATATATCAAGGCATGGGATCAGCAAGTAAAATCTGGAATGCACTTGAAGCCAAATACTTGGCGGAAGATGCCAGTAGCAAGAAATTCACTGTGAGTCAATTTTTAAATTTTAAAATGGTAGATGATAAGTCTGTTATTGATCAATTACATGAAATACAACATGTAATTAATCAAATTCATTTGCAAGGCATCCTTCTTGATGATTCCTTCATTGTCCCGTCAATTATTGACAAACTTCCACCAAATTGGAAAGACTTTAGAAAAAGTCTAAAACACAAGAAAGATGAAATGTCTATTGAAGACTTGGCTCAATGCCTCAGGATTGAGGAAGAGTCAAGAATCAGAGACAAGAAAGAAAATGAAACTGTATCCTCTAAGATCCATTTGGTGGAAAATGTCAAGAATTCGAACCAACAAGGAAAAGGCAATTGGAAGAGAAACAAACACCCTGAAAAGAAGGCTAATAAGAATAAGAAAAGAAAGGGTGCATGTTTCAACTGTGGCAAACCAGGCCATTACAAGAGTGAGTGCCGACTTCTTAAGGATAAGAAGTCGGGTGCACCAACAGACAAAGAAAAGTTTGTCGCCATGATTTCAGAGGCAAATATGCTTGAAGATGGCAATGATTGGTGGATTGACTCTGGTGCGACGATGCATGTCTGTAAAGACAGGAACCTGTTTTCAACTTATGAAACAGTTGAAGATGGAAGCGTGTTATACATGGGAAATTCGTCGACAGCAAAAGTCAAAGGGAAGGGCAAGGTGGAACTTGAGTTCACATTCGGCAAGCGACTCACTCTAACCGGTGTCTACCATGTACCAGAAGTTAGAAAGAACTTAGTGTCTGGAAGCATTCTCAACAAGAATGGCTTCAAACTTGTATTTGAATCTGACAAGTTCATTCTTTCTAAGGGGGGTACTTTTGTTGGGAAGGGATATATGTATGAAGGGATGTTCAAACTTAATATCAATAAAGTGAATGTCTTTGCTTATGTTTTGGATTCTTCTTTATCTTTATGGCATAATCGTTTAGGACATGTAAATACTAGGAAAATGAATGATATGGTTAAGTTAACCTTAATTCCTAAATATGAAAATGACTTAGTAGATAGATGTAAAACATGCATGCAAACCAAGATAATCACTAAGTCATTTCCTAAAGTAGATAGAACTTCTAACTTGTTAGATTTAATTCATAGTGATGTATGTGACATACATAGTGTTCCCACAAAGGGAGGTAAAAAGTATTTTGTTACATTTATTGATGATTATTCTAAGTACTGTTATGTTTATCTACTTAGTCATAAAGATGAGGTTTTAGAAAAATTTAAGATTTATAAAACTGAAGTAGAAAACCAATGTATAACAAGCATTAAATGTCTCAGATCAGATAGAGGTGGTGAATATCACTTTCCTCATTTCTGTGAATTAGTAGGCATAGTCCATGAAACTTCTGCCCCTTATACACCACAACAAAATGGTGTAGCAGAAAGGAAGAATATGACACTTACTAAAATGATTAATGCTATGCTTGTTAATTCTGGTTTAAATAAAAGTTTTTGGGGTGAAGCCTTACTTACAGCTTGTCACATTTTGAATAGGGTACCAAGTAAGAAATCTAATATAACCCCTTATGAATTGTGGAAGAAAAGGAAACCAAACTTAAGTTACCTTAAAGTTTGGGGTTGTAGATCTATAGTTAAAGTCCCTAAACCTAAGTTAAGAAAATTAGGTGAAAAGGGTATTGAGTGTATCTTTTTGGGATATGCTAGTCACAGTAAGGCCTATAGGTTCTTAGTTATAGAACCTAATGATTTCATAGATGTCAATACCATAATTGAATCTAGAGATGCCTTTTTCTATGAAAATAGGTTCACTTCAATTCCTAAAGAAATTGAACCTACAACTTCTGTAACAGAAGTTGGTGAACCTAGTATACAACCTAGTAAAATAAGAAGAAGTTCAAGAGATAGAAGGGATAGGAGTTTTGGCCCTGACTTTGTAACCTACCTGGTAGAAGGGACAAGGAAAAAACTCCAAGGTTCTGTCTTGTTAAACTTTAGCATAGAAAGTGACCCTCAAACCTATGGAGAAGCCATAAAGTCACAAGATGCTGCTTTTTGGAAAGAAGCAATTAATGACGAAATGGATTCTATCATGGGTAATAAAACTTGGATTTTGGTTGATCTACCACCTGGGTCTAAACCTATAGGATGTAAATGGATCTTTAAGAAGAAGATCAAAGTAGATGGGACCATAGAAAAGTTTAAGGCAAGGTTAGTTGCCAAAGGGTTTACTCAAAAACCCGGTATTGATTTCTTTGACACATATGCACCTGTTGCTAGGATTTCTACCATTAGAGTGTTGATTGCCCTTGCTTCCATATACAAACTTCACATTCACCAGATGGATGTTAAAACCGCATTCTTAAATGGTGAACTTGATGAAGAAGTGTATATGGAACAACCTGAGGGATTTATTCTGCCAGGCCAAGAGCATAAAGTATGTAAGCTTATCAAATCTTTGTATGGGCTTAAGCAAGCCCCTAAACAATGGCATGAAAGATTTGATAAAGTCTTAGTGTCAAATGGTTATAAGATACATGAGTCAGATAAATGTATATACAGTAAATTTAAGGGTGGCAAAGGTGTTGTTATTTGTTTATATGTTGATGACATGTTAATTTTTAGTATCGATATTGAAAGCATTCAATGTACTAAATCATATCTTTCTCAAAACTTTGATATGAAAGATATGGGTGAAGCTGATGTGATTTTGGGTATTAGAATCATAAGACAGGATAATGGTCTTATTCTAACACAATCACATTATATTGAGAAAGTTCTCAAAAAGTTTAACCATTTTAAATGTTCACCCATTTCAACACCTTTTGACCCAAATATAAAATTGTATCTTAATACTGGTAGGACTATCTCTCAACTAGGGTATGCTAGTGTAATTGGTAGTCTTATGTATGCTATGACTTGTACTAGGCCAGACATAGCATATGCTGTAGGTAAACTTAGTAGGTTTACCAGTAATCCTAGTTTTTCTCATTGGAATGCAGTCTATAGAGTTTTAAAATATTTAAAGAAAACTATAGACTATGGTTTATGTTATAGTGGGTATCCAACTGTAATAGAAGGATACTCTGATGCTAGTTGGATAACTGAGCGTATAGACCATTTATCAACCAGTGGGTGGATTTTCACCCTTGGTGGGGGAGCAGTCTCCTGGGCCTCTAAGAAACAGACATGCATAACAACTTCAACTATGGAAGCAGAGTTTATAGCTCTGGCAGCATGCTGTAAAGAGGCGGAATGGCTTCGGAATTTGTTATTGGAAATTCCGTTATGGTCTAAACCAATGCCATCGATTTATGTCCATTGTGATAGTCAGGCCACACTATCAAGGGCATATAATCATGTTTATAATGGTAAGTCCAGACATATAGGACTTAGACATAGTGCTATAAGAGAGTTACTTACTAATGGAGTAGTAACTATTGATTTTGTGAGATCGAGCCAAAACTTGGCCGATCCATTCACTAAAGCTCTTGCAAGAGATCTGGTGTGTAAAACATCATTAGGGATGGGGTTAAAGCCATTAACCAATAGTCATCAAGGATGGAACATCAACTCAACACTTGAATAAACATCAAGTCTTGAGTTCAATGAGTCCAAGTACATCATATGGAGTGATTGCAAGCACTATAATCTGTATTATTTGCCATCCCAAGGTAAAGTGCTTGGTACCTGTAATGTTTAAAAGGAGAAGGCTGAGTATTTAAACTCTTAATAGGCTTATAACATAGTGTTGGAGTGTTTTAGTTACAGGGGCACTCTTGATAAGCCTACCTATGTGAGTGTGGAAGTGGTGCCGCTTCCTATGAGACCTGACTAGTCTCTAGAGCGCTCATGAAACCAAGATATAGACACAAGGCCAGTACATGTGTCGGTTTTAGAAATTGCCCAAAGAGGTGAAATCTTGTGTGTGAGACGTATCCGGTTAACCAAATAGAATAGCTAGTTCAAAGATACGTCTACTATGCAATTCTGGTTAACTTTGATATGTCCTCACTAAGTGAAGGTTCAAATCGAGAGATACCTTCATCTATGCATAAGATTTCCAAGCCTGATGAGAAAATTTTCTTTGATTTTGAAAATGGTGGGGGATTGTTAGTGATTTTGCATTTTCAAAATCATGTATATTACATGTTTTAGTGTTTTGGAAAATGTTTTATCAAAAGTGTTTGGGAAAAAGAAAATGTTTTCTTGGAAATATTTGCTTTTACAAAAGGATGTAGAAGTGTAGTTGAAAAGATAGTCCCACATTGGATGAGAGAAAAGAAAGAGAAAGGCTTATAAAGCACTACCTTTTCTAACTCTTGTTGATTGCACATTGGGTTGAACCCATGGTTGGACCCGCGGGACGGTGCAACGCACCGTTCGCACACGCGCACGCGCGCGCGCGGCGTGGGCAATGGGCAATAGGGCGCTTTATTGGCGCTTTTTTAGGCGCACTTTGCACTTTGGGTTGGAGAGAGGTTTTACTCAAGCCAACAGTCACATCTAGGATCGATCAGGACCGTTCAAGATCAATGGGTGCGATCTAACGGTCAGATTTCAAACATTCTGGAAAGGTGCCCTGTAGAGGTGTTTTTCACACTGAAAAGACACCAGATGGTCTATAAAAATGTGCAAACTTCAGTCATTTCAGATAGAAATCGAATTGGCAATTCTGACTGACTTTACACTCTCTTCTACACTCCTACAAAAATCCCCAAGTATTTCTACATACTGTTTTTTCTTTTGTTTACTGTTCTAGATACTGTTTTTCTGCAGAAACAGAATCTAGAGATTTCTCTAAGGCTTGAAATTTCGGAAGGGCATTTCGGGTTTGATTCCGCTAGTGCTACGCGTCATCAAACATTAGTAGGGCTTCCCTACTAGGCTTCATTGTATCTTGGAGGCAATTCGCGGATCCCCTTTGCACACTACTAGTGGGGGCGAATCTTGTCTTAAGGAAAGTGATATCACGCCTTGAAGCAACAAGTTTCTGTTTTTATCAACAACAGTACCCTCAATAAATTTCCAACAATAACCAATGAGGGGATCCAAGTGTGAGAGATGTGCCAAAACTCAAAATTATTGAGCAGCTTTTTTATCTTTGTCATGGTAGTTAGTTTTTTCCATGGACATAAGAATTTACCAGCAATGACATTTACCGCAACTAGCGAGTCCGATTTGATCCAGATGCTAAAATATCCTTTCTTTTGGGCTAGAAGAAGCCCCCAATAGATAGCTTCAATCTCATGGTTTTGGATTACATCAGGTTGTGTGTTAAGGGAGAAGAACCCTTCAACTTCACCTTGCGAGCTGCGAAGGAGGCCACCTAGTCCAGCAGTATTTTCACGAAGAGAAGCATCCATGTTAAGCTTGATAGTCCCCTGGTTTGGGAGAACCCAATGGCAGTTTCGAGCCCTCTGTTGCTGGGAAAATAGGGGATTTTTAGATGGTGGGCAATACAGGTTTGATCAGAAACAGTCATTTGGAGCAAGGAAAATGATGCGGGATCTGATGGTTTAGAAGATCGAGTGGAGAATTTTTTGCTTATGGTTGGGGGCATTGCCATGAGTTCTGATATTTCTTTCTATCCAAATTGCATAGATTGTGGCGGCCAAAGCAATTTTTATAGCAGTATCTATCGTCCCTCGGCCTTTGCTATGGGTTCTGATCAGGTTTTCTTCTTCCATCAGAATACATCTGCGCCGACGTTTGAGTTTGAACCTCCAAAGTATTGAGTTCCATATCCAAGCTGAGAAAGCACATTTGAAAAATAAGTGGTTCGGATCATCTATTTTAGAGTTGCAAAGAGGA
Organism: Tasmannia lanceolata; assembly: GCF_043159265.1. Classification (NCBI taxonomy): domain Eukaryota; kingdom Viridiplantae; phylum Streptophyta; class Magnoliopsida; order Canellales; family Winteraceae; genus Tasmannia; species Tasmannia lanceolata. The sequence goes on along the minus strand of NW_027518701.1, from coordinate 5,932,123 downwards.
CAAGTGGTGTCCCTATTGGAGCCAAGATAGGCAAGACGATCTTTAGTAGCTAGGCGGTTTTGGAGAACCTGCCAAAGGGTGAAGGCGTGCCTTGGAATGTGATCAGTAAGCCAAACAGAACTAGTCCATGGTTGACTTTCAAATTTGGCACGAATAGAGCTCGAAGCACTCTTGGTGCTGAAGTTCCCATCAGATGTTGGCTTCCAAATGGTTTTGTCATTCTGACCAGGGATTAGGATTGTTGTGTCTACAATTTTTTTGAGATCAGCAAGGTAGGGACTATTGAGTATGTCATCCCATTCTCCATTTATGAGCATTGCAACTGAAGCTTTTTGAGATATTGAGGTGATGAAAGTTCCAATAGATGTTTGATCCGATACAGGTCCATTTGGGTTCCATGGGTGGTTCCAAAAACTAATGTCCTCCCCTTTGCCGATAGCATAGCAAATACAAGGCTTGGAGATGTCATGGACATGAAGGATGTTGCGGAATCCCCATGATGGATTACTTGGCATCCCCATCATCCAAATATTTCTTTTTCTTAATATACTTCATCTTAATCCATTGACTCCATGGGGTATCTCTGCCATTCACAACAAACCAAAATTGTTTCATTTGAAGAGCTTTGTTCACCTCTCTTAAGTTTTCGAATCTCCAATCCTCCTTCATGTTTTGGCCTACAGATGATAACCCAGGATATTGGATGATAGGATTTTTCCAATTCCGATCCGGACCATAGAAAGTCTCTAAATCTTTTTTCCATAGTATCAAGGACTCCAGTCGGAATGTTGAATGCAGAATTGCAGATGACCAAAAGATTTGTTGAATGCAGATGTCTAAGGTGATTTTTGCAAACAAGAGCCTAATCTCTAATGAGAATATATTGCTTATGACACTTATGATTGTAATTTACTGTGCCATCATAAATGGAAATTGACCAATGGGAGAGCCTTGTACCCTTTTTTTTGCAAGGGCTCCTGTGAGTAGCATTCCTCATATTAGCAAAACAAAAATTAGTATTTCAATAATAAAAAAAAGGAAACATTTTAACCCCTCAAATTGTAAAAATTTGCCCCAAAATAAAATAGGTGTATTATGATTCTTGCAAACAAGACGAAGTATCAGAGGCTTTCTTTAACACAAAGCCAATGAAAAGGAGTCAAATAAAGAGACAAGCGCAGCCAGTGACAATGAGGCAAATACAGAGACAAGTGCCAATATCAAACAAAGGGAGTGTTAGGGAATCACCACCACCTTTCCTACGGAAAAATTAGGGACATGGTAGCTCTATTTACTGTTGAAACAAAAAATTAAGAGACTGTCAGCTTAAAGTAAAATCAAGGGAAAATTACATTTACACCCCCTCTAGTTTCTGATACATTCAACTCTAACCCTGACTTTCAAAACGCGACAGGTACAACCCCTGAGGTTTCAATTTGTATAAGTTAGACCCCCTCCATCAACGGTCCGTTAGTTTAACATGATGGAAAGACTGAAACTAACCATAGTTAATATTTTGAGGATAGAAACACCTTCATTTGCAGAGGGATTAGGGTTACGCCATTTCCCACCGCTGCCGTCGCACCTCCGGCCTCCGTCGCCGTCGCCACCTCTTGCCATCGCCGTCACCTCCACCACAGACAGTGAAACCCCACCCCATGGCTACATCAAACCCACATTTCAATGAAAAATCATTGATAAAAATTAAAAAGCCCTAAAATATTAAGGTTTCTTTGCAAATCATGATAATGATGTGAATGAAGACAAATAAAACTCCTAAATTGAGGGTTTATGTTGATAAATGAACAAGAAATTGAATCAAACCCTAATTTTTAGTTTTCAAGTATAAAACCCTAATTTTCAGTCGGGGAAGACGAGGGCATTTTGGTCATTTCCGCCTCGCCGTCTAATCCGTCACGTTAAAAAAACCTCAGGGGGTGTACTTGTCACGTTTTGAAAGTCAGGGTTAGAGTTGAATGTGTCAGAAGCTAGAGGGGGTGTATCTATATTTTTCCCTAAAATCGAAGTAAAAACAGCTCAATAATACCCCTCTTAATTTCATAATACCTCTCTTAATTTTGTAAGCTAATGAATAAAGAACTGAGAAATGATTCAGTTTAGAGGTAGGTTTTTTGGAGTAGCAGATGATAGAGCAATGGTGGAAAAAACCATTAAAAATCTCAAATAAGCTACCATTTTTCCTGTTTTTTTCTTCAATATTTTTATGGAATTTTTAATGCTATCTGCAGGGTGCCAACTCAATTCTCTTCTTCTCCCTCCTTTGCTCCTCTTACGTAAAGGAGGCTACGAATATTCCATGAAATAATTTTGAGGCTGTTTCAGATACGTCACATTGAGGAGCGTACAATTTTTTCTAAGGCAATCGTGTAATCTAAGGCTTCAATATTTCAACTTTTTGGGTTTTTCATGTCGAATAGATTGTCGTTCAAGTCTCTTCTGGGAATTTCCAACAGACCTAGTTTTGGAATATTCTTGAGCAAGAAGAACAACATAGAAGAAAGACAAGGGCTCAAAAGCCCTGTTTGCTTTGCAATTCCTCCCTCTCAATGATTTTGTTGCACTCGATTCTTCATAGTAACACTAAAAAGACATGCATTCAACTAGATATAAAGAGGAAAACAGAGTGTTTGCTGAGATACAAAATGATGGTTGTTTCTGGGTGTAAAAAAACTATACAATTTGGAAATGAAAGAACATTTCCTACACACTGGCGTAGGTAAGCTACCAGCGTACTAGTGGTTTTAAATAGGAACCGTCGGATCTGCTTAATCCAAACCGTCCATTATAAAGAAAACCTAAAAGAAGAAAAACCTAATGTTCTCTCTCCCCTCTGGAAAACAGTGGGGCAAAATCCGATGGCTTAACTCTCTCCCAACCGCTGGTAGCTTACCTCTCTCTCTCTCTCTCTCTCTCTCTCTGCAAACAATGGGTTTTATCACGTCCTTTTTTCCCGGTGATTTTGCATAAACAGCAAGTTGAAAATCTCTCCCTCTAGCTGGACGGCTCCCTCTGGTGCTTCTATTCCAAGAAGACGTCGGTTTCCCTCCTCCACGCCGGTTTCACAGGTACGACATTTTTTTTGTTTTTTGTTTTTTTTCCTTTTTCAGAATGGGAACCCCATTACTTTTCGAGGGTTTTTTCTCTCATCTTCCATCCCCATCGAACGAATCTAGGATTTCGAGGGTAAGAACCATGGTTTAGTGGGACTTGCAATTTATGACAATATCTGTCCAAATTAACCATACTCATGTCATTTCCTTCTAAATCGTGGAAAGAAAAAAAAAAGAATTTTGGTTTTTTCTCAATCCATACTGGGCGTTTTAGAGGCTGAAAAATTGTCTGATTTCAGTTTCGATTAGTACTTTAAGCATGTGGAGTTTATTATGTTGATAAGAGAATAAATGATTGGTATGTTAGGCCAATGTTAACCTCAGTCGATATGTGACCTGGTGCTATTGATCATTGTAGAATCATATATAGAGCAAGCATATGATTGCTTAAAAATATCCATATTGAGTCAATTGGTTCTGTAAGTGCTATTTTAAATCTGTTATGTGATATGAGAAGCATGGTTCTTACCCTCTTAGCTCGATGAGGATTTAAAGAAATTCCATCGAAAGTGCTATTTTAAAGAAATCTGTTATGTGATATGAGAAGCATATGATTACTTAAAGTGCTATTTTAAGTGTTTTAAAGCCTCTTTTAGGCTTATAAATTCCAGGTTTTCGCTTGTAAAAACCTAGATTATAAAATCCTGGTTTCATGTCTTCTGCGGGTTTTTAAGACTGAAATTTGATGTTTCTGTTTAGATTAGTCTATTAATCTCTGTTATTTTGTGCAATTGAGGTTTTTGATGTTATGCCTGTACGTTTTGATGAATGGGCATTTGTACATTGTGCTATAGTTATTATTTGGATTTTCTTGTATGTGAAAATTGTTGTTTTGTTAGGATTTACATCTGGCTTGGTTACTAATAAACACCAGTGCTTTCATTGGTAGGTACTTCGATCACCTTGGATATTGTGTAATTCTGTTTCCAGATTGTGTAATTGGATCATTGTAGCAGGTGCTTTTGTAATTGCTTTTGAAGATTGTGTAATTGGATCACTTTAGCAGGTGCTTGTGTAATTATTTTTGAAGATTGTGTAATTGGATCACCTTAGTAGGTGCTTGAGTAATTGGTTTTGAAGATTCTGTAATTGTTTAATTGTGTGATTCTGTCTGAAGATTGGAAATGTTGAGGTGGCCTTGATTGCTTAGGTGGTCTCATTACCTATCTGCATTGAAGAGCTCCAACTCTTGGCTCATTTTATATGGTTAAGTGGGTGTTTGTGATTCTAAGGAGCTTTTATGAAATTCATCTTCTATGAAATTCTAATCAGCTGCCTTATTGTTGGTGTAAGCCCAATGGTTCTCACCTTGGCAATCTTCTATGTTTTGATGATTCCAAACACAAGTTGAAATGTGTTGTATTTCTAACGTGTTTGATGTTTAAGTGCATGTATTGAAGAATCAAGCATTTCAAACATTTAGATCAAGGAAAATGGCATGGATCGAGGCTTGCACATCCTTGAACACCATTTGAAGCCAAAGGTTGATAATGGCTTGGAGCATTCAAGGAGAGATCTTGAAGAGCCAAAGAAATGGAGGTGATCCATGCAAGAGTTCAAGACTTGAAGATGTGCTTCAAAAGTAGAAGATTTGAAGGCTTAAGTCTTGTGTTAGATTGTACATATAATCCCTATTAGGTACCCCACCTTGAGGCATAATGGACTCATGGAATAACAATCCCATCTCCATGTAATTTGGAAGCCCTTGAAGCCCAAAAATTATCAGCATAAAAAATCTTGAATATCTGCTGATTTAGGCTTCTCGGAGCTCCGAGATTTGGTCCAGTAGCATTCTTCCAAATTCTGTTTGTATTCGCAGAACTCCGAGACCACTATGTCGGGAACAAAATTATGACCGTTGGGATTTTGCCAGATTTACGACTATGCCCCTGTAACGGTCATATTTAGGTTTTCTCTATATATATGTGTTCTCTATGCCTTTGAACACATCTGTCTCATTCCTAAACATGTTCTAAACATATTAGAGAGTGGTAATCACCCTTGTGCCTCAATTTGGGATATCTAAAGGGATTAGACCTAGGCTTGAATTTGTACATCATTTCAAGAGTGGAATTTGTGTGAACTTGAGAGCTATCTACTCTTGAAGAGGGAAGTTGTATTTTTCTATTTTCTTTCATTGTATTTGGGCGAGTGTTCGGAGAAGCGGAGCCCTCTCTCCGTGGTGAGGATTGCCACCGAGGTTAAAGCGATTGTAATCGGCACCGATCTCGCCGTGGTTAAGAAGATCAAATAGTGAAGCCATCAACGGGTTTGGTTGGTGGAGTGGAGTAGGCCTTCTGTGTTTGAGGACCGAACCACTTTAAATCTCGGGTGCACTCTTTCTTGTCTCTTGCTTTATATTTGCATTGCACTTAGGATTTAACTCACTTGCTTAAATTGTTTTATCTCTTAATCCTTCATTGGAGAGTTTAAATTTTTAGGTTAAAATTCCAAAAGGTAAATATTATTTATATCAACCTAATCTCCTTTTAGGTTACCAATTGGGCCCACCCTTGGAATTTCAGTTGGGCATAAATTTTTTGGATTGGACTGATTGTAGGTTCCGAGCATGATGAGGTTTCAGTTAATTATTAATGGTTGTTTATGAGAAACAACAGTAGCTGTAGTATGTTATCTTTTTAGGGAAAAATACACTTAGACCCCCTGTGGCTTTTGACACATTCAACTTAACCCCTAATGTAGGCCCCCTCAGTTGACGGTTCGCCCACAGATTGAGGACGAACCGTGGATGAACCGTCAACTGAGGGGGCCTACCTTATACAAATTAAAACCACAGGGGGTAGCTGAAAATACATTTGGCATTTTTTATAATTATTGTAATTTCATTAATGCATTTGTATTTCGCATTATGCTATGTGTTTCTTGACGTTACTTCCTGTACCTGCTTTGGGGGTATTTAACTGATGCAGGTTGAGAAAAGAAAATAATGGCTTCATCTACAAATAGTGATGGAAGGTCAAATTTTTTTCAGAATACCCGCACTAAAATGTCATTGTAAGAAGAAAGCCACTTTGAAGATAGCCGATACGGATATCAACGATAACCAAGAGAGAGTCTTCTACTCTTGCCACTTCAATGTAAGTAGACATTGTTTGAGTGAAATTTTTTTCTAGCAATTTCTATTTTCTAACATTTATAAAACACGCAGAATGGTATCACTTGGAGGTGCTCTTATTTTGTATGGTTGGAGGATGTTTTATCCGCTCACGAATTTGGGCCCCAGAGGGAATTCAATCTTCTGCGAAGGTTGAAGGATGAGGTATCTGAGTTGGAGGGGTCAATGCAACAGACGAAGGGAGAGGTTTCCAAATTGAAGGATGAGGTATATGAGTTCAAGGGGTTAATGCAACAAACGAAAGGAGAGGTTTCCAAATTGAAGGTCATCATCCAACGCTTGGCAGTAAAAGAGAATGGAAATGGTTGGACTAAAGTACTTGTAGTTGCAGTGTGTTTTTTTTCCCCCTTTTTTATATGTCAAAGTGAATGTGTGGGATTGTAGAAGATGAATATGTGGGATTGACTACAGACAAGATTGGTAGTAGTGTGCAATTTCCACGTCTATGTAATTTAAAAATTTCCACTTAGAGCAATTTGTGCCAATCATCACTAGCAGATACAAGACCAAATTAGTCAATGGGCATTAAGACAAACATGTCATAAGCATCACAGATGAACATGTAGGCCCAAACGTCAGAGATGAAAGAGCAATGATCCAATTTGCTCCATTTTCATGATTGGAAGTTCCCATATAGTTCAGCAATTACTATTTTGGACCCATGCTATGCATATGTGAAAAGTAGTGCCCCACCGCATTAAAACATGAGTTCCAAAATAGTGCACCCCACCCCATTTTGTGCGGCCATATGGTCCTCTTCTCCCTTAACTTTTTTTTTTGGGAGGGGGTGGGGGGTTACAATTTAGGTTGGGATCATCCAATATGGTCCTCTTCTCCCAAAACCTTTTTTTTTTTGGGAGGGGGTGGGGGGTTACAATTTTACACTTCGTGTTTTTGGCGTGGACCCTTGGATAGCATGAGCTAAGAAATTCAACAACAAAGTAGTGAGTGATGAGCAAATTGCCCAAATCTTTCTTGCTGTTGATAGAGATGGGTGTGTTTGGATGCCCAAATTGCCTAATTGTAATTTGCGTGTTGATGACCATGGTGGTAAAGATAGGAGCGTATGCAGATTTTTGCACTCTGCCCAGTCTAGGGACTAATGCTTTTTGTGACATGATTTTCACTACGATTTCGATCCATTTCTTTTAGAATTTTTTCCCTGATGAAATAAGGAATTTTAAAAAAAAATCGCAGACAAAATCCAAGTAGTGAGTGAGATATGGATCAATGAGGCATTATAATTCTAAAAGTTTTGCAGAATTTTGTGAAATGCTTGCAATTCGAGCTCAAGAACAAATGCTAAATCTTAGATCTGAGCGAAAACTTATTTATGAGGTATCATCAATTGTAGAACAAGGAAATTATGGGGAAGTTCTTACCAAATTCATAAGGAGAGACTTTGGATTCACCACAATCTACTAGCTGTTCAATAGCATACAAATAACAAACCAATTCCTGGGATACAAATAAGTTCAAAACCATCTGTTGAAAACCATGTATGTTCAAAAAAAAATAACACATCTTCTTGAACCACTCTGCATCTAATCTTTCATGAGAAGTCCTCAACTCCATGCATCCCATGATCAAGTACGAGTAAAAACAATGTCCAAGCCTGTATAAAAAAAAAGCTGTAAGAGAAATGAAGTGAGACGAGTACTCATAGGAAGAGAATAGTTTTGATGATAGAGTTGCACTCACCATTGAACATCTAGACGAGTTTTGGTAGCCAAGTGAAGAGAGTAATTTTGCATGGCTTCTTAGTACAGTACAGGGAAACTGCATGAGAGTTTAAAGTGAGCATTCATATGGAATGCATAATGACAAATAAGCTACAAGAAGCTACATGAAGAAACAAATGACATATAATACATAAAAAAAATGTTCAGCCTAGTACAAGAAGCTACATGAAGAAACAAATTGAATAATGACAAATATAAAATTTAATGAAATTACAATGATCTTGATTACCTCAATGCGCACTCAAATTCTCTCCATCATCGTCACCCTTGGGTCTGTTTTTGCACGTGCTCACATAATGCCCTTTTCCTCCACATTTTTTACACGTCCTTGGCTTGGGTTGAGATTGTGACACCTCTAATGGAGATTTAAACCTTGTAGCATTTTTTGGTCGACCCTTAGTTCTCACAACTTTGGGGTCGTGAATAAATATCTCGAATGTTTCAATCGGATGATTGGACTGTACTTTGGCTGCCACTGCTTTCCAAGACAATCTCTCTGTCTTTCTTTGACTGTTCACATTCTGCCAACCATATATTTAAGTCTTCTTCAATCTTCTTAGAAATACTCTTTTTCTCGGATGTTCATCTAGTACTCTCTGAACCTTTGATGTAATGCACCATTTCTCAAATGGAGTTAGTTCGTTACTATCGCCTTTACTTGTAGATTCCAAAACATTCAATCGATATCTTGCCCCAATTGTCCACCTATTCAAGAGATATTGCTCGGGAAATGTACGTAAACGCCTCATATCCATTATGTGAAGTATGTGTCTGCATAAAATTCCTTGGGTTTCAAACATTGCACACTCACAAGTAGCATTAACACCTTCAGATGCATCATATACAACCTTGTACCTTCGCCACTCCTCATTTCGTATTCCTACCTTGTATTCCGTTATGTTTTCATTCTCACTCTCTATGTCCTCCCAACAATCAATACTGGCTAGAAACTCAAGTTGGAACATGTCAAAAATTACCCTCGTATAATACTCTGCAGCATCTGCTTCTATTGTGCTCTTTGTCCTAAATACAGTACGTGATGATTTTATCCTCCAATCTTCTTCAGCTTCAATTTTCCTGCGATCCACAACGGCCTTTTCATATTGTACCACAAATTCTTGTAAAGTGGTACTCTGATTAACAAATCCATCGAAGAAAGCATTAATGCTTTCGCTACGGGAACTAGAGGTCATTCCAGCTGTGAATATGTCTCTAAAATAAGCAGGAACCCAGTGCGGTCGTAAATCCCACATCTTACCTAACCAACTTCTTTCCTCGATTTTATATTTCTCCACCAAAGTTCCCCATTCCCTCTCACTGTCGGTTTTATGTTTCCTATAAAACCAATGATGGTAGGCCTTTGCAAAGTGACTGTCTTCATCTCTCATGGCTGGAACATGCTCAACTAGATGCCTATCAATATGTCACTTACAAAAGCGATGTCTGGTATTTGAAAAAACAATCCTAATCGCGTTTCGCATGGCCACATCCATATCAGTTATGATACAACCAGCCTTGCCAAACATGCATTTTAACCACTTCCTAAACAACCAAATGAATATCTCCTCCCTCTCATCTGCTAGTAGGGCACACCCAAATAGTGCAGACTGTCTGTGGTGGTTGACTCCTGTAAATGGTGCAAATGGCATCCTGTACCTGTTTATTTTGTATGTGACGTCAAATACAATTGCATCAGTGAAGGTTAGGTATGCCTCTCTGGCTCTCGAATCTAGCCAAAACATCGATCTCAAGTTGCCCTCAACATCTACCTCCACGGCAAACTGAAAATCCTGATCTTCTGCTTGTTTTTGTTGGAACCAATTTACTACTGTGACACCTTCTTTCCCCATATTGTTAGTCCTTTGTTTTCTCAAATGAGACGACACCTGATTTGTTGTGATATCAGAACATGAACCGCCGGATGCAATATTAATTGCCCTTGCAATGGTAATAGGCCCAAACCCTTCACTATGCATTTTGTCCATCAAATTCTTACATGATGCTTTCGTATGGAATGTAGTATGCGAATGATGCAAACGTGCTTTGTTAGGAGAAGTAAGATCATGACAATGATCCTCTACAAACATCTCACTTCCCATTTGCCATCTTTTGTCAACTTGATGTCTATCTTTGCCTCACACCCCTCTCTTACAATTCGACGCCGCTTCACTTCCCTATCAATATCTCTCTTGTCATTCTCATTTTTCCTCCCCTCTTTATCACAAACATAACTCTTCCGTATAGGTTTCCCTGTCTTCATCGACTTATTGGTCCTCCATTTTCTTATTCCAAAACCTGTAGCCAAAGCATAAAGATTATAGAATTCATTTGCATCTTCACAGTTATCAAAAAACTGGCCTTCAAACGGTTTGTTAGCTCCTATGCTCCCACAATCCTCCTTAATAGGCGTCTCCAAACCATCACAACATCCGTCACCACTACCAACTTTAACTGAAGCCTTCTGACATTCTTCCTCATCAACCAACTCTAATCTATTACCCTCAGGCACATATAATCTGTTAGCTTGCGACAACGTATCATCAAATGGAATTAACCGATTTGCGTCGACCTCTACAATAGATAGCCCTAACGGATCCATTACGTAAAAAGCATTAACTCAACGAGTAAACCAAAGATTTAACCTAGAAACATCAAACAAAATTAACTATTAGTTTCGATTCATAAAAGCTCCTTAGAATAACAAACACCCACAGAACCATATAAAATGAGCCAAGAGTTGGAGCTCTTCAATGTAGATAGGTAATGAGACCACCTAAGCAATCAATTCCCAAGAATTATTGAACAAATGGCCAAGATACAGCACAACTTAAAAAAAAAATCAATATGATCATCACTTCCATCTCATTTGAATCAGACCATCGAAACTAGCAAGATGAATGGAATTTTGTAAGCCAAAAAGAGGCTTTAAAACACTTAAAATAGCACTTTAAGTAATCATATGCTTCTCATATCACATAACAGATTTCTTTAAAATAGCACTTTCGATGGAATTTCTTTAAATCCTCATCGAGCTAAGAGGGTAAGAACCATGCTTCTCATATCACATAACAGATTTAAAATAGCACTTACAGAACCAATTGACTCAATATGGATATTTTTAAGCAATCATATGCTTGCTCTATATATGATTCTACAATGATCAATAGCACCAGGTCACATATCGACTGAGGTTAACATTGGACTAACATACCAGTCATTTATTCTCTTATCAACATAATAAACTTGACATGCTTAAAGTACTAATCGAAACTGAAATCAGACAATTTTTCAACCTCTAAAACGCCAGTTTGGATTGAGAAAAAATCAAAATTCTTTTTTTTTCTTTCCACAATTTAGAAGGAAATGACATGAGTATGGTTAATTTGGACAGATATTGTCATAAATTGCAAGTCCCACTAAACCATGGTTCTTACCCTCGAAACCCTAGATTCGTTCGATGAGGATGGAAGATGAGAGAAAAAACCCTCGAAAAGTAATGGGGTTCCCATTCTGAAAAAGGAAAAAAAAACAAAAAAAATGTCGTACCTGTGAAACCGGCGTGGGGGAGGGAAACCGGCGTCTTCTTGGAATAGAAGAACCAGAGGGAGCCGTCCAGCTAGAGAGAGAGATTTTCAACTTGCTGTTTATGCAAAATCACCGGGAAAAAAGGGTGTGAGAAAACCCATTGTTTGCAGAGAGAGAGAGAGAGAGAGAGAGAGAGAGAGAGAGGTAAGCTACCAGCGGTTGGGAGAGAGTTAAGCCGTTGGATTTTGCTCCACTGTTTTCCAGAGGGGAGGGAGCATCGTACTAGCGAGAGGGAGAATATATGAGAGAACATTAGGTTTTTCTTCCTTTTAGGTTTTCTTTATAATAGACGGTTTGGATTAAGCAGATCCGACGGTTCCTATTTAAAACCACTAGTGCGCTGGTAGCTTACCTACGCTAGTGTGTAGGTAATGTTCTCTCATATATATATATATATATATATATATATATATATATACTCTAGTCGGCCGACTAGAGAAGCTTCTCTAGTCCGCCAACCAAAAAACACAATGTGCCCACATTATTTGGATAATCCAACACATTCATTTGATAGGCCCTGGCATAGATCAGGTGTGCCCAAAAAATCAGCTACATAGGATCATCCTAAACCTTTGATTTGTGGAGGTTAAAAATGGACAGATATGTGGAGTTTATACGCGTCCATTTTACCTCCATAAATCGAAGGGTTAGGATGATCCTATGGAGATGATTTCTTAGGCACATCCTATCTATGTCAGGGCCCATAAAATGAATGCTTTGGATCATCAAAACAACGTGGGTTCACTGTGTTTTTAACCTCCATTGTCCATTTTTAACCTCCACAAATCGAAGGGCTAGGATGATCCTATGGAGCTGATTTTTTTGCCACACCCTATCTATGATAGGGCCCATCAAATGAATGCTTTGGATCATCCAAACAACATGGGCCCACTGTGTTTTTGGTCGGCGGACTAGAGAAGCTTCTCTAGTCGGCCGACTAGAAAAACTTTCCTTATATATATATATATATATGAGGAAAGTGAAGCTACACCGCCGGCTTAAAATACAATGGGCCCACATTATTTTGGTGATCCAAAGAATTCATTTGATTGGCCCTCACATAGATAGGGTGTCTACCAAAAATCAGCTCCATAGGATCATCCCAACCCTACGATTTGTGGAGGAAAAAATGAACGTGTAAAAACCTTCACAAATTTGTCCATTTTTGCCTCCACAGTTTGAAGGGTTGGGATGATCCTATGGAGCTGATTTTTGGTGGACACCCTATCTATGTGAGGGCCAATCAAATGAATGGTTTGGATCACCAAAACAATGTGGGCCCATTGTATTTTAAGCCGGCGGTGTAGCTTCCCTTTCCGACTAGAAAACACTCTCTAGTCCTCCCTTATTAAGTGTCGTCCGATCTGTTGTGAAATAATCCCAACCGTTCAACAATTAAAGAGGTCGCGTAAAGAAAAGTGTCGCCTCTTTTCCCTCTCTCTCTCTCTCTCTCACTCACTTTGGTTTCTAGGGTTTCTGCTTCTCAAAAAAACCCAAAAAAACAGGCGCATGTTGTTTTCCCTCCCTCTCTCTCTCTCTCTCTCTCTCTCTCTCTCTCTCTCTCTCACACACACACACACACACACACACACACACACACACACACACACACAAGCGGAAATCTCTCCCAACCTAAGCTGGAAATCTCTCCCTCGCTGGTGAGTCGTAAAAAATCTCTGATCTACTCTCTTTTTTTTCCCCCAGCCATGGAAAACAAGAGCTGTGGGTTTTTTTGGGTTCGAAACTATGGTTTCCAGTTCAGAAACCCTAGTTTCGAACCAAGAAAACCCACATCTTTTACAAGGGAGAAAAATCTAAAACTAGGGTTTCAAAGCAATGATTTGTTATGTTAAGAAACTAGGGTTTGGGGTTTCTTTTTTTATTTTTCATGGGTTGTTGACTGTTTGTTATGGGGTCTGTTTTTTTATTTTTTATGGGCTTTTGATTTTCAAGGCAATGAATTTTTTCTCCCCAGCCATGGAAAACAAGAGATGTGGGTTTTTTTTGTTCGAAATTAGGGTTTCCAGTTCAGAGACCCTAGTTTCGAACAAAGAAATATCTTAGTTATTTTAGAATGGAGAAAAATCTGCAACTAGGGTTTAAAGCAATAATTTGTTATGTTAAGAAACTAGGGTTTGGGGTTTGTTTTTTCTTTCTTGATGGGCTGTTGACTGATGAAGTTCATTGTAATAGGATGGGCTTTTGATTTTTTATGGGCATTTGATCCATTTCTAGATTTTCTTATGTAAAGGAACTAGGGTTTCCTGATTGTTTCTGTTTTACGTAAGACCATAGCAAGTAAACATTTGACTTATCTCTATTTTTTACAGTGTTTTTTCATAGCCATTGAGGTTTTCAGGATTGTGTTCTGGCTTCTTAAACACACTTATTTATGTCAAACACCTTAGGATTAATGGATTATACTTTTTTTTTTGTTATTGGTATGTGTTTGGCTTCCTTTAATTTGCTAGTTTGGATTGTGGAAGAGATTTCAGGGGATGGTGAAAACGCATCTGAAGTGTGGTAGGTGATGTCTCAATGCTTCTTGTACAAACTCTTGATCAAAACCCATTTACAACACTGAAAAATGAAGTAGCTGGAGAACAAAAACTGAAATTACATCAATTGGGGTTCTGTCTAGGATTTATCTGTGATTCTAGAAAGGGGAGTAAAAAACAGAGTTAAGTCATTTACTCTGTGAATCCTCGTGTTTTTTTTTGTTTGGTGCTATGTTGCTTTATGCTTAAATTATTCTTCATTTACTTTCTGAAATCTTTTTTTTTTAATTACAGAAGCATAAAGCATGGCATCCTCAACCAACACTAGTGGTATCTCACATGGCGTACAACCAACAGCCAGAAGCTGTCTTTGTAATTTGCCAGCAGTTCGAAAAATTACACAGAGCAACAAAAATAATAACAAAGGCCGGCCATACTTTGTAAGTTACACATGAGATTTTCATTGTTTTGATAAGTTTTTTGGTAAGTTATTGAAATTCTAAACAACGTCCATAACATGCAGGGCAACAAGTGCGAATATTTCCTCTAGGCAGACCTTCAGTTTGACGGGAACGAGTTAGGCTGGGAGTCGAGTTTTCACAACAGACGCGAAGTGAGGATTAGGGAAGACCGCATCAGCGTACTTGAGAATGATGTAACGATGAAGAAGAATGAAAATTTCATGCTTAGAGACCGCATCAACGAACTTAAGAATGATGTTATGATGCCGAAGAATGAAAATTCCATGCTTAAAGACCGCAACAACGAACTTAAGAATGATGTTATGATGCTGAAGAATGAAAATTCCATGTTTAAAGTTTGTGTAGTAATAGGGATTTTCTTCTTTTTTTCTTTTTCCTTCGTAGTACTAAGTGAGAGTAGAAGTGTATCTGGCACTGAATGCATAGCGTCTTCTGCATATATCTGGCACTGAATGTTTCTTTCTTTTGAATTATGTTTAAAGAGATGTTAGCTTGCTTTGATTTCAGTCTTTTCTTGTTCTTTTTGAATGCTTGCTTAAAGGTTGGGATTAGTTAGTAAACATTAAAAGGGATAACTATGGGTGGCTTGGATGCTATTGAGTACAGGTCGATTTAGCTTTAGAATTCGAATTAGCTTCAGAATTTGTAATTTTGTAATTTGTTCAGCTGTAAGTTCTGAAATTTCTGCTCTGAGCTTGCTCCCAAACTTTGTACTAAATCTGTGATGGCTCTCCACTTGATAGAAACTCACTAGTATAAATTTACTGGCGGCATGCCAGTCACATTAACAATAAACAAAAAAAAATGTGAAATTCTGGAGTTGGCACCCATTCCTAGCTGATCACAAGGTGTTAGCTCTAAGATCTGCTAGCACTTTTAGGTCTCTTTTCATATTCAGCAAAGCAAAAATTAAATTTGATATGATGTAACCTTTGCCCTAAACAAAAGCATCACAACAAGATGAATGCACAAGTGGCAATCAAGTGCACAGAGATGAATGCCCGGATTGTGCATTCATCAAGTGCACATAGATTCACAACAAGATGAATGCACAATCCGGGCACAAAGATTCACTGAGAACAATGACCTACAATGACCTGTGTCATTTTTTTTTTTTTAAAGCGACAGATATATTTACTCTTCCGGTCACTTGATTGTCTCATTCTCATACAAAAACCTGTACACAAGTCCAAACAATGACATTTCAAATAAATTCCCTATAATTTCAAAGTGAACAACTTGTACACAGGGACAAGTGAATAATTACAGCATGCCAAAGATTGAAATCAAAGGAGCTACAAGCATAGCACTAAATAACAGAGCATGACACTCAATAACATTTCCATAATATAAAGTTGAATCAATAAACATTTCCCAATTTAAGAACAAAAGGAAAGTCTCGGCAAAATAAAGTCATTGTCTGATTTCAATGTTCTTCAAAGAGTCTTCGAAAAAAATTGTAGTCTTCAAATAGGAACTGAAATAGTCTTAAAAAAAATAGTAGTCTTCAAATAGTCTTCAACTGCAAAAGGTCGTGCAAGAGATAGTAAGCCCAAAACAATTCGCAGAATGCACACAATCTGTTTGGAACTGCAAATGCCCTGCATGAACAAGAATAAAGGATCATCATCCGGCCGTTACAACTGATACAAAGAAACCATTTCATGTGAAGTAGAAATTATTCAATGAAAAGGAAAGAATATGTGCATAACTGTAAATGTGCATACCAAGTATAGCCCACACAATTGATAAGATAGTCAAAACTGCCATTACATGAAAAGGAAAAAAATCATTACCTCTATATTGTTGTTTAATCTATCTTCAGGCCCTCTTCTTCTTCTTCCTCCTCTGCCTCTTCGTCTTCCCCTACGTCTTCATCCTCATGCACCTCCATTGTGGGCACCTCCATTGTGGGCATCTATTGACACGTATAGTAAAGAAAAAAAGGTACTACATGTTAAATCTCGTGAACAATAAATATTTAAGGGAAAAAAGAAAAACGTTAGCAGTAATCCAAACCTCCTTTTTCTTTTTACACGTTGTCTGGTAATGGCCCAAACTATCACAAATTCCACACGTTTTCCTCTTGCGCTGGGTTTGAGACACCTCAAAAGGAGATTTATGCCGTGTTGCTTTTTTCAGGCGACCTTTGCCTCTCACAACTTTGGGATCGCAAATAACAATCTAAGGGGTTTCCCTGATAAAGTTAAAATGCACTTGGCTGCCACTGCATGGCATTGAAATTAGCTCAACCAACTTCTTCTTCTGTTCACATTCTGCTAACCAAGCATCAAAAGCTTCATTCATCTTCTTGAAGAGACTCTTATCACTCTGCATTTCTTCTAGAAGGTGTTGATGCTTTCCTATCAGGCACCATTTTTGAAGAGGAGTAGCGTCATCACTATCTTCTTCTCCTGCAGGCACTCCACCACCAACATGATATCTCTGCTCAATAGTCCATCTATGTAAGATATATCTCGCAGGAATGCTCGTTAAACACTTCAAGGTCATAATGCGGAGTATATGTCTACATAAAATCCCCTCAATTTCAAACTTCGCACATGCACATGTAGCCTTCACGCCCTCTTTAGATTCCTCATACACAACCTTCGACCATTTCCATATTGGGTCATCACTGAAACCAACAATGTATTCTGTGATGTTGCCATTCTTACATGTCTCCTCTTCCCACAAATCAATACTTTCAGTAAACTCGGTTTGGAATATGGTAAACAATGCCCTCGTATAACAATCTCCATCTTGGGCTTCCAACCGATTTTTCCTTTCAATACAGCTTTTGTTGATTTAGTATTGAAGTCTTCTTGAGATTTGGACTTACGACGAGCAACGAGTGCCCTATCATATTGTTGGACAAATTCTTGTAAAGTTGTGTTTTGATTGACAAAGCCATCAAAGAAGGCATTTATGCTCTCACTACGTGAACTGGATACCATGCCAACAGTGAACGTGCCTCTAAAATAAACTGGCACCCAATGACTCCGCAACTCCCACATTTTCACTAGCCAGTCTTTTTCACCAATATTCTATTTCTCAACCATCTTTTTCCACTCCATCTCAGAATCTGATATTTTCCCCTGTAAAACCAATGAGAATAATCTTTTTCGAAGTCACTAGTTGGGTCTCTAAAAGCTGGAATATGCTCAACTAGATGCTTCTTGATGTGCCAATAGCAGAACCGATGGCGAGTAGTAGGGAATACTCTCTGAATTGTGTTTCGCATTGCCCCATCCATATCGGTAATTATGCAACTAGGAGCCTTCCCAAACATACACCTCAACCATTGCTAAAACAACCATGTAAATGTCTTTTCCTTCTCGTCTGCTAGTAGTGCGCATCCAAAGAGGGCAGACTGCCTATGATGGTTCACCCTAGTAAATGGAGCAAAAGGCATCTGATACCTATTAGTCTTGTATGTAACATCAAAAACAATTACGTCGCTAAATATTAGGTACGCAGTCCTTGCCCGTGCGTCCGCCCAAAACATAGATCTTAAATTGCCCACCTCATCCAACTCCATAGAAAAGAAGAAGTTTGGATCTTTTGATCATTTATTTTCAAAATGTTCTGCTTCTATGACTGCTTCTCTCCCCATATTGTTATGTCGTCGTATTATCAGAGGGGAAACCACTTGATTGATTGTGATTTTTGCATCTGATCCTTTACATGACTCATTAATAGCCCTCGCAATCCCAGCATGCGGCAATCCACTATCTCGGAGCAAATCTATCAAATTCTTATAGGCATTGCTCTTATGGAATCCATTATGTGAACGATGCAATCGTATTCTGTCAGGGGAAGTGAGAGCTTGACAATGAGTGGGTTGAAAAGCAGTGACAACCCAATTACCATTTTGTGTGATATCTCCAACTTTGCTTCACAACCCTCTAGCTTATGGGGATGCACTTTCACTTCTTTTCCAACCTGTCTCTTATCATTCGAGTTTCTAAACCCCTCTTTATCGCATACGAATCTCCTCCATATTACAAATGTAGTATCCTTCTTCGAAGTAGCAGTCTTCGCTTTCCGAATTCCAAAGCCTGTAACCAATGCGTATAAATTATAATACTTATATACAGTTACTTCGTTCTCAAACTCCAAACCAACAAACGGTACAATACGTACATTGCCCTGACAATCATCCTTAATAGGTGTACTAAAGTTCCCACTACCTCCCACATCATTATCACCTTGTACCAAAGCAGCCTCATTCAGATTTCCACCCCCATCAACCATAACTAATTCGTCTCCACCAACTTTCTCATTTACTCCTTGAGATTCCGACCATGTATCTTCAATCAAAAGTAACATATTTGCATCAATTTGATCAATAGATAACACACAAGGTTCCAACTCATTACTCCTATCCATCGGTTCTATACAACGTCGTCAATTTCTTCTCATAAGAACAACCACAGAAAATAAAAAGCCATAAGAAAACCATTCCAATCTCAAATAAACAACATTTTACTTCGATTACAAAAAAAAGAAACATAAGGTTTTCCCAATAGAAACAGAAGAGATGATTCATGTATAACTATATCTTTTAAGCAATTAAAAATCCATTTTCATGCTAACGAGTTGTTACCAAAATCCATTTTTGGTAAAAAAACCTTATGTTTGAAAAATAAACCAAAACCATCTAGCAAAAACTATTCCAATCTCAACCTTTCGTTTGGTCAATCCATTTTTTGCTCAAAACCAAAACAAAAGCAGTCGCTAGCAAAAAATGAAGACTGATGTGAATGAAACTAGGGTTTCAAAACAAAACAGCAGCTACACAAGGAAAAAAAATAAAACCATCTAGTAAAAACCAAAACAGCAGCTACAAAAACCTTAGTTTCTAAACAACATAGAAACCCATCTTGATATCCATGGATTGAAAAATAAAACTAGGGTTTCGAATATAAAAAAAAACCCTAGCTTTCGAACCAAAAAAGCTACAAATCTTTCACTCTTTATGAGAAAAGTAAAAAAAAATGAAGAAATCTGATTCAATCCATGGCTTCAAAAGGAGAAAAATGAAGAAATCTGACAGAGATCTTGAAAGAGGAGAGAGTTAGAGAGAAAGTACCTGTTTTGATCTTCAAACACGAATGAGGAACGAGGGAGAGAAGCCAAAACCCAAGCAAAACTCTAGATTTTTTTTTTAGCGTTGAAATGGGTTTTGAGATGAGGGTTTTTTTACCGCTGGAATGTTTTGAAGTGAGATACCCTAGACGAGGGTATTTTTAGCGCTGGAATGTTTTAAAATAACGTCTTGGATCATTCACTTACGACCCAACGGCTTATAATATGGGAGGACTAGATATTGTTTTCTAGTTGGCAGACTAGACTCACTTCTCTTTCTCTCTCTCTATATATATATACTCTCTCTCTCTATATATATATATTATATATATATACTCTCTCTCTATATATATATACTCTCTCTCTCTCTCTATATATATATATACTCTCTCTCTCTCTATATATATATATATAGAGAGAGAGAGAGAGGTTCGAGCACAAATAAGCTTATCTGCGCTCAAGTGCTGGAAACAGGGGTGGGCCCACATTGATGGGGTGATCCTAAGCATTCATTTGAAAGGCCCATCATGGATGGGATGTGTACCAAAAATCATCTTCATTGGATCACCATAGGGTGTCCATTTGTGGGGGTGAAAATGGACAAATACTGTTTGTCCACTAATCTGCCCATTTTTCCACGCCACAAATGGACACCCTAAGGTGATCCAATAGAGTTGGGTTTTGGTGGACAACCTATCCATGAAACAGCGCATCAAATGAATGCTTTGGATCCCCCCAATGTGGCCCCACCCTTGTTTCTGTGCTCGAGCGCAGGAACCCTTTTCTCATATATATATATATATATATATATATATATATATATATATATATATATATTGCTTTGTGTTCAATAAATCTCAAAAGTTTCCCGCTAGTCTTTTAATCATATGTAGAAAATGGACAACCACGTTTTTATTTGCTCAATTATGATAACAACACCCATTCCAAGGAAATAGTTGACAAAATATATATTTTTTATAATGACACCCATAAAATAGCCATAAGTTCAATTTGATAAGGAGACTGGTAAGCCCAATGATTCTACCTTTGCCAATCCTATCTAGTTCTAATTCATCAAGCATCAAAGTCAAGGAAAGAGCATGGATCATGGCTTGAACCAATGGTGTAGGTCATAAGAAGCCAAAGTGAAGATGAAGGCCTGAACCTCTCATGAAGATACAATGAGCCAAAGTGAAGTTGGAGGCCTGAACAATTCATGGAGACTTTGAGAGGCCAAAAAAGAAGAAATGATCCCATGGGCATTGAAGACTTGAAGAGTTGAAGGCAAAGTGAAGAATCAAGTGTCTTTCAAGTCTATAAAATGTATAAGTCCAATCTTTCAAGTCTTTCAAGTCTATAAAATGTATAAGGCCTCCTCGAAAGTGTCAGACCGACACGAGCACGAGAGTTATAATTGCTATGCCCAACAAGTGAGCGATCACAGTGACGGGTGTGGCCGTTATAAGGAAACTTGAACCGCTTTTGGAAGCCATAACAGTGTCTAAGAAATGAGAAAGGCAACTATGTAGCCATTTCAAAACCTTTCTTATAGAGGCTTTGGGCACCAAAATCGGCCGTTCAAATTCGGAGAGGAGTTTAAGGCTAAAAAACATAAAAACAAACGAGGCTGAAGTTGTTATTAAGAAAATAACTCCCTCCCTAACTGAGATTAAAGAAGCTCTGCTAATGTCAGTCTCAATCCTAATGGTCAACAATGGGTCCTACATAGAGACTTAGTTAGGACGGTTGATCAACCATCTGTACTATTAATTAAGGTCTTATTTCATGCCAGATTGACATCCCATCCATAAGATTAAAGCCTAATTTGTTTTGGATTTTGAGAACTGGTTGAGTCCAAAACGGATTATCAGACTCAAAAATAGAAAAGAACTGTCTTTTCTATATACTTTTCCCGGTTCCGTTGCTACCCGGGCCTTACGCAATCGATCGGATCATATAGATATCCCTTCAACACAACATAGGGGCAATGGACGAGGGAGGAATCGTCCATAGATGATTGACCAATGGGAGAGCCCTTTACTCTCTTTTTTGCAAGGGCTCCTGTGAGTCTAGCATTCCTCTCAAAAAATAAGGAGGCCGATAAAACTCTATTATTTTAAGGAAAAAAATAAGGGGGCTGATACAACCACAAGACAAAAGGCACATGATAAATGATTTAGATGTTCGAAGAAGGTGGACATCATAAAAAGTATATTCTTTTAACAAATCACTTGGGCCCACTTTATTCAAAGATTCAAACCATTCATTGGTTTTGCCAAGGTTTCAAGGATAAATTCGTCCCCTTTACTTGCTCTGAAGCCACAACGGAAGTACTCTCTCTCTCTCTCTCTCGTACTCTCTCTCTCTCTCTATCTCTCTCTCTCTCTCTCTCAATATGAACCTTTTTTTTTTACAAGAAAGTTGGGATTAGGCAGGACTTCTACCAGATCATTGATCAAGATAAAAGCATTTCAATATGAGATAGCAGAATCCATTGAAATCCTTATATACAATTCCCTCTAGGTTGGAAGGAAAATGTGGGATTGGAATGTCCTCTCCCTTAATCAGGCAATACGAACCCTTGGTGAGGACTAAAAACTATATTGTTTAGATCTGTGACTAAGGTACGCCCCACCTGTGTAAATTCTCACAGGTACTCTCTATATTCTCTCTTTCAACATGAATCCTTGGTGGGACAAAACCATTAAAAGTGTGTTTTTTTTTTTTTTAAATCACTTGGGCCCACTTGGTCTGAGCCTCAATATTAATAGGCCTTGCCCATAAAATCTTTGTAGGATGATCTAAACCCTCTGATCAACCTCTACAAATCGGAGAGTTAGAATCATCCTACGAAGATGATTTTTAGGAAAAGGCATATTTACATTGAGGTCCGACAAATGAACGGTGTGGATATTGGAATAAGGTAGGCTGTCCCAATGAATTTTCTAATAAAGATGTGCTATGTCGTGTATGTACGTAGGTGCACATATTTTTTTCTTTAAAAATAGAGTGGGGCTAGGGGCGGAGCTACATGTAGCATAAGGGGAGCAGTTGCCCCTGTTGAGTTGGGCCAAACCCTTAATAGGCCCAACTCAATTGGGCCCATCCCCCTTGAAAATTTGAAGGCCTGCCCCCCTTATGTATAACCGTGTATAAGCTTGCCCCCCTTATTCATAAATCCTAGCTCCGCCACTGAGTGGGGCTCAACAGCTGAATGTTTTGGATTATGGCGCAAGGTGGGCTTCAATTTAGACCTGGCAAAGAGTGACCCGCACCTGCGGGTCACCCGGTCCGCCCGTAATTTCTGGGTCTGGGTCCACCATATGTGACCCATTTCTAAGATGACCCGCGGGTCAACCCGGCCCGTAAAAACTGGGCGGGTCCGGGTGGACCCGCGGGTGCCGGGTGCCCGTTAAAAAGTAAAAAATATATATATATATATATATATATATATATTTTAAGTTTTTCAGATAACAACCGAGCTCGAAGCACAAAAGAGCGTCAGACTTTTGCCTTCTTTTCGGAATACAAATAATTACGGCGGCTAGAATGACGCAAGGAAGTGGACCGTGTTGAATTTAGAGAAACGAGGAATGAAATGACCATTTTACCCTCGTAATGCAGATTTTTTTTTATAGAAAAGCTCACGGAGGCTTCTGAGTTCTGACACGATACAGCTAGGTCAGTGTCCATGTCTATGAAAGCTATCTCTATGAAAGCTTGAGAAGGAAGCTATTAGTACTTTTTGAGTTTTTCTTAAAAAACCAATAGGAAATTTGGTCAAACGGTACCCCAAAATATCTGAAATAGTGAGATGGAACCCTTGAATTTCAAACTTGTCAAAGGGTTCCATTTTGCTTTTCCTGACATAGTTTTTGACCGAAATACCCTTCCACCCTCAAAATACACGTTAAGCCATAAAAAAGGGATAAAAAGTGTTTCCTTCTTTTTCTACCAACCCTTCTTTTTCCCCATCCCCATTAACGCCTGGAACAAAAAAAAGGAGAAAAATGTGAGTTTTATTTTTGTCCTCTTAGGGTTTGTGCTTGTAACCCCTAATATCTCATTTATAACTCTGTCTTTTTATGATGGTGTATTAAGGGTTTTTAAGGGTTCATAAGTGTTATTAATGTTTGATGGCCCTACCATTGAGTTGAACCATTGTTATGTATTTCATAACTGCCAGGATTAGGGTTGTCTAAGGGTTTATAAGGGTTCATAAGTGTTATTAATTTTTGATGGCCATACCATTGAGTTGAACCTTTGCTAGGTATGTTATAACTGCCGTGATTAGGTTTGTCTAAGAGATTATCCAAAAATTAATCCCTTATTTTTTGGCTTTGATAATCCCATAGAAAACCCTCATTTAGGTACTGGAAACCACTTTTTAGTCCATGACCCTATTTTATTCCAATCTGTCCAATTGAAAACACCTTCGATAAGCTCCATTAAGCCACAACTTTATAGCCCCTTTTAGAGTCTTGAAGTTTATGTTAGAGATTTTAGACCACCTGTGTAAAATTATAGAAAAATGGCCTAATCAATGGTTTCTCTTCTTTTATACTATGATTAAGGGTGGCAAAATCAACCGAACTAAACCGATTCCGAACCGAAAATTCGGTTTCAGTTTGGTTAAACCAAATCGATGATTGGTTCGGTTTCAGTTCGGTTTCGGTTAGGTTTGGTTCGGTTTGGACAATGATAAATGTGCCCTTTTTCATAGGAAAATGATAAATATGCCCCTTTTCATCGGTTCGGTTTGGAGTGTATGATCGGTTCGATTTCGATTCTGTTCGGTTCGGTTTGGAGGTAAGCATGTTCGGTTCGGTTTGGGGGTCAAACCGAACCGAGACCGAACCGTTGCCACCCTTAACTATGATGGACATTTGAAGGATGAGGTTCTTGGGACTCTGTCGGGGGGAGGAAGACATTGTTATCGGTTTCCCGCCAAATTAATTTTGATGAATTTCAAAGTGCAATGCAAAGAAGAATTGGTATCGCAGAAAGGAATGTTTTACTATCGATCAAATGTCGATACGTTGTTGATCCATATATAATCACTTTAATCGACGTTGATGATGATGATGTCCTACAAACAATGTTGAGGATGTTTGACAGAAACATGTTCAATTCTGTGATGATATACATAACGAAAATCATAAGTGAGAACGGTATTAATTTATCAAATTCGTCAATGCTTCCCCCAAACAATGTTTGTATTAGTAGAACCTCTATTAATCATAACATTCCATCTACTTCAATTCCGCTCCAAGAACGTGCTTGCGAACGAAAAAATGTCAAACTTCGCCCGCGTTTTGAAGTGGACTTGCAAAAAGACTACGAAAGTGAATCTGTAAGTGAAGAGATCCTTGATACCGGTATAGGAGGTGGTCTAGGAGAACGCAGCATAAGATATTTTTGTTCTTTGGTAATCTTTCAAGACTTTCATAGTTCAAATTATGAATTAATCATATGGATTGAGGCTGATTATATATTTTCAAACTATACAGGTCTCGATTTGACTTAAATGAAATATTGGCAAGTGGTCTGCATGCTAACCATGTTACCAAAGGTATAGATGAGTTACAAAATGATGGAGATCATGAAGTGGACGTCAATAATGTTTTTGAAAATGATTTCTGTGTAAGGGGTTTAGATTATGAAGAAGAAAGGAATGATGATGATGATGATGACGAGGACGAGGATGAGGACGAGGACGAGGAAGTGGAGGACGAGGAAGTGGAGGACGAGGATGATCATCATGAAAACATTGTTGTTAGTCCAACCGCTCAGCCTATCAACGGAGGTTGTCCTATCAGAGGGGGTACTCCTATCAGAGGTGGTACTCAATCAGTTCTGAGTGACGGTAGTGGGCCAATGGAAGTAGATGGCATGTTTGTTGGAGCCAAAGAGATAGAAGCTGATACATTAAAATTTGACCAGTTAACAGTTGGGGCAATGTTTTATGATATGAGACACTTCAAGAAGGTTGTTCGAGAATATGCTATTCGACAGAGATTCATCTTTAAGAAGCAAAAGTCATTACGCAAAAAGTACTATGTTCGATGCAAGGAAGATAGTTGCAAATGGCGTATAACGGTTGTGAATCATATGACTTTTGTGGTAGTGAAGTCGTTTGTTGCTGACCATACGTGTACAGCTAAAATAAGGGGCAATGATCACCCTCTCGTTACAGCAGCTTGGGTAGCTGAGACATGTTTACGTTTATTCGCTCGCCCAGAGGACGTCCGTACAAGGATCATAAGAGAATATATCAAGCTGCATTGGGGTATAACTATTAGCTATTGGAAGGCGTACAATGCGATGAACATCATACTTGAGATTAAGTGTGAGAATATCAAAGGACTCTTACCGCATATTGCCCGCATTTGCAGTTGAGATAGTGGGCAGAAATCTTAGAAGCTACATGCGTGCTTTTCGACAAAGAGATTTACGTCCAAGGGGAGATGATAAATTTGCTCGCTTATTCTGGACATTTGGTTCCTGCGTACGTTCTTTTTGAACATTGAGACCTGTTAGACCAAAAATCGGTAACAGGTACAGCAGTGGCGTAAGAGCTGAGAGCGAGCGACGAGGGAGGTTGAGTATGAGTCCTGCGGTGAGTGCTTAGTCCTGCACAAGGCAAGCGAGGTCAGAAGACCAGACCGGGTTTTACTCCGGACAGGCCCTTCGACACTCAAGTCAGTATGAGCAGGAGTGAAGGGGAGATGTCTTAAGAGTTTAGGGAGAGAAGGGATTTTCGCATTACCTATCAGTCTGAGCTTTAGTCCCCTATTTATAGGGAAAATCTGTTGAGGTGTCCTGGACAGGTGTCCAGGACAGGTGGCGGCCTGTGAGAGGCTGGATCTCACCTACTCTGAACAGGTGGCAGCCTGTGAGAGGCTGAGTCTCACCTACTCTGGGACAGGTGGCAGCCTGTGAGAGGCTGGGTCTCACCTACTTTGGGACAGGTGGCAGCCTGTGAGAGGCTGGATCTCACCTACTCTGAACAGGTGGCAGCCTGTGAGAGGCTGAGTCTCACCTACTCTGGGACAGGTGGCAGCCTGTGAGAGGCTGAGTCTCACCTACTCTGGGACAGGTGGCAGCCTGTGAGAGGCTGGTGTTTTCACACCCCATCAGTTGCCCCCCAGTTTTCCAAGTCATTGAAGGACTTGGGAAAGTGTGATCACTCATTTTTCTGGATGGGGAGACGTTGTTCGGGGGTGAATCGAAGAATTTAGCACGGAGTCCGGAGTTCGCAGTCCGGATTTCGGAGTTCGGAGTTCGCAGTCCGGCGTCCGGAGTACGGCTTCAACCGGACTGGCTCCTGGCGCAACACAGAGTCAAATATCCAGTCCGGAGTTCGCAGTCCGGAGTCCGGAGTTGGGAGTTCGCAGTCCGGAGTACGGCTTCAACCGGACTGGCTCCTGGCGCAACACAGAGTCAAATATCCAGTCTGGAGTTCGCAGTCCGGAGTCCGGAGTTGGGAGTTCGCAGTCCGGAGTACGGCTTCAACCGGACTGGCTCCTGGCGCAACACAGAGTCAAATATCCAGTCTGGAGTTCGCAGTCCGGAGTCCGGAGTTGGGAGTTCGCAGTCCGGAGTACGGCTTCAACCGGACTGGCTCCTGGCGCAACACAGAGTCAAATATCCAGTCCGGAGTTCGCAGTCCGGAGTCCGGAGTCGGGAGTTCGCAGTCCGGAGTACGGCTTCAACCGGACTGGCTCCTAATGCTTCATAGAACGCGTTATATCCAGTACGGTTTTTTCCGGACTGAATTTTGTCTTCTAGCGGCCAGTTCGGTGCGGACCGGACTGATTTTTGTCGTCTTGTGAGAACGCGTTATATCCAGTACGGTTTTTTCCGGACTGAATTTTGTCTTCTAGCGGCCAGTTCGGTGCGGACCGGACTGATTTTTGTCGTCTTGTGAGAACGCGTTATATCCAGTACGGTTTTTTCCGGACTGAATTTTGTCTTCTAGCGGCCAGTTCGGTGCGGACCGGACTGATTTTTGTCGTCTTGTGAGAACGCGTTATATCCAGTACGGTTTTTTCCGGACTGAATTTTGTCTTCTAGCGGCCAGTTCGGTGCGGACCGGACTGATTTTTGTCGTCTTGTGAGAACGCGTTATATCCAGTACGGTTTTTTCCGGACTGAATTTTGTCTTCTAGCGGCCAGTTCGGTGCGGACCGGACTGATTTTTGTCGTCTTGTGAGAACGCGTTATATCCAGTACGGTTTTTTCCGGACTGAATGCCGAGTGCGGAGTGCGGAGTGCGGAGTGCGGAGTGCGGAGTGCGGAGATCCATCTTTGGGACGTGAATGTTTACGCGCGTGCTTGATCGTATTGATGGTGGGAGAATGTGTCCGTCATAAATAGGGGACACGTGGCGCAATCCGGATGGCCTCAAGATGCGTGCATCGCATTTATTACCCCACCGCCTCTGAAAAACTATATAAGGAGGTTTACCCCCCTTCACTTTTTACTTTTTACCTTTCATCTTTTTTCTCTTCTTGCTCTGGGAGTTTCCACTTCTCAGTTCGCAGCTCGCAGTCCGCAGATCGCAGATCGCAGTTCGCAGCCCGTAGCTCGCAGTCGCGTTCCAAGATCTTTTAAGAGCTCCACTCACCAGTATTCCTCTCAGCCCTTCCTTTTACTATGTCTGATAGTACTTCCGATTCCGAGTCCGGTACGGGGTCCTCCACTAGCAGTATTTCGGAGTTTAGGATGCCTCAGGAGCCTTTTTTGGCTAGTCCGTCTGATAGGATAGACCTTGTAGATAGTGACGACGGAGGGGATAGGGATGAAGTGATCTTAGATCTGAATGCCACTCCACCCTTGACTGGCAGTCTCCCGCGAGCAGGAGGGAGTGTTGAGAGCAACGTTGCTGAAGCGTCCACAACATTCCTTCCTGGCCGGGCCGTGGAGGTGATCGCTAGAGCGCGGATGGATGCCGATCCAAAATACAACTTGCGAGCTCTAGTCGAGGAGAACTACCTCACCAGGTCTATGCTGGGAGATATCAGGGATAAATACTGTGTGCCCCCGAGATTTGAGCTGAGGGCAGCTATAGAGGGAGACAGAGCCTGCAACGAGAGCCAGGATCTCTGTATTTATGAGGAGTCACTGAGGGCAGGACTCCGATTTCCGTTGCACCCCTTTTTCTCAGCGGTGCTGCGATACTACGGACTAGCCCCGGCCCAGGTAGCTCCGAACTCATGGAGATTATTAGTTGGGTTTTTATACCTCGTCCACGATCGGTTAGAGAGGAGCGTGACTTTGTCACTGTTCCGTGCTTGTGCACACCTGAAGAAGCATAAAGAAGGGGGCTGGATCTACATTAGCCAGCGCCCTGAACGGAAGATAATCACTGGCATTCCTTCGTCGATTCACTCGTGGAAGAACAGATTCTTCTATGTTGTGGATCAGGAGGCCAGTGAGCCCTGGTCCGTCCCTCTAGTGTGGGACACTCCAGATACCTCAAAACTGAGTCGAAAGCCGCTCCTCGAAGGTGAGGACAGTATAACATTCGCCTTGATGCGGAAGGAGATTGAGCAATCGGGCCTCATCCGTTGTAAGGAGTTTTCTGAAGAGGCGATTCTGGTCGGGCTGGGCGTGAGTGCCGCGACTCCAGAACGTATGTAGCTAGACTTGTCTATGCAATCTGTTTATTTTTTTATATACTTGCTTCTGACCGTTGGCTGCTCATTTGTCTTGCAGAGATGAAGAAACAATCAACCGTCGAGAAAATCAGGCAGGGAGCTCAACCGCGGGCACAAGAAGGTGCTCAACAGGCACAGCAGGAGCGCCAGAAGAGAAAAGCGACTGTGCTGGGGAGTCCGGCCCCGTCACAGGGCATTCCTCCCCCATCCCAGAGGCCCAAGACTAAGGTGAAGCTAGTAGGCCCCTTTGCTCAGGGCGGTGGCTCTTCTAAGTCCGGTGGTGCTTCTACCGGAGCCGGTTCTGGGGCTCGCCCTCCTGCGGGGATTAGTGAGCAAGTCTTTCGACCCAATTGGGCCGTTCTGAAGGATGACACTGCCTTAGGCGAGAGCCGGGTAGCAGCAGAGCTTATGAGCAAGTGTTTGCTGCAGAAGGACAAGCAACAGGTCCTTTACGAGCCGCCAGCTACAGGAGAGGAGGCTGTGTTGTCCTCCGCTTACCAGGTAAGGAAGTAGTGCTTTGATTTGCTAACTTTCTGCCCATTTCTTCCTTTCACCATACTGATGCCTGTTTCTTTCTGTTCTTTCTTCAGATCTTGCTATACTATAATGACCTCAAGGAGAAGAGTAAGAGCTTCTCCCAAGCCATTACTTCATCTGAAGAGGTGAACGGAAAGTTGGCCGCTGAGGTGCAGGAGCTTCAAACGAGCATTGGGCGAATAGAGGAGGAGAAGAAGTTGTTAAAAGAAGATCTGGCCGCAGAGAAGAGGAAACTGGCCAAGGCTGCTGAAGCCATGGAGGCTCAAAGAGGAAGGGCCACTGACAGGCAGGAGAAGGCAGTAAAAGAGGCCACAGAGGCAAAGGAGGCTGAACTTTTCAGCCTGTCGAGCGAGGCTTACAGTCTTGGATACTACGACTGCCTCCAGGAGCTCCAGGCCTGCAATCCAAATCTATTGATGCAGAACATGACTCTCCCTGCCAGGCCGAAGATTACTGATGAGGAGCCAGATACTCCTGCTGATACTCCTGCTGACATCACCTCTCTTCCAGATGCTTAGAGATTTTTTTTTTTTTGTTTTGTCTTTGTTTTGACCTCTTTTTGTAATGGTCCTTGAGACCCTACAGCTTTTACCAGCATGTTTAAAGTGAATTTTGTAATGGCCCTCGAGGCCCCACATATTCTGATCAATGAAATTTGTCTGTCTCTGATACTTCTCAGCTGAGTGATTTGCTTGACTTTGTCTTTTTATTTTGATAACCTGTGAGTGAGGCCGTTGATGGTCGAATTGCGACGAACTGGTCTTTTAACAAGTACCCAAGTTTTGTGAACTGGGTTTCCAGTGAGTACCCAAGTTTTGTGAACTGGGTTTCCAGTGCGTACCCAAGTTTAAGAACTGGGTTTCCAGTGAGTACCCAAGTTTTGTGAACTGGGTTTCCAGTGCGTACCCAAGTTTAAGAACTGGGTTTCCAATGAGTACCCAAGTTTTGTGAACTGGGTTTCCAGTGCGTACCCAAGTTTAAGAACTGGGTTTCTAATGAGTACCCAAGTTTTGTGAACTGGGTTTCCAGTGCGTACCCAAGTTTAAGAACTGGGTTTCCAGTGAGTACCCAAGTTTTGTGAACTGGGTTTCCAATGAGTACCCAAGTTTTGTGAACTGGGTTTCCAGTGCGTACCCAAGTTTAAGAACTGGGTTTCCAGTGAGTACCCAAGTTTTGTGAACTGGGTTTCCAATGCGTACCCAAGTTTAAGAACTGGGTTTCCAGTGAGTACCCAAGTTTTGTGAACTGGGTTTCCAGTGAGTACCCAAGTTTTGTGAACTGGGTTTCCAGTGCGTACCCAAGTTTAAGAACTGGGTTTCCAGTGAGTACCCAAGTTTTGTGAACTGGGTTTCCAGTGCGTACCCAAGTTTAAGAACTGGGTTTCCAGATATAAAAATGACACTGAATTTGCAAGAAGATTATTTATTCATAATAACAAATATACAAATTTACAAGATCACCTTTTCACGCCGGATAATTCGACTACTGATAATATTTCCTGAGGTTTTTGGAGTTCCATGCATGAGGTAATAGGTGCTCCTCCAGTGTCTCTAGCCTGTAGCTTCCTGGCCGGATAACTTCCTTCACTCGATAGGGTCCCTCCCAAGTTGGGGAAAGTTTCCCTACTTTCGTCGGCTGGGAGACGACTGCCTTTCTCAGGACCAGATCCCCTGTCCTGAATTCTCTGGGGCGGATTTTGGAGTCGTGATAATTCGACACCTTCTGCTTATAAGCGGCGACCCGGATTCGAGATTCCTCCCGGATTTCTTCTAATAAGTCGAGGTTGGCGCGGAGTCCGTCGCTGTTCAGTTGCTCATGGAAACTGATGACTCTGGGAGATGGGGTGCCTATATCAACAGGTATCACGGCTTCAGTTCCAAAAGAGAGGTTGAATGGTGATTCACCAGTCGTCGTGCGAGGAGTGGTGCGGTAAGCCCACAGAACATGGTAGAGCTCATCTGCCCATCGGCCAGCCTTTTCATCCAGCCTTTTCTTTATCCCTTGAAGCAAGATCCTATTGGTTACTTCTGTTTGCCCATTGGTCTGGGGGTGAGCAACCGAAGTGAATCTCTGTTCAATCTTTAGGTCAGAGCAGAACTTCCGAAAGTTCCGGCAGTCGAACTGTTTGCCGTTATCTGTGATTAAGGCACGGGGAATCCCAAATCTGCAGACCACTGCCTTCCAGAAGAAATTCTGTATATTCTGCTCAGTGATCTGGGCTAGAGGTTCTGCCTCCACCCACTTGGTGAAGTAGTCGATTGCCACTACTACGAATATGCGCTTTCCGGAAGCCGGTGGAAAAGGACCAAGAATGTCCATCCCCCATACTGCAAAAGGGAGTGGACTGATAATTGGGGCCATCGCCACAGCAGGCTGGTGGATGGTGGGGGAGAATTTCTGGCACCTCTCGCACTTTTTAACCAAATTCAGCGCGTCTTGTCGTATGGTGGGCCAATACAATCCTCTGAGGAGTACCTTGATCGCCAGGGCTTTGCCCCCCAGATGTTCTCCGCAGATTCCTTCATGAGTCTCTTGCAATGCGTACGCGGCGTTACTTGGTCCCAGACACTTCAGGTACGGGAGAGTGTAGGACCTTTTATACAAAATGTCACCGCTGAGGGAGAATCGGGCGGCTCTCTGTATCACCTTACGGGCTTCCTTCTTATCTTCGGGAAGTTTCGCGTCCCGTAAGTAATGAATGATCTCATCCATCCAGCACGGCTCGTTCTCCACCTGCATTATATCTGCGGCTTCCCTTTCGATGCTAGATCTTTGTAGAAATTCCATACGTATGCTTCCAAGAGTGGTGTATCCAGAAGCAGCCAGCTTCGACAGTACATCTGCTTTGGCATTTTCTGTCCGCGGTATTCTGATGACCTCGAAACTGGCAAACCGGCTGGAGAGTTGATGAACCTTAGCAAGATACTTAACCATACGCTCATCTCGGGCTTCGTAGACCCCTTGGATCTGATTTGCTACCAGCTGTGAGTCGCAGTATGCTTTTAATTTCCGGGCGCCGGTCTGAATTGCTAGGTTCATTCCGGCAAGGAGGGCTTCATATTCTGCCTCATTGTTGGACGCACGGAATCCGAATCTCAGAGCATAATCCGCAGTGAACTCCTCAGGCCCAGTGAGGATGAGGCCTGCTCCACAGCCGTTTTTATTTGAAGAACCGTCGACATATACTTCCCAAGTTGGTGTGCTGGTCATGGAGTCCTGCTCTGCCAGGGGTTGCAAGATTTCTGTCTGAGTTTCTGCTATGCATTCGTCAGGAACCGCTTTCTCTGCAACTGGGAGTTGTACCGTTTCAGGGTCGGCGACTTGCTGGGGGATGGTGCACTCCGCTACGAAATCTGCCAGTACTTGGGCCTTGATGGCTGGCCTTGGAGCGTACTGGATGTCGAACTCGCTCAGCTCTACGGCCCATTTCACAAGTCGTCCGGAGATATCTGGTCGATGGAGTACTTGCCGGAGCGGCTGGTCAGTCAAGACCTTTACAGTATGAGCTTGAAAGTACGGTCTTAATTTTCTTGCAGCCATTACCAGCGCGTAAGCCAATTTCTCGACCCGCTGGTACCTTGTTTCTGCGTCGTGAAGAACCTTGCTGACATAATAGATTGGTTTTTGCTGGCGGTGCTCCTCGCGGACGAGGACAGCTGCCAGTGCCGTGGAGCTAACGGAGAGATATAGAAATAATTCCTCACCTGGCTCCGGCTTTGTTAATAATGGCGGGGAGGACAGATACCTTTTCAGCTCGTCGAAGGCAATCTGGCATTCTTCCGTCCAGGGCGCAGTTTTGAGGCCCTTAACCGCACTGAAAAAAGGCAGGCATCTCTCCGCCGATTTGGAGATGAAGCGACCCAGCGCCGCTATCATTCCCGTGAGCCGCTGAACTTCTCTGATGGTTCTTGGGGCGGTAAGCTCTACCACAGCTCTGATCTTCTCGGGATTTGCTTCTATCCCTCGCTGACTCACCATGAATCCCAAGAACTTCCCCGAACTGACACCAAAGGTGCACTTGGTGGGGTTGAGTTTCATGTTGTGCTTCTTGAGGACCTGAAATGTTTCTCTGAGATCAGACACGTGGTCCTGTGCGCTTCGACTTTTGACCAGCATATCATCCACATACACTTCCATATTTCGGCCGATCTGGTTCTGAAAAAGTCTGTTCACCAGCCTTTGATAAGTAGCTCCGGCGTTTTTGAGGCCGAAGGGCATGACTCGGTAGCAATAAGTCCCTTGATCTGTGACGAATGAGGTCTTTGGTATATCCGATTCGTACATCCTGATCTGGTTATATCCGGAGAAGGCGTCCATGAAGCTCAACAGTTCATGACCCGCTGTGGCGTCGATGAGCTGATCGATCTTCGGGAGCGGGTAACTGTCCTTGGGACAAGCCTTATTCAGATCAGTAAAATCGACGCAGGTTCTCCACTTTCCATTAGTCTTCTTGACTAGGACTACATTTGCTAGCCAGTCCGGATATCGAATCTCGCGAATGAAGTCAGCCTTCAGAAGCCTCTCCACTTCTTCTTTTATTGCCTGTCGCCTTTCAAAAGCAAAGTGTCTCCTTTTCTGTTTCACCGGTCTGCAGGTTGAATCGACACCAAGCCTATGAGTGCTGATCTCTGGATCGATGCCGGGCATATCGGCAGGAACCCATCCAAAGACATCTGCATTGCCCTGGAGAAACTCGGTGAGTTGATGTTGAATGCTACTACTAAGGGAGGAACCGATCAGAGCGACTTTCTCACCGTCCTCCGGGCACAGTGGGATGGAGAGTAGGTCCTTAGCGGGTTGAGTACCCCTGAGTTCGTCCCTTACATCAAGCAGTTCGATTGGCAGTGATTCCACTGCGTTTTTACCTTTCAGTGCCATTGCATAGC
This sequence comes from Tasmannia lanceolata, assembly GCF_043159265.1. Taxonomy (NCBI): domain Eukaryota; kingdom Viridiplantae; phylum Streptophyta; class Magnoliopsida; order Canellales; family Winteraceae; genus Tasmannia; species Tasmannia lanceolata. The sequence continues at coordinate 5,897,376 of NW_027518701.1, read as the reverse complement.
ACTCCCTTGATTGAGGCTGATCTCCGCGAACTTCCCCCACACCATTAGGGGTTATGAATTTCATTTTTTGGTGGTAGGCTGAGGCGACTGCTCGGATCAGATTCTGGCCAGGCCGTCCCAAGATAGCATTATAGACCGAGGTGGCCTTCACTACCAGGAAGTTAACCATGGCGAATGCTTGACGAGGTGGGTCTCCGACAAGAACGGGGAGCTCAATCTGCCCCACTACTTTCACGACCTCTCCAGAGAAGCCGAACAAATCTGAGTTCGCCGGCCTTAGACGGTCGTCGCCTATCATCATTTTCTCGAAGGCATGGTAGTATAGAATATCCGCTGAGCTCCCGTTGTCCACAAGAATTTTCTTTACCTCCCAGTTGGCAACGAGCATGGTTAACACCAATGCATCGTCGTGGGGCAAAATAAGGCTGTCCAGATCTGCGTCTGAGAAGGAGATCTCATTCTCCGTTCTTGACTTTTTGCTGGTTGTGTGAACGGCGTTAACTTGCCGTGCATATGCTTTTCGAGCAGCAGAGGAGGTGCCCCCGGCGGCTGGTCCGCCCATGATTGTATTGATAACCCCCCTTGGTTGAGATCGGGGTGCCTCAGGCTGCGCGTCGGTGACCTGAGAAGTCTTATCCTGAGGAGGGGGCTGCGGTGATCTTCGAGGGCTACGGCCCTGGGGACTCTTTCCTTTGCGCCCTTGGGTGCGGCCGTCATTCTGGATGTATTTTTTCAAATAACCCCGGCTGATCAGCTGCTCAATTTCTCCCTTGAGCTGCCAGCAATCCTCTGTGTCATGGCCGTGGTCCTTGTGGAACCGACAGTACTTTGAAGGATCTCTTCTGTTTCCTTTGGAGATCATTCTGGGCGGCCACTTCACAAACTCCTCCTCACTGATCGCTGCCAGTATGTGCTTTCTAGAGCTATTGAGAGGTGTGAAGTTCTCTTCTCTTCTCTGAGGGGGTGGAGACTTCTCTTTCCTGGGAGGTTTATCCTCCCTACGCTGTTTAGGCAGATTCTTCTCTTCAGAGGTTATCCTCCGGTTTGAATTAAGAGCTGCCAGTGTTTCTTCCACTGTTATGTACTCTTCTGCCCCGGCCATGAGATCCGCCAGTGAGTGCGGATTTTGCCGAGCCACCGCTCGACGGAAATCATCAGATCTTGCACCGGTGAGGAGTGCGTTCATAGCCGCTGAGGGATCTAAATTGGGCACCTGTAGTGCCTCCCTGTTGAAGCGGCGGACGAACACCTTCAGGGGCTCATTGTCTTCCTGTCGCAAGGCCATCAGGGAGGCTGTTGTTTTCTTTGGCCTGCGGCTGCTCATGAAGTGGCGGACGAGGTCCTCTCCAAAATCGTCGAAATTGTTGATGGAGTTTGGTTTGATCCTGGAGTACCAGTCTCTTGCCGCGCCAGTGAGCGTCGTTGGGAAGGCTCTGCAGATGAAGCCGTCGGAGGCGCCGTGGAGGAGCATCATTGTTCTAAATGTTTCCAGATGATCCACGGGATCGGTAGTGCCGTCGTACTGAGGGACGGCAGGCATCTTAAATCCTCTGGGTGCTGGAGCACTCAGGACATCCTTAGTGAATGGCGTTCTGCTTGAGAACGCTCTAGAGGCGGGCCGGCTCTGATCCTTCGCCAATTCCTCTATCCGGTGGTTCATCTCCTCCATTCTCTGTAGCAGCGGATCCGTTCTGCGGTCTGGGGACCTGATTCTTCCCACAAATGGGCTTGCCGCAGAACCGGACTGACTTTCCGGACTCCTACGACGAGGTCGAGATTTTGCCGGTGGCAAACGATCTTCGTGAGGCCGGCGCCTCTGCGTGGAGCGAGACCGCGATCTTTCGCGGTGATGAGGTTCTGTCTGGGCGTGCCTCACTATGGGGCGATAAACTTGTCTAGCGGAGTGATGAGTTCTGCCCTCCCCGTGACGTGATGACTCTCCCCTGTGGACTCCTTGGGCAGATCGCGGGGCCTCTGGAAGAGGTGGAGGGGGTGCTTGAAGTAGTTGTTGGTACTGACCAACAAGGGCCGTCATCTGCTGGAAGAGGGCTTGGACTTGCTCCGAGGTGGGCACGGGATTGTGATGCTCCGAGCGAGAAAGGCTTTGGTCGGCAGAAGCTGCCACTACCATCGAGGCGATTCGACCACTCCGGGTCCTGCGAGGTAGCGCGGCTTGGTCGTTCTGCGCAGAAGCTAATCGCGCACTCTTGCGCCCTGCCATTTTGTAAGTGAGATGTAAGAACAGCTTTTAGTTCTTGGTCCCACGGATGGCGCCAATCTGTTAGACCAAAACTCGGTAACAGGTACAGCAGTGGCGTAAGAGCTGAGAGCGAGCGACGAGGGAGGTTGAGTATGAGTCCTGCGGTGAGTGCTTAGTCCTGCACAAGGCAAGCGAGGTCAGAAGACCAGACCGGGTTTTACTCCGGACAGGCCCTTCGACACTCAAGTCAGTATGAGCAGGAGTGAAGGGGAGATGTCTTAAGAGTTTAGGGAGAGAAGGGATTTTCGCATTACCTATCAGTCTGAGCTTTAGTCCCCTATTTATAGGGAAAATCTGTTGAGGTGTCCTGGACAGGTGTCCAGGACAGGTGGCGGCCTGTGAGAGGCTGGATCTCACCTACTCTGAACAGGTGGCAGCCTGTGAGAGGCTGAGTCTCACCTACTATGGGACAGGTGGCAGCCTGTGAGAGGCTGGGTCTCACCTACTTTGGGACAGGTGGCAGCCTGTGAGAGGCTGGATCTCACCTACTCTGAACAGGTGGCAGCCTGTGAGAGGCTGAGTCTCACCTACTCTGGGACAGGTGGCAGCCTGTGAGAGGCTGAGTCTCACCTACTCTGGGACAGGTGGCAGCCTGTGAGAGGCTGGTGTTTTCACACCCCATCAAGACCTATAGTTTTGGTGGACGGAACACATCTACGAGGGAAATATCTAGGAATCTTATTGATTGCAATCGATGTCGATGGTAACAACGGTTTATATCCATTAGCATTTGGGGTGGTGGAGACGGAGAATGAAGATAGTTGGGAGTGGTTTCTGAAGTTGTTGAAGAGGCACATATTTTCATAGCAGATGAATGTATTCACTATATGCTCTGATCGGCAGAAGGGGTTGTTGTAGGCAATACCTACAGTATTTCCCAATTGTTATCATTGTTATTGCATGAGTCACCTCGCTGCCATCTTCCGGTCTGACTTCAAAGATCTTCTACTTGAGAGATTGTTCTGGAGAGCTCCAAGGACATTGAGGGAGAGTGTTTTCAAAGAAACAATAGAGAAGATTAAGGCAAAGAATGAACGCGCACATAAATGGATAAGTAACATTTCGAAGGAAAACTGGGCTAGTTTTTATTTCAAGGGGGATAGGTATGATGTATTGACTACGAATAGACCAGAGTGTTTCAATGTTGTCTTGAAGGATGCCAGAAAATTGCCGATTGCATCATTGGTAGAGCACACTCGACGTCAGACTACCCAGTTCATTCAGAAGCGTCAGAAATTACACTACAAGAAAAGATAGTATTAGCGACCGTTCTTTAGCGACCCGATTAAAAAGTGGTCTCTAATAGTACTAATTGCGACCCATTTTCTAAAGTCGTCTCCACAAATTAGAAAGATACTTTCTTGTTTGCGACGACTCCAAAATGGGTCGCTAATAGTTGTATTAGCGACGATTTTTTTTGTAGTAGCTAATACTTGGTCGCAACAAGTGATTTTTTTTTTTGCGCCAAAAATTGTGGTTTTGTGGCGCAAGAACATTAGCAACCAATTAAGAATTAGGGTCGCAAATAACACTTATAGCGACAACCAGTGGTTGGGTTGCTATAGTTGTATAACCGACAGTTTTTTATGGGATAGTTAATAAGTGGATGCAGAAAGTGAATATTTTGGTGCCAAAAATTGGTGCCTTGTGGCGCAAGAGTAATAGCAACGAATTTAAAATTAGGGTCGCTAATAATACTTTTAGTGACAGCCTATGTTAGGGTTGCTAAAAAGGCTTATATTAAAAATAAGGCAATGATACCCCCACCCCCAAATCTAGGATAAAATCCTCCCTTCCGGTCCACACCCGGTACAACTCTCTCTCTCTCTCTCTATCTCTCTCTCTCTCTCTCTCTCTCTCTCTCTCTCTCTCTCCAATATGAATGGTTGGTGGGCACAACAATTAATTTGTTTAAATCTTTGAGCAAGGCAGGCCCCACCCATGTTTTCAAAATGAGTCGTATGGCCCACACCATAGGATGATCCAAACTATTCATTTGATGGGCCACGTCGTAAATAGGTTGTGTCCCAAAAAATCATTTCCACTGGATGATCCTAGCCCTCCAATCTAGGAGAAACTGCGTATTATGGAACCTCTATAGGTCAGAAGGTTGAGATCATCCTATAGAAATAATTTTGGGAACACAACCTTGTTGTTGTTGTAGTAACTAAGATTCATTGTGACTTCTTTCCCAAGAACAACCTTTTCTTTTCTTTTTTCTTGTTTTTTATGAACCCGTGACCTAATTTTTAGAGCGAAAAGATGTATTCCTCTACAATTGCATCTTTGACATATTAATAGGGGTGCAACTCAGGTTGGGTTCAACCCAAAAAAAGGTCAGGTCTGGTCGGTTGAGTTCGGGTCAGGTTCGAGTTGAGGGTTTGTCAACCCGACCTGAAACCCAACATTTTTATAATTTTTAAGTTTAAAAACTCATGTCGGGTTCGGATTGGACAAATGGGTTCCTTGGGTCGGGTCGGGTCGAGCCTCGTCGGGTTAGAAATCGGGTCAGGTCGGTTTCGGGTTGGAAAAATGGCTTCCTGGACCCAACCCGACCTGACCAGAGTTGCACCCCTACATATTAAAGCTTGATAAATATCACTACACGAAAAGTTACATTTAGCCTCCTTCAGGAAAACCGGTACTACATATGGATAATTAGAAGCGGTCCATTATAGGAGAAAATATATGGTGTAAGCTCTTATAGTCCCGTATTTTTCAAAAAGTACACTACAGACCACACTATAGGATGATCCAAACCGTCCATGTGATGGGCCATAACATAAATAGGGTTTGCTCAAAAAAATATTTCTATAGGATGATCCCAACCCTCCGATCTGTAGAGGGCTGCATACTGTGGAAACCTCTAAAGATTGGAGGGCTAGGATCATCATATGGAAATGATTTTTGGGGCACAACCTATTTACTTTGTGTTCCATCAAATGGACGGTTTGGATGATTTGGTTCGTACAATACTTTTTGAAAAAGAAGCGACTATAAAAGGCTTACACTGTATAAAATCTCCCAATATAGTCATAGACTTATAGACAGCTTCTATAGTGGCTACAATTAGATGCCCTAATTGACCCTTCCATGCAAAACATTTTTTGGTCCCGGGCTCTTTACTTTTCCTGTCCCGCATATTGTTTCTACCTTTTATTAACTCCCGCTCTGTTTGGTTGGCTATTTTTAAGGAGATTAAGGTCTTTGACCACTGGCACTGTCGGGCGACGGTCGAGTGATGTGGCGTGCTCGAGATCTTCTCTCCAAATTTCCCCGCTGACTAATCTGCTTTAGATCTCCCCTTTAATCTCCCCTTTGACCGCTGGGATATAGATCTCCCAACGAATTAATGGCATCCAAACAGAGCAAAAGTTTCTACTTTTCCTGTCCCCAGGTCTCGTTTCCTTTAACCCAACAACTAAAACTCCTCCACCATCGTTGTTGTCTCTCTCTCTCTGCAACTACTCACTTTGACACCATTACTGCTACATAGAAGTTAATCGCCTTCGAATTTCTTGGTTTTTTTCATGTTTCTTCAAGGGAACTCTAGTTATTTCTCGATTCCTTGGTTCCTTGAAGCTCGATTGTTGAATTCTTGGTCGACTTTTCATGATCGAAAGATCTAGGGTTTTTTCTCCTCTGAATACTCGACCGATCTAGGGTTTCTTCTTCTTCGATTGGAAATAAGATCCCTATCAGGTAGTTCTAGTGAAAAACTTAATCTCAATCACTCACCGACCCACCAAATCACGAAATCCCCAAATCTCTTGAAGTTTTTAGGTCTATTTGTCTCAGTTTCTATTTCTTTCAAAGTTAGGGTTTCGTTCCCTCTTCTCTCCGGTGTAGCACCGTCAGGTACATGTCAAGGGAGTGATTTTCTCTGCGACGGTGAGATTTGCAGCAGTGGTTTATGAGATTTGGTAGGTTTTCTCTTCCATCTTGATATAAGTTTGTGTTGAATGGAATTATGGGTATGAGCTTCTTTATCCTGATTTTTCCGTTAACGTTGATGACATTTTTAAGCAAAGAATAAGTAGCCATTTTTCGATCTTAAAAACTCTAGTTATGTTACTTTCTCTCTCTCTCTTATCAATTTGTTCTCCAGCTTTATTTTTTCCCTGATTTTTTTATAGAATGTGATGGTTTTTTTCTCGAAGAATAAATTCAAATTATACAACCTTAGAAATTAGAACCCACACTTTTTATTGCTAGGTTTTCTAATTTGTGTCTTTTCTATCTTGCGGACAAAGATTGGGATTTCTCATCCATTGGATTTCCTTTGAAGAAAGAGGTATTTTGTTGGGTTTGACTTCGGTCAAATGAATTCTCTTAATATGTTTTTTGTATGGCTTTTATTGTGTCAGTTCATCAGTTTCAACTAGTGTTTCTCTGGGGCTTTGGGTCATGCAACTTTGATAAATTCCAAATGGGCCTTCTGTGACGAAATGACTACCACAACTCCAACTGAAAGAATCGAGGGAAAGCTGATCCCCCCATGTACACTATCAAGATATGTGTTCCTAGGCTGTGACGGAGAGTATTGTTTCAGTACATTTATATTTGTTTGTTTTAGGGCTGTTATTTTTACTGCCCAAGTATTAGTTCCTTCTCTTTGTTGGGACTGTTAGTTTCTACTTGTATCTTTGCTTTGGATTTTGTTCAAGACTCACATTGTTTGTAAGTAGTTTAACTTTTCATTTATGTTTGGTTATTCTTTAATGGACCGCTAATTGATGGAACGGTTCCCTCGTGAGGCTATTAATTTGCTTATTCTCTGTATGTGCATTGTAATATGGAAAAATTGTTAGAAAAATGCAAAGTTTTGGTTGAATTGTGAAGTAAGGGTAGAGTTGGAGAAATTGTAAAAGAGGGGTTGTCAGGTACGGTCAGACAGTGAATTTGACAAAAATACCCCTCTTTAGTTTTTACTTTTACTTTTACTTTTAACCCATTATTTTTCACCGTTTCTCACTTCTACCATTCTCTGTTCCCAAACGAGGGTTTCATCTCGCCGGAGAAATGAAGTTTCTCGCCGTCGACCTCTTACGTCGCTCCCGAAGCACGTTCTACTCGCCAGAAGCACGACCTACTCGGCAGAAACCATTCCCTCTCCCCGGAAATCAGTTTCCTCCCCTATACGAAGGTAATTTTGAAACATTTCATCTAGGGTTTTGTTTATTTTGGGTTTTTTTCTTGAGGGGTTGGATCTCACACACTTCCAACAATGTCTGTTGCTCTCTGAACCTCTTTTAAGTGCCTCTTTACTAGTGTGTGAAACGGATTTGCATTAGTATGTATTTTTTAAGGCTTTGAAATGCTTTGGAAGGGGTTTCATTTGGATGGTTTTCGAATTTTTAGGGTTTCAATGGGCTGGAACCATTAATTGTTAGAAACAAAATATTTTGACATAGGGTTTCTAGGTTTTCATTGGTTGGGCTTTGATTTTTGGTTTGAAAGGGTTTCATTTATGGCTTTAAATGGTTTCAATGATCTCATTTAGGGTTTCAATGGGTTTGAATGGTTTAGGGTTTCATGTAGGGTTTTTCAATGCTTTAATTTAGGGTTTCAATGGTTTCAGTGGTTTGAATGGGTTAATTTAGGGTTTGGTTTTCAATGGTTTCAATGGTTTCAAAGGGTTTCATTTAGGGTTTCAATAGTTTTATTTAGGATTTGAAACAACATTTTGGGATTGAAAGGGTTTCATGTAGGGTTTCATTATTTTCATTTAGGGTTTCAAAGTATTTCAATGGTTTAGAGTTTAATTTAGGGTTTATTTAGGATTTCAATAGTTATCAATGGTTTCAGTTAGGGTTTCAATTCTTTCATTTAGGCTTTTAATGGTTGCAATGGTTGCAATGGTTTAAGGGGTTTCAGTTAGGATTTCAATGGGTTTCAATGGTTTCAAAAGGTTTCATTTAGGTTTTCAATGGTTTCGGCATATTTCATGTTCGATTTCACTCTAGTTCATAGGGTTTCATTTAAGGTTTGAAAAGGTTTCAATGGTTTATGGTTGCATTTATGGTTTTATTTAGTGTTTCATATAGGGTTTTAATGGATTTAATGGTTTGAAGGATTCATTTAGGGTTTCATTGGTTGCATTGGTTTGTTAGGGTTTGAAAGGGTTTCATTTAGGGCTTAGAAAATTGGAACCAGTATTCTATGGAAGTTGGATCCATGGAACCACATATTAGAAAGTTGGAAGCAATATTCGATGGATCCTCTATCTAGTAATATTGGTTCCAACTGTCTAATTTAAGGTTCCTTGGATCCTGTAATCAGTAATCTGTTCCAACAGTCTAATATGTGGTTCCGACTGTCGAAATTGTTGTTCCAAAGGGTTTCATTTTACTTGGTATTTCAGCATTTTTCATTTTCGGTGTGAAAGGGTTTAATTCAATGCTTTGAAGGCTTTCACTTGGGGTTTCAATGGTTTTGAGTGGTTTCAATGGTATGAATGGATCATCTCTGCAGTAAATACTAATTCCAATTTCGTAATATGTGATTCCAAATGTTGTTTTAGTGGTTCCGAGGATCCTGTGACAGTGGTTTGAAGTGGTTCGGAGTCTGTAAAGAGTGGTTTTGTTTGAAGTCTGTAAATATTTTTAAATTCAAGTATCTATATAGTGTTCCATGTGTCTAATAGTAATTAAATGTGGTTTGAAGTGTGTTATACTGCATCGTAGTTTTGTGAATGGAATAATAGTGTGTTTGAAGTTTCTTTTCGTTCAAGTATCTTATCCTGGTTTCTGCAGATAAGAAGTGGAAGTGGTTCCCTTTTTCGTATTTGCAGCCCCCTAAAAACCTAAGCCAAAACCTCATATAGAGATCATGCCGCGCACGAAGAACGCGAAGAAGACTGCCACTGTGCCCGAAGGCTCTTCTAGCCGCAAACGGAATGGGAAGGCTGTCCGTGTGCCCTCCCCTCCCACACCTCCCTCCGAGGAAGTCGAATATATGGGCGAAGGAGAGGAGGATGTCGAGGTCGGCTCAGTAAAGACGGCATCCTCCGTCCGTCGTACAGAAAGGAAGGGCATATTGTGAGGTAGGAAAATCGTCTTTGAAGATCTTGCCGCATATGATGTTTGATCCCTTTTTGTGGCCTTCGGATAGGTCAATTTTCTCGGAGTACACTACGATTCATACCCGACTCTTGTCAAACAATTCTATGCTAATTATAGAGTCGACGAAGATTATAAGTTCTTCCACTCCACAGTCAATAATAAAACCTTTCGCATGACCATGAAGAAGTTTTGTGAAGTCGCCTCTCTTCCCACCACAGGCGACGAGATTTTCTTCTGGCCTAGTACCATAGATGACTTTGATCGTTATATGGTTGATCCTGTCACCGCTTATGGGGACCTTGGTTGCAGACCCCCACCTAATGACGGTTCAACCAACGTGTCCTACAATTCCCTTAGCCGTAGGTGCAAAGTCCTACACAAGATTCTGACCAGCAATATCACGCCTCGCGGAGGCAATAGTGACATGGTCCGGCCTTTTGAGGCGTTTATTATGTATCGACTTCTAAAGGGCCAGCCCCTTCACCTTGGCTATATCATACTTAGCTTCATGGAGGACACGAGGACAAAGGCCTTGGCTAGTCTACCATTTGGGATGCTTTTAACACGTATCTTCCAACATGAGAAGCTGATCAAAGGTAGCGAAGAACGTGTTCGTCCTTCTAATCTAATGAATCGTACAACTATAAAGGCAATGCAACTTGATGAGCAGAGGCCCGCTCCACCACCTCGTCCGCAGGCTCAGCGTGTCTCGGCAGAAGAGCTCGTTGCACATCGTCAGTACTTTGACGAGAAGTTTACTGCGCTTTCTCAGCTCCTTGCATCTCATCATGAGGACCATGTCGCGACACAGCAGGCTGTGAGCGCCCTACGCACCGAGGTCTCCACCCTCCGGCAGGAGTATGGGATGTCATTCACCTCCCTCACTGAGCAGGTTTCTTCACTCAGCGAGTTGGTCCGTCGTCTGCTGCCCCCAGATCATTAGATTGTTGCTGCCGATGAGAGCTGTACATGATCCCTATGCAGTTATTTACTTTTTGGTTTAGTGTTTCTGGCATGTGTATGGATGGTATGTTATTATGGTTGTTATGAAGTGATATGTTATTATGGTTGATATTATGGATGGATGGATGGTATGTTATATTTGGGTTTGATATGTTATTATGGATGGATGGATGGATGATATGTTATTATGGTTGTTCTATTTCTCTGTCTTGGATGGATGGTATGTTTTCATGGTTGTTATGAATAGCAATGGTCCTACTAATCCAATGAATGGTACAACTCTAAAGTGAGTTAGGGATATTTGTCAGGCCTTTATGGATAATTTTGATTCTCTTTACCTGTGCATGGGACTAACACTGTGTTTCAAGTGGTTGTTGTTGCTTTCTACAGATTGTGTTTAAGTTAAGGATAGAAAGGTTCACATTTCCTTCGTTGCGGCTTCGTCATGGTGATTAACGTCTTCATTTCCATTTGCATCTCCTTAAGTTTCTACCTCAACTGTTTCCTACTAGCTTTTTTTGCAGGCCAAATATGTCTTATCTAGATGCTGTCCTTCCCGCTTCCAGGAGTCCTTAAAAAATTTTCGGTTACATGATGTGCATAAGAATTTGATAAATGAGACCCCATTCAGAGATTTGCTACTACACAAGAACCTCGAGGATGTCGAGTTGCGCAAGAGGATTTTGACGACATTGGTGAGAAAGTGGGATCCGAAGCGGAAAGCATTTAGATTGGGGAGCATTGTAGTTCATTTTCTAGTTAGTGATGTAGCCAAAATATTAGGCTTAACTATGAGAGGGGAGAGGCTGCAACTAGATTGGGATAGCATGACAAGGGTGGATGGTTGGAGGTTTGGGCTTCCAACAGCCACCTTCGAAGAGGTCGTAAATGTTATTCATGCGGAAATGGATTCAAATGATGAAGAGTCGATAAAGTCGATAGTGAAACATGTGATCTTCTTATTCTGCAGTACTGTCTTGTTCGCACAGAAGGATCACAAGGCATGTTCTTGCCTGTTCCCTTATATTGATTTGGAGACTATAGGAGATGTTGTGTGGGCTTATCTCGTTCATTAATTCTTGGTCAGGTCCTTAAATTCACATGATGCACTTGGTGGGAAGGGGCATATATTGGGTTGCTCTATCATTTTACAGGTAATTTTCCATTCATGCCTTATAGTTACTTGTTTCTAAATTATAGGAGTGCATAAATAATGTAGCGTGATTTCAGGTATGGCTATTTGAGCATACCATGTTCTGGGTACCTGATTACCCTGATGCTTATGCACGTTTATTTAAGTGGATCGATGAGGATACCAAGAAGACGGAGCATAGAAAGTTGATTGACCGTGTTGGTGATGGGATGGTGAAAGCAACAGAGGTGAGAGATTAATGTTAATTGGTCGTTGTATGTATGTCTTGCGTGTTGTTTTCTTACATTCGTATTTGTAATAAAAAAATATGACATTTATTTCAGGTGGTTCTGATGGTTGAAGCTATGGCGAGGGAGGAAGCCTTACTGCTCGCCCAGGTACAGGACGACATTGTTGGTGTTGTAGAGGATTCAGTGGGGGATTCGATGGGGGCAATTGTGCCTACAGTGGGAGATGCGATCGGGCCAATTGTGGCATGTAAGTGGAGAGAACGAAGGAGAGGGATGAAAGTAAGAGAGGGACTTCTGAAAGAAGTAGAGGAATCTGCATCTCATAGTTCTTTGTTGGAGAGGATAGTGAAACTTGAACGTGAAGAGAGGGAGCTAAAAAGTCAGTTGAAAGGGACAGATTTATTGAAGAAGAAAGGTGTACAGTTATCGGGTGAGGAGGAGAAGGTAGTGAAGGATAAAAAGAAAGATGCTCGAACAAAGAAGAAGCAAACAAATGAAGATGAACAAGTGGATAAAACAGGACATATTGAAAAGAAAGATGGGGACGTTGGGATAGGGAGTGATAAGGGATGTTGGGAGGGTGGATTAGTAGAAGATCCGAAGACGATGGATATTGTAGAGTTTGGGTATGATGTTAGGAAAGATGTGGTTGTTGATCCAATAGACCAGATCTATATTAATAGTCAAATTACAGAGGATGACCGGGAGGCTGCAGCTAATATAGTTGTTATCTTGCTTGACACTCTCGAAATGAAGAGTAAACAATGGAGCATTGAAAACAATGTAAAGCAACGTCGAAGGCGAACAAGACCTAGTAGAGCAATGAGATCACCATATTACATAGGCCAGCGGAAATTCAAGGATGCTCTTGGCAAAGTCACCGGGCCTGCAGCGAGCAAGGTGGATGCATTGGCAGCGCTACAACCTTGGTAAATTCCTTATAACTTAGATTGTGTTGGAAAGCCCGTTTCATTTTTTGGAACTCTATCTTGTCCGATTAAATTCATAGATAGGTTGTTTCTGTAGAATGATCTGAGCTAAGGTCCATAGAGGGAGATGACTTTTTACTGGATTTGCAGTGACAAAGTCATTGAAAGTGATGGTTACTACATGTGTAAAGAAGACTTGCTTCTACTAAGCGATCGTAGAGGGGGTTATCATCTCCGGTAAGATTTTATGTTATTTGTTAGATATGATTCATTGAGTAACGTAAAGAGTGAGCGCACATTTCTTATTAAGTTCCTTCTCGTTGACTAATGGTCTGTTCTGTAGATCGTTAATGTATATACCGACTACTTGAACTTGCGGGACGAATGTTTGCGAAAAGAACAAAAGGGAGCATGCATTTGCCTTACTACCCATCTAGCTGTGAGATTAAAGTGACTTACAAGTAATGATTTTTGTATTTGAAGCTGCCGGCAATTCTAACATTTGTTTTCGTGGTTGCAGCAACTTATAATATGTGATAGATCTGAAAATCCCGAAGCATGTTCCTGATTCGTAAAGCGTCTAGAGAATATCCCACTTAAAGAGCTAAGAAAAGTACTCATTCCAATCAACATAGATTTGGTTCATTGGGTTCTTCTACTCTTGGATATGGGTCAATGTACTTTTGCTCTTTACGACTCTCTAGTCGCTCGCACGGATCCTAGAAGGGTGCAACCCCTTGTGAGTACTACCCTAAACTTGTTTCGTAGGCCAAATATTAATTGATGCTGACTACTGGCATAACGTACTTAATTATTGATTTGTAGGTTGATTACCTTGTTCAATGGTTCAAAAGGGTGAAAGACATTGATATAAGTGCATTCCCCATTGATGAAGTGATTGTTCGGCCCATACAAAATAACGGGTGATGTAACTTCCAATTACTTGAGTTAAGGAAACCTACGTAAATGATTAATTCTTATTGTTGCATATTCTTCATGTTTTGCAGCCACGATTGTGGGCTGTTCATTTTGAAAGAGATGGAATACCTCAGTCGTGACGCTAGTTTGGATTTCACCCAGAAAGATATTACGGCTATGCGAACTTCTCTATTTTCTGAAATGTTAAATGGGGTGTATGGGAAAGTATCTATTTAACTTTTAGGAGGAAGTGATGTTGTAACTTTGTAATGTAATTGTTGTTTTGTTTCGTGAGCATGATTTGTAATAGTGTCTTGTTTCGTGGGCATGATTTGTAATGTAATTGTTGTTTTAGTTATTTTGTGCTTGATACATAGCGATGCATATCGATGTCTGCAGGTTTAATTTGTGAGTTCTGTAATGGAAATGGCTGCAAAAATTATATATAACCAATAGTATATAACACATTTTACACAGTATTAACAAGAAGACATTTTGTGGGGAAACAAATGAATTGTTTACCAGGACTTGGTAATTGAGAAACACCCAAATAGCCTCCTCATTCTCACCATTTATGCATCAGGCTTAAAATCACAGTCGAATAATATGGTGTACCCCCGAGCCGTCAATTGAATCTTCCGAGTTCCAAAACGGATTTCTGAACGTTTCATTCCGACTCCCGAATGATGCCCAGAGGGGAATCCAAAACTACTGGAACTGCATAGGGAGTCTGAATGAATATTCGGACTTCCGAAACGAAATTCCGAATGAATATTCGGACTTCCGAAACGGAATTCCGAATGTTTCATTCGGACTCCCGCATGATGCCCAGTACGAACCCAAAACTACTGGAACTGCATCGGGAGTCCGAATAATTCTTCGGACTTCCGAAATGGAATTCCGAACGTTTCATTCGGACTCCCGAATGATGCCCAGGGGGAACCCAAAACTACTGGAACTTCTTCGGGAGTCCGAATGCATATTCGGACTTCCGATTAGGAAGTCTGAAGCTTCATTCGGACTCCCGAATGTTGCCCAGTAAGAACCCAAAACCTGGAACTACATCGGGAGTCCGAATGAATCTTCAAACTTCCGAAACGGAATTCCGAACGTTTCATTCGGACTCCCGAATGATGCCCAGGGTGAACCCAAAACTACTGGTAGTCCATCGGGAGTCTGAATGAACCTTCGGAAGTCCGAAGATTCATTCGGACTCCCGACGGATGCCCAGTAGGAACCCAAAACTACTGGAAGTCCATCGGGAGTTCGGATGAAGCTTCGGAATTCCGATTCGGGAGTCTGAAGCTTCCTTCGGACTCCCGATGATGCCCAGTAGGAACCAAAAATTACTGTAAGTCCATCGGGAGTCCAAATGAACCTTACGAAGTCCGAAGCGGAAGCCTGAAGCGTCATGCGGACTCCCGACGGATGCCCAGATTGGAGGCCAATTCTACTGGGATTAATTCGGGAGTCCGAATTAATCGTCGAACTTCTGGATAAGACTTCCGAAGGTTCTTTCGGACTCCCGAATAAACCCAGATTGGAGACCAACTCTATACACAGAGAGAGAGAGAGAGGATAGAGAGATAGAGAGATAGAGAGAGTTAGAGAGAGAGAAAGCGGTCAAGATAAACATGGCAATAACGAAACAAAAGTGTTCAAACAGTTGTCCCAATATGAACAGTGTGTATCCAATAGCAATTAAAATTGTAGTTCCAAACAAAATTGTTCAACCAGTTGTTCCAAAATTGTGGTTCGAAAAAATGTACAGTTCCGGCCAACTAGTGGCTACAACAACGGTTAATTTTTACAATTTCCGTGTGAGTAAGTATCATGTGTAGTAACAAGGTTCCCAAAATCATTGCCACTTTGTACAGAAAAACCAACAACTCCGTCCCTAAGTAAAGAAAGGAGGTGCGAAGGACACTGCGGACCTACAAGAGAAAGTTGCTACAACCAATAAAATGATGGGTTTAATATGAAAATCATATCGAGTGCGTAATAATGAAACATACCAGTTCTGTGTAGGTGCGGATGGACCGATGATAGTCATATTTAACTGACGATTAACGAGGGGAGGATTTTTACACGTTCTTTTGTTATGTCCAGGTTCCCCACATGATCTGCAGTTGTGATGTTGTCCAAATTGCAGCCCTCTCTCTATTCGTACTTTTTTGGGTCATCCGGGCTGTCGTCTTACTCGCGGTGGCAATAGTACTAGTAAATCATGGGATGGCTCGGGCCATTGTGTTCGATCTAAAGTTGGATGAATCACCTCCTCATACGTACTCCGATATGTTGAAGCCAAAAACCAATCCTGGCAGTACTTATATCGGTCAAGCTTATTTAATCCCATAGCTGCTATGGCATGCCCACACGGCAATCCCATCCTTTGGAAAAGACCACACGTACATGTTTTCTTCTCTAAATCCACACTATCCGTATGAGTGGATGAGAGCACTTCATATTCATTCCAACTACACGTGCGGGGTAGAAATTTACTGCCAAACGAACATGATATGTCCAACCACTTTTCTGCTCTATGAGTTAAATGCGTTTTCCATGTACCCCAGCTTTCCTGCGAAAGTGGAAGAAGTCTTGTACTTTCCATCTAGTGTGATCGACTAGAGCAACAATCGGCAACTCCCTTGCGTCCTTCAATACGTTGTTGAAGCACTCTTCTGCATTAGTGGTGAGCACATTCCACCTGGGCCCCTTTAAAATGTACATTAGCCTAATTTTCTTTAGGAATCTCAGATATCGATTTCTCTGCTTTTTCATTCTTTGCTTTTATGAGTTCCATCACCTCCTTATGGTCACTCTCCCTTAAGGCATATGCCGCTCTCGAAAATAGTTTACAAAGTTTTTTACTCTTAAACGTCTTCAACAGATTGGCATTGAGGTGACGAATACAGTAGCTATGGTATGATCCTGGTAATGCTTCAGCAACAGCTCTAAGCAGACCCTTCATCCGATCGGAGGAAATCGTAAATTCATTATTGTTTTTGTCTACTGGCATCACCCTCTGGCGGAGTAAAAGAAGAAACCATAGCCAACTGTCAAAGTTCTCGTTCTCAACCACAGCAAAAGATAACGGAAATAATCCAACCTCACCATCTAGAGTTGTCGCAGCCAATAAGATTCCTTTATATTTCCCTCGCAAATGTGTCCCATCAATTAGTATCAGGGGTCTAACTGTTCGACTGAACGCACGGATGCTGGGGCCGAATGACCAAAATAAACGACCAAATGTGTCATCTCCACATAGCTGCCGGGTTCGGTATACACCCATCATGGTGTCAGGATTACATCTCTCCATCTCCTGCGCATATGCAGGAAGGATGCGGTAAGAAGCCTCCGCATTTCCACACATAATTTCGTGTATAATGACCTTCGCATTGAAAGCCTTCGTATAGCTTAAGGTTATACTCCACTTATCCTTGACGTATGCTCTTATCAAACTAGGTGTCACCTCTCCTGGACGGGGAAATAACCCTAGGCAGGTTTCAGCTGCCCACGATGCTGTGGCAAGGGGATGATCATTACCACTCCTCGTACTTGAGCATGTATGCTCTGGCACAAACCTGTTCACCCTAACACAATCCAGGTAATTTGTCCCACTGATTCTGAAAGGACAACTTCCATTCTTGCATCTAACAACATACTTTGTAGGTTTTGAGTCTACTGGGACGAATACAACATGCCTATCAATTGCATACTCTCTAACTTTGTTCTTAAATACTTTTAAATTCGGGAAGATTCCCCCCACCTTCAACTCCTCAAGTCCTATTCTCCCCACATTTAATTCATCCACAACCATTTCATCTACTTCCATCGGCTCCCTTGTATACGTATTACCGAATGGGTCGCCGATTATAGACACCCCCATTTTGCTAGGCTTTAAAAGCAAAAGATTCGGTAGTATCATCAATTTTTATATCCGTATTCAGCATTAGATTAGGCATCCATGCATTTTAGGGTAGATTTCATTTCATTATGAGAGTTTTGAAGTTGATTCGCAATCCTGAAGGTCTCTAGGGGGTTCCTTTGGCCTCTGAAAGATGAAAGTTCAAGTTTCCAAACAAATGAAAAAACCTGCTATTTTTAGAATTTTCAGGGTTTCCCTCATTTTTGCCTATTTTACACTGCAGGGGTATTTTGGTCATTCCCGATGTGTCTCGTTTGACCCCCGAGTTATATTTGAGAAATCTTGAGTGATTTTACAAATTTTGAAAAAGCTGCTATTTTTAGAAACTCATGGGGCTTTCACATTTTCATCATCTTATGGATATTTCAATCACTTCTCATATGTCCAAAACCATCTCGAGGGTACGGCTGATGGATTATGAGTAATTTCGTAAGTTTTGGGAAACCTGCTAAATTTAGATCTCTCAAGATTTTCTCTTAGTCTTGCACTTCGGGGGTATTTTAGACATTTCCAAACATATCATATTTGGTCCCTAAGTTGTGTCTAAGAAATCTTGAGTCCGTTCATAAATTTTCGAAAATCTGCTATTTTTAGAATTTCTCAGGGTTTTCCCTAGTCTCGCCAAATTCTAGCACATTGGGGTAATTTAGTCTTTTCCTGTGTAATTCTTTTGATCCCCGAAATATGTCTGAGAGATTATGAATGATTTCCTGAATTTTGGAAAACCTGCTAAATTTAGAATTTCTCAGGAGTTTCGCTTAATTTGGAAATTTTAAGTGTTGAGGGCATTTTGGGTATTTTCAGGGGATACCAAATGATTCTGTTTAATATTGCTCACCGAAAGGACCTGTAGACACCCCATTTTGACCGGACCCAAGTTCGCTATGCTTGGGAGAAACCCCATCCGATCATTTCCGCCATGTTTCGCATTTTTCCGTGAGAGGTTGAGAGAGATTATTCATAAGAATCCAAGCGAGGGAGAATTTGGACCCGTTTGGTGGGCCCGCATTGAACATTTGTTTAAAATTCGAATCAACCGAGGGCCCACATTGTGGGGCCCACGTTGTGGGGCCCGCGTTGTGGGGCCCGCGTTGTGGGGCCTCAGTAGGGCCTCTTGTGAGGCCTCTTATGAAGAACAATAATGATGGATTCTCCACTAAAGAAACATGATGGGCCCTCCACTAAGAACAATAATGATGGATTCTCCACTAAGAAACATGATGGGCCCTCCACTAAGAAGAATGATGATGGATTCTCCACTAAGAAACATGATGGGCCCTCCACTAAGAAGAATGATGATGGATTCTCCACTAAGAAACATGATGGGCCCTCCACTAAGAAGAATGATGATGGATTCTCCACTAAGAAACATGATGGGCCCTCCACTAAGAAGAATGATGATGGATTCTCCACTAAGAGGGACAACATGATGAGCTCTCCACCAACACATCTCTCTCTCTCTCTTTCTCTCCCTATATATATCTTCCTTCCCATCCATAAAAAAGAGGAGAAAAATGAGAGATTTATCTTCCATTATCTTTTTCTCTTCCATTATCTCTTCCAATCACTCCCTCCAATCCCTTTCCCTATATTCATCTTCCATTATCTCTCCCAATCACCTCCCAATCCTTCCCTCTAAGAGAAAGTGAAGACGGCGGAACGGATCGGCGGCAACATTTTTTTTTGGGGGTTTTCTTTGCTAATTGAAAGGGTAAGACAAAGCGTATATCCGAGGATTACTTACCCTAGAGACAAGGAGAGCTAGCAAGGTTGGTATTCCAAAACCCTCTTTCATATATCTTAAACTAGAAGCATGCTAGGATAGAATTTGTGATTTATTTTTATTTTTTCTTATTGTTATTCAAAATATGTTTTTTTTCAATCTCTGAGTGTTTTGCACATTAAGAAGTGTAGAAATCTGGAATTTCGAAGAATTTTGACTTCGTTTTGACCGTAATTTGACCTTTTGAACTTTACCCTCAAAGGGGTAAAATTCTAAAGATTGAATTTAAGAAGATGTCAACATAGATCCAAAATCAATGAAAATTTAAACATAATATAATTGTAAGATTTTGAATTAGTATGAATTTCTTTATGAATTCTTGATTTGATTTAAAGGGTTTAAAAATTCATTTAACTCTAGGGGTATTTTTGGAAAAAACTAATTTTCAAAAACTCTATAATGTTTTCAAAAGTGAAATTTGGATGAGATGCAAATTAAATCTAATCTAATCTCCCGTGAAATTTTCAAGATTTTTGGTTTCTGTTGGATATTTGTTTATGATTTTTTACGTAAAATCATGCATGCTGTATTAAATCTGATAAAAATAGTAAATTGCAATGAAAACTTCTGAAAATATTTGTTTGATAATTACTACTGGAATTACATGTTTTCATAAAGTTTAAACTGATTTGGATTTGATTTACTATGTGTTTCTTTGTTAATTCATAATCTGGATGGATATTTGTAAAATCGTAAATTAATAGTAAATCATTTTTAAAATTTATGAAACTTTTACAGTAATCCTTTCTTATTGTAATAAACATACTATAGAAATTTCATATTGTTTTGAATTGATTTGCTATACGTTACTGTGTTAATTCACAATCTGGACAGAAACTTTCAACATTGAAAAACTAATAGCAAACCACATTTAAAATCTATGAAATTTTTATTATAATCTTATATAATTAAGGAGAAGTTACTGTAAAAATTTCATCTTGTTCTGAAAAGATTTGTTATATGTTGATGTGTAAATCTACAATCTGAATTGAAACCTTTTAAAATCCTTGAGTAAATTGAATTAAAATCAAATTGTTTTAAAAATTTCCAGATCATAATATTCCATCACATATTCAATCATTAAATTATCAAAATAGAAACCTTAGGAATCACTGATTTCCTTTGTAAAATCCTGGTGCTGTGATTAGTTTGTATGCTTTATTTTCTCATCACATTTACTCAAACTTAATCTAACAAAACCTGAAGGCATCATAGATTGCGCGAACTTATTGCACACACTTACATCACTTGCATCTAAACCCCTGCATCTCACATGCACACACGTCCTATTTTAGGAACCCGGAGTGTTATCTAGCATGGTTGACTGGGATTTCATCACCTGGTGCCTCTGTGCTAGAGAAGCATTCCACCCTTAGCCTAGTACCCTTATGGTACGTAAACGGATCTCTTGTTCACGTACTGATACGCCGGACACTGGTACAGTATATCGAACATGGATTCGCGCTAAGGGAACTCTTGGCCTTACCCCTAGATTAACCCACACATGCATGTAGTATACGAACACATGTGCATCACGTGTGTGAACCTAGTTTAGGATATCCTACCCATTTGTGTCTAGATTAGGCCGTAGTCCATCTTCCAATGGCTACGATCGGTCCTAGGTACACAAACAAAGTCATGAGTCGAGATCCTTTCTCCACTCCGCTAGATTAGGGTTAGGGTTGATGCCTTCAGGTAACACTGATAAAATGTGTGAAGATTAAAAAACTTTTCCTTTGGGGTTAGGATGTAAATCCCATTCATTTCCAAAGATCTCATAGGATTAGTCATTCATGATCCATCCGTTGAAAGCAATCTTATGCTATCTCATCTCATCTTGATCACAGATTTTCAATCTTCTATTATATGATTCGATCGCGTTTCCATATCTTTTAGAGAGTCTTTTGACTCATCTGTCTTTAGCTGTTGTCAGTGGAGTCTTTGACTCGTGTTTTCTTTTCCTTTAGAGAGTCTTTGACTCATATATCCTTTAGTTGGTGTTAGTGGAGTCTTTGACTCGTGTTTTCATCTCTTTTAGAGAGTCTTTGACTCATTTATCCTTTAGTTGGTGTTAGTGGAGTCTTTGACTCATGTTTCTTTTCTTTTAGAGAGTCTTTGACTCATTTATCTTTTAGTTGGTATTGTTGGAGTCTTTGACTCGTGTTTCCATTTCTTTTCGAGAGTCTTTGACTCACTTCGTTTTCTTAGTTGGTATCATTAGAGAGTCTTTGACTCATTTGTTCTTTTGTGATATTACCAGGGAGTCTTTGACTCGTTGGTTCTTCCGTTGGTGTTATTTGGGAGTCTTTGACTCATTCCTCCTCTAAGTTGTAGTATTAGAGAGTCTCTGACTCATTTGTTCCCCTCTTTAGTGTTGTTAGTTCGGAGTTTCTCCTTTAGAGTTGTTGATTACTTCGCTTTTGATTAGAGGCTAACTCAGTCTTATTAGAGCTTTGCTTGCTTGGGATCCTGGATCGTTTTCTCTCTTCTTGGGACGCTATCTTTCTTGTTGTGGTTTGTCTCTTTGAGACGCTAATTGCTTATTCGGGGTTTCCCCTTTTGCTTTAGGGCTTTGCCCTAGTTTGTGGTATTACTAGCGTGTTCCCTTTAAGATTAAAAATATTTTAAGGTCCTGAGCATTGGAAAAGCTTTAAAATCCAAAAAAAATTAGAAATTTAAAACTCAAAAAACATTTGAAAACATCAAAAACCTTAAAAAATCTAAAGTGTTGAGTGTTTTCTTTTATAAGCGTAGTTTGAGAGTTCGTTTCGAACTACGTTGGCTTGATCCTCTTCCACGAGGTACGTAGTGCAGCTTGGGATCCACATCCCAAGTCCAGCCAAACCTTTAAAAATAAAAATTTTAAATTTTTCAAAGTTACAAAAATATTCAAACCATTTTCAAAAAGATCTTCCTCTAGAGTTAGGAGTATGTCCTAGCTGTTTAGGTTGTGTTCTAGAGTTAGGAGTTTGTCTTGATTTGTATTGATATGGTATGTCCTGTCGTGTGAGTGTCCCTAGAGTTAGGAGGCCTCGAGTCGATCGGTTAGACATTTAGTCGAACCGATGGCTAGACTAGGCATATAGTCAGCCCGTGGTTTTCATTAGGTTGCACAGCCTAGTTACACATGGGATTGTAGGAACCACCTGCATTAGCCTAAGGCTAATCAACTTGCATTAGTTAGGGCATATAGGGTGTCCTAAAATCCACAATTCACTGGAATTTTAATAATCATACAAGAACCTTTAATAACTGGTTCGGTCTTTTAGATCGAGTCTAGGATAGAGGGCTAGATGTCTTAGGCATCATAATTTAGAATAGGGCATCGAACTACGTGGGCTCCGATTCTTCCCGAGGCCGGGATACGTAGCGCAGCTAGGATGGATGGCCATTCTGGTCCGAGTCCAGTCCTGCATTAGAGTTAGGACTTGTCTTGTCCCGTCATACATAGCATAGATTTGTGTCTCATGTTTTGATATGTTTTCTTACTTTCTTGTACTGATACTATACCTTTGGTTGTAGCTTGCATGTGCGTGTCCACCAGAAACTTAGACACCCATTAGGCATGTCGCTCATAACCTAGCTTTGCTTAGGTGACACATTTTTCATTTCATTTTACGTGTTTATTTCTCCATTCTCAGGAAATGCATGCTTAGGTAGACGATTCCTGAGGATTGTTCCCATTTCACATGATTTTTACTCAAACTTCTTTGGAATTAATGAAAATGGCATAAGAGACCAAGTGCTTGCACTCGGGCGAATTGGGGGTGCTCTCAGACCTTCCCCATTCGTAACCAGGCACGAACCCATATATATTTCTGGTTATCCATTGCACAGAGGATTTGATTTTAGGGTTCCATGGCCTATCCATGGATGGCGACTCTGAGTTCTTTTTAGGTACATCTCGGTTTCGAGCCCTGGCTCCTGATCAGGATGTATCTCATTCGTTTTGTATCGCCACTCGTGCTATGCTGTGAGGGTGGCATCCGTTTCGAGAGTTCCTTGGCAGAGCTCTCCTTCACATTGTGGAGATCTTAGAGGATTGCTGTGGGGACCTCGCGTCCCTCGCCGCACTCGTCCTCTCCGGATCGGGGTCCACAGGCTGGCGACTCTGCTGGGGAGTTCTTGAAACATTGCCTAACTCTTTAAAAATGCCATTTTTATTAACTTTGGAGAAATTTGAGCTAAAATCATTTTAAATGGGAACTCTATCGTTAGAATCCAGGGGCACCAGGTAGGTGCGTAATTAAAACAAAGGATTCACACACTGCACATCATGCATTGTCATATTTTTTTATTTCTTTTATTGTTTTTCATTGTTTTTCATTATTGGCTCCATGGGATAGATTCAATGCGTGCCTGACTGGGATGTTATTACATCCTGATGGTACTGTTGAATCTATTTCCAAGCTATGCGCCAGCGCTGCAGCATATTAAGTATATTTCATACGCATAGTACCCATTAGATTGAGTCCGGAGCCCTACTTTGTTTTATATATATTATATATATACTTACTGACCTAGTGAAGCCCAACTAGGGAGTACCCGTGTGTATATTGCATTCATATAGGGTCGAACATGTGTTGCTTACACATGTGGAGCCTAGAGTTAGGAGCTTTGCCCCATTTGTAGACTAGGGTAGCTCATTTTTACATGGCTACAACATTGTCCTGGTACACTCACCAGTCTGTCTTGAGTCGAGACTTCCTTGACTCCGTTAGATTAGAATTAGGGCTGGTGCCCCTGGTTAGGATTTGTGTGTATGTGTATTTACTTATATATACTGATTATGTATATTATGGTTCTCCTCTTAGTCAGAGATTCCTTATTCCTTTCAGTCGGTTATATCCATTCCGAATTTAGATCTAGATCTAGTCAGTGGATTTTGACCGTCATTACCTTGGCCGGGTTTAGCCCTTGATCTGTTGATTATAGGGTTTGACCCATTGTTGTACATTCTCACCTTTGGTTAGTCCATCTGTTGATCACCCTTCTCTTGTAACCGTTATTCATACCTTTCGATTGAGCTAGGGTGATCCCTTGTATAGTCGTTATGCTGCCGGATTTTATCCAGAACATTTTGAGCATGACGGCTACTCTTTAGAGTCAGTTTACTTAGTCTGGACCTTGACCTCCTCGTATAGCCGTTGTGCTGCCGAATTTTTCGCAACACATGTTGAGCATGATTGCTATCCTTTGGAGTCAGTCTGCCTTGTTTTGATTCTCATGTATACATCATTCAGTAGGATTAGATCCTTACCCGTTTTGTCTTGAGATCTGGCCGATAGCTCGTTTGCTGTCCTTATGACCATGATCTACCATTTCATCTCATATTGATCGTACAGTTGTTGATATCCATCATTCAGATTTTAGATCTGGTCTTTGAGCCTACTTTTGTCATTCTTATGGCCATGGTCTATTATCTGAGCCATTGATTTTTCATTGATCCATGTTTACCTATCATATATCTTTTACCCTTGGATCATATCGAAATCATTAATGGGAAAGTTTGATCTTACCTGTATTCTTTGAGTGCATGATCATTGCTGAGATCGAAACTT
Organism: Tasmannia lanceolata; assembly: GCF_043159265.1. NCBI lineage: Eukaryota > Viridiplantae > Streptophyta > Magnoliopsida > Canellales > Winteraceae > Tasmannia > Tasmannia lanceolata. The sequence continues at coordinate 5,872,587 of NW_027518701.1, read as the reverse complement.
ATTTAGATTATGGATGTTTATCGTTCCTGACTTTTTCATTCCCAAAAGAAGAGCATTTATACTAAAAAAAGACTTAAATGTGTGGATTGAGAATTCATTGAGACCCCGTTGATGTAGGTCATATTATCACTGTCTATTTTTCCTTGACCTTCATAGACAGTATTTCTTTGATTTTCAGAATAAAATACCCTTTGGTGTATTTCAAGATTACTCTTTTCTCTATTTGTTCAGAATCTTTATCCCATGACTATTGATCTAGTGTGTGTGCTTCCAAGTCAAGAGTCTGTGTTTAGCGAAAGACCATTCTTTCTAAAGACTAACCATTTCCAATCATACTTGATCCAGGCAGTCTATTGTTTTACCCACATTGTCAACATAAGCCTTTTGTTGCCCCATTTAACCTAGACCTTGTGGAGTTGCTTTTTCTGGGATTTCTACTCCGGGATTGAACTTTATAGTTATCATTATCATGAGGAAAGGTGTATCACCTATAAGCTTTCAGTGTTAGTTCACTACCTTTGAAGAAGTGTCCTGTATCTTTAGATTTGTCTTTCATTGAGTGTACATCAGCTTTCTTCTCTCTAAGTTGAAAAGGTTCAGTTATGTAGATGTTAAAAGAAAAAAGAAGAAGAGAGAGTGTCATGTCTGTCAGTCTTTCTTATATAGAGTCAATGTTCTGTTTTCTATCAGGACTGATGAAGAGCCCTTCGAGGTGTGTCAAAAATCATCAATGTACTTACAGTCTTCAATTCAATAAAATTGTTGATTTCGTATCTCTGATACTCTATGATTCACTCTTAGATCTAATGTTTAAACAACTAAAGACCCCCTTCTCAGATGAGAATGCAGACGAAATTCACCTCGAGATCTGAAAGATGGTCGAACGAGAGGAAGAGCGTCGAGCATAGCCACTTAAAGAAGAAATCAAAGCCATTGATAGTGGTATCGAAATCCGAAATTCGGGAAAAATGGAGTGGCAAAATTTTATCTCCCGAGGAGCGCAAAGAATTGATAAACCTGTTTAGAAGGGTTTGAGGTAGTCTTGCTTGATCCTATAAGGATAAACCAGGGGAATGCCCTGTCGTTGATCAAAGCAAGACTTCATCTGCATTAGACATCCAGTTGAGGAATAAATTTTTAAAGAGATAAGCGTCAGGCATCCTGTGGAGCTGATGAGATATTGAGAGAAGATTTTCAGACAGAGTTGTGGAATCTTGAGCATAAATTCAAGATCTTCGAGATGGGAGTGGAGCACAGTGGTTGAAGTTTTGCCAGAAAACCGCCAGACTCCTCAAAAAAAAATAAAAATTTCAAAGGCTTTGAACCTTAAACAAAAGGGCTTGTACATCAAATACATCAGGAGGCCATCCTTGATCGTTTGAGCTTTTATAGCCAAAATCCTAATATTTTAAAATCCATTTGTAAACCCTTTGGGCCAAAAGCAAAATTAAAACAACTTCTTTTCAAACACATTATAAACCCGGGGCATTTATGCACCCGAACTACGTCGGACCTGATCCCCACCTCTTCAGGGGTACGTAGGCAACTTGATTAATTCAAGTTCGGTCAAACCTTGGGATAAAATCCCCTTTGAAAATTTTGAAGCTAAATGCTAAACCATTTTTTGAAAAATCCCAAAGCGAACTACGCTGATCTGATCCTCCATCTTTGGGGTACGTAGGTAGTCTGGCTAGACCAGATTCGGTTCAAATCTTTAGAACCTTAGGTATTCAACCCTTTCGAACCCAAGCCCACCTAGAAAGTCCTTCTGGTGAAACAAGCAAAGGTTCGAGGCGAATGAAAAGAAAAACAGAAAGAAAAGAATGAGAGTCTGAAGACCCACTAGGTTGAAAACCCGAAAGGGCGGCCTAGAGATATACATTTGCTAAGTTAACAGCCAAAAGAGTTAGCTTATGCAAAAAGTCAGGGTAGTGGTCTGCTGGATTGAAAACTTGAAGAGGTAATCCAGTCAAGGGCAAAGACTTCCCATGAACAGTTGAGTTGAATAGAAGCAGAAGGAGTTCCTTAGTTACGTAGAATTCCCAAGTTTGAGTACAAGCAAAAGTTGAGATAAGTGGTCTTTCAGACTGAAAGCTTGGAAAGCAAAAGTTATGACTTCTTTTGAAGAGAGAAATCAGGGAGACGGAGAAGCCACCTCTGCACAGGGCAGAATCCTGGAATCCGAGTAGTGTCAGCGAGACTTATTTTGACACCTTTTTAAACTAGGGGCATTAAGACCGAGCAATCCGAAAGGGGTAACAACCATGACGGAGATCCCGATGGAGGAAATTAGGTCATCTTGACATAGTTTTTGAGAGTGCTCTAAGAGTGGCTAACCTTACCATAACAAAATAACACATTTTATCTAAGGGTGAATCAAAATTTAGTCAAGTCCCTTGAATATTGTAAGTCTTCTTTGAAAGAGTCATCAGAAGTCTGTTTCTGGTTTATCATTGTTTTTCTTTTAGAATCAAAAGTGTTTGGCACTGGAGAGAATGGGTGTATACCTTCCAAAGTGAAAAGAAAATTCAAAGTAGATCCTGGTTTAAGAATCAAAGAAGGGCAAGAGATTTGTTATTCAGACCTGCCTGAAACATCAAAGCCTCAAGCACTGAGCAAAATGAAGAATTCTTACATTCAGCCTTTGTGGAGATGGTTTTACCACTATACCAAAGAAAGAACCCATGCAAACTCAAATTTTTTCTACTTACCTTGCTTTTGCCTTCTTAAGACTTTGTCATGGAAGCACATCATACTAGGGGCATCTTTTATGACTTACGTCATAAAAGATATTACACAATGATAACTGGGATATCTATTCTTAGCAAATAGAAAGCAGAGAAGCTTGAACATGCTCTTTGAGTTGAATTCCTTGATCCAATTGTTTCTTTTGGAGTCAGTTTCAGAAACTTTAATTCCCAGCGGAGTATAAAATCTACTCCTGCATCCTTCAAACCTCATCAAAATGCTTCTCACCTGTTAAAGAGAGTCAGCACCTGAAAATCTCATCAATCTATTTGAGTTTTGCTTTCAGCAAAGATCATGCGCTCCTAGTTATTCTTGGTAAGAGATGACTGGCCCATTAGTGAAATTGATCAAAGATGGTAAATTCTTCATTCCTTTTGAAAGATTTTAACAGAGTTTGAAATTACCGAACTTGCGTTACGCGGTTTGGTCTTTTTGAAAGATTTTAACAGAGTTTGAAATTACCGAACCTGTGTTACACAGTTTGGTCGTTTTGAAAGTTTTTAACAGAGATAGAAATTACCGAACCTGTGTTACACGGTTTGGTCCTTTTGAAAGATTTTAATAGAGATGGAAATTATCGAACCTGTGTTACACGGTTTGGTCTTTTTGAAATGTTTTAATAAGGAAAATATTTCCGATCCTGTGTTACACGGATTGGTCTTTTCTTCCTTCTCCCGGGTATTTAGTACCCCGATGATTAGTAGTGTAATGTCAAGTAGTGACTTACCTAATCATCGTTCCGCAATGTGCAGCTTCTTAACGAGTTAGGAGTCATGTGTATCTGCGAAGAGGTTTGTAGGGGACTGTTTAGCAGGACCTACGAATTTGGGTTTATGTGGAACTGTTTAACAGAACCGCGTGATCCAGAGTGATTCGCTACCTTGAAAGAGAGGAGTCAGAGTTACTCGGATAGTTAAACAGATTTATTTTCAGTAATGATCTGTATAACTATCGCTAGGCTTGAGACTTAGTCTCGCCTCTGGTACTTAGTACCCAGATGATTAGTAGTGTAATGTCAAGTGGTGACTTACCTAATCATCGTCCCGCAATGTGCAGCTTCCTAACGTGTTAGGAGTCATGTGTATCTGCGAAGAGGTTTGTAGGGGACTGTTTAGCAGGACCTACGAATTTGGATTTACGTGGAACTGTTTAGCAGAACCGCATGATCCGGAGTGATTCGCTACCTTGAAAGAGAGGAGTCAGAGTTACTCGGATAGTTACACAGATTTATTTTCAGCAATGATCTGTATAACTATCGCTGGGCTTGAGACTTAGTCTCGCCTCGGGTATTAGAAGTTTGAGTTTAGCTTGAATATTGGATTACCCTAATAATTGGTCGAGTCTTTGACTGATCGGCATGATTTAAAAAAAAAAAAAAAAAAAAAAAACTCTTTGAGTGTTTGGTTTTGAACTTGTTTTGGACGAGTTTCAATACATTGGTCTTTGGCCTATTTTTGTAGGTTTCTAAAAAGAAAAAAAACTCTTTGAGTGTTTGGTTTTGAACTTGTTTTGGACGAGTTTCAATACATTGGTCTTTGGCCTATTTTTGCAGGTTTCTAAAAAGGAAAAACTCTTTAAGTGTTTGAGTTTGTGCTTGTCTTAGACAAATTGCAACGTGGTTTCTAAGAAAAAAAAAAATGAAAGCTCTTTGAGTAATTGAAGTGATTGGTTTGTTTGTTTGGTTTGTGCTCTTTGAGCAATTGTTATGTGTACTTTGGCTTAGCCTGATATATAAAAAAAAAAGAAAAAGAAAAAATGTTTGTGTTTTTGTAATCGTTCGTTCGTTTTTTATTAATTAGTCGAGTCATGAGTATTAGGGAGAGACTATCTCTTTGAGATGTCTTAGTTGCCGAGTTAAGAGTCGGTGAGAGACTATCTCCCTATTGTTAGTAGAGTTTTATCTTTGTGAATATCGTTTTAAAACTGAAAACCCAAAAATTTGCTTTGTTTTGGTTTCGGGTCAGTCAAAATGTGTCGTCTGTTCAGCTTTGCCATTCGCGTGTTACACACGCTCTGCCAAAGAGGGGCATCTGTAGACACCCCATTTTGACCGGACCCAAGTTCGCTATGCTTGGGAGAAACCCCATCCGATCATTTCCGCCATGTTTCGCATTTTTCCGTGAGAGGTTGAGAGAGATTATTCATAAGAATCCAAGCGAGGGAGAATTTGGACCCGTTTGGTGGGCCCGCATTGAACATTTGTTTAAAATTCGAATCAACCGAGGGCCCACATTGTGGGGCCCACGTTGTGGGGCCCGCGTTGTGGGGCCCGCGTTGTGGGGCCTCAGTAGGGCCTCTTGTGAGGCCTCTTATGAAGAACAATAATGATGGATTCTCCACTAAAGAAACATGATGGGCCCTCCACTAAGAACAATAATGATGGATTCTCCACTAAGAAACATGATGGGCCCTCCACTAAGAAGAATGATGATGGATTCTCCACTAAGAAACATGATGGGCCCTCCACTAAGAAGAATGATGATGGATTCTCCACTAAGAAACATGATGGGCCCTCCACTAAGAAGAATGATGATGGATTCTCCACTAAGAAACATGATGGGCCCTCCACTAAGAAGAATGATGATGGATTCTCCACTAAGAAACATGATGGGCCCTCCACTAAGAAGAATGATGATGGATTCTCCACTAAGAGGGACAACATGATGAGCTCTCCACCAACACATCTCTCTCTCTCTCTTTCTCTCCCTATATATATCTTCCTTCCCATCCATAAAAAAGAGGAGAAAAATGAGAGATTTATCTTCCATTATCTTTTTCTCTTCCATTATCTCTTCCAATCACTCCCTCCAATCCCTTTCCCTATATTCTTCTTCCATTATCTCTCCCAATCACCTCCCAATCCTTCCCTCTAAGAGAAAGTGAAGACGGCGGAACGGATCGGCGGCAACATTTTTTTTTGGGGGTTTTCTTTGCTAATTGAAAGGGTAAGACAAAGCGTATATCCGAGGATTACTTACCCTAGAGACAAGGAGAGCTAGCAAGGTTGGTATTCCAAAACCCTCTTTCATATATCTTAAACTAGAAGCATGCTAGGATAGAATTTGTGATTTATTTTTATTTTTTCTTATTGTTATTCAAAATATGTTTTTTTTCAATCTCTGAGTGTTTTGCACATTAAGAAGTGTAGAAATCTGGAATTTCGAAGAATTTTGACTTCGTTTTGACCGTAATTTGACCTTTTGAACTTTACCCTCAAAGGGGTAAAATTCTAAAGATTGAATTTAAGAAGATGTCAACATAGATCCAAAATCAATGAAAATTTAAACATAATATAATTGTAAGATTTTGAATTAGTATGAATTTCTTTATGAATTCTTGATTTGATTTAAAGGGTTTAAAAATTCATTTAACTCTAGGGGTATTTTTGGAAAAAACCAATTTTCAAAAACTCTATAATGTTTTCAAAAGTGAAATTTGGATGAGATGCAAATTAAATCTAATCTAATCTCCCGTGAAATTTTCAAGATTTTTGGTTTCTGTTGGATATTTGTTTATGATTTTTTACGTAAAATCATGCATGCTGTATTAAATCTGATAAAAATAGTAAATTGCAATGAAAACTTCTGAAAATATTTGTTTGATAATTACTACTGGAATTACATGTTTTCATAAAGTTTAAACTGATTTGGATTTGATTTACTATGTGTTTCTTTGTTAATTCATAATCTGGATGGATATTTGTAAAATCGTAAATTAATAGTAAATCATTTTTAAAATTTATGAAACTTTTACAGTAATCCTTTCTTATTGTAATAAACATACTATAGAAATTTCATATTGTTTTGAATTGATTTGCTATACGTTACTGTGTTAATTCACAATCTGGACAGAAACTTTCAACATTGAAAAACTAATAGCAAACCACATTTAAAATCTATGAAATTTTTATTATAATCTTATATAATTAAGGAGAAGTTACTGTAAAAATTTCATCTTGTTCTGAAAAGATTTGTTATATGTTGATGTGTAAATCTACAATCTGAATTGAAACCTTTTAAAATCCTTGAGTAAATTGAATTAAAATCAAATTGTTTTAAAAATTTCCAGATCATAATATTCCATCACATATTCAATCATTAAATTATCAAAATAGAAACCTTAGGAATCACTGATTTCCTTTGTAAAATCCTGGTGCTGTGATTAGTTTGTATGCTTTATTTTCTCATCACATTTACTCAAACTTAATCTAACAAAACCTGAAGGCATCATAGATTGCGCGAACTTATTGCACACACTTACATCACTTGCATCTAAACCCCTGCATCTCACATGCACACACGTCCTATTTTAGGAACCCGGAGTGTTATCTAGCATGGTTGACTGGGATTTCATCACCTGGTGCCTCTGTGCTAGAGAAGCATTCCACCCTTAGCCTAGTACCCTTATGGTACGTAAACGGATCTCTTGTTCACGTACTGATACGCCGGACACTGGTACAGTATATCGAACATGGATTCGCGCTAAGGGAACTCTTGGCCTTACCCCTAGATTAACCCACACATGCATGTAGTATACGAACACATGTGCATCACGTGTGTGAGCCTAGTTTAGGATATCCTACCCATTTGTGTCTAGATTAGGCCGTAGTCCATCTTCCAATGGCTACGATCGGTCCTAGGTACACAAACAAAGTCATGAGTCGAGATCCTTTCTCCACTCCGCTAGATTAGGGTTAGGGTTGATGCCTTCAGGTAACACTGATAAAATGTGTGAAGATTAAAAAACTTTTCCTTTGGGGTTAGGATGTAAATCCCATTCATTTCCAAAGATCTCATAGGATTAGTCATTCATGATCCATCCGTTGAAAGCAATCTTATGCTATCTCATCTCATCTTGATCACAGATTTTCAATCTTCTATTATATGATTCGATCGCGTTTCCATATCTTTTAGAGAGTCTTTTGACTCATCTGTCTTTAGCTGTTGTCAGTGGAGTCTTTGACTCGTGTTTTCTTTTCCTTTAGAGAGTCTTTGACTCATATATCCTTTAGTTGGTGTTAGTGGAGTCTTTGACTCGTGTTTTCATCTCTTTTAGAGAGTCTTTGACTCATTTATCCTTTAGTTGGTGTTAGTGGAGTCTTTGACTCATGTTTCTTTTCTTTTAGAGAGTCTTTGACTCATTTATCTTTTAGTTGGTATTGTTGGAGTCTTTGACTCGTGTTTCCATTTCTTTTCGAGAGTCTTTGACTCACTTCGTTTTCTTAGTTGGTATCATTAGAGAGTCTTTGACTCATTTGTTCTTTTGTGATATTACCAGGGAGTCTTTGACTCGTTGGTTCTTCCGTTGGTGTTATTTGGGAGTCTTTGACTCATTCCTCCTCTAAGTTGTAGTATTAGAGAGTCTCTGACTCATTTGTTCCCCTCTTTAGTGTTGTTAGTTCGGAGTTTCTCCTTTAGAGTTGTTGATTACTTCGCTTTTGATTAGAGGCTAACTCAGTCTTATTAGAGCTTTGCTTGCTTGGGATCCTGGATCGTTTTCTCTCTTCTTGGGACGCTATCTTTCTTGTTGTGGTTTGTCTCTTTGAGACGCTAATTGCTTATTCGGGGTTTCCCCTTTTGCTTTAGGGCTTTGCCCTAGTTTGTGGTATTACTAGCGTGTTCCCTTTAAGATTAAAAATATTTTAAGGTCCTGAGCATTGGAAAAGCTTTAAAATCCAAAAAAAATTAGAAATTTAAAACTCAAAAAACATTTGAAAACATCAAAAACCTTAAAAAATCTAAAGTGTTGAGTGTTTTCTTTTATAAGCGTAGTTTGAGAGTTCGTTTCGAACTACGTTGGCTTGATCCTCTTCCACGAGGTACGTAGTGCAGCTTGGGATCCACATCCCAAGTCCAGCCAAACCTTTAAAAATAAAAATTTTAAATTTTTCAAAGTTACAAAAATATTCAAACCATTTTCAAAAAGATCTTCCTCTAGAGTTAGGAGTATGTCCTAGCTGTTTAGGTTGTGTTCTAGAGTTAGGAGTTTGTCTTGATTTGTATTGATATGGTATGTCCTGTCGTGTGAGTGTCCCTAGAGTTAGGAGGCCTCGAGTCGATCGGTTAGACATTTAGTCGAACCGATGGCTAGACTAGGCATATAGTCAGCCCGTGGTTTTCATTAGGTTGCACAGCCTAGTTACACATGGGATTGTAGGAACCACCTGCATTAGCCTAAGGCTAATCAACTTGCATTAGTTAGGGCATATAGGGTGTCCTAAAATCCACAATTCACTGGAATTTTAATAATCATACAAGAACCTTTAATAACTGGTTCGGTCTTTTAGATCGAGTCTAGGATAGAGGGCTAGATGTCTTAGGCATCATAATTTAGAATAGGGCATCGAACTACGTGGGCTCCGATTCTTCCCGAGGCCGGGATACGTAGCGCAGCTAGGATGGATGGCCATTCTGGTCCGAGTCCAGTCCTGCATTAGAGTTAGGACTTGTCTTGTCCCGTCATACATAGCATAGATTTGTGTCTCATGTTTTGATATGTTTTCTTACTTTCTTGTACTGATACTATACCTTTGGTTGTAGCTTGCATGTGCGTGTCCACCAGAAACTTAGACACCCATTAGGCATGTCGCTCATAACCTAGCTTTGCTTAGGTGACACATTTTTCATTTCATTTTACGTGTTTATTTCTCCATTCTCAGGAAATGCATGCTTAGGTAGACGATTCCTGAGGATTGTTCCCATTTCACATGATTTTTACTCAAACTTCTTTGGAATTAATGAAAATGGCATAAGAGACCAAGTGCTTGCACTCGGGCGAATTGGGGGTGCTCTCAGACCTTCCCCATTCGTAACCAGGCACGAACCCATATATATTTCTGGTTATCCATTGCACAGAGGATTTGATTTTAGGGTTCCATGGCCTATCCATGGATGGCGACTCTGAGTTCTTTTTAGGTACATCTCGGTTTCGAGCCCTGGCTCCTGATCAGGATGTATCTCATTCGTTTTGTATCGCCACTCGTGCTATGCTGTGAGGGTGGCATCCGTTTCGAGAGTTCCTTGGCAGAGCTCTCCTTCACATTGTGGAGATCTTAGAGGATTGCTGTGGGGACCTCGCGTCCCTCGCCGCACTCGTCCTCTCCGGATCGGGGTCCACAGGCTGGCGACTCTGCTGGGGAGTTCTTGAAACATTGCCTAACTCTTTAAAAATGCCATTTTTATTAACTTTGGAGAAATTTGAGCTAAAATCATTTTAAATGGGAACTCTATCGTTAGAATCCAGGGGCACCAGGTAGGTGCGTAATTAAAACAAAGGATTCACACACTGCACATCATGCATTGTCATATTTTTTTATTTCTTTTATTGTTTTTCATTGTTTTTCATTATTGGCTCCATGGGATAGATTCAATGCGTGCCTGACTGGGATGTTATTACATCCTGATGGTACTGTTGAATCTATTTCCAAGCTATGCGCCAGCGCTGCAGCATATTAAGTATATTTCATACGCATAGTACCCATTAGATTGAGTCCGGAGCCCTACTTTGTTTTATATATATTATATATATACTTACTGACCTAGTGAAGCCCAACTAGGGAGTACCCGTGTGTATATTGCATTCATATAGGGTCGAACATGTGTTGCTTACACATGTGGAGCCTAGAGTTAGGAGCTTTGCCCCATTTGTAGACTAGGGTAGCTCATTTTTACATGGCTACAACATTGTCCTGGTACACTCACCAGTCTGTCTTGAGTCGAGACTTCCTTGACTCCGTTAGATTAGAATTAGGGCTGGTGCCCCTGGTTAGGATTTGTGTGTATGTGTATTTACTTATATATACTGATTATGTATATTATGGTTCTCCTCTTAGTCAGAGATTCCTTATTCCTTTCAGTCGGTTATATCCATTCCGAATTTAGATCTAGATCTAGTCAGTGGATTTTGACCGTCATTACCTTGGCCGGGTTTAGCCCTTGATCTGTTGATTATAGGGTTTGACCCATTGTTGTACATTCTCACCTTTGGTTAGTCCATCTGTTGATCACCCTTCTCTTGTAACCGTTATTCATACCTTTCGATTGAGCTAGGGTGATCCCTTGTATAGTCGTTATGCTGCCGGATTTTATCCAGAACATTTTGAGCATGACGGCTACTCTTTAGAGTCAGTTTACTTAGTCTGGACCTTGACCTCCTCGTATAGCCGTTGTGCTGCCGAATTTTTCGCAACACATGTTGAGCATGATTGCTATCCTTTGGAGTCAGTCTGCCTTGTTTTGATTCTCATGTATACATCATTCAGTAGGATTAGATCCTTACCCGTTTTGTCTTGAGATCTGGCCGATAGCTCGTTTGCTGTCCTTATGACCATGATCTACCATTTCATCTCATATTGATCGTACAGTTGTTGATATCCATCATTCAGATTTTAGATCTGGTCTTTGAGCCTACTTTTGTCATTCTTATGGCCATGGTCTATTATCTGAGCCATTGATTTTTCATTGATCCATGTTTACCTATCATATATCTTTTACCCTTGGATCATATCGAAATCATTAATGGGAAAGTTTGATCTTACCTGTATTCTTTGAGTGCATGATCATTGCTGAGATCGAAACTTATTTAGATTATGGATGTTTATCGTTCCTGACTTTTTCATTCCCAAAAGAAGAGCATTTATACTAAAAAAAGACTTAAATGTGTGGATTGAGAATTCATTGAGACCCCGTTGATGTAGGTCATATTATCACTGTCTATTTTTCCTTGACCTTCATAGACAGTATTTCTTTGATTTTCAGAATAAAATACCCTTTGGTGTATTTCAAGATTACTCTTTTCTCTATTTGTTCAGAATCTTTATCCCATGACTATTGATCTAGTGTGTGTGCTTCCAAGTCAAGAGTCTGTGTTTAGCGAAAGACCATTCTTTCTAAAGACTAACCATTTCCAATCATACTTGATCCAGGCAGTCTATTGTTTTACCCACATTGTCAACATAAGCCTTTTGTTGCCCCATTTAACCTAGACCTTGTGGAGTTGCTTTTTCTGGGATTTCTACTCCGGGATTGAACTTTATAGTTATCATTATCATGAGGAAAGGTGTATCACCTATAAGCTTTCAGTGTTAGTTCACTACCTTTGAAGAAGTGTCCTGTATCTTTAGATTTGTCTTTCATTGAGTGTACATCAGCTTTCTTCTCTCTAAGTTGAAAAGGTTCAGTTATGTAGATGTTAAAAGAAAAAAGAAGAAGAGAGAGTGTCATGTCTGTCAGTCTTTCTTATATAGAGTCAATGTTCTGTTTTCTATCAGGACTGATGAAGAGCCCTTCGAGGTGTGTCAAAAATCATCAATGTACTTACAGTCTTCAATTCAATAAAATTGTTGATTTCGTATCTCTGATACTCTATGATTCACTCTTAGATCTAATGTTTAAACAACTAAAGACCCCCTTCTCAGATGAGAATGCAGACGAAATTCACCTCGAGATCTGAAAGATGGTCGAACGAGAGGAAGAGCGTCGAGCATAGCCACTTAAAGAAGAAATCAAAGCCATTGATAGTGGTATCGAAATCCGAAATTCGGGAAAAATGGAGTGGCAAAATTTTATCTCCCGAGGAGCGCAAAGAATTGATAAACCTGTTTAGAAGGGTTTGAGGTAGTCTTGCTTGATCCTATAAGGATAAACCAGGGGAATGCCCTGTCGTTGATCAAAGCAAGACTTCATCTGCATTAGACATCCAGTTGAGGAATAAATTTTTAAAGAGATAAGCGTCAGGCATCCTGTGGAGCTGATGAGATATTGAGAGAAGATTTTCAGACAGAGTTGTGGAATCTTGAGCATAAATTCAAGATCTTCGAGATGGGAGTGGAGCACAGTGGTTGAAGTTTTGCCAGAAAACCGCCAGACTCCTCAAAAAAAAATAAAAATTTCAAAGGCTTTGAACCTTAAACAAAAGGGCTTGTACATCAAATACATCAGGAGGCCATCCTTGATCGTTTGAGCTTTTATAGCCAAAATCCTAATATTTTAAAATCCATTTGTAAACCCTTTGGGCCAAAAGCAAAATTAAAACAACTTCTTTTCAAACACATTATAAACCCGGGGCATTTATGCACCCGAACTACGTCGGACCTGATCCCCACCTCTTCAGGGGTACGTAGGCAACTTGATTAATTCAAGTTCGGTCAAACCTTGGGATAAAATCCCCTTTGAAAATTTTGAAGCTAAATGCTAAACCATTTTTTGAAAAATCCCAAAGCGAACTACGCTGATCTGATCCTCCATCTTTGGGGTACGTAGGTAGTCTGGCTAGACCAGATTCGGTTCAAATCTTTAGAACCTTAGGTATTCAACCCTTTCGAACCCAAGCCCACCTAGAAAGTCCTTCTGGTGAAACAAGCAAAGGTTCGAGGCGAATGAAAAGAAAAACAGAAAGAAAAGAATGAGAGTCTGAAGACCCACTAGGTTGAAAACCCGAAAGGGCGGCCTAGAGATATACATTTGCTAAGTTAACAGCCAAAAGAGTTAGCTTATGCAAAAAGTCAGGGTAGTGGTCTGCTGGATTGAAAACTTGAAGAGGTAATCCAGTCAAGGGCAAAGACTTCCCATGAACAGTTGAGTTGAATAGAAGCAGAAGGAGTTCCTTAGTTACGTAGAATTCCCAAGTTTGAGTACAAGCAAAAGTTGAGATAAGTGGTCTTTCAGACTGAAAGCTTGGAAAGCAAAAGTTATGACTTCTTTTGAAGAGAGAAATCAGGGAGACGGAGAAGCCACCTCTGCACAGGGCAGAATCCTGGAATCCGAGTAGTGTCAGCGAGACTTATTTTGACACCTTTTTAAACTAGGGGCATTAAGACCGAGCAATCCGAAAGGGGTAACAACCATGACGGAGATCCCGATGGAGGAAATTAGGTCATCTTGACATAGTTTTTGAGAGTGCTCTAAGAGTGGCTAACCTTACCATAACAAAATAACACATTTTATCTAAGGGTGAATCAAAATTTAGTCAAGTCCCTTGAATATTGTAAGTCTTCTTTGAAAGAGTCATCAGAAGTCTGTTTCTGGTTTATCATTGTTTTTCTTTTAGAATCAAAAGTGTTTGGCACTGGAGAGAATGGGTGTATACCTTCCAAAGTGAAAAGAAAATTCAAAGTAGATCCTGGTTTAAGAATCAAAGAAGGGCAAGAGATTTGTTATTCAGACCTGCCTGAAACATCAAAGCCTCAAGCACTGAGCAAAATGAAGAATTCTTACATTCAGCCTTTGTGGAGATGGTTTTACCACTATACCAAAGAAAGAACCCATGCAAACTCAAATTTTTTCTACTTACCTTGCTTTTGCCTTCTTAAGACTTTGTCATGGAAGCACATCATACTAGGGGCATCTTTTATGACTTACGTCATAAAAGATATTACACAATGATAACTGGGATATCTATTCTTAGCAAATAGAAAGCAGAGAAGCTTGAACATGCTCTTTGAGTTGAATTCCTTGATCCAATTGTTTCTTTTGGAGTCAGTTTCAGAAACTTTAATTCCCAGCGGAGTATAAAATCTACTCCTGCATCCTTCAAACCTCATCAAAATGCTTCTCACCTGTTAAAGAGAGTCAGCACCTGAAAATCTCATCAATCTATTTGAGTTTTGCTTTCAGCAAAGATCATGCGCTCCTAGTTATTCTTGGTAAGAGATGACTGGCCCATTAGTGAAATTGATCAAAGATGGTAAATTCTTCATTCCTTTTGAAAGATTTTAACAGAGTTTGAAATTACCGAACTTGCGTTACGCGGTTTGGTCTTTTTGAAAGATTTTAACAGAGTTTGAAATTACCGAACCTGTGTTACACAGTTTGGTCGTTTTGAAAGTTTTTAACAGAGATAGAAATTACCGAACCTGTGTTACACGGTTTGGTCCTTTTGAAAGATTTTAATAGAGATGGAAATTATCGAACCTGTGTTACACGGTTTGGTCTTTTTGAAATGTTTTAATAAGGAAAATATTTCCGATCCTGTGTTACACGGATTGGTCTTTTCTTCCTTCTCCCGGGTATTTAGTACCCCGATGATTAGTAGTGTAATGTCAAGTAGTGACTTACCTAATCATCGTTCCGCAATGTGCAGCTTCTTAACGAGTTAGGAGTCATGTGTATCTGCGAAGAGGTTTGTAGGGGACTGTTTAGCAGGACCTACGAATTTGGGTTTATGTGGAACTGTTTAACAGAACCGCGTGATCCAGAGTGATTCGCTACCTTGAAAGAGAGGAGTCAGAGTTACTCGGATAGTTAAACAGATTTATTTTCAGTAATGATCTGTATAACTATCGCTAGGCTTGAGACTTAGTCTCGCCTCTGGTACTTAGTACCCAGATGATTAGTAGTGTAATGTCAAGTGGTGACTTACCTAATCATCGTCCCGCAATGTGCAGCTTCCTAACGTGTTAGGAGTCATGTGTATCTGCGAAGAGGTTTGTAGGGGACTGTTTAGCAGGACCTACGAATTTGGATTTACGTGGAACTGTTTAGCAGAACCGCATGATCCGGAGTGATTCGCTACCTTGAAAGAGAGGAGTCAGAGTTACTCGGATAGTTACACAGATTTATTTTCAGCAATGATCTGTATAACTATCGCTGGGCTTGAGACTTAGTCTCGCCTCGGGTATTAGAAGTTTGAGTTTAGCTTGAATATTGGATTACCCTAATAATTGGTCGAGTCTTTGACTGATCGGCATGATTTAAAAAAAAAAAAAAAAAAAAAAAACTCTTTGAGTGTTTGGTTTTGAACTTGTTTTGGACGAGTTTCAATACATTGGTCTTTGGCCTATTTTTGTAGGTTTCTAAAAAGAAAAAAAACTCTTTGAGTGTTTGGTTTTGAACTTGTTTTGGACGAGTTTCAATACATTGGTCTTTGGCCTATTTTTGCAGGTTTCTAAAAAGGAAAAACTCTTTAAGTGTTTGAGTTTGTGCTTGTCTTAGACAAATTGCAACGTGGTTTCTAAGAAAAAAAAAAATGAAAGCTCTTTGAGTAATTGAAGTGATTGGTTTGTTTGTTTGGTTTGTGCTCTTTGAGCAATTGTTATGTGTACTTTGGCTTAGCCTGATATATAAAAAAAAAAGAAAAAGAAAAAATGTTTGTGTTTTTGTAATCGTTCGTTCGTTTTTTATTAATTAGTCGAGTCATGAGTATTAGGGAGAGACTATCTCTTTGAGATGTCTTAGTTGCCGAGTTAAGAGTCGGTGAGAGACTATCTCCCTATTGTTAGTAGAGTTTTATCTTTGTGAATATCGTTTTAAAACTGAAAACCCAAAAATTTGCTTTGTTTTGGTTTCGGGTCAGTCAAAATGTGTCGTCTGTTCAGCTTTGCCATTCGCGTGTTACACACGCTCTGCCAAAGAGGGGCATCTGTAGACACCCCATTTTGACCGGACCCAAGTTCGCTATGCTTGGGAGAAACCCCATCCGATCATTTCCGCCATGTTTCGCATTTTTCCGTGAGAGGTTGAGAGAGATTATTCATAAGAATCCAAGCGAGGGAGAATTTGGACCCGTTTGGTGGGCCCGCATTGAACATTTGTTTAAAATTCGAATCAACCGAGGGCCCACATTGTGGGGCCCACGTTGTGGGGCCCGCGTTGTGGGGCCCGCGTTGTGGGGCCTCAGTAGGGCCTCTTGTGAGGCCTCTTATGAAGAACAATAATGATGGATTCTCCACTAAAGAAACATGATGGGCCCTCCACTAAGAACAATAATGATGGATTCTCCACTAAGAAACATGATGGGCCCTCCACTAAGAAGAATGATGATGGATTCTCCACTAAGAAACATGATGGGCCCTCCACTAAGAAGAATGATGATGGATTCTCCACTAAGAAACATGATGGGCCCTCCACTAAGAAGAATGATGATGGATTCTCCACTAAGAAACATGATGGGCCCTCCACTAAGAAGAATGATGATGGATTCTCCACTAAGAAACATGATGGGCCCTCCACTAAGAAGAATGATGATGGATTCTCCACTAAGAGGGACAACATGATGAGCTCTCCACCAACACATCTCTCTCTCTCTCTTTCTCTCCCTATATATATCTTCCTTCCCATCCATAAAAAAGAGGAGAAAAATGAGAGATTTATCTTCCATTATCTTTTTCTCTTCCATTATCTCTTCCAATCACTCCCTCCAATCCCTTTCCCTATATTCTTCTTCCATTATCTCTCCCAATCACCTCCCAATCCTTCCCTCTAAGAGAAAGTGAAGACGGCGGAACGGATCGGCGGCAACATTTTTTTTTGGGGGTTTTCTTTGCTAATTGAAAGGGTAAGACAAAGCGTATATCCGAGGATTACTTACCCTAGAGACAAGGAGAGCTAGCAAGGTTGGTATTCCAAAACCCTCTTTCATATATCTTAAACTAGAAGCATGCTAGGATAGAATTTGTGATTTATTTTTATTTTTTCTTATTGTTATTCAAAATATGTTTTTTTTCAATCTCTGAGTGTTTTGCACATTAAGAAGTGTAGAAATCTGGAATTTCGAAGAATTTTGACTTCGTTTTGACCGTAATTTGACCTTTTGAACTTTACCCTCAAAGGGGTAAAATTCTAAAGATTGAATTTAAGAAGATGTCAACATAGATCCAAAATCAATGAAAATTTAAACATAATATAATTGTAAGATTTTGAATTAGTATGAATTTCTTTATGAATTCTTGATTTGATTTAAAGGGTTTAAAAATTCATTTAACTCTAGGGGTATTTTTGGAAAAAACTAATTTTCAAAAACTCTATAATGTTTTCAAAAGTGAAATTTGGATGAGATGCAAATTAAATCTAATCTAATCTCCCGTGAAATTTTCAAGATTTTTGGTTTCTGTTGGATATTTGTTTATGATTTTTTACGTAAAATCATGCATGCTGTATTAAATCTGATAAAAATAGTAAATTGCAATGAAAACTTCTGAAAATATTTGTTTGATAATTACTACTGGAATTACATGTTTTCATAAAGTTTAAACTGATTTGGATTTGATTTACTATGTGTTTCTTTGTTAATTCATAATCTGGATGGATATTTGTAAAATCGTAAATTAATAGTAAATCATTTTTAAAATTTATGAAACTTTTACAGTAATCCTTTCTTATTGTAATAAACATACTATAGAAATTTCATATTGTTTTGAATTGATTTGCTATACGTTACTGTGTTAATTCACAATCTGGACAGAAACTTTCAACATTGAAAAACTAATAGCAAACCACATTTAAAATCTATGAAATTTTTATTATAATCTTATATAATTAAGGAGAAGTTACTGTAAAAATTTCATCTTGTTCTGAAAAGATTTGTTATATGTTGATGTGTAAATCTACAATCTGAATTGAAACCTTTTAAAATCCTTGAGTAAATTGAATTAAAATCAAATTGTTTTAAAAATTTCCAGATCATAATATTCCATCACATATTCAATCATTAAATTATCAAAATAGAAACCTTAGGAATCACTGATTTCCTTTGTAAAATCCTGGTGCTGTGATTAGTTTGTATGCTTTATTTTCTCATCACATTTACTCAAACTTAATCTAACAAAACCTGAAGGCATCATAGATTGCGCGAACTTATTGCACACACTTACATCACTTGCATCTAAACCCCTGCATCTCACATGCACACACGTCCTATTTTAGGAACCCGGAGTGTTATCTAGCATGGTTGACTGGGATTTCATCACCTGGTGCCTCTGTGCTAGAGAAGCATTCCACCCTTAGCCTAGTACCCTTATGGTACGTAAACGGATCTCTTGTTCACGTACTGATACGCCGGACACTGGTACAGTATATCGAACATGGATTCGCGCTAAGGGAACTCTTGGCCTTACCCCTAGATTAACCCACACATGCATGTAGTATACGAACACATGTGCATCACGTGTGTGAGCCTAGTTTAGGATATCCTACCCATTTGTGTCTAGATTAGGCCGTAGTCCATCTTCCAATGGCTACGATCGGTCCTAGGTACACAAACAAAGTCATGAGTCGAGATCCTTTCTCCACTCCGCTAGATTAGGGTTAGGGTTGATGCCTTCAGGTAACACTGATAAAATGTGTGAAGATTAAAAAACTTTTCCTTTGGGGTTAGGATGTAAATCCCATTCATTTCCAAAGATCTCATAGGATTAGTCATTCATGATCCATCCGTTGAAAGCAATCTTATGCTATCTCATCTCATCTTGATCACAGATTTTCAATCTTCTATTATATGATTCGATCGCGTTTCCATATCTTTTAGAGAGTCTTTTGACTCATCTGTCTTTAGCTGTTGTCAGTGGAGTCTTTGACTCGTGTTTTCTTTTCCTTTAGAGAGTCTTTGACTCATATATCCTTTAGTTGGTGTTAGTGGAGTCTTTGACTCGTGTTTTCATCTCTTTTAGAGAGTCTTTGACTCATTTATCCTTTAGTTGGTGTTAGTGGAGTCTTTGACTCATGTTTCTTTTCTTTTAGAGAGTCTTTGACTCATTTATCTTTTAGTTGGTATTGTTGGAGTCTTTGACTCGTGTTTCCATTTCTTTTCGAGAGTCTTTGACTCACTTCGTTTTCTTAGTTGGTATCATTAGAGAGTCTTTGACTCATTTGTTCTTTTGTGATATTACCAGGGAGTCTTTGACTCGTTGGTTCTTCCGTTGGTGTTATTTGGGAGTCTTTGACTCATTCCTCCTCTAAGTTGTAGTATTAGAGAGTCTCTGACTCATTTGTTCCCCTCTTTAGTGTTGTTAGTTCGGAGTTTCTCCTTTAGAGTTGTTGATTACTTCGCTTTTGATTAGAGGCTAACTCAGTCTTATTAGAGCTTTGCTTGCTTGGGATCCTGGATCGTTTTCTCTCTTCTTGGGACGCTATCTTTCTTGTTGTGGTTTGTCTCTTTGAGACGCTAATTGCTTATTCGGGGTTTCCCCTTTTGCTTTAGGGCTTTGCCCTAGTTTGTGGTATTACTAGCGTGTTCCCTTTAAGATTAAAAATATTTTAAGGTCCTGAGCATTGGAAAAGCTTTAAAATCCAAAAAAAATTAGAAATTTAAAACTCAAAAAACATTTGAAAACATCAAAAACCTTAAAAAATCTAAAGTGTTGAGTGTTTTCTTTTATAAGCGTAGTTTGAGAGTTCGTTTCGAACTACGTTGGCTTGATCCTCTTCCACGAGGTACGTAGTGCAGCTTGGGATCCACATCCCAAGTCCAGCCAAACCTTTAAAAATAAAAATTTTAAATTTTTCAAAGTTACAAAAATATTCAAACCATTTTCAAAAAGATCTTCCTCTAGAGTTAGGAGTATGTCCTAGCTGTTTAGGTTGTGTTCTAGAGTTAGGAGTTTGTCTTGATTTGTATTGATATGGTATGTCCTGTCGTGTGAGTGTCCCTAGAGTTAGGAGGCCTCGAGTCGATCGGTTAGACATTTAGTCGAACCGATGGCTAGACTAGGCATATAGTCAGCCCGTGGTTTTCATTAGGTTGCACAGCCTAGTTACACATGGGATTGTAGGAACCACCTGCATTAGCCTAAGGCTAATCAACTTGCATTAGTTAGGGCATATAGGGTGTCCTAAAATCCACAATTCACTGGAATTTTAATAATCATACAAGAACCTTTAATAACTGGTTCGGTCTTTTAGATCGAGTCTAGGATAGAGGGCTAGATGTCTTAGGCATCATAATTTAGAATAGGGCATCGAACTACGTGGGCTCCGATTCTTCCCGAGGCCGGGATACGTAGCGCAGCTAGGATGGATGGCCATTCTGGTCCGAGTCCAGTCCTGCATTAGAGTTAGGACTTGTCTTGTCCCGTCATACATAGCATAGATTTGTGTCTCATGTTTTGATATGTTTTCTTACTTTCTTGTACTGATACTATACCTTTGGTTGTAGCTTGCATGTGCGTGTCCACCAGAAACTTAGACACCCATTAGGCATGTCGCTCATAACCTAGCTTTGCTTAGGTGACACATTTTTCATTTCATTTTACGTGTTTATTTCTCCATTCTCAGGAAATGCATGCTTAGGTAGACGATTCCTGAGGATTGTTCCCATTTCACATGATTTTTACTCAAACTTCTTTGGAATTAATGAAAATGGCATAAGAGACCAAGTGCTTGCACTCGGGCGAATTGGGGGTGCTCTCAGACCTTCCCCATTCGTAACCAGGCACGAACCCATATATATTTCTGGTTATCCATTGCACAGAGGATTTGATTTTAGGGTTCCATGGCCTATCCATGGATGGCGACTCTGAGTTCTTTTTAGGTACATCTCGGTTTCGAGCCCTGGCTCCTGATCAGGATGTATCTCATTCGTTTTGTATCGCCACTCGTGCTATGCTGTGAGGGTGGCATCCGTTTCGAGAGTTCCTTGGCAGAGCTCTCCTTCACATTGTGGAGATCTTAGAGGATTGCTGTGGGGACCTCGCGTCCCTCGCCGCACTCGTCCTCTCCGGATCGGGGTCCACAGGCTGGCGACTCTGCTGGGGAGTTCTTGAAACATTGCCTAACTCTTTAAAAATGCCATTTTTATTAACTTTGGAGAAATTTGAGCTAAAATCATTTTAAATGGGAACTCTATCGTTAGAATCCAGGGGCACCAGGTAGGTGCGTAATTAAAACAAAGGATTCACACACTGCACATCATGCATTGTCATATTTTTTTATTTCTTTTATTGTTTTTCATTGTTTTTCATTATTGGCTCCATGGGATAGATTCAATGCGTGCCTGACTGGGATGTTATTACATCCTGATGGTACTGTTGAATCTATTTCCAAGCTATGCGCCAGCGCTGCAGCATATTAAGTATATTTCATACGCATAGTACCCATTAGATTGAGTCCGGAGCCCTACTTTGTTTTATATATATTATATATATACTTACTGACCTAGTGAAGCCCAACTAGGGAGTACCCGTGTGTATATTGCATTCATATAGGGTCGAACATGTGTTGCTTACACATGTGGAGCCTAGAGTTAGGAGCTTTGCCCCATTTGTAGACTAGGGTAGCTCATTTTTACATGGCTACAACATTGTCCTGGTACACTCACCAGTCTGTCTTGAGTCGAGACTTCCTTGACTCCGTTAGATTAGAATTAGGGCTGGTGCCCCTGGTTAGGATTTGTGTGTATGTGTATTTACTTATATATACTGATTATGTATATTATGGTTCTCCTCTTAGTCAGAGATTCCTTATTCCTTTCAGTCGGTTATATCCATTCCGAATTTAGATCTAGATCTAGTCAGTGGATTTTGACCGTCATTACCTTGGCCGGGTTTAGCCCTTGATCTGTTGATTATAGGGTTTGACCCATTGTTGTACATTCTCACCTTTGGTTAGTCCATCTGTTGATCACCCTTCTCTTGTAACCGTTATTCATACCTTTCGATTGAGCTAGGGTGATCCCTTGTATAGTCGTTATGCTGCCGGATTTTATCCAGAACATTTTGAGCATGACGGCTACTCTTTAGAGTCAGTTTACTTAGTCTGGACCTTGACCTCCTCGTATAGCCGTTGTGCTGCCGAATTTTTCGCAACACATGTTGAGCATGATTGCTATCCTTTGGAGTCAGTCTGCCTTGTTTTGATTCTCATGTATACATCATTCAGTAGGATTAGATCCTTACCCGTTTTGTCTTGAGATCTGGCCGATAGCTCGTTTGCTGTCCTTATGACCATGATCTACCATTTCATCTCATATTGATCGTACAGTTGTTGATATCCATCATTCAGATTTTAGATCTGGTCTTTGAGCCTACTTTTGTCATTCTTATGGCCATGGTCTATTATCTGAGCCATTGATTTTTCATTGATCCATGTTTACCTATCATATATCTTTTACCCTTGGATCATATCGAAATCATTAATGGGAAAGTTTGATCTTACCTGTATTCTTTGAGTGCATGATCATTGCTGAGATCGAAACTTATTTAGATTATGGATGTTTATCGTTCCTGACTTTTTCATTCCCAAAAGAAGAGCATTTATACTAAAAAAAGACTTAAATGTGTGGATTGAGAATTCATTGAGACCCCGTTGATGTAGGTCATATTATCACTGTCTATTTTTCCTTGACCTTCATAGACAGTATTTCTTTGATTTTCAGAATAAAATACCCTTTGGTGTATTTCAAGATTACTCTTTTCTCTATTTGTTCAGAATCTTTATCCCATGACTATTGATCTAGTGTGTGTGCTTCCAAGTCAAGAGTCTGTGTTTAGCGAAAGACCATTCTTTCTAAAGACTAACCATTTCCAATCATACTTGATCCAGGCAGTCTATTGTTTTACCCACATTGTCAACATAAGCCTTTTGTTGCCCCATTTAACCTAGACCTTGTGGAGTTGCTTTTTCTGGGATTTCTACTCCGGGATTGAACTTTATAGTTATCATTATCATGAGGAAAGGTGTATCACCTATAAGCTTTCAGTGTTAGTTCACTACCTTTGAAGAAGTGTCCTGTATCTTTAGATTTGTCTTTCATTGAGTGTACATCAGCTTTCTTCTCTCTAAGTTGAAAAGGTTCAGTTATGTAGATGTTAAAAGAAAAAAGAAGAAGAGAGAGTGTCATGTCTGTCAGTCTTTCTTATATAGAGTCAATGTTCTGTTTTCTATCAGGACTGATGAAGAGCCCTTCGAGGTGTGTCAAAAATCATCAATGTACTTACAGTCTTCAATTCAATAAAATTGTTGATTTCGTATCTCTGATACTCTATGATTCACTCTTAGATCTAATGTTTAAACAACTAAAGACCCCCTTCTCAGATGAGAATGCAGACGAAATTCACCTCGAGATCTGAAAGATGGTCGAACGAGAGGAAGAGCGTCGAGCATAGCCACTTAAAGAAGAAATCAAAGCCATTGATAGTGGTATCGAAATCCGAAATTCGGGAAAAATGGAGTGGCAAAATTTTATCTCCCGAGGAGCGCAAAGAATTGATAAACCTGTTTAGAAGGGTTTGAGGTAGTCTTGCTTGATCCTATAAGGATAAACCAGGGGAATGCCCTGTCGTTGATCAAAGCAAGACTTCATCTGCATTAGACATCCAGTTGAGGAATAAATTTTTAAAGAGATAAGCGTCAGGCATCCTGTGGAGCTGATGAGATATTGAGAGAAGATTTTCAGACAGAGTTGTGGAATCTTGAGCATAAATTCAAGATCTTCGAGATGGGAGTGGAGCACAGTGGTTGAAGTTTTGCCAGAAAACCGCCAGACTCCTCAAAAAAAAATAAAAATTTCAAAGGCTTTGAACCTTAAACAAAAGGGCTTGTACATCAAATACATCAGGAGGCCATCCTTGATCGTTTGAGCTTTTATAGCCAAAATCCTAATATTTTAAAATCCATTTGTAAACCCTTTGGGCCAAAAGCAAAATTAAAACAACTTCTTTTCAAACACATTATAAACCCGGGGCATTTATGCACCCGAACTACGTCGGACCTGATCCCCACCTCTTCAGGGGTACGTAGGCAACTTGATTAATTCAAGTTCGGTCAAACCTTGGGATAAAATCCCCTTTGAAAATTTTGAAGCTAAATGCTAAACCATTTTTTGAAAAATCCCAAAGCGAACTACGCTGATCTGATCCTCCATCTTTGGGGTACGTAGGTAGTCTGGCTAGACCAGATTCGGTTCAAATCTTTAGAACCTTAGGTATTCAACCCTTTCGAACCCAAGCCCACCTAGAAAGTCCTTCTGGTGAAACAAGCAAAGGTTCGAGGCGAATGAAAAGAAAAACAGAAAGAAAAGAATGAGAGTCTGAAGACCCACTAGGTTGAAAACCCGAAAGGGCGGCCTAGAGATATACATTTGCTAAGTTAACAGCCAAAAGAGTTAGCTTATGCAAAAAGTCAGGGTAGTGGTCTGCTGGATTGAAAACTTGAAGAGGTAATCCAGTCAAGGGCAAAGACTTCCCATGAACAGTTGAGTTGAATAGAAGCAGAAGGAGTTCCTTAGTTACGTAGAATTCCCAAGTTTGAGTACAAGCAAAAGTTGAGATAAGTGGTCTTTCAGACTGAAAGCTTGGAAAGCAAAAGTTATGACTTCTTTTGAAGAGAGAAATCAGGGAGACGGAGAAGCCACCTCTGCACAGGGCAGAATCCTGGAATCCGAGTAGTGTCAGCGAGACTTATTTTGACACCTTTTTAAACTAGGGGCATTAAGACCGAGCAATCCGAAAGGGGTAACAACCATGACGGAGATCCCGATGGAGGAAATTAGGTCATCTTGACATAGTTTTTGAGAGTGCTCTAAGAGTGGCTAACCTTACCATAACAAAATAACACATTTTATCTAAGGGTGAATCAAAATTTAGTCAAGTCCCTTGAATATTGTAAGTCTTCTTTGAAAGAGTCATCAGAAGTCTGTTTCTGGTTTATCATTGTTTTTCTTTTAGAATCAAAAGTGTTTGGCACTGGAGAGAATGGGTGTATACCTTCCAAAGTGAAAAGAAAATTCAAAGTAGATCCTGGTTTAAGAATCAAAGAAGGGCAAGAGATTTGTTATTCAGACCTGCCTGAAACATCAAAGCCTCAAGCACTGAGCAAAATGAAGAATTCTTACATTCAGCCTTTGTGGAGATGGTTTTACCACTATACCAAAGAAAGAACCCATGCAAACTCAAATTTTTTCTACTTACCTTGCTTTTGCCTTCTTAAGACTTTGTCATGGAAGCACATCATACTAGGGGCATCTTTTATGACTTACGTCATAAAAGATATTACACAATGATAACTGGGATATCTATTCTTAGCAAATAGAAAGCAGAGAAGCTTGAACATGCTCTTTGAGTTGAATTCCTTGATCCAATTGTTTCTTTTGGAGTCAGTTTCAGAAACTTTAATTCCCAGCGGAGTATAAAATCTACTCCTGCATCCTTCAAACCTCATCAAAATGCTTCTCACCTGTTAAAGAGAGTCAGCACCTGAAAATCTCATCAATCTATTTGAGTTTTGCTTTCAGCAAAGATCATGCGCTCCTAGTTATTCTTGGTAAGAGATGACTGGCCCATTAGTGAAATTGATCAAAGATGGTAAATTCTTCATTCCTTTTGAAAGATTTTAACAGAGTTTGAAATTACCGAACTTGCGTTACGCGGTTTGGTCTTTTTGAAAGATTTTAACAGAGTTTGAAATTACCGAACCTGTGTTACACAGTTTGGTCGTTTTGAAAGTTTTTAACAGAGATAGAAATTACCGAACCTGTGTTACACGGTTTGGTCCTTTTGAAAGATTTTAATAGAGATGGAAATTATCGAACCTGTGTTACACGGTTTGGTCTTTTTGAAATGTTTTAATAAGGAAAATATTTCCGATCCTGTGTTACACGGATTGGTCTTTTCTTCCTTCTCCCGGGTATTTAGTACCCCGATGATTAGTAGTGTAATGTCAAGTAGTGACTTACCTAATCATCGTTCCGCAATGTGCAGCTTCTTAACGAGTTAGGAGTCATGTGTATCTGCGAAGAGGTTTGTAGGGGACTGTTTAGCAGGACCTACGAATTTGGGTTTATGTGGAACTGTTTAACAGAACCGCGTGATCCAGAGTGATTCGCTACCTTGAAAGAGAGGAGTCAGAGTTACTCGGATAGTTAAACAGATTTATTTTCAGTAATGATCTGTATAACTATCGCTAGGCTTGAGACTTAGTCTCGCCTCTGGTACTTAGTACCCAGATGATTAGTAGTGTAATGTCAAGTGGTGACTTACCTAATCATCGTCCCGCAATGTGCAGCTTCCTAACGTGTTAGGAGTCATGTGTATCTGCGAAGAGGTTTGTAGGGGACTGTTTAGCAGGACCTACGAATTTGGATTTACGTGGAACTGTTTAGCAGAACCGCATGATCCGGAGTGATTCGCTACCTTGAAAGAGAGGAGTCAGAGTTACTCGGATAGTTACACAGATTTATTTTCAGCAATGATCTGTATAACTATCGCTGGGCTTGAGACTTAGTCTCGCCTCGGGTATTAGAAGTTTGAGTTTAGCTTGAATATTGGATTACCCTAATAATTGGTCGAGTCTTTGACTGATCGGCATGATTTAAAAAAAAAAAAAAAAAAAAAAAACTCTTTGAGTGTTTGGTTTTGAACTTGTTTTGGACGAGTTTCAATACATTGGTCTTTGGCCTATTTTTGTAGGTTTCTAAAAAGAAAAAAAACTCTTTGAGTGTTTGGTTTTGAACTTGTTTTGGACGAGTTTCAATACATTGGTCTTTGGCCTATTTTTGCAGGTTTCTAAAAAGGAAAAACTCTTTAAGTGTTTGAGTTTGTGCTTGTCTTAGACAAATTGCAACGTGGTTTCTAAGAAAAAAAAAAATGAAAGCTCTTTGAGTAATTGAAGTGATTGGTTTGTTTGTTTGGTTTGTGCTCTTTGAGCAATTGTTATGTGTACTTTGGCTTAGCCTGATATATAAAAAAAAAAGAAAAAGAAAAAATGTTTGTGTTTTTGTAATCGTTCGTTCGTTTTTTATTAATTAGTCGAGTCATGAGTATTAGGGAGAGACTATCTCTTTGAGATGTCTTAGTTGCCGAGTTAAGAGTCGGTGAGAGACTATCTCCCTATTGTTAGTAGAGTTTTATCTTTGTGAATATCGTTTTAAAACTGAAAACCCAAAAATTTGCTTTGTTTTGGTTTCGGGTCAGTCAAAATGTGTCGTCTGTTCAGCTTTGCCATTCGCGTGTTACACACGCTCTGCCAAAGAGGGGCATCTGTAGACACCCCATTTTGACCGGACCCAAGTTCGCTATGCTTGGGAGAAACCCCATCCGATCATTTCCGCCATGTTTCGCATTTTTCCGTGAGAGGTTGAGAGAGATTATTCATAAGAATCCAAGCGAGGGAGAATTTGGACCCGTTTGGTGGGCCCGCATTGAACATTTGTTTAAAATTCGAATCAACCGAGGGCCCACATTGTGGGGCCCACGTTGTGGGGCCCGCGTTGTGGGGCCCGCGTTGTGGGGCCTCAGTAGGGCCTCTTGTGAGGCCTCTTATGAAGAACAATAATGATGGATTCTCCACTAAAGAAACATGATGGGCCCTCCACTAAGAACAATAATGATGGATTCTCCACTAAGAAACATGATGGGCCCTCCACTAAGAAGAATGATGATGGATTCTCCACTAAGAAACATGATGGGCCCTCCACTAAGAAGAATGATGATGGATTCTCCACTAAGAAACATGATGGGCCCTCCACTAAGAAGAATGATGATGGATTCTCCACTAAGAAACATGATGGGCCCTCCACTAAGAAGAATGATGATGGATTCTCCACTAAGAAACATGATGGGCCCTCCACTAAGAAGAATGATGATGGATTCTCCACTAAGAGGGACAACATGATGAGCTCTCCACCAACACATCTCTCTCTCTCTCTTTCTCTCCCTATATATATCTTCCTTCCCATCCATAAAAAAGAGGAGAAAAATGAGAGATTTATCTTCCATTATCTTTTTCTCTTCCATTATCTCTTCCAATCACTCCCTCCAATCCCTTTCCCTATATTCTTCTTCCATTATCTCTCCCAATCACCTCCCAATCCTTCCCTCTAAGAGAAAGTGAAGACGGCGGAACGGATCGGCGGCAACATTTTTTTTTGGGGGTTTTCTTTGCTAATTGAAAGGGTAAGACAAAGCGTATATCCGAGGATTACTTACCCTAGAGACAAGGAGAGCTAGCAAGGTTGGTATTCCAAAACCCTCTTTCATATATCTTAAACTAGAAGCATGCTAGGATAGAATTTGTGATTTATTTTTATTTTTTCTTATTGTTATTCAAAATATGTTTTTTTTCAATCTCTGAGTGTTTTGCACATTAAGAAGTGTAGAAATCTGGAATTTCGAAGAATTTTGACTTCGTTTTGACCGTAATTTGACCTTTTGAACTTTACCCTCAAAGGGGTAAAATTCTAAAGATTGAATTTAAGAAGATGTCAACATAGATCCAAAATCAATGAAAATTTAAACATAATATAATTGTAAGATTTTGAATTAGTATGAATTTCTTTATGAATTCTTGATTTGATTTAAAGGGTTTAAAAATTCATTTAACTCTAGGGGTATTTTTGGAAAAAACCAATTTTCAAAAACTCTATAATGTTTTCAAAAGTGAAATTTGGATGAGATGCAAATTAAATCTAATCTAATCTCCCGTGAAATTTTCAAGATTTTTGGTTTCTGTTGGATATTTGTTTATGATTTTTTACGTAAAATCATGCATGCTGTATTAAATCTGATAAAAATAGTAAATTGCAATGAAAACTTCTGAAAATATTTGTTTGATAATTACTACTGGAATTACATGTTTTCATAAAGTTTAAACTGATTTGGATTTGATTTACTATGTGTTTCTTTGTTAATTCATAATCTGGATGGATATTTGTAAAATCGTAAATTAATAGTAAATCATTTTTAAAATTTATGAAACTTTTACAGTAATCCTTTCTTATTGTAATAAACATACTATAGAAATTTCATATTGTTTTGAATTGATTTGCTATACGTTACTGTGTTAATTCACAATCTGGACAGAAACTTTCAACATTGAAAAACTAATAGCAAACCACATTTAAAATCTATGAAATTTTTATTATAATCTTATATAATTAAGGAGAAGTTACTGTAAAAATTTCATCTTGTTCTGAAAAGATTTGTTATATGTTGATGTGTAAATCTACAATCTGAATTGAAACCTTTTAAAATCCTTGAGTAAATTGAATTAAAATCAAATTGTTTTAAAAATTTCCAGATCATAATATTCCATCACATATTCAATCATTAAATTATCAAAATAGAAACCTTAGGAATCACTGATTTCCTTTGTAAAATCCTGGTGCTGTGATTAGTTTGTATGCTTTATTTTCTCATCACATTTACTCAAACTTAATCTAACAAAACCTGAAGGCATCATAGATTGCGCGAACTTATTGCACACACTTACATCACTTGCATCTAAACCCCTGCATCTCACATGCACACACGTCCTATTTTAGGAACCCGGAGTGTTATCTAGCATGGTTGACTGGGATTTCATCACCTGGTGCCTCTGTGCTAGAGAAGCATTCCACCCTTAGCCTAGTACCCTTATGGTACGTAAACGGATCTCTTGTTCACGTACTGATACGCCGGACACTGGTACAGTATATCGAACATGGATTCGCGCTAAGGGAACTCTTGGCCTTACCCCTAGATTAACCCACACATGCATGTAGTATACGAACACATGTGCATCACGTGTGTGAGCCTAGTTTAGGATATCCTACCCATTTGTGTCTAGATTAGGCCGTAGTCCATCTTCCAATGGCTACGATCGGTCCTAGGTACACAAACAAAGTCATGAGTCGAGATCCTTTCTCCACTCCGCTAGATTAGGGTTAGGGTTGATGCCTTCAGGTAACACTGATAAAATGTGTGAAGATTAAAAAACTTTTCCTTTGGGGTTAGGATGTAAATCCCATTCATTTCCAAAGATCTCATAGGATTAGTCATTCATGATCCATCCGTTGAAAGCAATCTTATGCTATCTCATCTCATCTTGATCACAGATTTTCAATCTTCTATTATATGATTCGATCGCGTTTCCATATCTTTTAGAGAGTCTTTTGACTCATCTGTCTTTAGCTGTTGTCAGTGGAGTCTTTGACTCGTGTTTTCTTTTCCTTTAGAGAGTCTTTGACTCATATATCCTTTAGTTGGTGTTAGTGGAGTCTTTGACTCGTGTTTTCATCTCTTTTAGAGAGTCTTTGACTCATTTATCCTTTAGTTGGTGTTAGTGGAGTCTTTGACTCATGTTTCTTTTCTTTTAGAGAGTCTTTGACTCATTTATCTTTTAGTTGGTATTGTTGGAGTCTTTGACTCGTGTTTCCATTTCTTTTCGAGAGTCTTTGACTCACTTCGTTTTCTTAGTTGGTATCATTAGAGAGTCTTTGACTCATTTGTTCTTTTGTGATATTACCAGGGAGTCTTTGACTCGTTGGTTCTTCCGTTGGTGTTATTTGGGAGTCTTTGACTCATTCCTCCTCTAAGTTGTAGTATTAGAGAGTCTCTGACTCATTTGTTCCCCTCTTTAGTGTTGTTAGTTCGGAGTTTCTCCTTTAGAGTTGTTGATTACTTCGCTTTTGATTAGAGGCTAACTCAGTCTTATTAGAGCTTTGCTTGCTTGGGATCCTGGATCGTTTTCTCTCTTCTTGGGACGCTATCTTTCTTGTTGTGGTTTGTCTCTTTGAGACGCTAATTGCTTATTCGGGGTTTCCCCTTTTGCTTTAGGGCTTTGCCCTAGTTTGTGGTATTACTAGCGTGTTCCCTTTAAGATTAAAAATATTTTAAGGTCCTGAGCATTGGAAAAGCTTTAAAATCCAAAAAAAATTAGAAATTTAAAACTCAAAAAACATTTGAAAACATCAAAAACCTTAAAAAATCTAAAGTGTTGAGTGTTTTCTTTTATAAGCGTAGTTTGAGAGTTCGTTTCGAACTACGTTGGCTTGATCCTCTTCCACGAGGTACGTAGTGCAGCTTGGGATCCACATCCCAAGTCCAGCCAAACCTTTAAAAATAAAAATTTTAAATTTTTCAAAGTTACAAAAATATTCAAACCATTTTCAAAAAGATCTTCCTCTAGAGTTAGGAGTATGTCCTAGCTGTTTAGGTTGTGTTCTAGAGTTAGGAGTTTGTCTTGATTTGTATTGATATGGTATGTCCTGTCGTGTGAGTGTCCCTAGAGTTAGGAGGCCTCGAGTCGATCGGTTAGACATTTAGTCGAACCGATGGCTAGACTAGGCATATAGTCAGCCCGTGGTTTTCATTAGGTTGCACAGCCTAGTTACACATGGGATTGTAGGAACCACCTGCATTAGCCTAAGGCTAATCAACTTGCATTAGTTAGGGCATATAGGGTGTCCTAAAATCCACAATTCACTGGAATTTTAATAATCATACAAGAACCTTTAATAACTGGTTCGGTCTTTTAGATCGAGTCTAGGATAGAGGGCTAGATGTCTTAGGCATCATAATTTAGAATAGGGCATCGAACTACGTGGGCTCCGATTCTTCCCGAGGCCGGGATACGTAGCGCAGCTAGGATGGATGGCCATTCTGGTCCGAGTCCAGTCCTGCATTAGAGTTAGGACTTGTCTTGTCCCGTCATACATAGCATAGATTTGTGTCTCATGTTTTGATATGTTTTCTTACTTTCTTGTACTGATACTATACCTTTGGTTGTAGCTTGCATGTGCGTGTCCACCAGAAACTTAGACACCCATTAGGCATGTCGCTCATAACCTAGCTTTGCTTAGGTGACACATTTTTCATTTCATTTTACGTGTTTATTTCTCCATTCTCAGGAAATGCATGCTTAGGTAGACGATTCCTGAGGATTGTTCCCATTTCACATGATTTTTACTCAAACTTCTTTGGAATTAATGAAAATGGCATAAGAGACCAAGTGCTTGCACTCGGGCGAATTGGGGGTGCTCTCAGACCTTCCCCATTCGTAACCAGGCACGAACCCATATATATTTCTGGTTATCCATTGCACAGAGGATTTGATTTTAGGGTTCCATGGCCTATCCATGGATGGCGACTCTGAGTTCTTTTTAGGTACATCTCGGTTTCGAGCCCTGGCTCCTGATCAGGATGTATCTCATTCGTTTTGTATCGCCACTCGTGCTATGCTGTGAGGGTGGCATCCGTTTCGAGAGTTCCTTGGCAGAGCTCTCCTTCACATTGTGGAGATCTTAGAGGATTGCTGTGGGGACCTCGCGTCCCTCGCCGCACTCGTCCTCTCCGGATCGGGGTCCACAGGACCCAATTTTAAAAGTTTCTATTTTTGAAGTTTGACCACAAAGACTTTCCATTTTTAATTTTTTCCTTTAGGGGTGAACCAATCTGAGGGTATGGTCACATTTGGATGTCTAACAGTCAAGTAGGGGCATTTTGGTCCGAAAAGTTATTTCCCAAAAAAGATGGTTTGATCATGTGTGAGGGATGCACCATAAATGTCAAATGGGTTGGGTCCATATATAGAATGTTGAATTTAGAAAGATTTTATTAATTTTTTACGGAAAAACTCGAAACCCGTGTGAAATGGCCCATTGGGCTAAAGCCCGCAAAGATGGAGCCCATGTGGGTTCACCCATATGGGTCAACCACCATGGTGGGCGGCCCACATGGTCGACCCACATGAGTTGAGCACCCACCTTGATGATGTCACCATTGTGACATTATATTTGTTAAAAGAAAAATAAAAAGAATAAAAAATGAAAAGAAGGAAAGAAGGAAAAGAGGAATGATTGCTTAAAAAAGGTTTTCTTCCAAAGAAGCAATGTGGAATGAGAATAACATGTCTTGATTGACAAGAAATTAAGATTGGAATCAAATCCAATTTGGAAACAAGAAAGAAAGAAAGAAAGCAAGAGGGGAAAATTGGAAACAAGCCAAAAAGGGAGCTCTCACATTTGAAATTGCTATTTCTCTCTTAACCCTAACTTTTTTTTATATAAAAATCAAAGCAAACAATCCAAAAAAGGAGAAAAAAATCCAAATTCGTCCATTTTCTCTCTCCTCCCAAGAAATTTTTTTTTTCTCCCTTGAAGTGTGATCTCTCTCTCAAGTGTTCTTGACAAAAGGAATTCTTGAATTCCTTCTTCTTCTCCAAGGCATCATACAATCAAGAATTATTGGAGTATTCTTTGGGTCTTCTTCATCATAAAAAAGGGTGCGACAAAGCGTATACCTCGGATCTACGCACCCTAGAGACAAGGAGCGCGATCAACGTGGTGGAAATATAAAAAAAAAACAAAGAAAGAAAGGGAAGAAAGGACGCAGGATCGAGCGTCGGCGAGATTTTTCTGAATTTTTGGCTTTTGGATTCGGCGAGGATCTCCATCACAGGTAGGTGCACTATTCTCAGATTTTTCCAGGATTATTTGGTATTCTTTATATATTTTTGCATGGTTTTTAGCATTTAATTGAATTTAATTCGATATTATATGTGTGTGCTCAAAATCATGATCTACATGAGTGTTTCAATTCCGATTCGTCCCAAAATTTAATACACTGATCTATTTAAATAGACTAAAATAACCATCGGATCGGATTGGACATTGAATCAAAGGATTTTGAAACTTTGAGTGAAGAGTGGAATTTTATTTAAAATAATGGCTGAGAAATTACAAAAGTTGAAAAAATAGCTATCTCAGGATGATTTGTTTTGTGGAATTTCAAATTTTTCTTGTGTTCATCACATCAAAACAAGGTTAAAGGACATTTTCCGGAGTCGTAATTTTCTCGAAAATCGTGTTTTAAAAATAGAAAACTCTTCAAAAACATCTTTTTTACGAAGAAAAATAAAATATATACTAAACAGATTCCAAAATTAATGAAGTTTCGTGAAAAAATAATATGATACTGATACATTCTGCCATGAAGTTTTGAGAATTTTTGGATTTTGTTTGATATATTATTTAATATTTTCTTTGAAAATTATCAGATTTTGTGAGAATTGTTACTGACATCAGATCCCAATTAAAATTCTCAAAATTTTTACAGTAGTCTTATGTTTCTTATTTCTTACTGCTGTAAAATTTTCAAGTTATTTGGATTTTGTTTCCTAAGGGTTGTAGTGTAAATCCATAATCTGGTCTTAAAATTGAAAAATCCGAAATTGGTAGTAAATGGTTTTTAAAATTCATGAAAATCTCACCGCATGCTATCTTTACCCATATCGTATTTTTGTAGAAATTTCAATGAATTTAGATTTCTATTTCTAGTAGTTTCTGTGTTATTTTAACAATCTGGTCATATTATTGTTAAATCAAAATTAAATAGGAGCTTAATATTAAAATCTGCAAAAAAATTTCAGTAAGCTACATACATTCCCATCTTGCTGTTGTAGAAATTTCAATTCTTTTCGAATTCGTTTGCAATAAATTCACTTGTAAAATCACTCATGCGGTTTAAAATTGATAAAATCCATTAAAAAACTGAAATTAATTAAAAATCATCATAAAGCTTCTAAAGAACCTTAAAATTCTGTCACACGTTCACTCCTCAATTCATTGAAACAGAAATTTTAGGATCTTTAGATTTCCGTGGAAAAATGGCCAGTGCATCCATAATCGTATCCCTATTGCCCTCGATCTTTGACAATTTGAATATTTAAGCTATAGCATGTTGTTGGCTCCGAGGTTACTGTCCACGGAAATCCTGAGATATGCCAGGCAATAAGATGCTATAACCCAAGTATTAAATTGCACAAGGAAAGAGCGCACGATTCCCTTCCTTGGATGCCATTCGAGGCCGAAATTGGTGAACCCTAGAACCATTGGTATTCCTTAAATGTCCAGAAACCGAAAATCCTTGAAATCTGAAATTAATTACCCTCAAGAACTTGAGTCGATGTGTCTCGTGTCTTTCGAAACCATTGGATTATGGTTTTCGTCGTAAGAACCATTAGAGCCCAATTTAGGAACACTGGTGTAAGGTCGTGTCCTAGGTTTTAGGGAGTCTTAGATTTTAGGGAGTCCTAGAGTTAGGAGTCCAGCCTCATCACGGACGTTTGCTATGGATAGCAACCGTACCATAGGTCTAGTTACACTAGTCACCTAATTTTCCTTAGGACAAGCCTAGTTACCTAGGATGTAGGTTAACCTGCATTAGTCTAAGGGACAACTTGCACTTAGATAGGATCATATAGCATTTAGATGAAATCCTAGGATAATAAAATCTTCAACTTGAATTAAATAACTTCTCTTAAAACTGTTGAAACAGTCAATCCAGTCTAGATCGGTGTCTTAGTTGAGTTAGGCATAAGTAGCTTAGCTTAGGTGTACCGAACTACGTCGACTCTGATCCCAGTGAGGCTTGGGTACGTAGGCAGCTTGGATGTCTGATGGCATACCAACCGCGAGTCGGCTTCACAACAAATTGTGGGGTTTTGTATATTAATTTTCTTGTAAATGCTTAATTAAATCACTTAGGATTTTTCAATAAAATTAGAATTTTAGGAGAACTTTCGCTTAGATTGAATTCAAACAAATTAAGAAATCAAGATACACATTTAGGATCTACATTGAAATTAGATCATAGAATGCATGTCACATAGTTCGTACATTAACAAATAGTTGAATGACCATTTAAAATAAATTTAAAAGAGTTAACTTTTGGAATTGAAGACCGATTATCGGGCAGGAATGGTACATATGGTGGATAACTCCCCATACCTTCCATTCTTGTAACCAGGTAACGAGTCTAGATTTCTGATTAATTATGGGTCCTAGATCCCACATCTAGGTGGCGACTCTGTCACTCTCTTTTGTGTGGAATTCGGATTGCCTTAGTGATCCCAAGTTCATATAAAATATGAATTAAAATCAATAATAAAAATGCACACGCCAATCGCGTGGGTACGAGAGACCAAGAGAGAGCGTGGCGGCTCGCGCCCCACCCCTCTCGCGGGATCGGGTCACACAGTGTGGCGACTCTGCTGGGACCACCTAACTTCATTACAATTCCAAAGGATAACTCATTTGAATCTATTTTAACTGGCTCGTGAAAACTCTATCTCTTATATACTTGTTAGATTAGTTTGTATGCTTTGTTTTCTCATCACATCATACTCAAACTTAATCTAACAAAACCTGAAGGCATCATAGGTTGCGCAAACATACTGCACACACTTACATCACTTGCATCTAAACCCTTGCATCTCACATGCACACACATCCTATTTTAGGAACCCGGAGTGTTATCTAGCATGGTTGACTGGGATTTCATCACCTGGTGCCTCTGTGCTAGATAAGCATTCCACTCTTAGCCTAGTACCTTTATGGTACGTAAACGGATCTCTTGTTCACGTACTGATACGCCGGACACTGGTACAGTATATCGAACATGGATTCGCGCTAAGGGAACTCTTGGCCTTACCCCTAGATTAACCCACACATGCATGAAGTATACGAACACATGTGCATCACGTGTGTGAGCCTAGCTTAGGATATCCTACCTATTTGTGTCTAGATTAGGCCGTGGTCCATCTTCCAATGGCTACGATCGGTCCCTAGGTGCACAAACAAAGTCATGAGTCGAGATCCTCTCTCCACTCCGCTAGATTAGGATTAGGGTTTGATGCCGTCAGGTAACACTGTTAAAATGTGCGAAGATTAAAAACTTTCCCTTTGGGGTTAGGATATAAATCCCATCATTTCCAAAGATCTCCTAGGATTAGTCATTCCTGATCTATCCGTTGAAAGTAATCCTATGCAATCTCATCTTTTGATCATGTGTCTATCATTCGCCTCTTGTGGGATTCGATTATGTCTTCATTCCCTTTCTCAATTGACAGGAATTGTGTCTCAATCATTTGATTGTAAAATCTTGATGATCTGGTCGTACTTGTACCTTTAGTCTTTTCTTACTAAGGGCAACCTTTTTCAAGAATATTTTGCTAAGTCCTTCAGAGTTCACTCTCATAATCCTTGAACTAGGGGCATTCCCCTATACGAATCTGTCATCATTGTCATGTCTTGGTCCTTTAGGATTCATTCTATTGTCCCAATTACTTGCTTAAATGTGTAATCTTCTTTTCAGTCATTGAGAATGGACACTCCTTGAATGTCAAGCTCATATACCGTTATTATTGTTTCCATGTCAGGACTGTTCACAGCTGAAAATCCAGGAAAGCTTCTTGGGTTTGAATCTATTCGTGGTCAGTGAAGAAGCTAATTCCCCATTTTCTTTGGAAGCGTCTCCAATCCTCTCCTTCCATACTCATGGCAGTGTCTATGAAAAATTCGCAACTCTCTTACATCATGGAAGCCTTGACCCAGCTCGTCCAACAGGTGAAGGAATTGAAGGAAGAAAATCAATTCATCAAAGCTCAACTTACTGAGAAATTTGGTCCAACCACTGTTGTTTCTAAGGGCAAAAATCCGGGCCTCTCCATAGTTATGGGTTCGGAAGAGCTAATTGTGAATCTCTCTAGACAAATGGCTCCGCTAACAGAAGAAGTTCATCAGATGAAGCAACAAATGCAAACCTGGTATTGTCAGTCCCAAAGTTCGGAGCACTTCGCTGACAAAAATACCAAAGTCCAGGATGTTGTTACCAGAAACTCTGTCTCTCAGCACCAGCAGGATTCTGTTGGGCCCTTAATTCTTGAATATGACCAAGAGCCGCCATATGAAACTCCTAAAAGAGAATTCACTTACTTGCCGATCTCGCGACCTGATGCTTTGAAATGGTTGCTCAAGGAAAGAATGATAACACTATTGGGATCAGAGCCTGTTCCTAATCCTCTTCCCAGTCCCGGGACCTTCCAAATGAAAGAATTTTGTGATTATCATTTACGTCATGGTCATGCAACTGATGATGCCTCAGCTTGAAATATGATATTCAAGACCTTATAGACATGGGGCTCCTCGACCCTCAAAACCTTTTGTCAAGCAGCGAAGCTCCATCCTTTCCTGATGACCGCAAACTGTGGGTTGAGCAAATGAAGAGAAAGTCTCACGATAATCACAACCAGCAATGCACAATGATGGGTCAAAATACATTGAGCCCGGTCTCCATAGGTCAGGAAATTAAAGTGGCCACAACACATGGGGCTTATAGCGGGGGCAATTGTACTTCAAAAAATATCAACGAGCTACAGAACCCTATGGTATTCAAATATAATCAATCAGGGATTGCAGCTCAGCAAAAGCCCAATAGGGAATTCACCCCTCTCTTGTTTCCACCATCTGTCATACTACAGCAAGGATTGGAATCCGGCGATATCTATTTACCTCGCATTAAGGAACCTCCTAATCCGCTCCCCAGGACATGGAGGGCGGAAGAGCACTGCGATTTTCATCGAGGATCGGGGCATAGTACTGATCAGTGTATAACTCTGAGGCATGTGATCCAGAAGTTGGGAGTCCAGCCTCATCACGGACGTTTGCTATGGATAGCAACCTTACCATAGGTCTAGTTACACTAGTCACCTAATTTTCCCTAGGACAAGCCTAGTTACCTAGGATGTAGGTTAACCTCCATTAGTCTAAGGGACAACTTGCACTTAGATAGGATCATATAGCATCTTAGATGAAATCCTAGGATAATAAAATCTTCAACTTGAATTAAATAACTTCTCTTAAAACTGTTGAAACAGTCAATCCAGTCTAGATCGGTGTCTTAGTTGAGTTAGGCATAAGTAGCTTAGCTTAGGTGTACCGAACTACGTCGACTCTGATCCCAGTGAGGCTTGGGTACGTAGGCAGCTTGGATGTCTGATGGCATACCAACCGCAAGTCGGCTTCACAACAAATTGTGGGGTTTTGTATATTAATTTTCTTGTAAATGCTTAATTAAATCACTTAGGATTTTTCAATGAAATTAGAATTTTAGGAGAACTTTCGCTTAGATTGAATTCAAACAAATTAATAAATCAAGATACACATTTAGGATCTACATTGAAATTAGATCATAGAATGCATGTCACATAGTTCGCACATTAACAAAGAGTTGAATGAGCCATTTAAAATAAATTTAAAAGAGTTAACTTTTGGAATTGAAGACCGATTATCGGGCAGGAATGGTGCATGTGGTGGATAACTCCCCATACCTTCCATTCTTGTAACCAGGTAACGAGTCTAGATTTCTGGTTAATTATGGGTCCTAGATCCCACATCTAGGTGGCGACTCTGTCACTCTCTTTTGTGTGGAATTCAGATTGCCTTAGTGATCCCAAGTTCACATAAAAGATGAATTAAAATCAATAATAAAAATGCACACGCCAATCGCATGGGTACGAGAGACCAAGAGAGAGCGTGGCGGCTCGCGCCCCACCCCTCTCGCGGGATCGGGTCCCACACCGATAATGTTATGTACACCATCCTGGTCTCCGATAATGTTATGTAAACTATCCTGATCATCTACATCATCCTGCTCTACACCTTGGCTGTCATCGTCCTCATCAAAGTCCTCATTGTCCTCATCAAAGTCCTCATCACCATCCTCGCAAATGGCATCATTAACATGCATATCACTATGAAAATTCTTACTGAACCGTGCATCGTGCCTATATGGTAAGGACTAGGTTAGAATGAAATTCAATGAGACAAAAATATAACCTCCCAACTAAATATAATTTCTATAATTTATTACATGGAAGTGGTCTTATGTTCAGTTGTATCATCCTCTGTCTCTTTAAAAATTGGATCATCATAATCTTCATCCAAGTCTACTGAATATCTGCCGACCCGATCAACATTAGACTAACAATAATGGAATGACAATTTCATCAATGGAATCACAATTTCATACACGGATAGTACCTATGGTTGGTATGTCCTTCGCCATGTCGTATTCGTTTGCTGGGAGCTTCATATGGAATAGGTGTTGCTGACACTGCACGAACAGAATTATTTTTGGGACTCAAAGCAGGTTCGATTGGAGTAGAAGCTTCATAATATTCATTTATATCAACTACATTTCTGAGCAATGAAAATTTCCACATGAGATAATATTCTAATGGAATGAGAATTTAAAGAATGCCAAAATCCAGCTGAGTTAATATTTTACCTCTTCATGGGGATGGGTACAGATATAATTTCTCAAACTCTGTACTCTATAGTTATGTACAGGCTGATAAAATTAAAGAGGCTATTCTCAAAAGGCATCATCACCATACCTAGCTCATCATCATTTTGAATGTCGTATAACACGATTTGATATGGATCCATGACATATCAACATTTTATAGATAATGACACGCTGATTCCTGTGATCCCAATCCTTTGGTGAATTAGAGACTGAAATTCCAAAAATTTTATATGGCGATTCACAGTTAAACACATTTTCGTCCCTCCAATATATTGGAATGATACTTCATCCTTCAAGTACCCATCAACATGTAACATAAAAGAAGCCCTTTTTTCCACCATTTTTTCACACCCTGTTTCGATAAGAACCATTATTAGTACACTTATGATCACTTTTGGACCAAAACAATACTATTACACTTTTGGAACCACTAAATTATGGTTCGAAGGTGTTCATAATGGTCCGATTATATACATACTGAGTATGAGTACCTTAATCACTATCAATACACTCATGATCACTTATAAAGTGCATGAAAGTCTATTTACACTCTTGGAACCACTACTTACACTCTTGGAACCACTAAGTTGTGGTTCCAAGGTCTAAATAATGGTTCCCAATGTATTAAACCACTTTTACAAAGCATGAACCCTTATTTACTCTCTTCGGACCATAATTTATACTCTTGGAAGCACTTATAAAGTGCATTAAAGTCTATTTACACTCTTGGAACCATAATTTACACTCTTGGAACCACTACTTACACTCTTCGAACTACTAAATTATGGTTCCCAGTGTATTACACCACTTTTACAAAGCATGAACCCCTATTTACACTCTTGGAACCATATTTTAAACTATTGGAAGCACTATTTACACTCTTGGAACCACATTTTATACCTCGGAACCACTAGGGAACCACATTTTATACCCCGGAACCACTATGGAACCACCATTTATACCTCGAAACCACTAGGGAACCCCATTTACACCCCGAAACCACTACGGAACCACATTTTATACCTCGGAACCACTACGGAACCACATTTTATACCCCGGAACCACTACGGAACCACATTTTATAGCTCGGAACCACTAGGGAACCCCAATTTCCATCCCGAAACCACTAGGGAACCACATTTTCAACCCCGGAACCATTAGGGAACCACATTTGATACCTCGGAACCACTAGAGAACTACATTTTTATCCCGGAACCACTAGGGAATCACATTTAATAAGTCCAAACCACTACTGAACCACATTTTCTACCAAGGAACCATTAGGGAACCACATTTTATAGCTCGGAACCAATAGGGAACCACAATTTTGACCCCGGAACCACTAGGGAACCACATTTTCTACCCCAGAACCACAACGGAACAAAATTTAATACCCCGAAACCACTACGGAACCACATTTTATACCTCGGAACCACTACGGAACCACATTCTATACACCGGAACCACTCGGGAACAACATTTAATACCTCGGAACCACTAGGGAACCACATTTTATACCCTGAAACCACTAGGGAACCATATTTTATACCTCGGAACCACTAGGGAACGATATTTTCTACCCCGGAACCACTAGGAAACCACATTTTATAAGTCGAAACCACTAGCGAACCACATTTTATACCCCGGAACCACTACGGAACCACATTTTATACCCCGGAACCACTACAGAACCACATTTTATACCCCGGAACCACTAGGGAACCACATTTTATAGCTCGGAACCACTAGGGAACCACAATTTCCACCCCGGAACCACTAGGGAACCACATTTTTTATCTCGGAACGACATTTTATAAGTCCAAACCACTACGGAACCACATTTTCTACCAAGGAACCATTTGGGAACCACATTTTATAGCTCAGAACCATTAGGGAATTACAATTTTGACCCCGGAACCACTAGGGAACCACATTTTCTACCCCGGAACCACTACGGAACAAAATTTTATACCCCGGAACCACTAGGGAACCACATTTTATACCTCGGAACCACTACAGAACCACATTCTATACACCGGAACCACTCGGGATTAACATTCTATACCTCGGAACCACTAGGGAACCACATTTTATACCCCGGAACCACTAGGGAACCTCATTTTATACCGAGGAACCACTAGGGAACCATATTTTCTACCCCGGAACCACTAGGGAACCACATTTTATAAGTCGAAACCACTACGGAACAACATTTTCTACCGCAGAACCATTACGAAACCACATTTTATAGCTCGAAACCATTAGGGAACCACAATTTTCACCCCGGAACCACTAGGGAACCACATTTTCTACCACGGAACCACTAGCGAACCACATTTTATACCCCGGAACCACTATGGAACCACATTTTATACCCCGGAACCACTAGGGAACCACCATTTATACCTCGGAACCACTAAGGAACCACATTTTATACCTCGGAACCACTAGGGAACCACATTTTATAGCCCGGAACCACTAGGGAACCACATTTTCTACCCTGGAACCACTACGGAACCACATTTTCTACATTTTATACCCCGGAACCACTAGGGAACCACATTTTATACCTCAGAACCACTACGGAACCACATTTTCTACCCCGGAACCACTAGGGAACCACATTTTATACTCCGGAACCACTAAGGAACAACATTTTATACCCCTAAATCAGTAAGGAACCACATTTTATACACCAGAACCACTAGGGAACCACATTTTATACCTCAGAACCACTACGGAACCACATTTTATACCCCGGAACCACTAGGGAACCACATGTTCAGCGGTAAAAAATGTCCTCGAACCACTAAATTATGTTTCCGAGGCCTAAGTAATGGTTCCAATAGGTTTTAAACACCAATGATACGTTTATGATGACTTTTAAAACCACTAAAATACTGTAATAATATACCAAACACTAGTTGGACTCTTGGAACTACAATTTTGAGTCTTGGAACCACTATGTAACCTCTCGAAACCACTAAATTGTGGTTCCAAGGCCTACGTAATTAGGGCTGTTCATTATTCGGGTTTAACCGAAATAACCGACCGAACCGAATTCGTTCGGTTATTTCGGCTCGGTTGGAAGATCAATCGGTTCGGTTTCGGTTTTCATGGATGCCAAATTTCGGTTTTCGGTTTCGGTTTCGGTTTTGAGTGGGAAACATTCGGTTTGGCCGAAAAAATCAAATTACTATAGCAAACTTGCATTCGGTTTGTTCGGATTTGGTTTAAGGTTAAAAAACTGAATAATGAGAAAACAAGTAAAAATGATATCACCTCTATTTTTTTACTTGGGACAGCCAGCAGTGAAGTAGCAATGGCCAATGGGGGTGTGTCCCGAGTATAAAAAAGGGGTGAATATTATAATGAAAAGAGAAAAAGAAAAATCGACAAATCGTGTCATCGTGAGACTGTGAGAGTACTTAGTTATGGACTTAGGGTTTCTCTTTTCCTCTCATCTCTTTTCTTCTCACTTAGAAGTTAGAAGCCTCCATCAAATCCCAGTTGGGCAACCAAGAGGGGGGTGAATTGGTTGGGTATTAAAATTTCTACTCTTTTAGTATTTCTTTTCAAAAGATTACTAACACTTGTTAATTACTCTTTGGTTAATAAATGTTAGCAAAAATAAAAGTAGAGGAATGAACAACTATAAAGCAAATAAGAAAAGGGGAAGAGTAATAGAAGAGATACCACACTAAGATTTATAGTGGTTCGGTCTTATAACTCCAAGACCTACTCCACTCTTCCCAAGTTTGTGTCCTTGAGGGAATCCACTAAAAGTATGATTCTTGGTACAACAAAGAAGGCTCCGCGTCTTCAACACTCGCCCACGAAGATGGCTCCGCGTCTTCGAGCACTCGCCAATTTCAAGGGGTTTAATATTGGTTCCCTTTCCACCTTTACAATGATTTTTAAATTACAATATGTGAATGCCTTCACTTAAGGCTAATACATCACTTCAATACAAGAAATCTTCTCCAAATGATTTGAAAGTGAGCTT
This sequence comes from Tasmannia lanceolata, assembly GCF_043159265.1. Classification (NCBI taxonomy): domain Eukaryota; kingdom Viridiplantae; phylum Streptophyta; class Magnoliopsida; order Canellales; family Winteraceae; genus Tasmannia; species Tasmannia lanceolata. The sequence continues at coordinate 5,828,284 of NW_027518701.1, read as the reverse complement.
GATGAGAACTTCTCCAATGATGGGATTGCAAGTGAGCTTGGGAGATCTTCAAAGATGTTGAAGGCAAGTGAGCTTGAGTGATTCTTCTTCAACTAGATTGCAAGTAGGCTAAAGGAAATCTTCTTCAAGGTAGATTGCAAGATTTTGGACAAAGAAGAAGAACTTTTTGTAAAGATTGCTTGACAACTTAAATCACACTTAGGGTTCTTTTCTCAAGCTTGCAAAAATCTTAGAATGATGAAAATAAACTCATATATATAGCCCCTTAGAAGATATAACCGTTGGAGGACATATTGGGCATTTTTTGGTTTTGAAAAATCAAAAAAAGAACCAGCCGCAACTCCCAACGGTCATATTTTCCCGACGCCAGACGTCTGCCCAGACATCTGGTTGCTTCCAGGGATTAACCAGATGATCGGGCAGACCTCTGCCGCAAGGTCTGGTTTGCAAGTTCACTTATCAAATGAATGAGTTTTTCTCTGAATTTTTGTACACATATGTATTGATATTAGGGAAGATTATGTACCAAAATTTAGCTCATTTGAAAACCGTTTGGGTCCCTTTTTGATCCACCAGATGATCGGACTAGACTTCTGCCGCAAGGTCTGGTCTGCAAGTTTGGCTTGTAAATGAATGAGTTTTCTTCCCAAATTTTGTACATATCAAAGTAGGTATGAGATAAAGGTATGGCCAAAATTTCAGCTCAATCAGAAAAACATTTGGGTCCCTTCGTGATAGAAAAGCAAATGGTCTTAATTATGGTTTTCAAAGGATGTTTGGATTTTTGCGTTAAAAAACACTTTGGAAACACTTTGAAAATACTTGCAATCTTGTTTTAAAGATGATCTCCATTTGACCTACTCTTGAATAGCCCTCTTGAGTCCGGTGGTTGAATGAGCATGCTTATCCTTCCTTGTACATGCTTGTTCTTTGGTCTTTAATTTGACTTAGCTCTTAATGACTCCATCTTGATGTTGATTGCTCTTTTCTAAGGTTCAATTTGATTTGTCTTTGTCCTTCTTGGTTGACGGATCTTCACTATGCCTTTGATCACCATGTTCTACCTTGTTGTCGATCTTGGAAATCTAAGTTTCCTGTATGAGCTTATCATGGTAAAATCATTAGTACCAACCTACTTCGATCAATGTGGGTTTGTTGTCATCAAAACAATGAGTAGGGCCACACATGGGAACCCTTGAGCTAACATTCTCCCCCTTTTTGATGATGACAAACTCATATTGATCGGAGGCAAGGAGCTTCCCTAAATCGAATGATAAAAGCATAATATGCTCCCCCTCAATTGTGGATCCATTTTACTTGCTATTTCAAAGTTATATGATTGCAATTTTAAGATTAGCAGTAAGGTATATAAAATAACATTTATAAGCAAGTATAAGCACAAACTCCTCTTGAATCATATGAGTGTAAGATTCCCCTCAAATTATGCTATCAATAATGAGGTAGCACATAAATTGGGTAGCATGTTACAGTTTTTCTCTCCCTTTTGGCATCACCAAAAAGAAAAATCTTAATATACATATATATATATATATATATATATATATATATATATAAGTAACACACATATGACATATTCATGGTTTAGATGGCGGCAAGTGGCCGAATGAGTTAGGTGTATTAATTTAAGGTGAAGGTACGACCTCCCTCTTAGGATCTAAAAGGGCTAATGGCACCAATTGATTGGCTTTTAAAATTTAGGGTTACCATCTTGACCATGAAGCCATTTACCAAACAAGGGTGATAATAGATAGGTAGATAGAGATAGACAAATAAACCAACATACATGAAAATCCACCACAAACCAAGCAACATCCATACAAAGTAAGCAACAAAATCCATGGGAATCCATCAAGTCATAGGTTGATTGTTTTTTTTTTTTAATTAAACATCACAATCCATGTATCATTGAGGGATAGAAGATAGATCAAATTAAACAGCCAAATAATTCATTCATTTCATGTAACCCTTTGAGTACAAGAACCATATAGCAAAAGGACACAATCATAACAAAAGTCACATGGGTGAGGTCTATAAACCAATACATCAATATCCTACTCAAGCACTACCCATGGCCATACAAAAAACAGATGAGCACACAAACGACCCTAGTGACAAGGAGAAAGGAAACCAGTCCTAAACAAAGAGTCAAAGTAAACTAATCCTAAGTAGATGCAAAAGGAACTTTTAAGTCAAAATCAAGGTAGAGCTACTCGGCAGGTGGAGAAGCATCTCTCCATCCCATACGGCGCTCAAAATGATCGAATCGGCTGTCAATATGCTGCTGGAAGGCCATAAGATCTCTGTATGTGACAGGGCGATCCAGAGGATCCATCTGAGGAGCAGGAGGCTTCTCATCTCCATCTGCTGCAGCTGCTTCGCCTTCATCATTGTCTTCCTCCTCTTCTTCAGCTGCTTCTTCTTCTTCGTCTTCTTCGTCCTCTTCTTCCTCTTCTTCGTCTTCAAGACGAGGATGATCCTGCACCACTCTCTCCATCCGATCAGGGTCCATTCTCATTTTTCTGATAGTAGTCTTGTCAAATTGCTTGGCCGATTTCTCTTTCAAGTCTCCTACTACTGAGATAGCAAAGTGAGTCAGGATTTTGGTGATAACCATGCCATAGGGTAAAGATCCAGTCCTCAGAGGAGCAGCCTTTAAGTGGTTGAAAATGATGTAGCCCAGATTCAGAGCAGTACCAGTCATCAGGCAATATATCACAAAAGCATCTAAGGGCCTCACCTCATTCTTCGAACCACCTCTAGGCAGAATCGTGTTCACAATGATATTATGCAAGACCCTTGCCTTGGGCATCAAATCATGGGCCTAAATTGTCCCGCCAGGGATGTAACGTCTACAGATTGTCCGATACACATCTTTGCGTGTGGTCCCACGCTCCTCAATCTCATCAGTACGCCAGAAATAGATCATAGGGCCAATCGCTGGAACTCCTAAGATCTCACAAAATGCGGTGAACGTAAGGTCAATCGACGTAGATTTCACAGCGGATCCCAGTTGCCATTTATCTTCTGAATCATCTAATTGAGCGTAGAAGACTTTGCATAGAGTAGGGTAGATGGGTTCATTGATTTGAAGAAAGGGAGACCACTCCAAGGTATCAAAGCATGATCGAATACGATAAGCAGTAAGAGCCTTAAAATTCACATATCTACTAGAGACTACCTTTCTTGGAGCCATTTCCTCAAAGATTGCTAGAGCTCGCCGATTCTGAATGCCAAAATTCGCGGATGATTGTCCAGATCGTGACCGGGTTGGCCGTCGAGAACGAGAGCCACGTTCTTCTTCAACGTCGTCGAACCGCATGTTGGATGGCATTTTAGGGTTTCGAGTGGGTCGAGGGTTTCGAGACATTGTTCAAGGATTTTCAAGAAAAATCAAGGAAGGATGGAGGAAACCACAAGAGGGTGAAGTAAATCTATGGTTTAATGATCAACTCAACAAAACCCCACAAAATCTAATGGATTTAGAGTTAAATCCACGGATTTTTAGCCAGAAGAGAAGAAAATCAAGAAAAGAGCAAGGAAATGAGGAGGTTTCAAGAGTTTTGACAAGTTTCCCCCCAAACTTTGAAGTTTGAAACAAAAAAAATAAGGAGAAGCAAAGATATCAAGGTGGAGAGATGATAGTTTAGGCAAGAGAGAGGTGTGTTAGGGTTTAGAAGTAGAGAAAATCAGTTTTTGAGGTGAATCCTACAAGAATGGAATGGGGTTTTAGGCAAGGAGTAGATGACTAGGGTTGAGAGGAAAAAAGAGTGAAAGGGATGAGAAGATAAAGCCCTACACAGAGGTTAAATGCATGTCCTAAAAACGTATCACAAAATACCAAAAAAAAACGCATCCCTTTTTTTTTTTAAATCTGTTCGAGTCCAGACGTCTGGATGAGTCCATCAACTCATAAGTGGGAATTTTAGTGGGGTTGATTTTTTTTGGTATTTTTCCTTACTCATATTTCTTAAAACACACTATATTTTTTGTTTGGATATTGATTTTGAGTTAGTTTGAAAATTTCAAAAAATGTGTGTTTTTGAAAACCTTTCTAAGTGTTGAAAGTCAAGTGAAATTGCATGAAATGAGATTGACACCATGATGAGTGAGTTTGCTGAGGTTGACGATGTTCGCAACTCACAAATAATCTTTTTGACATGTTGGGATAATAAGATTAGATCCAAGTGACAAAATTCTCATTTTGGGTGCATGGATGGATTTTCGAGTATTTTTTACCAAAAGTGAGATTTTTGGGAATCCATTGAGTTGGATATGTCACAATCATTTCATAGGCTTCATGGGCTCACAAATATCATATAACATTAAGTTATAACAAACAAACAAGACAAATGCAGGCAAATTTGATCTCAAAGCCCCCTTTTTTTTCTTTTTTTTATAACTACTTAGTCAATTCTTTCACTTGATCTCCACTCCAAATGTTCAAGGCACTTCTTATATCACACATCCTCTCTTCACTTAGGGGTTTTGTGAAGATATCGGCAAGTTGGACTTCAGTATTGATGTATTCCAAGCATATATCCCCCTTAAGTGCATGATCTCTAATGAAATGGTGCCTTATTTCAATGTGTTTTGTTCTTGAATGTTGTATAGGATTTTTTGTTAAGTTGATAGCACTAGTATTATCACATAAGATGGGAATATTATGCAATTTAATGCCATAGTCCATCAATGTGTTCTTCATCCAAAGGACTTGAGCACAACAAGCCCCTGCAGCCACATATTCAGCTTCAGTTGTGGAGGTGGCTACGGAGTTTTGTTTCTTACTAAACCATGAGACAAGAGATTTTCCAAGAAACTGGCAAGTCCCACTAGTGCTCTTTCTATCAATCCTACACCCAGCAAAGTCGACATCCGAAAACCCAGTGAGGTTGAATTCACTAGTCCTTTCATACCACAAGCCAAGACTTTGGATGGCTTTAAGATATTTGAAGATTCTTTTTACTGCAGATAGGTGAGACTCCTTTGGAGCAGACTGAAACCTTGCACATAAACAGACACTAAACATAATGTCTGGCCTACTGGCAGTCAAGTAGAGGAGACTACCTATCATACCCCTATACATCTTCTCATCCACAACTTTTCCAAATTCATCCTTATCTAGTTTACATGTGACACTCATGGGTGTTCTCATGATCTTGCAATTATCCATTCCAAATTTTTTGATAAGTTCTTTCGTGTATTTTTCTTGATGTACAAATATGTCATTCTTAAGTTGTTTAATTTGCAAGCCAAGAAAGTAGTTTAGTTCACCCATCATGCTCATTTCAAATTCATTTTTCATTAAGTTTACAAACTCATCACACAAAGATTCATTTGAAGATCCAAATATAGTATCATCCACATAGATTTGCACAATTAAAATGTCTTCAATTTTTCTTTTAATAAATAATTTTTTATCTACTTTACCCATTTCAAATCCTTTCTCAACAAGGAATGTACTTAGCCTCTCATACCAAGCCCTAGGGGCTTGCTTTAAACCATATAATGCCTTATCTAGCTTGAATACATGGTATGGATGCTTGTAGTCTTCAAACTCAAGGGGCTGCTCAACATACACTTCCTCATTTATGTAGCCATTTAAGAAAGCACTTTTGACATCCATTTGAAATAGTTTGTATCATTTATGACTTGCATATGCCAAAAGCATCCTAATGGCTTCTAATCGGGCCACAGGAGCAAAAGTTTCTTCATAATCAATGCCCTCCTCCTGATTGTACCCTTGGGCTAGTAGTCTAGCTTTATTTCTAGTGATAGTTCCGTGTTCATCAAGTTTGTTTCTGTAGACCCATCTTGTTCCTATGACAGGGTGATCACTAGGTCTAGGCACTAATTTCCAAACTTTATTTCTCTCAAATTAGTCAAGCTCTTCTTGCATTGCCATCATCCAAAATTCATCATTTTCACCATCATTGATGGACTTTGGTTCAATCTCAGATAAGAATGCCACATTAGCACTAATATTTCTATAGTATGATCTTGTTCTAACAGGTTGCGAGGCATCTCCTAAGATTTGAGTTTCAGGGTGATTGGCTAAGTTCTCTTTTCCTTAGGTAGGTCCACAATTTGTTCTTCATCTTCCCTTGATTCATTATCTATGACTTGTTCTCTAGGGGGATTAGAGGATATTTCTATTTGATTTACAATAGGCTCATCTTCATGCAACATCTCTATTTGGGATGGCTCTCTTTCATCAAATGTTACATGGACGGATTCCTCAACAATCAAGGTCCTTCTATTGAATACTCTATATGTTTTACTATGTGTTGAGTATCCTACAAATATCCCCTCATCTGTCTTGGGGTCAAATTTATGCAAATTATCCTTGATATTAAGAATGAAACATTTACAACCAAACACTCTAAGCTAATCAAGATTGGGTTTTCTACCTTTCCACATTTCATAGGGAGTCTTTTTAGTTGAGGACCTCAAATAGACTTTATTCATAATATGACATGCAGTGTTTACAGCTTCGGCCCACAAATATCTAGGGATGTTACTTTCATTTAACATTGTTCTAGCCATTTCTTGAATAGTTCTATTTCTTCTTTCGGCTATTCCATTTTGTTGAGGTGTTCTAGGTGCAGAAAAGTTATGATAGATTCCATTCTTAGCACAGTATTGTTCAAAATGACAATTCTCAAATTCAGTGCCATGATCACTTCTAATTTGTGCAATTGCAATACCTAGTTCATTTTGTATTCTATTGGCTAATTTAAAAAACATATCAAAAGATTCATCTTTATGAGCAAGAAATAACACCCAAGTATATCTAGTGAAATCATCAATAATCACATATACATATCTTCTTCCACCAAGGCTACTAGTTTTCATTGGTCCGAAGAGATCCATATGTAATAGCTCAAGTGGATAAGAAGTAGAGACAATGTTCTTAGGTGTGAAAGATGTTTTGATTTGTTTACCCATTTGACATGCTTTACAAATGTGATCTTTGACATATTTGATTTTGGGTAAACCAATCACGGCATCTCTAGATGATATTTTAGAAATTAGTTCCATGCTAGCATGACCTAATCTTCTATGCCATAGCCATGAGTTTTCACCAATGGCGGAAAGACATTTTACATTTTGAGCTTTTAGGTCATCTAAGCTTATGGTGTACACATTTCCATTCCTATTTCGTTTAAATTGAATTTCACCATTCAATTTATTCTCAATTATGCATGTATCATGTTCAAATATAACTCTATGTCCACTATCACATAGTTGACTAATGATAATCAAGTTATGTGACAAACCATCAACAAGTAAAACATCGTGGATATGGGATTTAGACTTTACCTATGATTCCTTGACCTATGACTTTCCCTTTCTTATCATCTCCAAAGGTAACTAATCCACCATCCTTGATAGAGAGAGACTCAAAATGAGATAAGTTTCCGGTAATATGTCTTGAGCATCCACTATCAAGGTACTACTTATCTTGCTTGGTTTGGCTCCTCAAGCAGACCTACATTTAGATACTACATTAGTTCATTTCTTAGGAATCCAAACTTTCTTAATCCTAATTTGACTAGTCTCATTCAAAGAACCTTTCTTTACCCACACATACTTAGGATTATTAGCATACATACAAGTAAATTTATAATAACCATGCAAGCCACAACCATTGCATACAATACTACTAGAGGATGAGAAAGAGGGTCTTGCTTTTCCAAAGTTGGATTGAAGTCTTGTGGGACTTTGATAATCATCATATCCAAGTCCAACTTTGTTCAAGGACCGTTTTCCTATGCCAAGCAATTTGTTTAGAGTTAATGTACCTCTATCAAATTTATCAAAAGAAGCATAAAGATCATCATATTTTGCACTTAACTCCTTGTATTCATGTGTCATTTTCTTAATTTCAACATGCAATTTTTTGTTTTCCAAACTAAGTGAATCATTTATTTCTTTAAGCTCATCACTCTCAAAGCTCATGGTCTCATTTTCATTTAAAATGTATTCATGGTCCTTTTGTAACCAACCAAACTCTTTAGTAATGCTAGCAAGAGAGTTTTTAAGAGATTGATTTTTTAACATTTGAGCTTTCAATTCTTTATGCAATTCTTGAAAGGCATCATACAATTCATCATATTTAATATCATTAGAATCATTAACATTGGAGTCCTGTGTTACCTCATTGTCATTTGTAGAGGCCATGAAACACACATTGCAACTTTCTCCTTCCGGTTCATCTTCGGATTCTTCACTCATCTCACGTTCATTCCATGTTGCCGCCATTCCTTTCTTCTTTTCTCTTCTCTTGAAGTTCTCATTTTGTGGAGGCACTTTGTTGAGTGGGCAATCTGGCCTCAAGTGTCCAACCTTCTTGCATTTAAAGCATCTCGGTTGTCCTTCATTTTCTTCTTTCTTTTTGAAGGGTCGAGGAGCTTTTCTCACATTCTTGTTCCTCTTCAAGAATTTGTTGAACTTTCTAGTCATCAAGGCAATCTCTTCATTATCTCCTTCGCTTTCTTCTTCGGTACCTGAGTCAACATTCAAAGCAAGTCCTTTTCCCTTTTTGTTTTCGCTTTGGTTCTCATTTGTTTTAAATATCATCTCATGTGTAGTGAGTGATCCTATCAATTCTTCTAGACTTAGTATTGATAAATCTTTAGATTCCGTTATAGCCGTTGATTTTGCTTCCCAAGTCTTTTTAGGTAGTGACCTAAGGACTTTTGCTACTAGTTCTTTGTTTGAAAATTATTTTCCAAGTCCTTTTAGCCCATTTGTCAAGTTTGAAAACCTAGTATACATTTCCACTATAGTCTCATTAGGTTGCATTTCAAAGAGTTCATATTCCCTAAACATGTAGTTTAATTTTGATTCTTTTACTTGATTTGTTCCCTCATGTGTTATCTCTAGAAGATCCCATATTTTCTTAGCCGTTTGAAGGTTTGTTACCCTATTAAATTCCTCCGGTGACAAAGCACAAATCAGGGCATTCATAGCCTTAGCATTTACGTTTGAAGCTTGTTGTTCACCTTCGGTCCATTCTTCTAGATCTTTGGTAGGTTCTACATATCCACTTTGAACACTCTTCCAAATTTGAAAATCTTGTTGTAAAAATACTTTCATTCTAGCTTTCCAGTATCCATAGTTAGTTCCATTGAAATAGGGTGGTCTAGTGGTTGATTGTCCTTCTTGTTGTTGAAGGAAGGTTGCCATAATTAGTGATCTTTTACTCTAACCGGTTAAGGCAATCCTAGAGTTCTAGCTCTGATACCAAATGAAATCCCAGTTGGGCAACCAAGAGGGGGGTGAATTGGTTGGGTATTAAAATTTCTACTCTTTTAGTATTTCTTTTCAAAAGATTACTAACACTTGTTAATTACTCTTTGGTTAATAAAGGTTAGCAAAAATAAAAGTAGAGGAATGAACAACCACAAAGCAAATAAGAAAAGGGGAAGAGTAATAGAAGAGATACCACACTAAGATTTATAGTGGTCCGGTCTTATAACTCCAAGACCTACTCCACTCTTCCCAAGTTTATGTCCTTGAGGGAATCCACTAAAAGTATGATTCTTGGTACAACAAAGAAGGCTCCGTGTCATCAACACTCGCCCACGAAGATGGCTTCGCATCTTCGAGCACTCGCCAATTTCAAGGGGTTTAATATTGGTGCCCTTTCCACCTTTACAATGATTTTCAAATTACAATATGTGAATGCCTTCACTTAAGGCTAATACATCACTTCAATACAAGAAATCTTCTCCAAATGATTTGCAAGTGAGCTTGATGAGAACTTCTCCAATGATGGGATTGCAAGTGAGCTTGGGAGATCTTCAAAGATGTTGAAGGCAAGTGAGCTTGAGTGATTCTTCTTCAACTAGATTGCAAGTAGGCTAAAGGAAATCTTCTTCAAGGTAGATTGCAAGATTTTGGACAAAGAAGAAGAACTTTTTGTAAAGATTGCTTGAAAACTTAAATCACACTTAGGGTTCTTTTCTCAAGCTTGCAAAAATCTTAGAATGATGAAAATAAACTCATATATATAGCCCCTTAGAAGATATAACCGTTGGAGGACATATTGGGCATTTTTGGGTTTTGAAAAATCAAAAAAAGAACCAGCCGCAACTCCCAATGGTCATATTTTCTCGACGCCAGACGCCTGGTTGCTTCCAGGGATTAACCAGATGATCGGGCAGACCTCTGCCGCAAGGTCTGGTTTGCAAGTTCACTTATCAAATGAATGAGTTTTTCTCTGAATTTTTGTACACATATGTATTGATATTAGGGAAGATTATGTACCAAAATTTAGCTCATTTGAAAACCGTTTGGGTCCCTTTTTGATCCACCAGATGATCGGACCAGACTTCTGCCGCAAGGCTGGTCTACAAGTTTGGCTAGTAAATGAATGATTTTTCTTCCCAAATTTTGTACATATCAAAGTAGGTATGAGATAAAGGTGTGGCCAAAATTTCAGCTCAATCGGAAAAACATTTGGGTCCCTTCGTGATAGAAAAGCAAATGGTCTTAATTATGGTTTTCAAAGGATGTTTGGATTTTTGCGTTAAAAAACACTTTGAAAACACTTTGAAAATACTTGCAATCTTGTTTTAAAGATGATCTCCATTTGACCTACTCTTGAATAGTCCTCTTTAGTTCGGTGGTTGAATGAGCATGCTTATCCTTCCTTGTACATGCTTATTCTTTGGTCTTTAATTTGACTTAGCTCTTAATGACTCCATCTTGATGTTGATTGCTCTTCTCTAAGGTTCAACTTGATTTGTCTTTGTCCTTCTTGGTTGACGGATCTTCACTATGCCTTTGATCACCATGTTCTACCTTGTTGTCGATCTTGGGAATCTAAGTTTCCTGTATGAGCTTATCATGGTAAAATCATTAGTAACAACTTACTTCGATCAATGTGGGTTTGTTGTCATCAAAACAATGAGTAGGGCCACACATGGGAACCCTTGGGCTAACACTCCACGCCTCCACCGCCTCCACCACGGCTCAAGTCCTACCACGGCCCGGGTTTTCCATTTTCTTCTCCGTTTCAACTTTCAACCCTACTCCGGCGAAAACTCCTACCACGGCTCCACCATCCGACGACCCTAACCTAGGGTTTTCAATTTTCTTCTTCGTTTCTTCCACCTCTACGGCTCAAGTCCTCAACCTCGAAGAGGTACCTTTATTTATTTTAATTTCTTTGGGGGGAATTTATGATATCGATTTCTGATTTTCATGCTTGAAATGGGGAAATTTATGATATGGGTTTCCCATTTTCATGCTTGAAAGGGGGAAATTTATGATATGGGTTTGAGGGTTTCTGATTTTCATGCTTGAAAGTTGAAAGGGGGAAAATGTTTGAAAGTAGTTTTTGTTCTTATCCCCAGAGGGCCAGAACTAGATTATACTTTTAGAGTTTTAGGCCCTGTTTGTTTTGGATTTTGAGAACATGATTGTATGTTTTGGATTTTGAGAAACTGATTTTGTATGTTTTGGATATTGACAACATGATTGTGAGTCCAAAACTCAATTCAGCCGAGAAGCCGTTTGGATGATATAACATGATTGTGAGAAACTGTTTTTGTTCTTATCCCCGTTTGCTTGTTTGGATGCCGAGAAGCTTTTGATTTGGATTTCTCACATTTGCAGCCCTTTTTGCATTGTAATTTGGATCGGATAAAAATCTTGGATCCCTAATTCAGCAGCTGACAGTGAAAAAATCAGATTTCTAAATATGCTGTCGAAATAAGAAATTGGAAATCCACAGATCTTGTAGTTTATTTCACCCTCTTTGACTCTTTGCTCCTCAACCTCTCCTTTAGTCCCTTTGCTGTCGGATCTATTCATTTTGTACTCAAAACTCAATTCCAAATCCAAATACAAAATGGGAGGTATCCAAACGGGTCCTTATTTAATTTTGAGTCCAAACGGGTTCTTAAATTCCTACAGTAGCTATTACATGCCTGTTCCAAATTAGTTCTTGTCCTATAAAATAACTATTACAGGCCTGTTCCAAAATTAGTTCTCCTAGAAAATAACATATTTCCAAATTAGCTCGACTGTGGCATCTGTGTAATTTTTGTTATTGGATTGGATACAGTGGTGGGATTGGGTTCTCTCAACTTCACTCTGCAATTGTGGGGAAGTTATATAGGAACAAGAAAAAGAAGAAGGAGAAGAGATAAACAGTAAAAATATCAGGTAGTTTTTTTTATTTTCAGTCTTTATAGAGAAAGGATTACAGTCTCTTTCAAAATCTCCATTTTCTTCTTATAAATTAGTTGCATGTACTAGTCATTGCTCTCATTTTGGAGCCATTTTTTTCTTCTTTAATCTATTCATAGAGATGTAGTTGCAATTTTTGAGTTTAAAGTGACCATTTACTTGCAATTTGAGTAGTGGTTTGATATTTTGATATGCATTTATGACGTACATTTCTTTTTCTCCTTAGATGTTGCACGAAGGAGAGGCTCCTAATGTTATTTTGAGCAAGGAATCTTCAAACCCCATTGACTCAAACCAAATAATTTCAACCTCACATAAGAGAAGGGGGATGAAACCAAGGTCAGATGTGTGGGACCACTTTACCAAATTTGTTAATGAGAAGGGTGATCATAAGGCTAAGTGTAACTATTGTGAGAATGAGTTATTTTGTGATCCAAAAAGTAATGGAACTACCTCACTTAGGAATCACCTACCTTCATGTAAAAAGTTTCCCGCCAATATAAATACAAAACAAGCAAAGTTGAATTACCAACAGATCAAGGGTCAAGAGGGGGATGGTATTGGTACCCTTACTACTTGGAGGTTTGATCAAGAGGCTATTAGAAATGCCTTGGCCTATATGATCATTGTAGATGAGCTTCCTTTCAAATTTGTAGAAAAAGAAGGGTTTAGACATTTGATGTCGGTTGCGTGTCCTCGGTTTCATATCCCATCACGTTCGACAATTACGAGGGATTGCTACCAATTCTTCTTAGATGAGAGGACGAAGTTGAAAAATTTCTTCAAACACTCGAGTCAAAGAGTTTGTCTCACCACAGACTCGTGGTCCTCTTTGCAGAGAATCAACTATATGTGTCTCACAGCTCAATTTATAGATAATGATTGGAAATTGCAGAAAAAGATAATAAACTTTTGTCCAATTTCTAGTCACAAAGGTGAGGCCATTGGAAAGGCGGTTGAGAAGTGTTTACTTGAGTGGGCGATTGATAAAGTGTTCACCATTACCGTAGATAATGCAAGTTCTAATGATGTTGCAGTTGCTTACCTGAGGAGAAGAATTGTTAATTGGGGGTCTAGTGTTCTACAAGGAAAATACCTCCATATGAGATGTATTACACACATCATTAATCTAGTTGTGAGTGATGGCTTGAAAGAGGTGGAAATTTCAGTTGAACGGGTTCGAGCGGCGGTTAAATATGTGAGGAGTTCTCCAGCTAGGTTGAAAGTGTGTTGAGACCGAAAGAATCCAAAGCAAGAGCTTCTTGTGTTTAGATGTTGCTACTAGATGGAATTCAACTTACTTGATGTTGAGTACAGCTGAAAAATTTGAAAAGGCATTTGATAAGTATGATGACCAAGATCCTTTCTTTAGTAGTGAACTTGATTCAGGGAATGAGAATGGGATTAGGAAGCCCAATTATGACGATTGGAAAAACGTGAGACGAATGGCGACCTTACTTCAAAACTTTTATGAGCTCACCATAAGGGTTTCAGGTTCGTTGTATGTTACATCTAATACTTTTTTCATGAAATTAGCGAGGTTGAATGCCTTTTAAAACAATGGAGAGAGAGTGACGACTTTGAGTTGGTAATGATGGCCATAAGAATGGAAGAAAAGTATGATAAGTATTGGGGAGACGTTAATAAGATGAATAAGATAATTTATATAGCGGTTGTTCTTGACCCCCGACATAAATTAGAATTTGTGAAGTTTGCACTTATCGCAATGTATGGAGATGAAAAAGGAAAAGAGTTGGGGGGGAAGTGTTTGATGCCATATAAGAATTGTTTAATGACTTCAACAAGGGCAATATCAACACCGTCAATACACCTCAAGTTCACTTGGGGCAATCAAGTTCAAGTGAGAATTCTCAAAACTCACAATCTCAACAACCGAAACAATGTGTGAAGATGATGTTGCAAGAAATGTATAAGAAGCACAAGATCGAATCGGGTGTTGGAGATAACAAATCAGAGTTGGATAGATATTTAAGTGAAGACACCGAAGAACATAGTGATGATTTTGATATTTTAGAGTGGTGGAAGGTTCATAGTCCTAGATTTCTTATTTTATCACAAGTGGCTCGAAGTGTGTTGGCGGTTCCCATCTCTACTGTTGTCTTGGAGTCTGCATTTAGCACGGGAGGTTGTGTTCTTGATACATTTAGGATTTCTTTGATTCCTAAGATTGTACAAGCTCTTATATGTTGTCAAGATTGGCTCCGATCATCTTCGGTTAATGTTGAAGAAGCTTTAGAGGATCTTGAAACAATTGAAAATGGTAATTTGTTTTCTTTATTTTTAAATTTTTCATTGTGCTCTATTTATTTTATTTTTTGACTTGGAACTTGTTTTTTTTTTATATTTGTTTTCTTATTTGCTGAATTTTCAAACATTGGGGTCCTTGGGGTCCTTGGGGATGTTTCTTCAACTAAAGATCTTTGAAGTCTGAGATTTCTGACTTTCATGTTTGATCTTATATTCTGTTTGTTACTTTTTTCATGATATCCAATGTATATTTACTAGATTACTAGCCTCTGTCTTGTACTAGCCTCTGTCTTATATTCTCTTTCTATTCATTGTGACATTCATCTTTGCAACTTGCAAGACATTAATATGTAAAGAAGAAACACTGAAAAACAGAGACTCGGTGGGGCCTCTGTTAAAGGAACCGTTGTAATATGGAGGGTGAGTTGATAGTATTTTGATATCTTTTCTACATGGACATGAAAATTTGTAACTTCATTCCAGCTGCAATTGTGATTACTGCACAATTTTGTATTCATCTCGAATCATTGTTCTTTTTACATCATGTTGCCAGTAGCCTATATTAAAATCAATTTGTTGTAGAAATCATGGGAATATGTAGGTTGATTTGGGAGTATCTGTTATATATTCTACTTGGACATGAAAATTCATAACTTCTCTCCAGCTGGAATTGTGAATTTGATATATTTTCTACTTGCACATGAAAATCCATGACTTCACTCCAGCTGCAATTGTGATTACTGGAACAATTTTGTATTCCCTTTCTTGCCTTATGTATGCATGTATATTCATCATCAATATTTACGATCCATTTTTGTGGAGGATCTTACGAAATAATTGTTTTATGTAATTGGTGTCATCAATTCCAGCATATGGTGTGGTATAAAATACATTGTTGTATATGTCACCTTTCTCAAAAAAAAAAAAATACATTGTTGTATATCTTTTGAAGAGCCGAGTGCTTCTGGGAGCTGAAACATCTTAATTGCAAACAGTTGATTGACAAGGTAAAATTCATTGCACGCAAGTTTGTCACTGATGCAGTGATGCTTAGATTGGTAGATCCTCCAGGCTATGCCTAGCGATGAAAAGTGTTTTGCCATAATGAACTTCAAACTATGGAACGGTCTCTCCACTTGTTAATATTGAAGTAGCAATGCAAGGAAACTAATAGGAATCCACCAAAATTAGAATACTTGATAGTGACTTTGATCAATGGCGCACACAATCTAATCAGTCCTTGCCAACAATGCTTGAGAGATAAAAATAAAATGATCTTGATGCTATCAATATAAAGTAAAACCAAAAAACCTTTTGATCAATTTCTACTGACTCAGTGATTCTATTTCTGCAGGAATATCATGTGTCATGTGTGGATCCAACAATTGTGTTGGTAAGGCATTGCCTATGGTATGGGCCGTACGGTAGACTAATGTGCATGACACGGAGGTGAATGGGCCATGTAAATCTCATGTTTCTCTTTGGGTTGTGTTTTTTGCATCTCATCTTGTTGTTGACTGCACCCTGTGTTTGATCCAGATCTCTCAGTTTTCAAGAGACCCATTGTGAATTGGTATGGGTTTCATTGCTTTCCCAAAATGTGAATAGGTTGGCCCTTTGGTCAGATCTGTTGATCCAATCGGCCATCACAACTCCTGCCCATTGCTGATGATTCCCCTGTGATCTAATTCTTCTATTTTTTGTTGTCCTTTATTTTTAGCATGGGATGTTTTTCCCGATGGGACAGGACCATGAGTCACTTTGTGATGATCTACAATATTAGCCTCGATTACACATACATGTCCCAATGTGGGACCGAAACGTTGATCAATAGAATTGAGAGAGACCTTTGCATGGTTTGGGTAAAAAAGCACTACAAAAGTAAAAAACAATCAATTAACCATTTTACTCTCTAGGTACCAGAGGAATGACCCAATGAGAGACTTTAATAGAACGGGACATGCTTGTATTGCCAAGTCGTAAGTTAATCTGATCAATGTAAGATCAAGATCAAATGTTGTAGCCCATCTAATGGACGGCTTGGATCATCCTAATATCCTATGGTATGGGCCGTACGGTACTTTTTAATAAACTGAGGAAGTAACTCAAGTGAGGAGTGCCATTATAAAAAAAAAAAACTAATACAGCAGTGCTGATAGCCTGAAAGAATGCCTGATAACTTTATGAGAAAGTCACTTTTCGGGTTTACCGAACTAACCGGAAAAACCAAAATATTTATTCGGTTTCGGTTTTTTCGGTTGGAAGCAATTCAGTTTCGGTTTCGGTTTCCATTTTTAACTAACCGAATTAGGGTCGGTTAATTCGGTTCGGTCTATTCGGTTCGGTTAAAACTGAGTGGACACCCCTATACGTAATGGTTCCAATATGTTCCAAACACTAATGATACAGTCATGATTCCTTTCACAACCAATAAAGTAGTACTACAATGTACCAACCACTTGGGAACCATAATTTACAGTCATGAAACCATTATTTAACCTCCGAGGAACCACTAAATTGTGGTTCTGAAGCCTAACTAATGGTTCCAAGAGTCCAAGTATACATACGATGTCCAATCAGGCTTCTCTCTATACACACACAGAGAGAGAGAGAGGATAGAGAGAGAGAGTTGGAGAGAGAGAGAGAGAGGTCAAGATAAACATGGTAATATCCAAACAAAGAGGCTGGTAGACCATGAAAACAACGCACAAATAACATGAAAACCCAAGAAATCATGAAAACATGAAAAGAATATGTAAACCCTATTCAAGTAGAGGAGAATGGCCATACTTGAAGCTATGTTTATCAACCAAGAAGAAACAAGTAATGGTGTTTTTTTCCAAAAGACTATGGCTGTTACTCACGTTGGATGAGCTACCAAGGTATCTAACAATGGTTGTTTTTCACGTTGGAAGTTGGTTGGGGAAGAAGAAAGAAAAAGAGAAGGTGGTAGGTCAAATAGCTTAGGGAAACGAGCTTATAAAGTTGGTGGGAAAAACCAAGGGGTATATTTGTCCTAAAGGCCTATTTTCGTACCCTGACATCCCATTTTTTATAAATTTGAAATGACTACCCTTTTTTCACAATATAATGAAAACTTTGCATTTTTCTAATAATTTTTCCTTGTAATATACAATATTTTCCCACCAATGTATGCAATATATTGAACTATAAATGTGCTGTAAAATATTTACAATGGGACAAGCTTTAAGTTCCACTCATTTTAAAACAGGGAGATGATCTATACAAGTGAGCTATATCGATACATTAGATTTATACTAGTAAAGAAATGAGGGATTTAGTAGTTCTTCCTATTATTAAGAAGAAACACAAATGCTCTGTTTTGAATTAAATTCTGGCAATTTCTATAGCTTGCTGTATTGAATTTTGAATTTCATCTGCAAGCATCTTTGCAATCTCATATCCATTTTCCACTTAGTTCTAGGAAGAATCAATAGTTTCTAAGTTTTGGAATTAAATTATTTTTACTTAATCTTAGGCTCTGTTCACTTCTTTTCCCTGGTGCTGTTTTTCCTGGAAAACAGCCTTTTTTTTCCTGACAAGACAGAATTTCTGTGTTCACTTCTTTTCCAGGGAAAACTATTATCAGATGTGGAATTTCTTATTTAAAAGCTAAAAATGACGTGGAAATTGACTTTTTCCTTATTACTTGAGATTTGCTTTCCGATTAAATATATCGGAAAGAGGCTTTCCAGGGAAAACGAAGCCTTTTCCTCTAGATTCCTTTTCCTTTTGCCATGTCACTTGGAAAGGAAAGGAAAAGGAAATCCTTTCCTTTCCTTTGTGGGGAAAAGAAGTGAACAGAGCCTTACAGAAATAAAAGAAAGAGTTTTTACTTTAATCAAGAAGAGCCCACTTTGGATCTTTCAGAACCTATTATTTATAGAAGAACCAAGTCCTGGGGATTGTGTGAGCGAAGGTCAGTTCTAAGATCCAAGGTTTTACATATTTTATCAAACATAATTAGGTAGTAGTTGGCATACAAAGTTGACTCATTAAGCAGAAGAATGTATAGAGTCATCACTGAGGCAGAGCTGCCAATATACAGCATATCGAGTAGGGACTCATGAATTCGAAGTAAAGTCCCTTGAAACTACAGATTCTGTCGATTTGATAACTCGAACGTGTAGTTGTCATGCCTTCCAAACATATGGACTTCTGTGCGGACATGCAATCCAGCCATTAACATCACAGAATTCGATCCGAACGATTAATGTGACGAATGTTTTGATGCAGAGAGGTATCGGGATACATACACTGAGATTGTACACGCAACACTAGATCGGACATAATGGCATGAAAGTCCCAAACCGTTGATGACAATATTACCACCGCTTGCAAAGCGAAGAACTTATCGCGAGTTGAAAGGTGGATTACATTACAAGTGCACCCGATGCCGACAACTTCATCACAATAGAAGAAGTTGCAAAAAACCTCCCGTCGTCGGGCCGAACCTCAACGAAACTGCTATTGGACCTTCTGCACCAATACACACGAGGTCGAGCGTACCTTGTCAAGCTCCCTTCTTTGCGTAAGGGTGTGGGTTTTTTTTATGAGAAGTTGTATATGATTTTTTTTATGTACTCATATACTCTTACGATTTTTTTTGTTATTTTGTATATAGTGGTTGTATTCAGATACACTTATAATTTTTTTGGCGTAGAAGTCACCCTATTTTTGAAACGGTAACGGATCGATTGCTGAGTTATTACAGTGGGTCCCACAGTTTGGCATAACTCGGCCTGATATGGTCAAGTAATAATAGAGGTATCCTCGATCCCTGGTCATTTCTAAATTTTCATATGTGATACTCCCATTTCATCTCTGTGGGACCCGATCCCGCGAGAGGGGTGGTGGCGCGAGAGCCGCCACGCACTATCTCTTGGTCTCTCGTACCCACGTGATTGGCGTGTGCCTTTTATTATTAATTTTAATTCATCTTTTATGTGAACTTGGGATCACTAAGGCAATCCGAATTCCACACAAAAGAGACTGACAGAGTCGCCACCTAGATGTGGGATCTAGGACCCATAATTAACCAGAAATCTAGACTCGCTACCTGGTTACAAGAATGGAAGGTATGGGGATTTATCCACCACATGCACCATTCCTGCCCGATAATCGGTCTTCAATTCCAAAAGTTAACTCTTTTAAATTCATTTTTAATGGCTCATGAAAACTATATCTCTTTTATGCTTGTTAGATTAGTTTGTATGCTTTATTTTCTCATCACATTTACTCAAACTTATTCTAACAAAACCTGAAGGCATCATAGATTGCGCAAACTTATTGCACACACTTACATCACTTTCATCTAAACCCCTGCATCTCACATGCACGCACGTCCTATTTTAGGAACCCGGAGTGTTATCTAGCATGGTTGACTGGGATTTCATCACCTGGTGCCTCTGTGCTAGAGAAGCATTCCACCCTTAGCCTAGTACTTTTATGGTACGTAAACGGATCTCTTGTTCACGTACTGATACGCCGGACACTGGTACAGTATATCGAACATGGATTCGCGCTAAGGGAACTCTTGGCCTTACCCCTAGATTAACCCACACATGCATGTAGTATACGAACACATGTGCATCACGTGTGTGAGCCTAGTTTAGGATATCCAACCCATTTGTGTCTAGATTAAGCCGTAGTCCATCTTCCAATGGCTACGATCGGTCCTAGGTACACAAACAAAGTCATGAGTCGAGATCCTCTCTCCACTCCGTTAGATTAGGGTTAGGGTTGATGCCTTCAGGTAACACTGATAAAATGTGCGAAGATTAAAAAAAACAACTTTTCCTTTGGGGTTAGGATGTAAATCCCATTCATTTCCAAAGATCTCATAGGATTAGTCATTCATGATCCATCCGTTGAAAGCAATCTTATGCTATCTCATCTCATCTTGATCTAATCATATTAATCTATAGTTGTTGATATCTATCATTCAGATTTTAGATCTGGCCCTTGACTCTACTTTTGTCATTCTTATGGCCATGGTCTATTATCTGAGCCATTGATTTTTCATTGATCAATGTTTACCTATCATATATCTTTTACCCTTGGATCATATCGAAATCATTGATGGAGAAGTTTGATCTTACCTGTATTCTTTGAGTGCATGATCGTTGCTGAGATCGAAACTTATTTTGATTAGGGATGTTTATCGTTCCTGACTCTTTCATTCCCAAAAGAAGAACGGTTATATCCAAAGAACACCTTAAGGAATAGATTGAGGATTCTTTCCAAATTAACATACCCGTTGATGTATTTCAAGATTACTCTTTTCTCTATTTGTTTAGAATTTTTATCCCATGACTATTGAGATAGTGTGATTGCTTCTAAGTCAAAAGTCTGTGTTCAACAAAAAGCCCCTCTTCCAAAAGACTGACCATTTCTGAATTCATTCGATACATCAGTCTATTGCTTTACCCACATTGTCAGCATAAGCCTTTTGTTGCCCCATTTAACCTAGACCTTGTGGAGTTGCCTTTTCTGGGATTCCTACTTCGGGATCGAATTTTGTAATTATCATTATCATGAAGAAAGGTGTATCACCTATAAACTTTCAGTGCCGGTTCACTACCTTTGAAGAAGTGTCCTGTGTCTTTAGATTTGTCTTTCATTGAGTGTACATCAACTTTCTTCTCTCGAAGTTGGAAAAGTTCAGTTATGTTGATGTTAAAAAAAGAAAAGAAAATGTGTCATGTCAATCAGTCTTTCTCGTTCAGAGTCGGTGTTTAGCTTTTTGATTAAATTCAATGTAGAGCCTACTGAGGCGCGTTCAAAGTCATCTATGTACTTCAAAGTATTTCAATTCAATAAAGCATTTGAGTCTGTATCTTCAATTTTTTATGATTCACTCTTGGATTAAATGTTTAAAACAACTACAAGACCCCCTTCTTGGATGAGAATGCAGACGAAATTCCCCTCGAGATTTGAAAGATGGTCAAACGAGAGGAAGAGCGTCGAGCATAGCCACTTGAAGAAGAAATCGAAGCCATTGATAGTGGTATCGAAATTCGAAACTCGGGAGAAATGGATTGGAAAAACTTTATCTCCTAAGGAGCGCAAAGAATTGATAAACCTGTTTAGAGGGGTTTGAGGTAGTCTTGCTTGATCCTATAAGGATAAACCAGGGGAATGCCCTGTCGTTGAGCAAAGCAAGACTTCATCTGCTTTAGGCATCCAGTTGAAGAGTACAATTTTAAAGAGATAAGTATCAGATATCCTGTGGAGCTGATGAAGAAGTGAGAGAAGACTTTCTCGAAATGAAGTCATAGATTTGAGCCCTAAAAGAAAAATTGGGCTGTGTATTTTCATTATGATTTCAAGGCAAGATGGGAGTGAAGCACAATGGTTGAAGTTTTGCCAGAAAACCGCCAGACTCCTCGAATAAAAATTTTCAAAGGCTTTGAACCTTAAACAAAAGAGCTTGTACATCAAATACATCAGGAGGCCATCATTGGACGTTTGAGCCTTAATAGCCAAAATCGTAACGTTTTAAAATCCTTTTGAGAACCCTTTGGGCCAACAATTTAAAGCCAATGTTTCTTTTCAAACACATTATAAACCCGGGGCATTTATGCACCCGAACTACGTCGGACCTGATCCCCATTTCTTCAGGGGTACGTAGGCAACTTGATTAATTCAGGTTCGGTCAAACCTTGGGATAAAATCCCTTTTCAAAATTTTGAAGCTAAATGCTAAACCATTCTTTGCCTTAAGCGAACTAGGCGGACCTGATCCTCCATTTTTGGGGTACGTAGGTAGTCTGGCTAGACCAGATTCGGTCCAAATCCTTAGAACCTTAGGTATTCAACCCTTTTGAACCCGAGCCCACCTAGAAAGTCCTTCTGGTGAAACAAGTAAAGGTTCGAGGCGAATGAAAAGAAAAACAGAAAGAAAAGAATGAGAGTCTGAAGATCCGCTAGGTTGAAAACCCGAAAGGGCGGCCTAGAGAAAGGTGAAAGTCGTTTTTCTTGCTAAGTCAACAAGTAAAATGATTGACTTATCAGAAGGTAAGGGTAGTGGTATGCTGGATTGAAAACTTGAAGAGACAATCTAGTCAGAGGCAAATACTTCCCATGAAAAGTTGAGTTGAATAGAAGCAGAAGGAGGTCCTCAGTTACGTAGAATTCCCAAGTTTGAGTACAAGCAAAAATTGAGATAAGTAGTCTTTTAGACTGAAAGCTTGGAAAGCAAAAGTTGAGATAAGTGGTCTTTTAGACTGAAAACTTGGAAGACATTAATTTTGACTTCTTCCGAAAAGACAAATCAAGGAGACCGAGAAGCAACCTCTATAGGGCAGGATCCTGGAATCCGAATAGCAAGCAAGGCTTACTTTGACACCTTTTTAAACTAGGGGCATTAAAACCGAGCAATCCGAAGGGGTATAACCATGACGGATGTCCTGATGGAGGAAACTAGAGCCTTTTGGCATGGTTTTTTAGACTACTCTAAGAGTGGCTGACCTTACCATTTAAAAATAACACATTTGATTTAAGAGTGAATCAAAATTTAGTCAAGTCCCATGAATATTGTAAGTCTTCTTTGAAAGAGTCCTCAGGAGTCTGTTCCTTGTTTCTCATTGTTTTCTTTTAGAATCAAAAGTGTTTGGCACTGGAGAGAATGGGTGTACACCTTCCGAAATGTAAAGAAAAATCTAGAGTAGATCCTGGTTTAAGAATCAAAGAAGGGCAAGAGATTTGTTATTCAGACCTGCCTGAAACATCAAAGCCTCAAGCACTGAGCAAAATGAAGAACTCTTACGTTCAGCCTTTGTGAAGGTGGTCTTACCATTATACCAAAGAAAGAACCCATGCAAACTCAAATTTTTCCTACTTACCTTGGTTCTGCTTTCTTAAAACCTTGTCATGGAAGCACATCATACTAGGGGCATCTTTTATGACTTGCGTCATAAAAGATATTACACAATGATAACTGGGATATCTATTCTTAGCAAATAGAAACCAGAGAAGCTTGAACATACTCTTTGAGTTGAATTCCCTTGATCAAGTTGTTTCTTTTGGAGTCAAAGTTTCATAAACTTCAATTCCCAGCGGGGTATATAATCTACTCCTGCATCCTTCAAACCTCATTAGAATGCTTTTCATCTGTTAAAGAGAGTCAGCACCTAAAAATCTCATCAATCTACTTGAGTTTTGCTTTCAGCAAAGATCATGCACTCCCATTTATTCTCGGCAGGAGATCGCTATGCTATCAATGAACTCGATATAAGATCGATAAATATTTTTGTGTTGATTTGAGACTCTTTGAGTAGTTAAGGCCCTTTGAGTGTTACAGACTCTTCGGGTAGTTGAGACTCTCTGAGTATAAATGTTTTGATTTGTTTTGAGACTCTTTGAGTAGTTGAGACCCTTTGAGTGTTACAGACTCTTCGGGTAGTTGAGACTCTTTGAGTATAAATGTTTTGTGTTGATTTGAGACTCTTTGAGTAGTTGAGACCCTTCGAGTGTTACAGACTCTTCGGGTAGTTGAGACTCTTTGAGTATAAATGTTTTGTGTTGATTTGAGACTCTTTGAGTAGTTGAGACCCTTCGAGTGTTACAGACTCTTCGGGTAGTTGAGACTCTTTGAGTATAAATGTGTTTTGTGTTGATTTGAGACTCTTTGAGTAGTTGAGACCCTTCGAGTGTTGCAGACTCTTCGGGTAGTTGAGGCTCTTTGAGTATAAATGTGTTTTGTGTTGATTTGAGACTCTTTGAGTAGTTGAGACCCTTCGAGTGTTGCAGACTCTTCGAGTAGTTGAGACTCTTTGAGTATAAATGTTTTGTGTTGATTTGAGACTCTTTGAGTAGTTGAGACCCTTCGAGTGTTACAGACTCTTCGGGTAGTTGAGACTCTTTGAGTATAAATGTTTCGCGTTAATTTGAGACTCTTTGAGTAGTTAAGGCCCTTTGAGTATTACAGACTCTTCGGGTAGTTGAGACTTTTTGAGTATAAAGGTTTTTTGTGTGTATTTGAGACTCTTTGAGTAGTTGAGACCCTTTGAGTGTTACAGACTCTTCGGGTAGTTGAGACTCTTTGAGTATAAATGTTTTTGTGTTGATTTGAGACTCTTTGAGTAGTTGAGACCCTTTGAGTGTTACAGACTCTTCGGGTAGTTGAGACTCCTTGAGTATAAATGTTTTGTGTTGGTTTGAGACTCTTTGAGTAGTTGGGACCCTTTGAGTGTTACAGACTCTTCGGGTAGTTGAGACTATTTGAGTATAAATAGTTTTTGATGTATTTAAGACTCTTTGAGTAGTTGAGACCCTTTGAGTGTTACAGACTCTTCGGGTAGTTGAGACTCTTTGAGTATAAATAGTTTTTGATGTATTTGAGACTCTTTGAGTAGTTGAGACCCTTTGAGTGTTACAGACTCTTCGGGTAGTTGAGGCTCTTTGAGTATAAAAGTTTCTTTGATGTGTTTGAGACTCTTTGAGTAGTTGAGACCCTTTGAGTGTTACAGACTCTTCGGGTAGTTGAGGCTCTTTGAGTATAAAGGTTTCTCTATGTAGTTGAGACTCTTTCGAGTATAAAGGTTTTTCGTGTGCGTTTGAGACTCTTTGAGTAGTTGAAACCCTTTGAGTGTTAGAGACTCTTCGGGTGGTTGAGGCTCTTTGAGTATAAAGATTTCTATGTGTTTGAAGCTCTCTGAGTGTTTGATTTGAGACTCTATGAGTGTTACATACTCTTTGAGTAATTTGATTTGATATTCTTTGAAGGGTTGATTTACGTCTGCATCGATAGTGGTCTGCTTTCTTTGAGGTAATTTTATTGGGTTCGTTTTCTTAAAAGCTTTGTTTTAACAGAGTATGTTTGTGTTTGCTTTAATAGAGTCTTTGCGTATTGATTTAAACAGTTGAGTCATGAGTATTAGGGAGAGACTATCTCTTTGAGTTGTCGTTGCCGAGTTAAGAGTCGGTGAGAGGCTATCTCCCTATTGTTGGTAGAGTTTTATCTCTGTAAATATCGTTTTAAAACTGAAAACCCAAAAATTTGCTTTGCTTTCGGGTCAGTCAAAATGTGTCGTCTGTTCAGCTTTGCCATTCGCGTGTTACACACGCTTTGCCAAAGAGGGGCATCTGTAGACACCCCATTTTGACCGGACCCAAGTTCGCTATGCTTGGACGTGTAGACACCCCATTTTGCTCTGCCTTAAGAAATTAGGGTTTTTCCATCGATTTTCCAATGTCTTTCCTTTCCGCGTCCGTTTGTTACATTTCTAAATATTTTTGGTCGTTTCCGCCATGTTTCGTATTTTTCTGTTGAATATTGAGAAGGGTTATTCATGAGAATCCGAGCAAAAGAGAATGTGGGACCCGCTGGTGTGGGACCCGTTTGTGTGGGACCCGCTAGTGTGGGACCCGTTTGTGTGGGACCCGCTGATATGGAACCCGCTGGTGTGGGACCCGCTTGTGTGGGACCCGCTTGTGCGGAACCCGCTGATGTGGGACCCGCTTGTGCGGAACCCACAAAGTGGGACTCACCACTAGCATGACTTAACTTTCTCTACCATTTCCACTAACTTCATTTTTCCCTTTAAAATAACACCATTATCTCCATTAGCATTATATATTCCATTATTCCCACCACCATTCCCACCATTACCATTATATATTCCATTATCCCCACCACCATTCCCACCATTACCATTATATATTCCATTATCCCCACCACCATTCCCACCATTACCATTATATATTCCATTATCCCCACCACCATTCACACCATTACCATTATATATTCCATTATTCCCACCACCATTCCCACCATTACCATTATATATTCCATTATTCTCCACCACACCCACCATTCTCATTATTTATTTCCACCTCTCCACTAAGTTTTTCACTATATAAAGAGAGGTGATGAGAAAGAACCAGGAAGAGAAAAAAAAAAGGGAAGAGAAGGGGAGAAAGAAAATAAGAGAGGGAGAGAAAATAAGAGAGAGAGAGAGGAAAAAAGAAAAAAACAAAGAAGAAAGCGGAAGCGATCGCACATAGGCAGGATCTTCGAGTCTTTTTTTCGGCTTTTGATTCGGCGAGGAACTCATCACAGGTAGGTACACTGTTTTCGGAATTGTTTAGAATTATTTGGTATATTTTCGGATTTTTGTATGATTTTTAACGAAGAAAACTAAAAGATATACTAAACAGATTCCAAAAATAATGAAATTTCGTGGGAAAATAATATGATAATGATACATTCTACCATGAATTTGTGAGCATTTTTGGATTTTGTTTGGTATATTATTTTACGCATTCTTTGAAAATTATCAGATTTTGGGAGAATTGTTACTGATGTCAAATCACAGATACAATTCTCCAAATTTTTACAGTAGTCTTAAATTCTATACTTATTGCTTCTGTAAAATTTTCAAGTGATTTTGATCTTGTTTCATATGAGCTGTAGTGTTAATTCATAATCTGGTTCAAACTTTGAAAAATCCGAAACTGATAGTAAATAGTTTTCTAAATTCATGGAAATCTCACAGCATGCTATTTTCACTTATATCTTACTACTGTAGAAATTTCATGGAATTTAAATTTCTATTTCTAGTAGTTTCTGTGTTATGTTTGCAATCTGGTCAATTAATTTTTAAATCCAAATTAAATATGAGTTTAATGTAATAATCTGTAAAAATATTCCAGTAAGTTACATCTCATCATATCTTGTTGCTGGAGAATTTTCAACTCATTTCGAGTTCGTTTGCAACAACTTCACTTGTAAAATCACTCATATGATTAAAATTGATAAAATTCATTGAAAATCCGAAATTAATAGGAAAATCATCTTAAAATCTCTAAAGGACCTTAAATTCTGTCACATCTTAATTCCTTAAGATGGTCTGCTTTGCCTCATTTGTAGAATCCTCTCTGAGGTTGCACCTCAATTTGTGCCTCTGTTAATTAGAGACCAATTTGGTCAATTAGTTGTCTTAGCCTTGCTTCCCCCTTGCAAGGGCAATGATAAGGTTACTTGGAGCCCATCTTTGTGTGTGTTTGGGAGACCCGCCAGGTCTCATTCTCTCGTTAGTCCTCTTTGTGCGCCGTTTGGTTTTGGGAGAACACCCTACTCGGCTTGGCTTCATACCCCTACCCTTATGGGTATTGGGTTGCACATTTGTTGCACCCTAGGGCTAGGTAGCTGTCCGGCCCGGCTTGGTGTTTTACCTCTGCCAAATGTGCAAATTCGTGTTTCCTTTTCTTTTAGAGAGTCTTTGACTCATCTATCCTTTAGTTGGTGTTATTGGAGTCTTTGACTCATGTTTCCATTTCTTTTAGAGAGTCTTTGACTCATTCGTTCTTTTGTTGTATTACTAGGAAGTCTTTGACTCATTGGTTCTTCTGTTGGCGTTATTTGGGAGTCTTTGACTCATTCCTCCTCTAAGTTGTAGTATTAGAGAGTCTCTGACTCATTTGTTCCCCTCTTTAATGTTGTTAGTTCGGAGTTTCTCCTTTAGAGTTGTTGATTACTTCGCTTTTGATTAGAGGCTAACTCAGTCTTATTAGAGCTTTGCTTGCTTGGGATCTTGGATCGTTTTCTCTCTTCTTGGGATGCTATCTTTCTTGTTGTGGTTTGTCTCTTTGAGACGCTAATTGCTTATTCGGGGTTTCCCCTTTTTGCTTTAGGGCTTTGCCCTAGTTTGTGGTATTACTTGCGTGTTCCCTTTAAGATTAAAAATATTTTAAGGTCCTGAGCATTGGAAAAGCTTTAAAATCCAAAAACATTAGAAATTTAAAACTCAAAAACATTTGAAAACTTTAAAAATATCAAAAACATTTGAAAATATAAAAAAACCTTAAAAAAT
Source organism: Tasmannia lanceolata (assembly GCF_043159265.1). Taxonomy (NCBI): domain Eukaryota; kingdom Viridiplantae; phylum Streptophyta; class Magnoliopsida; order Canellales; family Winteraceae; genus Tasmannia; species Tasmannia lanceolata. The sequence continues at coordinate 5,799,957 of NW_027518701.1, read as the reverse complement.
CTGAAGTGTGAGTGTTTCTTTTAGAAGCGTAGTTTGAGAGTTCGTTTCGAACTACGTTGGCTTGATCCTCTTCCGAGGTACGTAGTGCAGCTTGGGATTTACATCCCAAGTCCAGCCAAACTTTTTTTGTAAATAAACGTTTTAAACCTTCTTCAAAAACCTTTAAAATATTGTTTTCAAAACACCTTCCTCTAGAGTTAGGAGTTTCTCCTCGATAGAGAATTTTAGAGTTAGGGTTTTTCTTTTGATAGGTTGTTTGATTGATTGTTTGCTGTGTGCTTGTTTTAGAGTTAGAGGTCTGTCCTAGAGTTATAGGAGCGCCTCCGTCCGGTCAGTCGGCGATCCATATCGCCGAGTGATGACTAGAGTAGGATACGCTAGTCCACCCTTGGTTTTCCTTAGGAAATACAGCCTAGTCACACATAGGTTGTAAGAATCACCTGCATTAGCTTAGGGCTAATCTGCATTTAGTTAGGGCATATAGGGTGTCATAAAATCCACAATTCACTGAAATTTAAATAATCGTACAAGAAACTTTAATAACCGGTTCGGTCTTTTAGATCGAGTCTAGGATAGAAGTCTAGGTGTCTTAGGCATCCTAGCTTAGAATAGGCGCGAAGAACTACGTTGCCTTGATTCTCGTGGAGGCGGGGATACGTAGGCTTCTTTGGATGAATACCAGGCCATCTGAGGACTCGGGCTAATCACTTTTAAAACTGTTGAAACAATCAAATCACTTAGGATTTTCCATGAAATTAGAATTTTAGGAGAACTTTCACTTAGATTGAATCCAAACCAATTAAGAAATCAAGATACACATTTAGGATTCACATTGAAATTAGATCATAGGATGCATGTCACATAGATAGCACATTAACAGAGAGTTGAATGAGCCATTAAAAATGAATTTAAAAGAGTTAACTTTTGGAATTGAAGACCGATTATCGGGCAGGAATGGTGCATGTGGTGGATAAATCCCCATACCTTCCATTCTTGTAACCAGGTAGCGAGTCTAGATTTCTGGTTAATTATGGGTCCTAGATCCCACATCTAGGTGGCGACTTTGTCAGTCTCTTTTGTGTGGAATTCGGATTGCCTTAGTGATCCCAAGTTCACATAAAAGATGAATTAAAATTAATAATAAAAGGCACACGCCAATCGCGTGGGTACGAGAGACCAAGAGATAGTGCGTGGCGGCTCGCGCCCCACCCCTCTCGCGGGATCGGGGTCCCACAGACTGGCGACTCTGCTGGGGACAACCTAACTTCATTACAATTCCAAAGGATAACTCATTTGAATCTATTTCAACTGGCTCATGAAAACTCTATCTCTTTTATGCTTGTTAGATTAGTTTGTATGCTTTATTTTCTCATCACATTTACTCAAACTTATTCTAACAAAACCTGAAGGCATCATAGATTGCGCAAACTTATTGCACACACTTACATCACTTTCATCTAAACCCCTGCATCTCACATGCACGCACGTCCTATTTTAGGAACCCGGAGTGTTATCTAGCATGGTTGACTGGGATTTCATCACCTGGTGCCTCTGTGCTAGAGAAGCATTCCACCCTTAGCCTAGTACTTTTATGGTACGTAAACGGATCTCTTGTTCACGTACTGATACGCCGGACACTGGTACAGTATATCGAACATGGATTCGCGCTAAGGGAACTCTTGGCCTTACCCCTAGATTAACCCACACATGCATGTAGTATACGAACACATGTGCATCACGTGTGTGAGCCTAGTTTAGGATATCCAACCCATTTGTGTCTAGATTAAGCCGTAGTCCATCTTCCAATGGCTACGATCGGTCCTAGGTACACAAACAAAGTCATGAGTCGAGATCCTCTCTCCACTCCGTTAGATTAGGGTTAGGGTTGATGCCTTCAGGTAACACTGATAAAATGTGCGAAGATTAAAAAAAACAACTTTTCCTTTGGGGTTAGGATGTAAATCCCATTCATTTCCAAAGATCTCATAGGATTAGTCATTCATGATCCATCCGTTGAAAGCAATCTTATGCTATCTCATCTCATCTTGATCTAATCATATTAATCTATAGTTGTTGATATCTATCATTCAGATTTTAGATCTGGCCCTTGACTCTACTTTTGTCATTCTTATGGCCATGGTCTATTATCTGAGCCATTGATTTTTCATTGATCAATGTTTACCTATCATATATCTTTTACCCTTGGATCATATCGAAATCATTGATGGAGAAGTTTGATCTTACCTGTATTCTTTGAGTGCATGATCGTTGCTGAGATCGAAACTTATTTTGATTAGGGATGTTTATCGTTCCTGACTCTTTCATTCCCAAAAGAAGAACGGTTATATCCAAAGAACACCTTAAGGAATAGATTGAGGATTCTTTCCAAATTAACATACCCGTTGATGTATTTCAAGATTACTCTTTTCTCTATTTGTTTAGAATTTTTATCCCATGACTATTGAGATAGTGTGATTGCTTCTAAGTCAAAAGTCTGTGTTCAACAAAAAGCCCCTCTTCCAAAAGACTGACCATTTCTGAATTCATTCGATACATCAGTCTATTGCTTTACCCACATTGTCAGCATAAGCCTTTTGTTGCCCCATTTAACCTAGACCTTGTGGAGTTGCCTTTTCTGGGATTCCTACTTCGGGATCGAATTTTGTAATTATCATTATCATGAAGAAAGGTGTATCACCTATAAACTTTCAGTGCCGGTTCACTACCTTTGAAGAAGTGTCCTGTGTCTTTAGATTTGTCTTTCATTGAGTGTACATCAACTTTCTTCTCTCGAAGTTGGAAAAGTTCAGTTATGTTGATGTTAAAAAAAGAAAAGAAAATGTGTCATGTCAATCAGTCTTTCTCGTTCAGAGTCGGTGTTTAGCTTTTTGATTAAATTCAATGTAGAGCCTACTGAGGCGCGTTCAAAGTCATCTATGTACTTCAAAGTATTTCAATTCAATAAAGCATTTGAGTCTGTATCTTCAATTTTTTATGATTCACTCTTGGATTAAATGTTTAAAACAACTACAAGACCCCCTTCTTGGATGAGAATGCAGACGAAATTCCCCTCGAGATTTGAAAGATGGTCAAACGAGAGGAAGAGCGTCGAGCATAGCCACTTGAAGAAGAAATCGAAGCCATTGATAGTGGTATCGAAATTCGAAACTCGGGAGAAATGGATTGGAAAAACTTTATCTCCTAAGGAGCGCAAAGAATTGATAAACCTGTTTAGAGGGGTTTGAGGTAGTCTTGCTTGATCCTATAAGGATAAACCAGGGGAATGCCCTGTCGTTGAGCAAAGCAAGACTTCATCTGCTTTAGGCATCCAGTTGAAGAGTACAATTTTAAAGAGATAAGTATCAGATATCCTGTGGAGCTGATGAAGAAGTGAGAGAAGACTTTCTCGAAATGAAGTCATAGATTTGAGCCCTAAAAGAAAAATTGGGCTGTGTATTTTCATTATGATTTCAAGGCAAGATGGGAGTGAAGCACAATGGTTGAAGTTTTGCCAGAAAACCGCCAGACTCCTCGAATAAAAATTTTCAAAGGCTTTGAACCTTAAACAAAAGAGCTTGTACATCAAATACATCAGGAGGCCATCATTGGACGTTTGAGCCTTAATAGCCAAAATCGTAACGTTTTAAAATCCTTTTGAGAACCCTTTGGGCCAACAATTTAAAGCCAATGTTTCTTTTCAAACACATTATAAACCCGGGGCATTTATGCACCCGAACTACGTCGGACCTGATCCCCATTTCTTCAGGGGTACGTAGGCAACTTGATTAATTCAGGTTCGGTCAAACCTTGGGATAAAATCCCTTTTCAAAATTTTGAAGCTAAATGCTAAACCATTCTTTGAAAAATCCTTAAGCGAACTAGGCGGACCTGATCCTCCATTTTTGGGGTACGTAGGTAGTCTGGCTAGACCAGATTCGGTCCAAATCCTTAGAACCTTAGGTATTCAACCCTTTTGAACCCGAGCCCACCTAGAAAGTCCTTCTGGTGAAACAAGTAAAGGTTCGAGGCGAATGAAAAGAAAAACAGAAAGAAAAGAATGAGAGTCTGAAGATCCGCTAGGTTGAAAACCCGAAAGGGCGGCCTAGAGAAAGGTGAAAGTCGTTTTTCTTGCTAAGTCAACAAGTAAAATGATTGACTTATCAGAAGGTAAGGGTAGTGGTATGCTGGATTGAAAACTTGAAGAGACAATCTAGTCAGAGGCAAATACTTCCCATGAAAAGTTGAGTTGAATAGAAGCAGAAGGAGGTCCTCAGTTACGTAGAATTCCCAAGTTTGAGTACAAGCAAAAATTGAGATAAGTAGTCTTTTAGACTGAAAGCTTGGAAAGCAAAAGTTGAGATAAGTGGTCTTTTAGACTGAAAACTTGGAAGACATTAATTTTGACTTCTTCCGAAAAGACAAATCAAGGAGACCGAGAAGCAACCTCTATAGGGCAGGATCCTGGAATCCGAATAGCAAGCAAGGCTTACTTTGACACCTTTTTAAACTAGGGGCATTAAAACCGAGCAATCCGAAGGGGTATAACCATGACGGATGTCCTGATGGAGGAAACTAGAGCCTTTTGGCATGGTTTTTTAGACTACTCTAAGAGTGGCTGACCTTACCATTTAAAAATAACACATTTGATTTAAGAGTGAATCAAAATTTAGTCAAGTCCCATGAATATTGTAAGTCTTCTTTGAAAGAGTCCTCAGGAGTCTGTTCCTTGTTTCTCATTGTTTTCTTTTAGAATCAAAAGTGTTTGGCACTGGAGAGAATGGGTGTACACCTTCCGAAATGTAAAGAAAAATCTAGAGTAGATCCTGGTTTAAGAATCAAAGAAGGGCAAGAGATTTGTTATTCAGACCTGCCTGAAACATCAAAGCCTCAAGCACTGAGCAAAATGAAGAACTCTTACGTTCAGCCTTTGTGAAGGTGGTCTTACCATTATACCAAAGAAAGAACCCATGCAAACTCAAATTTTTCCTACTTACCTTGGTTCTGCTTTCTTAAAACCTTGTCATGGAAGCACATCATACTAGGGGCATCTTTTATGACTTGCGTCATAAAAGATATTACACAATGATAACTGGGATATCTATTCTTAGCAAATAGAAACCAGAGAAGCTTGAACATACTCTTTGAGTTGAATTCCCTTGATCAAGTTGTTTCTTTTGGAGTCAAAGTTTCATAAACTTCAATTCCCAGCGGGGTATATAATCTACTCCTGCATCCTTCAAACCTCATTAGAATGCTTTTCATCTGTTAAAGAGAGTCAGCACCTAAAAATCTCATCAATCTACTTGAGTTTTGCTTTCAGCAAAGATCATGCACTCCCATTTATTCTCGGCAGGAGATCGCTATGCTATCAATGAACTCGATATAAGATCGATAAATATTTTTGTGTTGATTTGAGACTCTTTGAGTAGTTAAGGCCCTTTGAGTGTTACAGACTCTTCGGGTAGTTGAGACTCTCTGAGTATAAATGTTTTGATTTGTTTTGAGACTCTTTGAGTAGTTGAGACCCTTTGAGTGTTACAGACTCTTCGGGTAGTTGAGACTCTTTGAGTATAAATGTTTTGTGTTGATTTGAGACTCTTTGAGTAGTTGAGACCCTTCGAGTGTTACAGACTCTTCGGGTAGTTGAGACTCTTTGAGTATAAATGTTTTGTGTTGATTTGAGACTCTTTGAGTAGTTGAGACCCTTCGAGTGTTACAGACTCTTCGGGTAGTTGAGACTCTTTGAGTATAAATGTGTTTTGTGTTGATTTGAGACTCTTTGAGTAGTTGAGACCCTTCGAGTGTTGCAGACTCTTCGGGTAGTTGAGGCTCTTTGAGTATAAATGTGTTTTGTGTTGATTTGAGACTCTTTGAGTAGTTGAGACCCTTCGAGTGTTGCAGACTCTTCGAGTAGTTGAGACTCTTTGAGTATAAATGTTTTGTGTTGATTTGAGACTCTTTGAGTAGTTGAGACCCTTCGAGTGTTACAGACTCTTCGGGTAGTTGAGACTCTTTGAGTATAAATGTTTCGCGTTAATTTGAGACTCTTTGAGTAGTTAAGGCCCTTTGAGTATTACAGACTCTTCGGGTAGTTGAGACTTTTTGAGTATAAAGGTTTTTTGTGTGTATTTGAGACTCTTTGAGTAGTTGAGACCCTTTGAGTGTTACAGACTCTTCGGGTAGTTGAGACTCTTTGAGTATAAATGTTTTTGTGTTGATTTGAGACTCTTTGAGTAGTTGAGACCCTTTGAGTGTTACAGACTCTTCGGGTAGTTGAGACTCCTTGAGTATAAATGTTTTGTGTTGGTTTGAGACTCTTTGAGTAGTTGGGACCCTTTGAGTGTTACAGACTCTTCGGGTAGTTGAGACTCTTTGAGTATAAATAGTTTTTGATGTATTTAAGACTCTTTGAGTAGTTGAGACCCTTTGAGTGTTACAGACTCTTCGGGTAGTTGAGACTCTTTGAGTATAAATAGTTTTTGATGTATTTGAGACTCTTTGAGTAGTTGAGACCCTTTGAGTGTTACAGACTCTTCGGGTAGTTGAGGCTCTTTGAGTATAAAAGTTTCTTTGATGTGTTTGAGACTCTTTGAGTAGTTGAGACCCTTTGAGTGTTACAGACTCTTCGGGTAGTTGAGGCTCTTTGAGTATAAAGGTTTCTCTATGTAGTTGAGACTCTTTCGAGTATAAAGGTTTTTCGTGTGCGTTTGAGACTCTTTGAGTAGTTGAAACCCTTTGAGTGTTAGAGACTCTTCGGGTGGTTGAGGCTCTTTGAGTATAAAGATTTCTATGTGTTTGAAGCTCTCTGAGTGTTTGATTTGAGACTCTATGAGTGTTACATACTCTTTGAGTAATTTGATTTGATATTCTTTGAAGGGTTGATTTACGTCTGCATCGATAGTGGTCTGCTTTCTTTGAGGTAATTTTATTGGGTTCGTTTTCTTAAAAGCTTTGTTTTAACAGAGTATGTTTGTGTTTGCTTTAATAGAGTCTTTGCGTATTGATTTAAACAGTTGAGTCATGAGTATTAGGGAGAGACTATCTCTTTGAGTTGTCGTTGCCGAGTTAAGAGTCGGTGAGAGGCTATCTCCCTATTGTTGGTAGAGTTTTATCTCTGTAAATATCGTTTTAAAACTGAAAACCCAAAAATTTGCTTTGCTTTCGGGTCAGTCAAAATGTGTCGTCTGTTCAGCTTTGCCATTCGCGTGTTACACACGCTTTGCCAAAGAGGGGCATCTGTAGACACCCCATTTTGACCGGACCCAAGTTCGCTATGCTTGGACGTGTAGACACCCCATTTTGCTCTGCCTTAAGAAATTAGGGTTTTTCCATCGATTTTCCAATGTCTTTCCTTTCCGCGTCCGTTTGTTACATTTCTAAATATTTTTGGTCGTTTCCGCCATGTTTCGTATTTTTCTGTTGAATATTGAGAAGGGTTATTCATGAGAATCCGAGCAAAAGAGAATGTGGGACCCGCTGGTGTGGGACCCGTTTGTGTGGGACCCGCTAGTGTGGGACCCGTTTGTGTGGGACCCGCTGATATGGGACCCGCTGGTGTGGGACCCGCTTGTGTGGGACCCGCTTGTGCGGAACCCGCTGATGTGGGACCCGCTTGTGCGGAACCCACAAAGTGGGACTCACCACTAGCATGACTTAACTTTCTCTACCATTTCCACTAACTTCATTTTTCCCTTTAAAATAACACCATTATCTCCATTAGCATTATATATTCCATTATTCCCACCACCATTCCCACCATTACCATTATATATTCCATTATCCCCACCACCATTCCCACCATTACCATTATATATTCCATTATCCCCACCACCATTCCCACCATTACCATTATATATTCCATTATCCCCACCACCATTCACACCATTACCATTATATATTCCATTATTCCCACCACCATTCCCACCATTACCATTATATATTCCATTATTCTCCACCACACCCACCATTCTCATTATTTATTTCCACCTCTCCACTAAGTTTTTCACTATATAAAGAGAGGTGATGAGAAAGAACCAGGAAGAGAAAAAAAAAAGGGAAGAGAAGGGGAGAAAGAAAATAAGAGAGGGAGAGAAAATAAGAGAGAGAGAGAGGAAAAAAGAAAAAAACAAAGAAGAAAGCGGAAGCGATCGCACATAGGCAGGATCTTCGAGTCTTTTTTTCGGCTTTTGATTCGGCGAGGAACTCATCACAGGTAGGTACACTGTTTTCGGAATTGTTTAGAATTATTTGGTATATTTTCGGATTTTTGTATGATTTTTAACGAAGAAAACTAAAAGATATACTAAACAGATTCCAAAAATAATGAAATTTCGTGGGAAAATAATATGATAATGATACATTCTACCATGAATTTGTGAGCATTTTTGGATTTTGTTTGGTATATTATTTTACGCATTCTTTGAAAATTATCAGATTTTGGGAGAATTGTTACTGATGTCAAATCACAGATACAATTCTCCAAATTTTTACAGTAGTCTTAAATTCTATACTTATTGCTTCTGTAAAATTTTCAAGTGATTTTGATCTTGTTTCATATGAGCTGTAGTGTTAATTCATAATCTGGTTCAAACTTTGAAAAATCCGAAACTGATAGTAAATAGTTTTCTAAATTCATGGAAATCTCACAGCATGCTATTTTCACTTATATCTTACTACTGTAGAAATTTCATGGAATTTAAATTTCTATTTCTAGTAGTTTCTGTGTTATGTTTGCAATCTGGTCAATTAATTTTTAAATCCAAATTAAATATGAGTTTAATGTAATAATCTGTAAAAATATTCCAGTAAGTTACATCTCATCATATCTTGTTGCTGGAGAATTTTCAACTCATTTCGAGTTCGTTTGCAACAACTTCACTTGTAAAATCACTCATATGATTAAAATTGATAAAATTCATTGAAAATCCGAAATTAATAGGAAAATCATCTTAAAATCTCTAAAGGACCTTAAATTCTGTCACATCTTAATTCCTTAAGATGGTCTGCTTTGCCTCATTTGTAGAATCCTCTCTGAGGTTGCACCTCAATTTGTGCCTCTGTTAATTAGAGACCAATTTGGTCAATTAGTTGTCTTAGCCTTGCTTCCCCCTTGCAAGGGCAATGATAAGGTTACTTGGAGCCCATCTTTGTGTGTGTTTGGGAGACCCGCCAGGTCTCATTCTCTCGTTAGTCCTCTTTGTGCGCCGTTTGGTTTTGGGAGAACACCCTACTCGGCTTGGCTTCATACCCCTACCCTTATGGGTATTGGGTTGCACATTTGTTGCACCCTAGGGCTAGGTAGCTGTCCGGCCCGGCTTGGTGTTTTACCTCTGCCAAATGTGCAAATTCGTGTTTCCTTTTCTTTTAGAGAGTCTTTGACTCATCTATCCTTTAGTTGGTGTTATTGGAGTCTTTGACTCATGTTTCCATTTCTTTTAGAGAGTCTTTGACTCATTCGTTCTTTTGTTGTATTACTAGGAAGTCTTTGACTCATTGGTTCTTCTGTTGGCGTTATTTGGGAGTCTTTGACTCATTCCTCCTCTAAGTTGTAGTATTAGAGAGTCTCTGACTCATTTGTTCCCCTCTTTAATGTTGTTAGTTCGGAGTTTCTCCTTTAGAGTTGTTGATTACTTCGCTTTTGATTAGAGGCTAACTCAGTCTTATTAGAGCTTTGCTTGCTTGGGATCTTGGATCGTTTTCTCTCTTCTTGGGATGCTATCTTTCTTGTTGTGGTTTGTCTCTTTGAGACGCTAATTGCTTATTCGGGGTTTCCCCTTTTTGCTTTAGGGCTTTGCCCTAGTTTGTGGTATTACTTGCGTGTTCCCTTTAAGATTAAAAATATTTTAAGGTCCTGAGCATTGGAAAAGCTTTAAAATCCAAAAACATTAGAAATTTAAAACTCAAAAACATTTGAAAACTTTAAAAATATCAAAAACATTTGAAAATATAAAAAAACCTTAAAAAATCTGAAGTGTGAGTGTTTCTTTTAGAAGCGTAGTTTGAGAGTTCGTTTCGAACTACGTTGGCTTGATCCTCTTCCGAGGTACGTAGTGCAGCTTGGGATTTACATCCCAAGTCCAGCCAAACTTTTTTTGTAAATAAACGTTTTAAACCTTCTTCAAAAACCTTTAAAATATTGTTTTCAAAACACCTTCCTCTAGAGTTAGGAGTTTCTCCTCGATAGAGAATTTTAGAGTTAGGGTTTTTCTTTTGATAGGTTGTTTGATTGATTGTTTGCTGTGTGCTTGTTTTAGAGTTAGAGGTCTGTCCTAGAGTTATAGGAGCGCCTCCGTCCGGTCAGTCGGCGATCCATATCGCCGAGTGATGACTAGAGTAGGATACGCTAGTCCACCCTTGGTTTTCCTTAGGAAATACAGCCTAGTCACACATAGGTTGTAAGAATCACCTGCATTAGCTTAGGGCTAATCTGCATTTAGTTAGGGCATATAGGGTGTCATAAAATCCACAATTCACTGAAATTTAAATAATCGTACAAGAAACTTTAATAACCGGTTCGGTCTTTTAGATCGAGTCTAGGATAGAAGTCTAGGTGTCTTAGGCATCCTAGCTTAGAATAGGCGCGAAGAACTACGTTGCCTTGATTCTCGTGGAGGCGGGGATACGTAGGCTTCTTTGGATGAATACCAGGCCATCTGAGGACTCGGGCTAATCACTTTTAAAACTGTTGAAACAATCAAATCACTTAGGATTTTCCATGAAATTAGAATTTTAGGAGAACTTTCACTTAGATTGAATCCAAACCAATTAAGAAATCAAGATACACATTTAGGATTCACATTGAAATTAGATCATAGGATGCATGTCACATAGATAGCACATTAACAGAGAGTTGAATGAGCCATTAAAAATGAATTTAAAAGAGTTAACTTTTGGAATTGAAGACCGATTATCGGGCAGGAATGGTGCATGTGGTGGATAAATCCCCATACCTTCCATTCTTGTAACCAGGTAGCGAGTCTAGATTTCTGGTTAATTATGGGTCCTAGATCCCACATCTAGGTGGCGACTTTGTCAGTCTCTTTTGTGTGGAATTCGGATTGCCTTAGTGATCCCAAGTTCACATAAAAGATGAATTAAAATTAATAATAAAAGGCACACGCCAATCGCGTGGGTACGAGAGACCAAGAGATAGTGCGTGGCGGCTCGCGCCCCACCCCTCTCGCGGGATCGGGGTCCCACAATCTCTTAGTCACCTCATTTTCATATGTGATACTCCCATTTTCCTTGACCTGGTTACCCCTTCCAGGCCCAACAGACATGAATCGAAAATTTTCCAGGTGTGATAACCCCATTTCATCTATTGGTCACCCCATTTTCATATGTGATACCCCCATTTTCCTTGACTTGGTAACCCCTTCCAGGCCCAACAGATAAGAACCGAAATTTTTCCAGGTGTGATACTCTCATTTCATCTCTTGGTCACCCCATTTTCATATGTGAGAATCCCATTTTCCTTGACCTGGTAACCCCTTCCAGGCCCAAGAGACATGAACCGAAAATTTTTTAGGTGCAATAACCCCATTTCATCTCTTGGTCACCCTATTTCATATGTGATACCCCCATTTTTCTGGACCTGGTAACCCCTTCCAGGTAAAAGAGGATTGTAAGCCTGTAATATTTTTTAAATAAACAAAACCGTCTAAGGGGTATTTAGGTAAAAAAACATGTCAGGAAAAGTAAAATGGACCCATTTCACAAATTTGAAATGTGGGGGTACCGTTTCACTATTTCCGATATTTTTTGGACCCTTTTGACCAAATTTCCAAACCAAAAAAAACCCGGGTGACCCGCAGGTCAACCCGGCCCGTACGGGCCAGGTGCGGGTCCAAGATCCATGACCCGTAAAATTTTCCGGGTCAAACCCGACCCGGCCCGGCCCACCCGTTTGTCAGGTCCGGGCTTCATTGTGTTTTTTTAAAATATATGCTCACCTGTGCACGAACGTAATATAGTGGGACCACCTATTATATGGCACCCACGTGCATACATAATGTAATGCATATTTTTTAGAAAATTCATTGTAGCCACTTTGTTTGAAGATCTAAATATGTTCATTTGTTGGGCCTCAACGGAAATAGGTTGTTCCCCCAAAATAATCATCTCCGTCGGACAATCCTAACCCTTCGATCTAATATAATGACAAAATATATAAGTCTCTACGGAACAAAGAGTCGGAATCATCTAGGGTGGTGATTTTTGAGGCAAGGTCTATCTATCTCAAGTTGCAACAAATAAACGGTTTGGATCGTTGAACAAAGTAGGCTTCAGTGATTTTTTATAAAAAAAAAAATACACTTTCAAAGATCTAATTTCTAAACCACAGGAAAGGTTCAGATATAGGGCGATTAGTGGTTGTGGTGTTGTACTGATGGCACACCGGGATTGTAATGATGTTGCACCGATTGCCAATGGTGGTGAATTTATCAATGCCCTAAACAAAACATGATATTGTCCTACATCAATAATATACAAACCTTGGCCATTTTCAATGCGATTAATAATTTACATTATAGTAACATTTTGAAAGAGGGTGAGGTTGGAGGTGAGACAATTAGTTGTGTACAATTAGTTGGATAAAAGTGAGGAGATAGATATGAACATATTACCAAAATATCACCATGAAATGGATTTTCATTTTTGTTGGCGGCAAAATCGGGCATGTGGTGATGTGCGTCTCGGTAAGTGCCACCACAATCCCCAATTAGTTGCTGCCTCGTAACCCGGGGGACAATGCAACATATCATTGTCAATCATGCCACCGCCGTGCAACATCCCTTCGTTAATCACGCCCTTAACATGCAATGCCTAGGGCAGCCCAGCAACGTTGGTACGGGCACCAATGCCCGTGATTGCCCTGGTGATACACCACCATCATCACCCCACGAGTCACGGAACCTCCACCTAAAAAAAGGGTAACCCCCACTCCAATTCAAAGGTGACACTTGAATATCCTACCCTAGGTACGCCAGTTCACCCTTACTCTTGGATTCTCGAGCATTCACATTCATTGCGCTTAGCTTCATTTGTTGCCTAGTCTGACTTGAATGTCCGAGGGTTTTCTGGGGTTCCAACTGCGAGCATTTCTAACCGGCTTCTTTTGTTGCTCCAGATTACCCAGTCAATCGTTTCTATACCTCAACCTAGACCAAGAGAGACCAACCCAAACACCAAGTTGGATTTGAGTAGCAACACATTCTGGTGACACGGGGGCCTAGAAGGGTGAGTCAGAGGGCCTAGAACCTGATCGAGGAGAAAAGTACGGAATGAGGACTCATGTTTCGAGAAATTACGGATTTCGGGTGCCTTTTAAAACAAGAATGAAACACGGGCTAATCTTCAAAATCGGGTGGTCAAAAGACCCTCATACCCTTCTGACATGGACAGAGTCTTCCTTTTTCATTACTACCTCTTAAATTGGCGCGCTTCACAGGCTTCTTTTGGTTCGTTTGAATGTGTATTTGAACCGACAGAACCTTGAGTTCGTTTCTATCTTGGCCATTGGAAATAACTAGAGATGGATGGATGCATGACACGTGTTGGAAAGCTTTTTAGAACGCTGACAACCCAAAGTCAATCATTATCTTTTCTCGCTTCTCTTTTTTACTTAGAACGGTAACGTTATTAAATACGTCTCTTTTGGCCTAGAATATTTTCACTTCTCTTTTGGTCCTCACTTCTCTTTTGGCTTATAACGGTAACGTTTTTTAATACGTCTCTTTTGGCTTAGAACAGCAGCGTTATTGAATATTTTATTATTTCTCAAGTCTCTTTTGGCTGAGAACGCTGCCGGAATATTAAGGGGTACGCTGGCGGAAATAGGGTGTACGCCGGCGAAATTCATGGGTACGCCGGCAGAAATAATGGCGTATGCCGGCGTAAATAAAGGGGTACGCCGGCGAAAAAAGGGTGTACGCCGGCGGAATTCATGGGTAAGCCGACGGAAATAATGGGTACGCCAGCGTAAATAACGAGGTACGCTGGCGGAAATAGGGTGTAAGCGGAAATAGGGTATACGCCGGTGGAAATAATGGATACGCCTGCGTAAATAATGGGGTAAGCCGGCATAAAAGAGAAGGGAAAAGATTCTAAGCCAAAAGAGAAGTGAGAAAAGATAACGCCAGTATTCCAAAAAGTATTCAATAACGTCAGTGTTCCAAAAAGTTTTCCAACACATGTCAAGCATCCATCCGTCTCTAGTTATTTCCGACGGCCTAGATAGAAACGAACCCCAAGGTTCTGTCGGTTCAACACATTCAAACAAACCAAAAGAAGCCTCGTGAAGTGCGCCAATTTAATAGGCCGTAATGAAAAAGGAGGACTATGTTGATGTCAGAAGGGTATCAAGGTCTTTTGACAACCCGATTTTGAAGGTTAGCCCGTGTTTCATTCTTGTTTTAAAAGGTGCCTGAAATCCGTATTTTCTCGAAACATAAGCCTGCATTCCGTACTTTTCTCCTGATCGAGAAAGGTTCCCTTGACTATGTCGATAGTAGTCCTTTCTATTTCTCTTGCTGTTGGAAGTGGCTAATGGGTTTTGCTAAGATGAAACGTTGGCTTGGAGACATTAGGCCCTGTTTGTTTGTACAAACACTAGGTATTCATTAGAATTTCAAATGCCAATGAATGTCGATTCCTTGTTTGAAACTCCACTTGACTCCCCAACATGTTTGAGACATCATCATTGTTTTTTCCATGTAACGCCCATGCATTGTTTGATGCTAGTATAAGCAGCCGTGAAGATTTTTTCTAGACATATTGGGCCGATTTGCAGTAGTTGTTATGTGATTTTCTTATTATTGACTGAGCTGACTAGAAAATGTAAGATCTCTTGGAATTTTGGTGGTAATCCAAAATTGAAAGACCTCATTTACTCAACCTGAGTAATTGTACGAAGAGTTGCATTAACGAGGTTTGTAAGGGAGAAGCGAACATTTTTTTTCAATGTCTGTCACACTGAAAGACATGGAGAGACCAATGGCATCTACAAATGTACGGGAAAAAAATAATCAAACAACTCACAATGAGTTGGTGTTATCCAGCCCACATCTAAAACTCTGGTTGATGAATAAGGCATCACTTGAGGAAGATGTATCAGGGTCTTAACATATTCCCAAGAAGCATTAAAGAAAGACTCAACTAATTAACACAACTAACTAGACATAGTTATTACTTTACAAAATTCCCATGTCACAACACAAGATCAAGTCAAGCCACATGGATGTGATGGGACATAAATACGGCGCTGCTCTCAGTTCTCGCCACGTGTCGTCCATGCACCAATAAAGCCTAACCATCATGAAGAAAAGCGTTGGGAAACGGCAAGACCATACGATCACGACGCGTGTCGCTCTCTCGCCGTCCAGACCTCATCATCACAAGTTATGGAAGGAATTATCCGGCAAAGCCACGTGCGCCGGCGGAGCAGGAGAACGGTCCAATCCTGCAAAGGAAGGTTTTCTCTCCATAATGATGAAAAGGTCCGTGCGCCTCCCTTTAAAAGGGAGGGAAGGGAGGAAGAGAGAGATCCACGTTTTTTGAAATACATCCCTTTTTCTCAGCTCCCGCATAACAACCGAAAAAAGAGGCGAGGCAACAACAGAGGAGACTAGGAACTTAATCTCACTCTCCCTGTTAGTCCCCTCCGACCCACTCATCCGCACACCCAGAAAAGAACCCGCGCCTTGGTCCTGGTAAACCTGATCGAACCCCCTCCTCTTCTCGCTGTCCTTTATATTGATTGGTCGAAGGATCTGACTTGGATGTCGAAGTGGTCGTCCGGGACCCACCCCGGACCCCCTGACCCCCTTTGTTTGTGATTGCAGACCCTGCGGAGGCCCTCTACCGACCGCGCGATCACAGACCCGGATTCAGACGCCATCATATTGGCGCCATCAGTGGGACTCGTCGAGTACTGAACGCCTTATGGCGATGAGAAACCACACCCAACAGCAAGAAATAGGGGTAATGACCAGGAGCCAGGCTCAACACGCACAAACCCACACCTCAAGCTCCCGGGAGCCTAACTCACCAATCTCGGGCCGACACCATCCCTCCTCCAGCACACCGCAGATGGTCCCCACCATGGAAATGTTCAACGAACTCCGTCAAGAACTACTCCAACGCTTGCCTCTGCCGGAACCTCCAGCCCCGGGGAGGCCCCTGACAACACATGACCAAACGGAAGCCTATGACGAAGGCGACGAGGGCGACGAGGAACAGTCGGGGGAGCATCATCCCCAGCGAAGGCGAGCACCGACCCGCCGGGCGCCGTCCCCATCGGCAAATAGCCCTTTGCCCCCCACAGCTAGGGGACACCAGCGAGACGACGGGAAGCAAGCTACACTAAGTCGTGCCCCCTGCCCGGACTGCTCGTTTCCAGGAACCACCCCCAGCTCGGACGGAGGAGGTAGCAACCTCAGCGCAACCCCCGGGTATGGATCCGATAGCCGACCTACAAAGGCAAATCCGAGAAGTAAAACTGGAAATGAAAAAGCCCTACGCCCACGGCATCCTCGACGAATGGGAGAGAGAAACGGCATCCCTGTTCACCTCAGAGGTCTTAAAGACCCCGGTAGAAGCAGGAATAGACCTCTCCCATTTCGGTCTGTACGATGGAAGTACAGACCCCCTCGAGTTCCTCCAAACTTTCAAAAGGGTAATGACGCTCCGGGGCACCTCGAACGGATTTATGTGCATAGCCTTTGCCTCCCTATTAAGAAAGACCGCTAACGACTGGTACATGAGATTGGAGCCCAACTCCATCGCATCCTTCCACGAATTCGGAAGGAAGTTCAGCGCAAGGTTTGCCAACAACCGCCTCCGCCATGATCTAGCGGACGCCCTCCTAGCCCTCTAACAAGGGAGAAACGAGACCCTAAGAGACTTCATGTTAAAATTCAACGCCGAATTGGCCCAGCTTTCTAACATGGACGTCCAAATAGCGGTTGCAACACTGAAGCATGCCACCACCGATCCGAATCTCAAGCTGCATCTTACCCTCAAGCCACCACGGGACCTGCAGGAACTTGAATCTAAGGCTGACAAGTTCGTACGAGCAGAAGAAGCCTGTGCCCGAGAGCAGAGCCAGGCTGGCCCCGATGAAAGAAAAAGCAACGACGGCCGAAGGGCCATGAGGTCACGGGCAGAGGAAAAACAGGCGAGCCGAAACCCTGTCCCCGTCTTCGAAAGACTGGGAAGCGCCCCACTGAAGGTTCCCCTCTCCCACGTCCTACTAGCTATCAGAGATCAGGGTCTCCTGACCCCCCCCAAGAGAATAGCCACGGACCCGAAGAAGCGGTCCGCAAGAAAGTTCTGCGAATTTCACGGGGACCACGGCCATGAAACTGACCATTGTTTCCACCTCCGCCTCCAGCTAAAAAAGCTGGCCGAGGAAGGGCACCTAAATCAATATCTCAGGAGCCATGGCGAAAACTCGCGCGAGGCCCATCACCCACCCGACGAACCCAGAGGCAGGCGTCAGTCACACAGTAGGTGCCGGTCTAGCAGCCACCGCCGATCCACAAGCCGACACCGATCCCCGAGCAGGCATCGCTCCCGAAGCAGACACCGATCCCGCAGCAGACACGACACACGCCGCCACCAGCGCCCCAAGAAAGAAGAGCCCCCAGAACAGCCGCAGGCCCTCGAACAACAGCCTACCATTATCGGAAAAATCAATATCATCACGGGCGGGCCGGCGGCGGGAGGGCCAACAACATCTGGTCGACGAGCGTATGCAGAGCGGGTGTTTTCCATGGAAATGTCTTCCAAAAAGGCCCGGACAGATCCGCCCCATGAAGATCAGGTCATCACATTCTCCCACAAAGACCTCGACGGACTACAAGTCCTGCACGACGATGCACTGGTCGTCAGGCTAGTCGTCGCCAACTTCGACATAGAAAAAATCTTGGTTGACAAGGGAAGCTCCGTCAATGTGTTACACCTCGGAACCTTCGAAGAGATGAAACTGGGCAAA
This sequence comes from Tasmannia lanceolata, assembly GCF_043159265.1. NCBI lineage: Eukaryota > Viridiplantae > Streptophyta > Magnoliopsida > Canellales > Winteraceae > Tasmannia > Tasmannia lanceolata. Next base: position 5,781,962 of record NW_027518701.1, on the reverse strand, counting down.
GAGAGGCTGGGACCCGCGGAGTATTCCATCTACGGCTTCTCCGGGGCGTCGGTACGGGTCAATGGCAAAATCGACTTACCCGAGACCTTTGGGACGTACCCCCTCCAAAAGACCATCTTGATCACCTTCATGGTCGTAGGCATACCTTTCACCTACAGTGTCATCATAGGGCGCCCCGCTCTGAGAGACTTGGGAGCGGTAGTCTCCACCCCCCACCTCAAGATGAAATTCCCCACTCAAACCGGAGTAGGGGAAGTTCGAAGGCAGCAGATGATAGCCCGTCAATGCTACACAGCAAGCCTAAGAGGAAGCAATGCCCCGGTCGAAAACTTCACGATCGGTAGTGAAGACCCCCGGCAGCGGGCCCGCACGATCAGAGGAGAGCCTGTCGAGGAGCTAGACTCTATCCCCATAGCCCAAGATCAGCCGGAGAGACAAGTCCGGATCAGTTCCCTGCTGAAAGGCACCTTGCGAGACCAAATGATCAACTTCCTCAGAGCCAACAAAGACGTGTTAGCATGGTCCGCTAAGGACATGCCCGGGATACCCAAGGAATTGGCTGTTCACAGGTTAAACGTGAATCCAACCCTTAAACCCGTCCGACAGAAAAAGAGGAACTTCGCGGTAGAGCGCCAAACTCACATAAAAGCTGAAGTGGAGAAACTGCTACAAGCCGGATTTATCAGAGAGATCCGGTACCCCGAGTGGCTGTCAAATGTGGTCATGGTCAAAAAAGCCAGTGGGGGCTGGCGGGCCTGTATAGACTTCATAGACCTAAACCGAGCTTGCCCGAAGGACCCCTACCCCCTCCCGCGTATAGACCAGCTCATCGACGCCACATCCGGGCACGAGCTCCTCACCTTCCTAGATGCCTTCTCGGATTACAATCAGGTTAAAATGCAAGAACCAGACATCCCGAAAACAGCGTTCATTACCGATCAGGGCGTCTACTGTTACACCGTCATGCCCTTCGGGCTAAAAAACGCGGGCGCCACCTACCAGCGGCTCGTAAACAAGCTATTCCGGGCACAGATCGGAAGGACCGTGGAGGTGTATGTAGACGACATGCTGGTAAAACGCTTGGAAGCCTCTAAACACATCTCCGACCTTCAAGAAACCTTTGACAGCCTGCGACGGGTTCGGATGAAGCTGAACCCCGCAAAATGCGCCTTCGGGTGACTTCCGGGAAGTTCTTAGGGTTCATGGTTAGCCAGAGAGGCATCGAGGCCAACCCCGAAAAAATCCAGGCCATCCTGGACATGGAGCCCCCGACAACAGCGGTAGAAGTGCTGAGGCTCGCAGGGCGAATCACTGCCCTCGGCCGTTTCATGCCCAAGTCGGCGGAGAAATGTCAGCCCTTCTTCAAACAGCTAAAAAACATACGAGAATTCGAATGGACCCCGGCCTGCCAAGAAGCCTTTGACCCCTTGAAACAGTACCTTCAGACACCGCCCGTACTCGCCAAACCTGAGCCGGGGGAAGAACTATTTTTGTATCTGGCCATCAGCCCTACGGCGGTAAGTGCGGTATTGGCCAAACAAAGCGACAAGAAGGAATACCCGGTGTACTATGTGAACAAGACTCTCCACGGTGCGGAGGTCTGGTACTTAAACATAGAGAAATTCGCCCTCGCAGTCGTCAGCGCCGCCCGGAAACTCCGCCCCTACTTCCAGGCCCACCTGTAGACACCCCATTTTGACCTGACCCAAATTTCCCAAAAATTGAATAAATCCCAAAAATATGAGTCCCGGAACCAAATTTTCGAGTCTCAAATGTCAAGTTTCAAGTGCCTGAAGCATATCCCCGAAATTTCAGAAGAACCGAGCCTTCAATGCAAAAGAACCCAAAAAAATATGTCTCTGGAGATCATTGTTGAAACCCTTAGAAGCCTGGATGATCCCCAGAACTCCTGATAACCCCCGTTCAACCGCCCCGACCTCCTCTTTCATTTGTGCAAAAAGTAGGAAATTATCAAAATATGGGTGTGTCAGTATCATTTCCCTGGAAAAATATCTAGGGGAAAATAATTCGCCCTTTCCCCTTCCTTGCTTAGACCACCCCCCATAGCGCAGAAAATATGCTAAGGAGGGCTGTCCAAGGAAGAAAGGGGAGGCATATATATTTTCCTTTTTAGAAGAGGGGAGTGAAACAATCAAGTGGGGGTGCCCATTGATAGGAGGAAACGGCAAGTAAAGCCTAATGGTAGGAGGTTGTAAAATCACCTTGTCCTAGGGGTATTTTGATAAAATGAGTGTTGCTTTCTCTACAAGTAATGAACATAGGTTGTTGGATCAAAAGGGTGAGGTGTAGGGCTGGATTAGATTAGAATACTCTAGATCTTTAGGGTTTCTAAGATGGCATTAGGGCAAAGACAAGGATCAAGGGCTAGGGGTAATCAAGAAGAATAAAATACCAAATGGAGGGTAGGGATTAGATAAAAAAAATGAAATGAATATAAAACCAAGAGAGAGCTCGTGAGGAATGGAGGATTTCTTTTCTCATTTTTTTTACAGAGAGTGAGAGAGAGAGAGAGAGAGAGAGAAAGGGACAGAGGTGGAGGCCGAATCACCACCTCCGACCACCTTGCGATCACCTTGTTGCCGCCGGCCGAACCACCATCTTCATCTTCCCCGACGATCCTCGTCGGAATCCGGTAAACCCACATCATCTCCTCCTCCAAAACCCATCTCCTCTGCAAACCCTATTATATTTCCTCTTCTCCGACCGCACCTCGTCAGAATCCGGCGAAGCTACCATCGATTACCACAATCATCCACTTCATCTTCTTCACCCTTTTCTCAAGCCATTGTCTCTGCAACTTTTCCATCGCCGGAGCTCCGGCCACCAATCCAACTGCCATCATCTTCTCCGGCCATCCAAGCCGGAATCCGGCAAGAATCCGGCCCTAGCTACCCTCTCTACATCACCTTCCCTCTCTCTCCACCATCCTTAAACTCATTTCACCCCTCACATCCACCATTTTAATTTCTACCATCAAACCCACTTCTCCAAATCCCCATCCTCTCCACCGAGACCACCATCTCCCTCAAACCCATTCAGCTAGGCCCCATTCCACCAAACCCAAACAAAGCCCATTTCCGTCTAATACCCCATCCCCATTAACAGCCACCACTGTTCGATCATCTCTCCCCTCTCCGCCATTCCCTCTCGTCCATTTTTTTTTGTTAACATTTCACCCAAACCACCCTCTTAAACCCATCTCACTTTCACGCCCAATTATAGCCGTAAATCCAACCCCAATCTGGAATTTCCCAAACCCATATAACCTCTTCCATTTTTTGGTTTTTATAGCCCATTCATCATCACCGATCTCAACCGCTAGCACCACGGATTGCCGACGGCCATTCAGGAATTATAACCAGTTGCACTCAATACAGGTAATACTATACCCCCATCTGATTTTTTTAATGCTATGTCAATCTTGGAAAATGGCTGGGAATGAGTTGGTTTATTTCCATTCATTCGTCAGAACAGTAGGTGGAAGGGTGTGTTGTAGTCATCAGGGTAAGGAGTTTTCGGTCAATGTTCCCGGCGCTACTATGTTTTAACAGTTGCGTAAACTTAGCTTGCATTCTTCTCTTTATTCTAATTCTAATCAGTTGTCTAAATATTCTTCAAAAAAATCATAGACCAGTTGAGTTAACGCAACTGATAAAGCATGTTGGTGACGATATCACTTCCCTAAGGTAGTCACGAGTATTGATATTCGCATTACCATAATTTGATGAAGACGCAGATCTAGTATTCCGCTGTATGGTAATTGGATTCCTTTCTTTATGGCAATTTTAAAATTCTTGATGTCTATAGCTTAGATCACATCCAAATGGGTTTGGGATTTAGAAGTTTGGGGGGTTTGGTAATGATAGATGACTAAATATGCTTAATAATTGCATAAGCCAAATGTGTTTATACTACCCTATTCGATCTTCCATGACCCCTGGATTGCCCAAAGAGCTCTAAACTCATACAACAAAGATAGGCTTTCTTGAGGATGGTGTTGTTGCTTAAGGGTTTGGCATCTCACTGATTCTTTGTGCAATTAGATATGAAGACCTTGAGCTGAACGATTATTCTCATTGGTTTTATTATATCCTCGTATGGGCAAAATTTGAGAGCCATCTAAGCACCCCTTTTCTCTTCCCTTTTATCTTCCCTTCGGCATTTCCGTTGATATTTGGGTTTTATTTCATTCTTCTTAAGTTTCCTCTCATCTAAGTGGCGATGACGGAATGCTTCTTGAGCCAACCCTTTGCCCTTCACATCCTCTTTCCCTTCTTGGGATTCGTACAGGGTGTAGGGGTTTCCCTTCTTTCTGAGGTCTTCATTTCTTATGGGATTTAGGGGTTCCACCTTGTCTTCTTTTTGGTACTACTCTCTTCACTTTCCTTGGGATACTCTTTGCATTTCGGGATCCCATCAATTTTGGGAATACTTCATCACTTCTCTCGGGTTTAGGCTATGACGGACGGCAACCTCTTGAGCCAAAACCCAAACCCCCTTTCAATCAAAGGGATAAACAAAAGCACATAAAAATCAAATAGTAAAAAATCCAAAAACAACAAAAAATTGTCAAAAACATCAAAAGCATTTTTCGAAAAAGTTATTTCGAACTACGTTGGCTTGATCCCTTTTCACAGGGTACGTAGGTAGCTTGGGTCCACAAAAGTCCAGTCAAACATTTTTAATAAACATTTTTCAAACATTTTCAAGCATTTCAAAACAAAAACAAAAATGGGCAAGGATGATGATCGCCAGGTCACTCAGAGTCCCCTTTTCATTCCATTTTCGATTTCGATCGTGGTTTTTCGGTTTTCATCGGTTTTCCGACATTTCATCGAGTTTTGGGACGGGCGATGACGTAGTGTGACCCCTTCACAGGGATTGTCCTCGCTGAGCCCAACGATAAGTCATGATGATCGCGAGACTTGTCCGATCTTCAGCAGATTAGGATCGCTGGGCTTGATTCCTTTTGAATCGCCCTCTGAGCCTATCGTGTGTTCCATTTTCTTTTTTCTGGCAGTTTTTGGTTCTCGCATACCGATGATTTTCTGATTCTTTTCTTTTCTTGCATCTTTTTAGCTTGTCGTGTGCTTGCCTCAGATTTCTCATGCGTCGCTTCTAGTTTGTTTGCTTCTCAAGCATGTGATTGATTGTTATTTTCTTAACCTTATCTCTCGCATATGTTCGCATGTTAGTGTGATTACTTTACTGCTTTGGTTGCTTAGCTATAGCGTTTATTCATTTGTCTTATCTTGATTATCTGTCTAGATATAGATCTTTACTGCTTTCCTTATCTCATTATATCTATCATTGTCTGTTTAGTTATAGCTCTGCATGTGGTTGTTTACTGCTTTATCAGATGCGATGAGTTAGGATTTGGATGTTCATTTTCTTTGCCCATCCCCGGGTCATGCATGCTTAGATAGACGTTTTCTCGGGGATGATTGTTCCCATTTCACATGATTTTTGCCCAAGAGTCTTCAAAGTTAATTAAAAAATGGCATAAGAGACCAAGTGCTTGTACTTGGGCGAATTGGGGGTGCTCTTCAGATCTTCCTCATTCGTCACCAGGCACGGACCTTTGCATTTCTGATTATCCGTTGCAACAGAGTATTTCATGGGGTTCCAAGGCCAGCTCCCCTGGATGGCGACTCTGAGTTATTTTAGGTGCGTCTTGGTTTCGAGGCTTTTGTCTCCTGATCAAGAGGTATCTCGTACATATACATCCGCCACCCATGATGTGAGTGGCATCATGTTTCAAGAGTTCCTTGGTAGAGCTCTCCTTCACATTGTGGAGGTCTCAGAGGATTGACGGGGGATCTCACGTCCCTCGCTCACTGTCCTCTCGGGATCGGGGTCCACAGGCTGGCGACTCTGCTGGGGAGTTCTTGAAACATTGCCTAACTCTGTAAATATGCCATTTTTACTAATTTTAAAGAAATTTAGGCCAAAATCAAGTTAAATGGGAACATTTTCGCTTAGAATCCAGGGGCACCAGATAGGTGCGTAAATAAAATGAGGGAATCACACACTGCACATCATGTATTATCATATTCTTTATTTCTTTTATTGATTCATTATCATGAATCACACCGGCATTCAACAAAAGCATCTATCTCAATATCCACGCTGAACGAAGCTGCGGCCTTGACAAACTCCTCGGAATCCCGCCATTCCTCCCGTGCCTTTGCCAGCTCCTCAGCGTGCTTCTGTCGAGCCACCACCAATCTATCTTCCGCACGGCTTCTCCCATCCACTGTCTGCCGGAGGTCCGCCCGAAGTTGAGAAACAGTATCATCAAGCGCCACTTTTTCCGGTTGGGCCTTCTCCAAATCCTCGCTCAGCTTTCGGACTCACTCCTTGAAAGCACCTATCTCAAACTCATCCTCGACCAGGTACTGCACCATCTTCTTGGCGTAACTTTGAGCCTGCAAAAAGCAAACCGTTAGGAAATTTCCACTTGCGGTCTCAAAGGCAACAAAAAGGGAAAAGCACAAGCAGGAAAGCCGGCCACCCGGTACTTACGCAGAACGTCGACTGAAAATACCGAGCCCCCAGGGCCCTGCAGTTGAAGCCTTCTAACTCAGCCTCATCGCCAGGAAGGGTGGTTGTCAACCCTAGCTCCACCCCGACCCGGGGATTCACAAGGACGCCATCCTCAACACCAATCTTCCAGTCGGGTTTAAACAGCTCTCCCCGCGTCCGAAAGCACTGCGAAGAAATCTCCATCCGCTCCAGAAGCAGTTTGGTCATAACCGACCCTTCCAGCCGACTCGACACGTCCTCCGTAAAGGCAAGGGGACCGGCCGCACGGCCAGCTTTCCCCTGTTTAGCGCCATAAGGGGCAACCCTCTTGGCGGAAGGCTCCAACTCCCGGTGAGGAGACTTGGCCGTACCCTTTTCTCCGACCGATCGACCAAAGGAGCTAGATGGCGCGGATACGGGAAGCCTAGCTTGCGACCGGTCCGACCTGGCCGCGGCCATAAAACCGGAGGGAATCTTCTTATGGCTCACCAGACCCTTCGTCGCCGCCGCGACCCCGTTTCCCCTGCCAGCATCAGCGGAGGAAGACATACCTGCTGCCAAAAACAGAAAAGCAACAACCACTCAGAGCAAAGAAAAACAACAACCCAATAAAATATATATATATATATATATATATATAGAGAGAGAGAGAGAGAGAGAGAGAAAAGTGTAGCTACACATACGTGTAGCTAACTTACCTACACCGACGCCTTAAAATACAATGGGCCCCACATTGTTTCGGTGATGCAAACCATTCATTTGATGGACCCTCACATAGATAGGGTGTGCCCAAAAAATCAGCTCCATAGGATCATCCCAACCCTACGATTTGTGGAGGCAAAAATGGACGTGTAAAAGCCTTCACAAATTTGTCCATTTTTGCCTCCACAGTTTGAAGGGTTGGGATCATCCGATGGAGCTGATTTTTTGGGCACACCCTATCAATGTGAGGGCCTATCAAATGAATGGTTTGGATCACCCAAACAATGTGGGCCCACTGTATTTTAAGCCGTCGGTGTAGCTAAGTTAGCTACACCTATGTGTAGCTTCACTTAACTCATATATATATATATATATATATATATATATATATATATATATATATGCTTAAGGCGCATATGGACAAACCCAAGGAAAAAGGCTCACCGCGATGACTGGCGGAACTCTCCCTCGCTTCCTCGCCCGTACAGCGGGCCCTCCTCTCCATAGCTCACAGCAAACCAAGCCTCTTCAGACCCCTCTCCCATCTAAACTCGGAAACGTCAATAGCCTCCCCAGATGCGAGCTTCCCCAAGTCAAACTTACTACAGTCGGACTCGTCGGGGAGGGACTTCCTTTGCCACTCAACGGAGCGCCTCCAAGAACGAGGGAAGCCCCAACCGGCGTCCGACGGAGGAATAATAAACACATACTCCTCCTTCCACTTCTTAATAGAAGAAGGCAAGTTCGCCGCGATTTTCACCTGAGAACGCTGGGTTAGATACAACCAGTTGTCCTCCCCCTTCACCAACGGGCTAAGGGCAACACAACCCCGGAGCAAAGGGAGGGTAGGCTGAATCTTGTGAAGACCCGCCTTGGCCACGAAGGCCAAGAGAGTACGCCAACTGTTAGGTGCTAGTTGGGAGGGGGCCACCCGGTAAAACTCGAGGGCCTCTACTATAATACCCAAGAACGGAAACCTAACCCCCGCCCGGAAAGCCTCCACGTAGAAAGCTATCTCTTCCTCCGTGATACCCTCACACACCCCCTCCTCAGAGGAAGGAACCCTAATCCCATAATCATCGGGAATGTGAAACTCCCTCTTAATCTTCTCTGCCGCCCCCTCTTCCAAAGTACTCCTATAACACACTACCCGACCAGGGCGGATAACGGCACCAGACCGAATGTCCCTAATCTCCGCCTCACGAGCAGAAGAGACTCGAGCAGGAGATTCCAAGGGAGCGGCCCCCAACGACGATCCAGAAGCCCCGGAGCTATCCTTCGACTCCCTGGGCAGCTGTACATATCGAGAGTCGCCGTCCTCGCCCTTTACCAACCGCCTCCTTTTTCTTGGCGGAGCCCTCTCCATTACTTCTACTGACTCGGAAGACGGACTCTGAGAACCGGTTGCGACAGACATCGTAAAATAATCAAGTGTCGGACGGAATAAAAAGTACAGAACTCACCAGGGCAGAGAAACGAGGAAAAACCAGAAGGAAGTTGGTGAAGAGCAACACGTAGAAAAATCGCTGCAGAAGAAAGCCCGCTTCACCCGAGGAAGACGAAGAAATAAGACAAAGAATGAAATCCCCAAAAAGGCTTTAAAAAGAGCTAGGGTTTCAACACGCATCGATTAATCTCCCTTTCCTTCTAATCCGATGGGACGCGCACACGTGGCGCCGATTGGAAAATTCGAGGGAACCGCCAAAAATTGAAGCGCCATGCCCCCGACTGAAAAGACGTTCCTACCCCTACCGCTAGGTGACTTCCCCAGCGAGCCATCCCTAAATTCTCCCCACCTAAGGGGAAGGAAGGGTCCAGATGGAAAATACCACTTACGGTCGGGAAACACTCGGGACCCATCAGAAGGGCCCGGCATACAATTGCACAAGATGGAAAATACCAAGTACGGTCGGGAAAGGCTCGGGACCCATCACAAGGGCCCGGCATACAATACCACGAGAAGAAAAAATACCAAGCACAGCGAAAAGGGCTCGGGTCGCATAGCAAAGGCCCGGTCTTACTTCTACTGCTCCGCTCAAAATATTTCGGCTACTATGCCAAGGGAAAGGAAGCATAAGGCACAAGTCGTAAATACAAAAAAAGAGAGCCATTCATAACTATTTCCTTCTGGCCCACGGGCCTACAAAAAAGGGGGAGGAGAGTGAAGACAAAAAGATAAGGGCACGCAGGCCCGGGCCCCCAAGACCCCCAATAAAAAAGAAAAAAAAAAGGGGGGGAGAGAAAAAGGGAAAGAGCCCCTCCAAAATCCCACTCACCCCACCACCTCCAGCCCAGAGCGACTAGCCGCTGAAAGAGTTTTCCGCGTCAGAAAGCTCCTTATCGCTATGCTCCTCCTCCGAAGAGCTCCCCCAACCTGGATCCTCGACAAATCGGGTCTGGTCATTCAGCCAACTCACCCGGTTCCTCAACAAGTCGTTCTCCGCACGCAGGGCTGCTATCTCTCGATCCATGTCCATCATCCGGCTACAGACCTCCATTTTCCTACGATGGACATAAGAGAAGAACGAGCGGCGGCGATGAACAAAGGCTTCATGGGACTCCTTCTCGTAAAGGGGGGGAGGATGAGAGCGCGGGGGAAGCCCGTGAGCCGGGTTCCTCTCAGGAATTGTTTGCTGAGGCCCCAACCCGTCAGGGTTTGTCTCGGGGCTACTGGGAGGACTCCCCTCGGTAGCAACTCTCCCCTCGCCACTTACAGAGAGACCCTGGAAAGACGACGACATCTCTGACTAGCCCGAAAGAAAGCAAAGGAGAGAGGAGCGAAAAGGTGATCTGCATAAAAGGAGGGAGAACTCACCCCTTATAAACCCTATGAGAAACCCTTGGGTAGGAAAACGAAGCAACTTGCCCTACGCGTGTCCGTTTCCTATTGGATTACCGGCTAGCACCGCGTGATGGCACCACAATTCCTCGGGAAGGAACAGCCGGACGAAACAGCACGTTCTCTCGTATCCCATTGCTCCCATAAATGCCTTCGTCACGATATTCCTTAATCAAGTAAACAAGCCTGCTCTCTTCGTCCATTCAATGGACCAAAGGTAGTGTTATGATGAGAAATAAAAACGGCACTGCTCTTAGATCTCGCCACGTGCCGCCCATGCACCAATACTGCCTAACCATCATAAAGAAAGGCGATGGGAAACGACGAGACCATACGAGTTCGACACGTGTCACTTCCTCACCGCCCAAACCTCATCATCACAAATCACTTTCAACTCCTCCCCACCTAATGAAAGGGAAGGGTCCGGAGGTGGGAAACCAAGCAGAGAGGTCCGACCTCAATTCCACTAGAGGAAAAATGCGTGCCCAGGTCTGGAGCCCCGGCACGAGACCACGACGCACAAACACAACAGGCGAAGGAAACTAAACGCGCTAGGAAAAGGCTTGGAATCCCGCACAGGTTCGGACAAAATGCCACAATTCCTCGCAACAAAGATAATTTATGCCAAACACGGTGGAAAAACAACCAAACAGATGGAAAAAGCAACACAAAGAGACACAGCACAAACTCATAAAGATCGTCCATTCACATCCTCCTGGCCCACAGGCCTACAAAAAGGAGGGGGAATAAGAAACAAAGCATAGGGCACACAGGCCCCAAAATCCCCGATAGGAAAGGGGAAGAAGAAAAAAAAACACACAGAAAAACAGGAAAGGCCAGAAACTAATCGGAAAAAGACTCCTCTCCCGAAGGGTTCCCCTCCTCTTCCCAGGAGCTCTCCAGCAGGGGGTCCACCTCATATTCAAACAGCTGCTCATTGAGAGAGTGAACCTTTTTCTGCAAAGCCTCGTTCTCCCGCTTCAAGTCCTCGATCTCCTTACTCATCTTCGAAACACGGCCACGCAGTTCCATCCCCTGGTGATAGGCTCGGGAGAAAAAAAAACCACTCCCTGGCGACACGGGACCGAGACGACTTGTCCTCCCTAGGCAAGGAGGAAAGGCGAAGGGGGGAAAGCCCGAGGAAGGGCCCGAGTCCCTCCTAGCCCTCTTCCGACGAGCCGCAAGGTCCTCCTCCAGATCGGAAAACAAGTCGAGGTCACTCGACGATTCCTGGGAAAGACAGGCCTTGCCCCTAACTCGCGAAGGGGAACCGGACATGTTGTTGAAAAAAGGCGCGGAGAAACACCTACCTCAGAAAAAAAGAGGAGGAGAGAGGCCACAACAGAGCGTCGGGGTAGTCTTCCTTTTTCAAGCTCAAGGAAGAAAACCTCGTATCTCGAAACAAGGTGACCCACATAATAACGCTACCACTTCCCGGGGATGGCCACCGGATAAAACGGCACGTCTCCTCGTACTCCGGAGCTCCCATAAATGCCCTCACCATGACGTCGCTCGACCAAAACGTTACTCCCTTGGCCCATTCAATGGACCAAAGGAGTAAGGGGGTGTTATGATGGGACATAAATACGGCGATGCTCTCAGTTCTCGCCACGTGTCGTCCATGCACCAATAAAGCCTAACCATCATGAAGAAAAGCGTTGGGAAACGGCAAGATCATACGATCACGACGCGTGTCGCTCTCTCGCCGTCCAGACCTCATCATCACAAGTTATGGAAGGAATTATCTGGCAAAGCCACGCGTGCCGGCGGAGCAGGAGAACGGTCCAATCCTGCAGAGGAAGGTTTTCTCTCCATAATGATGAAAAGGTCTGCGCGCCTCCCTTTAAAAGGGAGGGAAGGGAAGAAGAGAGAGATCCACGTTTTTTGAAAGACATCCATTTTTCTCCACTCCCGCATAACAACCGGAAAAAGATGCGAGGCAACAACAGAGGAGACTAGGAACTTAATCCCACTCTCCCTGTTACTCCCCTCCAACCCACTCATCCGCACACCCAGAAAAGAACCCGCACCTTGGTCCTGGTAAACCTGATCGAACCCTCTCCTCTTCTCGTTGTCATTTATATTGATTGGTCGAAGGATCTGACTTGGGTGTCGAAGTGGTCGTCCGGGACCCACCCCGGACCCCCTGACCCCCTTTGTTTGTGATTGCAGATCCCGCGGAGGCCCTCTACCGACCGCGCGATCGCAGACCCGGATTCAGACGCCATCAGGATGCCTTATGGATATGCCACATGAATGACAAATAGAACCATCACATGGCTGACACATGGCTCCCCAGTTGGACTACTATTATGCCGACTGCATCCATATAACCATTGAAAAACCCATAGAGATCACAAATAGGGAGGATCAAAATAAATTGTTATTTCCACAGTAAGTAGTGGGTGCAATCTAGAATTAGTGGAACTGCATGATGCACAATACTGATCATCAGAACGTGGTTAAGGGACTGAACAATAGGGAGCATCAAAGCTAGTAATACAGGTGGAGAACGGCATTAAGAAAAAAATCGAAGCAAAAAAAATGATTACGGGGGATACGTCATCTGATACCATGTAAGAGTTTCATATTGATGCATTTCCCTCATCTTAGATATGGAAGGGTTGTTGTATTTATAAAGAGGAATGATAGAATGAAGGGTGCCCTTGCAAAAACCAGCTTCAAGGGAGGCAAGGGCGCTCCAATTGGTCAATTTCAGCAAAGGGCATTTATGACTCCTACAAATTTATATTCTTTAAAGCAGTTCCCATATTTTTTCCGCACCCGCATAAATGCATTTTGTTGAAAAGAACCAATGGGGGTGCCCTTGAAATTGGTTTTTGCAAGGACGCCCTTCATTCTACCATTCCTCTAATTTAATTCATACAAGGTGGCATTTCTTTTGAAAGAGAAGGGCTGAAAAATTTCACTCCCAAACAAATAAGAGGAATGAACCTAAGACCTTCTAATCACAATGATCTTTCAAAAGGGTGATGTGATGCCGAATGAGTACTTCAAAGGTATTTATGTTTGATCATCATACTAGTGGAATCCATATTTGATTGGTGTGCCTAAGACCTTGTAATCCCATAAATTAATTCTAATCATGTAACCAGAGAATGAACCTATTTAGAACATATGCCTAGTTTCTTAGAAGGTCAAATATGGGTCTCGGACCTTAGTTTAGATGATGGCTCTTTTTTGAAAAATTAAATTGTCTTAATTTTTTAGGTATTATCTCTTTTTTTAGTCAGGTTGCCTTCTTCAGATCTTATTGCTTCTATTTGGGCTGTTTTGACCTATGTTCATTCAATTCTAGAAATAATTTTGATGGACCATGATTTTCCATGGGAAATCCTTTCTAGACTAAAAAATTTACCCTGTTTACAGGGCAAACTTCAACCTTGTAGGACCTTATCATAAAAAATATATTTTCACAAATTTTACCACCCTAGATCCAAATGGCCCCTTAGTATCTATGAAGGGCAATCATGAATTCACAATCTTAAATTGCAAATCCTAATTCTATAAATTATATCCTTAGATATATTTTGCTTTCTCTCTTCATTAATCTTGTTACCTATGACTGTAATCGGTATCTGTTGCAAGCTATCTTTCGCGTTTATAAGAGGAATGATACAATGAAGTGCGCCCTTGCAAAAACCAGTTACAAGAGCGCCCAATTGGTTAAAATTACATTAATAAGGGGCAAAGAAATGTACAAAAAACTGCTGACAAATAGAACAATAGATGCATTTTCTTTAAAAAAGGAGCAATGGTGGTGCCCTTGTAGTTGGTTTCTTGCATGGTCCTCCATTTAAAATGAGGAATGATAGAATCAAGTGCGCCCTTGCAAAACCAAGTTTCAAGGGCACCCCCCATTGGTCTTTTTCAGAGAAAAACATGTGAACGTTGCGTACACACTGATCAAACTGAAGACTTGACCTCCCATGGAAGACTTTCAAAGTCGCCAAAGTCAACTGACCAGAGAGATGACCAACAGTCTAAAGCTACCAAAACCATTCCTCATCTCTGAAAAGCTCTTAAAAACCTCTAAAACCCTCTCTCCTCTTTAATTTTGCTTGAACCCAAACTGCCCAATTGACAACAATGTCCCATTTTCTCAATCCAAAATCCTTTCAATCTCTCCTTTTCTCTCTCATCTTTTTCTCTATCCAAACCAGAGCAAGCCCTTTATACCGTTCTTGCTTAGATTCAGCTAATTACACCTCTAGCAGCACATTCCAAACTAACCTCAATCTCCTCCTACCTTCCCTCTCCTCTAATCTAACCCTCACTGGCTTTTGTAACACCACCATTGGGCAAAACCCAAATAGGGTTTATGCACTAGTCCTCTGTCGAGGTGACCGTACCCCAATCCAGTGTCAGAGTTGTGTTGATACAGCAACTCAAGATATCATCAAAGTATGCCCTAACAGGAAGTCTGCATTTGTTTTCTATGATTACTGTTTGTTACTCTACTCCAGTTTTCCTATCACGCCTTCGTCTGTAAATTCGCCAATAGATTATGTGTATAATCCGAATAATAGCACAAACCCAGATAAGTTTGATCGATTGTTGAGAGATATGATGGATAATCTTACTTCCTTAGCTGCTTTTGATGCTTCAACTAGTATGTTTGCGACCCAAAATGTTAGATTTTAGGACAACCAAACCATATATGGGCTAGTGCAGTGTGCCCAATTTTTATCTGGATTTGAATGTAACAAATGCCTACAAGATGCTATATCTTCAATTCCAACATGGAAGGAAGGGGGAAGAGTTATTGGGCCGAATTGTAATTTGGGATTTGAGGTTTTTCCTTTCTATGAGGCATCGCAGATAGCAGCTCCACCAGCTCCTCCTCTACCTTCTCCTCCTGCTCCAAGCTCAACTAACACATCTACCACTGGTAAAACTTCTTCTTTTGTTCCTAACATGGGGTTGTTTATTGTTTATTGGTTCTTTTCTTTTCTTTTTGAAAAGTGATGGGGTGTGAAAACACCAGCCTCTCACAGGCTGCCACCTGTCCCAGAGTAGGTGAGACTCAGCCTCTCACAGGCTGCCACCTGTCCCAGAGTAGGTGAGACTCAGCCTCTCACAGGCTGCCACCTGTTCAGAGTAGGTGAGATCCAGCCTCTCACAGGCTGCCACCTGTCCCAAAGTAGGTGAGACCCAGCCTCTCACAGGCTGCCACCTGTCCCAGAGTAGGTGAGACTCAGCCTCTCACAGGCTGCCACCTGTTCAGAGTAGGTGAGATCCAGCCTCTCACAGGCCGCCACCTGTCCTGGACACCTGTCCAGGACACCTCAACAGATTTTCCCTATAAATAGGGGACTAAAGCTCAGACTGATAGGTAATGCGAAAATCCCTTCTCTCCCTAAACTCTTAAGACATCTCCCCTTCACTCCTGCTCATACTGACTTGAGTGTCGAAGGGCCTGTCCGGAGTAAAACCCGGTCTGGTCTTCTGACCTCGCTTGCCTTGTGCAGGACTAAGCACTCACCGCAGGACTCATACTCAACCTCCCTCGTCGCTCGCTCTCAGCTCTTACGCCACTGCTGTACCTGTTACCGATTTTTGGTCTAACAGATTGGCGCCATCCGTGGGACCAAGAACTAAAAGCTGTTCTTACATCTCACTTACAAAATGGCAGGGCGCAAGAGTGCGCGATTAGCTTCTGCGCAGAACGACCAAGCCGCGCTACCTCGCAGGACCCGGAGTGGTCGAATCGCCTCGATGGTAGTGGCAGCTTCTGCCGACCAAAGCCTTTCTCGCTCGGAGCATCACAATCCCGTGCCCACCTCGGAGCAAGTCCAAGCCCTCTTCCAGCAGATGACGGCCCTTGTTGGTCAGTACCAACAACTACTTCAAGCACCCCCTCCACCTCTTCCAGAGGCCCCGCGATCTGCCCAAGGAGTCCACAGGGGAGAGTCATCACGTCACGGGGAGGGCAGAACTCATCACTCCGCTAGACAAGTTTATCGCCCCATAGTGAGGCACGCCCAGACAGAACCTCATCACCGCGAAAGATCGCGGTCTCGCTCCACGCAGAGGCGCCGGCCTCACGAAGATCGTTTGCCACCGGCAAAATCTCGACCTCGTCGTAGGAGTCCGGAAAGTCAGTCCGGTTCTGCGGCAAGCCCATTTGTGGGAAGAATCAGGTCCCCAGACCGCAGAACGGATCCGCTGCTACAGAGAATGGAGGAGATGAACCACCGGATAGAGGAATTGGCGAAGGATCAGAGCCGGCCCGCCTCTAGAGCGTTCTCAAGCAGAACGCCATTCACTAAGGATGTCCTGAGTGCTCCAGCACCCAGAGGATTTAAGATGCCTGCCGTCCCTCAGTACGACGGCACTACCGATCCCGTGGATCATCTGGAAACATTTAGAACAATGATGCTCCTCCACGGCGCCTCCGACGGCTTCATCTGCAGAGCCTTCCCAACGACGCTCACTGGCGCGGCAAGAGACTCGTACTCCAGGATCAAACCAAACTCCATCAACAATTTCGACGATTTTGGAGAGGACCTCGTCCGCCACTTCATGAGCAGCCGCAGGCCAAA
This sequence comes from Tasmannia lanceolata, assembly GCF_043159265.1. Taxonomy (NCBI): domain Eukaryota; kingdom Viridiplantae; phylum Streptophyta; class Magnoliopsida; order Canellales; family Winteraceae; genus Tasmannia; species Tasmannia lanceolata. The sequence goes on along the minus strand of NW_027518701.1, from coordinate 5,765,309 downwards.
GAAAACAACAGCCTCCCTGATGGCCTTGCGACAGGAAGACAATGAGCCCCTGAAGGTGTTCGTCCGCCGCTTCAACAGGGAGGCACTACAGGTGCCCAATTTAGATCCCTCAGCGGCTATGAACGCACTCCTCACCGGTGCAAGATCTGATGATTTCCGTCGAGCGGTGGCTCGGCAAAATCCGCACTCACTGGCGGATCTCATGGCCGGGGCAGAAGAGTACATAACAGTGGAAGAAACACTGGCAGCTCTTAATTCAAACCGGAGGATAACCTCTGAAGAGAAGAATCTGCCTAAACAGCGTAGGGAGGATAAACCTCCCAGGAAAGAGAAGTCTCCACCCCCTCAGAGAAGAGAAGAGAACTTCACACCTCTCAATACCTCTAGAAAGCACATACTGGCAGCGATCAGTGAGGAGGAGTTTGTGAAGTGGCCGCCCAGAATGATCTCCAAAGGAAACAGAAGAGATCCTTCAAAGTACTGTCGGTTCCACAAGGACCACGGCCATGACACAGAGGATTGCTGGCAGCTCAAGGGAGAAATTGAGCAGCTGATCAGCCGGGGTTATTTGAAAAAATACATCCAGAATGACGGCCGCACCCAAGGGCGCAAAGGAAAGAGTCCCCAGGGCCGTAGCCCTCGAAGATCACCGCAGCCCCCTCCTCAGGATAAGACTTCTCAGGTCACCGACGCGCAGCCTGAGGCACCCCGATCTCAACCAAGGGGGGTTATCAATACAATCATGGGCGGACCAGCCGCCGGGGGCACCTCCTCTGCTGCTCGAAAAGCATATGCACGGCAAGTTAACGCCGTTCACACAACCAGCAAAAAGTCAAGAACGGAGAATGAGATCTCCTTCTCAGACGCAGATCTGGACAGCCTTATTTTGCCCCACGACGATGCATTGGTGTTAACCATGCTCGTTGCCAACTGGGAGGTAAAGAAAATTCTTGTGGACAACGGGAGCTCAGCGGATATTCTATACTACCATGCCTTCGAGAAAATGATGATAGGCGACGACCGTCTAAGGCCGGCGAACTCAGATTTGTTCGGCTTCTCTGGAGAGGTCGTGAAAGTAGTGGGGCAGATTGAGCTCCCCGTTCTTGTCGGAGACCCACCTCGTCAAGCATTCGCCATGGTTAACTTCCTGGTAGTGAAGGCCACCTCGGTCTATAATGCTATCTTGGGACGGCCTGGCCAGAATCTGATCCGAGCAGTCGCCTCAGCCTACCACCAAAAAATGAAATTCATAACCCCTAATGGTGTGGGGGAAGTTCGCGGAGATCAGCCTCAATCAAGGGAGTGCTATGCAATGGCACTGAAAGGTAAAAACGCAGTGGAATCACTGCCAATCGAACTGCTTGATGTAAGGGACGAACTCAGGGGTACTCAACCCGCTAAGGACCTACTCTCCATCCCACTGTGCCCGGAGGACGGTGAGAAAGTCGCTCTGATCGGTTCCTCCCTTAGTAGTAGCATTCAACATCAACTCACCGAGTTTCTCCAGGGCAATGCAGATGTCTTTGCATGGGTTCCTGCCGATATGCCCGGCATCGATCCAGAGATCAGCACTCATAGGCTTGGTGTCGATTCAACCTGCAGACCGGTGAAACAGAAAAGGAGACACTTTGCTTTTGAAAGGCGACAGGCAATAAAAGAAGAAGTGGAGAGGCTTCTGAAGGCTGACTTCATTCGCGAGATTCGATATCCGGACTGGCTAGCAAATGTAGTCCTAGTCAAGAAGACTAATGGAAAGTGGAGAACCTGCGTCGATTTTACTGATCTGAATAAGGCTTGTCCCAAGGACAGTTACCCGCTCCCGAAGATCGATCAGCTCATCGACGCCACAGCGGGTCATGAACTGTTGAGCTTCATGGACGCCTTCTCCGGATATAACCAGATCAGGATGTACGAATCGGATATACCAAAGACCTCATTCGTCACAGATCAAGGGACTTATTGCTACCGAGTCATGCCCTTCGGCCTCAAAAACGCCGGAGCTACTTATCAAAGGCTGGTGAACAGACTTTTTCAGAACCAGATCGGCCGAAATATGGAAGTGTATGTGGATGATATGCTGGTCAAAAGTCGAAGCGCACAGGACCACGTGTCTGATCTCAGAGAAACATTTCAGGTCCTCAAGAAGCACAACATGAAACTCAACCCCACCAAGTGCACCTTTGGTGTCAGTTCGGGGAAGTTCTTGGGATTCATGGTGAGTCAGCGAGGGATAGAAGCAAATCCCGAGAAGATCAGAGCTGTGGTAGAGCTTACCGCCCCAAGAACCATCAGAGAAGTTCAGCGGCTCACGGGAATGATAGCGGCGCTGGGTCGCTTCATCTCCAAATCGGCGGAGAGATGCCTGCCTTTTTTCAGTGCGGTTAAGGGCCTCAAAACTGCGCCCTGGACGGAAGAATGCCAGATTGCCTTCGACGAGCTGAAAAGGTATCTGTCCTCCCCGCCATTATTAACAAAGCCGGAGCCAGGTGAGGAATTATTTCTATATCTCTCCGTTAGCTCCACGGCACTGGCAGCTGTCCTCGTCCGCGAGGAGCACCGCCAGCAAAAACCAATCTATTATGTCAGCAAGGTTCTTCACGACGCAGAAACAAGGTACCAGCGGGTCGAGAAATTGGCTTACGCGCTGGTAATGGCTGCAAGAAAATTAAGACCGTACTTTCAAGCTCATACTGTAAAGGTCTTGACTGACCAGCCGCTCCGGCAAGTACTCCATCGACCAGATATCTCCGGACGACTTGTGAAATGGGCCGTAGAGCTGAGCGAGTTCGACATCCAGTACGCTCCAAGGCCAGCCATCAAGGCCCAAGTACTGGCAGATTTCGTAGCGGAGTGCACCATCCCCCAGCAAGTCGCCGACCCTGAAACGGTACAACTCCCAGTTGCAGAGAAAGCGGTTCCTGACGAATGCATAGCAGAAACTCAGACAGAAATCTTGCAACCCCTGGCAGAGCAGGACTCCATGACCAGCACACCAACTTGGGAAGTATATGTCGACGGTTCTTCAAATAAAAACGGCTGTGGAGCAGGCCTCATCCTCACTGGGCCTGAGGAGTTCACTGCGGATTATGCTCTGAGATTCGGATTCCGTGCGTCCAACAATGAGGCAGAATATGAAGCCCTCCTTGCCGGAATGAACCTAGCAATTCAGACCGGCGCCCGGAAATTAAAAGCATACTGCGACTCACAGCTGGTAGCAAATCAGATCCAAGGGGTCTACGAAGCCCGAGATGAGCGTATGGTTAAGTATCTTGCTAAGGTTCATCAACTCTCCAGCCGGTTTGCCAGTTTCGAGGTCATCAGAATACCGCGGACAGAAAATGCCAAAGCAGATGTACTGTCGAAGCTGGCTGCTTCTGGATACACCACTCTTGGAAGCATACGTATGGAATTTCTACAAAGATCTAGCATCGAAAGGGAAGCCGCAGATATAATGCAGGTGGAGAACGAGCCGTGCTGGATGGATGAGATCATTCATTACTTACGGGACGCGAAACTTCCCGAAGATAAGAAGGAAGCCCGTAAGGTGATACAGAGAGCCGCCCGATTCTCCCTCAGCGGTGACATTTTGTATAAAAGGTCCTACACTCTCCCGTACCTGAAGTGTCTGGGACCAAGTAACGCCGCGTACGCATTGCAAGAGACTCATGAAGGAATCTGCGGAGAACATCTGGGGGGCAAAGCCCTGGCGATCAAGGTACTCCTCAGAGGATTGTATTGGCCCACCATACGACAAGACGCGCTGAATTTGGTTAAAAAGTGCGAGAGGTGCCAGAAATTCTCCCCCACCATCCACCAGCCTGCTGTGGCGATGGCCCCAATTATCAGTCCACTCCCTTTTGCAGTATGGGGGATGGACATTCTTGGTCCTTTTCCACCGGCTTCCGGAAAGCGCATATTCGTAGTAGTGGCAATCGACTACTTCACCAAGTGGGTGGAGGCAGAACCTCTAGCCCAGATCACTGAGCAGAATATACAGAATTTCTTCTGGAAGGCAGTGGTCTGCAGATTTGGGATTCCCCGTGCCTTAATCACAGATAACGGCAAACAGTTCGACTGCCGGAACTTTCGGAAGTTCTGCTCTGACCTAAAGATTGAACAGAGATTCACTTCGGTTGCTCACCCCCAGACCAATGGGCAAACAGAAGTAACCAATAGGATCTTGCTTCAAGGGATAAAGAAAAGGCTGGATGAAAAGGCTGGCCGATGGGCAGATGAGCTCTACCATGTTCTGTGGGCTTACCGCACCACTCCTCGCACGACGACTGGTGAATCACCATTCAACCTCTCTTTTGGAACTGAAGCCGTGATACCTGTTGATATAGGCACCCCATCTCCCAGAGTCATCAGTTTCCATGAGCAACTGAACAGCGACGGACTCCGCGCCAACCTCGACTTATTAGAAGAAATCCGGGAGGAATCTCGAATCCGGGTCGCCGCTTATAAGCAGAAGGTGTCGAATTATCACGACTCCAAAATCCGCCCCAGAGAATTCAGGACAGGGGATCTGGTCCTGAGAAAGGCAGCCGTCTCCCAGCCGACGAAAGTAGGGAAACTTTCCCCAACTTGGGAGGGACCCTATCGAGTGAAGGAAGTTATCCGGCCAGGAAGCTACAGGCTAGAGACACTGGAGGAGCACCTATTACCTCATGCATGGAACTCCAAAAACCTCAGGAAATATTATCAGTAGTCGAATTATCCGGCGTGAAAAGGTGATCTTGTAAATTTGTATATTTGTTATTATGAATAAATAATCTTCTTGCAAATTCAGTGTCATTTTTATATCTGGAAACCCAGTTCTTAAACTTGGGTACGCACTGGAAACCCAGTTCACAAAACTTGGGTACTCACTGGAAACCCAGTTCTTAAACTTGGGTACGCACTGGAAACCCAGTTCACAAAACTTGGGTACTCACTGGAAACCCAGTTCACAAAACTTGGGTACTCACTGGAAACCCAGTTCTTAAACTTGGGTACGCATTGGAAACCCAGTTCACAAAACTTGGGTACTCACTGGAAACCCAGTTCTTAAACTTGGGTACGCACTGGAAACCCAGTTCACAAAACTTGGGTACTCATTGGAAACCCAGTTCACAAAACTTGGGTACTCACTGGAAACCCAGTTCTTAAACTTGGGTACGCACTGGAAACCCAGTTCACAAAACTTGGGTACTCATTAGAAACCCAGTTCTTAAACTTGGGTACGCACTGGAAACCCAGTTCACAAAACTTGGGTACTCATTGGAAACCCAGTTCTTAAACTTGGGTACGCACTGGAAACCCAGTTCACAAAACTTGGGTACTCACTGGAAACCCAGTTCTTAAACTTGGGTACGCACTGGAAACCCAGTTCACAAAACTTGGGTACTCACTGGAAACCCAGTTCACAAAACTTGGGTACTTGTTAAAAGACCAGTTCGTCGCAATTCGACCATCAACGGCCTCACTCACAGGTTATCAAAATAAAAAGACAAAGTCAAGCAAATCACTCAGCTGAGAAGTATCAGAGACAGACAAATTTCATTGATCAGAATATGTGGGGCCTCGAGGGCCATTACAAAATTCACTTTAAACATGCTGGTAAAAGCTGTAGGGTCTCAAGGACCATTACAAAAAGAGGTCAAAACAAAGACAAAACAAAAAAAAAAAAAATCTCTAAGCATCTGGAAGAGAGGTGATGTCAGCAGGAGTATCAGCAGGAGTATCTGGCTCCTCATCAGTAATCTTCGGCCTGGCAGGGAGAGTCATGTTCTGCATCAATAGATTTGGATTGCAGGCCTGGAGCTCCTGGAGGCAGTCGTAGTATCCAAGACTGTAAGCCTCGCTCGACAGGCTGAAAAGTTCAGCCTCCTTTGCCTCTGTGGCCTCTTTTACTGCCTTCTCCTGCCTGTCAGTGGCCCTTCCTCTTTGAGCCTCCATGGCTTCAGCAGCCTTGGCCAGTTTCCTCTTCTCTGCGGCCAGATCTTCTTTTAACAACTTCTTCTCCTCCTCTATTCGCCCAATGCTCGTTTGAAGCTCCTGCACCTCAGCGGCCAACTTTCCGTTCACCTCTTCAGATGAAGTAATGGCTTGGGAGAAGCTCTTACTCTTCTCCTTGAGGTCATTATAGTATAGCAAGATCTGAAGAAAGAACAGAAAGAAACAGGCATCAGTATGGTGAAAGGAAGAAATGGGCAGAAAGTTAGCAAATCAAAGCACTACTTCCTTACCTGGTAAGCGGAGGACAACACAGCCTCCTCTCCTGTAGCTGGCGGCTCGTAAAGGACCTGTTGCTTGTCCTTCTGCAGCAAACACTTGCTCATAAGCTCTGCTGCTACCCGGCTCTCGCCTAAGGCAGTGTCATCCTTCAGAACGGCCCAATTGGGTCGAAAGACTTGCTCACTAATCCCCGCAGGAGGGCGAGCCCCAGAACCGGCTCCGGTAGAAGCACCACCGGACTTAGAAGAGCCACCGCCCTGAGCAAAGGGGCCTACTAGCTTCACCTTAGTCTTGGGCCTCTGGGATGGGGGAGGAATGCCCTGTGACGGGGCCGGACTCCCCAGCACAGTCGCTTTTCTCTTCTGGCGCTCCTGCTGCGCCTGTTGAGCACCTTCTTGTGCCCGCGGTTGAGCTCCCTGCCTGATTTTCTCGACGGTTGATTGTTTCTTCATCTCTGCAAGACAAATGAGCAGCCAACGGTCAGAAGCAAGTATATAAAAAAATAAACAGATTGCATAGACAAGTCTAGCTACATACGTTCTGGAGTCGCGGCACTCACGCCCAGCCCGACCAGAATCGCCTCTTCAGAAAACTCCTTACAACGGATGAGGCCCGATTGCTCAATCTCCTTCCGCATCAAGGCGAATGTTATACTGTCCTCACCTTCGAGGAGCGGCTTTCGACTCAGTTTTGAGGTATCTGGAGTGTCCCACACTAGAGGGACGGACCAGGGCTCACTGGCCTCCTGATCCACAACATAGAAGAATCTGTTCTTCCACGAGTGAATCGACGAAGGAATGCCAGTGATTATCTTCCGTTCAGGGCGCTGGCTAATGTAGATCCAGCCCCCTTCTTTATGCTTCTTCAGGTGTGCACAAGCACGGAACAGTGACAAAGTCACGCTCCTCTCTAACCGACCGTGGACGAGGTATAAAAACCCAACTAATAATCTCCATGAGTTCGGAGCTACCTGGGCCGGGGCTAGTCCGTAGTATCGCAGCACCGCTGAGAAAAAGGGGTGCAACGGAAATCGGAGTCCTGCCCTCAGTGACTCCTCATAAATACAGAGATCCTGGCTCTCGTTGCAGGCTCTGTCTCCCTCTATAGCTGCCCTCAGCTCAAATCTCGGGGGCACACAGTATTTATCCCTGATATCTCCCAGCATAGACCTGGTGAGGTAGTTCTCCTCGACTAGAGCTCGCAAGTTGTATTTTGGATCGGCATCCATCCGCGCTCTAGCGATCACCTCCACGGCCCGGCCAGGAAGGAATGTTGTGGACGCTTCAGCAACGTCGCTCTCAACACTCCCTCCTGCTCGCGGGAGACTGCCAGTCAAGGGTGGAGTGGCATTCAGATCTAAGATCACTTCATCCCTATCCCCTCCGTCGTCACTATCTACAAGGTCTATCCTATCAGACGGACTAGCCAAAAAAGGCTCCTGAGGCATCCTAAACTCCGAAATACTGCTAGTGGAGGACCCCGTACCGGACTCGGAATCGGAAGTACTATCAGACATAGTAAAAGGAAGGGCTGAGAGGAATACCGGTGAGTGGAGCTCTTAAAAGATCTTGGAACGCGACTGCGAGCTACGGGCTGCGAACTGCGATCTGCGATCTGCGGACTGCGAGCTGCGAACTGAGAAGTGGAAACTCCCAGAGCAAGAAGAGAAAAAAGATGAAAGGTAAAAAGTAAAAAGTGAAGGGGGGTAAACCTCCTTATATAGTTTTTCAGAGGCGGTGGGGTAATAAATGCGATGCACGCATCTCGAGGCCATCCGGATTGCGCCACGTGTCCCCTATTTATGACGGACACATTCTCCCACCATCAATACGATCAAGCACGCGCGTAAACATTCACGTCCCAAAGATGGATCTCCGCACTCCGCACTCCGCACTCCGCACTCGGCATTCAGTCCGGAAAAAACCGTACTGGATATAACGCGTTCTCACAAGACGACAAAAATCAGTCCGGTCCGCACCGAACTGGCCGCTAGAAGACAAAATTCAGTCCGGAAAAAACCGTACTGGATATAACGCGTTCTCACAAGACGACAAAAATCAGTCCGGTCCGCACCGAACTGGCCGCTAGAAGACAAAATTCAGTCCGGAAAAAACCGTACTGGATATAACGCGTTCTCACAAGACGACAAAAATCAGTCCGGTCCGCACCGAACTGGCCGCTAGAAGACAAAATTCAGTCCGGAAAAAACCGTACTGGATATAACGCGTTCTCACAAGACGACAAAAATCAGTCCGGTCCGCACCGAACTGGCCGCTAGAAGACAAAATTCAGTCCGGAAAAAACCGTACTGGATATAACGCGTTCTCACAAGACGACAAAAATCAGTCCGGTCCGCACCGAACTGGCCGCTAGAAGACAAAATTCAGTCCGGAAAAAACCGTACTGGATATAACGCGTTCTCACAAGACGACAAAAATCAGTCCGGTCCGCACCGAACTGGCCGCTAGAAGACAAAATTCAGTCCGGAAAAAACCGTACTGGATATAACGCGTTCTATGAAGCATTAGGAGCCAGTCCGGTTGAAGCCGTACTCCGGACTGCGAACTCCCGACTCCGGACTCCGGACTGCGAACTCCGGACTGGATATTTGACTCTGTGTTGCGCCAGGAGCCAGTCCGGTTGAAGCCGTACTCCGGACTGCGAACTCCCAACTCCGGACTCCGGACTGCGAACTCCAGACTGGATATTTGACTCTGTGTTGCGCCAGGAGCCAGTCCGGTTGAAGCCGTACTCCGGACTGCGAACTCCCAACTCCGGACTCCGGACTGCGAACTCCAGACTGGATATTTGACTCTGTGTTGCGCCAGGAGCCAGTCCGGTTGAAGCCGTACTCCGGACTGCGAACTCCCAACTCCGGACTCCGGACTGCGAACTCCGGACTGGATATTTGACTCTGTGTTGCGCCAGGAGCCAGTCCGGTTGAAGCCGTACTCCGGACGCCGGACTGCGAACTCCGAACTCCGAAATCCGGACTGCGAACTCCGGACTCCGTGCTAAATTCTTCGATTCACCCCCGAACAACGTCTCCCCATCCAGAAAAACGAGTGATCACACTTTCCCAAGTCCTTCAATGACTTGGAAAACTGGGGGGCAACTGATGGGGTGTGAAAACACCAGCCTCTCACAGGCTGCCACCTGTCCCAGAGTAGGTGAGACTCAGCCTCTCACAGGCTGCCACCTGTCCCAGAGTAGGTGAGACTCAGCCTCTCACAGGCTGCCACCTGTTCAGAGTAGGTGAGATCCAGCCTCTCACAGGCTGCCACCTGTCCCAAAGTAGGTGAGACCCAGCCTCTCACAGGCTGCCACCTGTCCCAGAGTAGGTGAGACTCAGCCTCTCACAGGCTGCCACCTGTTCAGAGTAGGTGAGATCCAGCCTCTCACAGGCCGCCACCTGTCCTGGACACCTGTCCAGGACACCTCAACAGATTTTCCCTATAAATAGGGGACTAAAGCTCAGACTGATAGGTAATGCGAAAATCCCTTCTCTCCCTAAACTCTTAAGACATCTCCCCTTCACTCCTGCTCATACTGACTTGAGTGTCGAAGGGCCTGTCCGGAGTAAAACCCGGTCTGGTCTTCTGACCTCGCTTGCCTTGTGCAGGACTAAGCACTCACCGCAGGACTCATACTCAACCTCCCTCGTCGCTCGCTCTCAGCTCTTACGCCACTGCTGTACCTGTTACCGATTTTTGGTCTAACAAAAAGTGACACAATTTAATAAACTCTTCACATTAGTTAAATGATTATGTAAGAATGCTAACATCATTTGTCGTGGGCTAAAAGGGCATCCTCTGCTTCTCTGATTCCATTTGTTGGGGTTCCATGTGAAAAAGCAAAGACCCCACATTGGAAAAGTGAATGGATGTGGAAGGGCTAATAAGGACTTGGGCACCATCCGCTCAATGACTTGCTTTTTAAGGATGAGTTATACTTGGGTCCAGCAAGTGGTATCAGAGCGAGGGTATGGTAATAATGGTGTATCCTCGAGGATGGTGAAAAGCCCTCGGGAAAGATCTTGTAGTTCCCACGTTGCTTCTGCATGGAGGGGGAGATTGTAAGGGGTTCCACGCGAAAAACAAAGATCCCACATCGAAAGGTGAATAGGTTTGGAAGGGCTTATAAGAGCGTGGTTAGTGGCTAGCTTTTAAGGGTGAGCTCTACTCAGGTCCCAACACCATCCAAGTGACAAACAAGTATAGAGGTGCCCCTTTTTGGCAAATAATATGTAGCAATGCTCCTTTGGATCTTCTTTTTCCTACTTTTTTTTTCCAGAATCTGATTAGATTGGTCAAGCGCCAATTTTATCACTTTATTAAAATAATATTTGAAATTTTTTGTAATTTATCTACTGCTTTCCACCATGGATGTCATGCTCCAAAATCTCAAGCTGCCAAAACATTTAGGATGAGAATACATTTCTACAACTACATAAGCTCACCTTATTTTTTTAATCAATGTGGAGGATAATCTACAATACTACTACATTTTATACCAAAGAAAAGCGAAGTAAAATGAAGACAATACAATAGTGTAGGTGAGAGCTCTAGAATTGCTTTTGTTACTTTGTGTTTCTTTGTTTTTATGTGTAAGCGGGAATCTTGAAAAAAGAACAATAAAATAAATAATCGCACGGTAGACAAAAAAGAACTATATGCAAGATGAATAGAAGGAGACTTCGTACGAATAGCCAAAAAAGACTTAACAGGGAAACATAGTAAGAAAAAATAACCATAACAGATAACCAAATCTAAAATGGGAGAAGTAGGCAGTATTGTTATTCAACAACAACTTGCAACTAAAAGGAGGGTTGAGAGTAGAAACAAGAGGGCCTGATCCAGTACCTTGTGATGCATGCCAGTCAACAACCTTATTGCTTTTGCAAAAGATGTGTGATATGCCCCAATGTAGCTGTTACCCACAGGGATAGAAAACCTTCTCTTTGCATACGAACTTAGCTTCCAAAGCGATCTTTAAACCTTCTCAGGGAGTACTCGGTATGATATAAAGTTATTTCGATTCTATGTCTTGTTTTCAGCCATTAGGTTATTCTCTAATACTTGGGGGACTCTCTTCAAGGTCTGCTAGTTTGACTAGGCCTTTGGAGAAACCTTATATAAAGGTATCTAAATAAAAAACTGAATTGGGAGAAATTGGTGAGAGTATTTGTAAAATGTGAGTGAGAAATGTGTTTTTCCATTGAGAGAAAAAGAGCTTTCAGCATTACTGCAAGGAAGAGGGGTTATACTTATAGCTGTATGGGGAGTTAGCAAATCTCAGTTCTTGTTTGTAATCCTACAATTTCTTTTCTCATATTGGCATCGGATGTCGCATTTGGACGTAAGCACTATTATTGAACTACGTAAAATTTGTGTGCTCTCTTATGTCCCACTTTTTTCTCTTGTGTTTTCTCATTTTATTTGTTGCTATGTGCCTATGGATTTCACCGTAAATCACTACAATTGGTATTAGAATAAATGAAGGTAATCAGAAAGCAGAAGACTCATTTTCTCCTCCAGTTGGAGTCGACTGAAGTGCGATGTAATTCGGTGATCTATTCACCATTTCAGACTGGAATCATCAATCGGTGATCGGTCCCACGACATCAGATTCTGCACGCTCCAATAAGTTCATTTCTTTTAAATATTTTCTCAATAATCGGGTGTTGAACAATGGAAGTAAAGGCTTCAAATACCCAATTCAAGATTGAAAAGTTTGATGGAAACTGTGGCTTCCTTTATCCTAGAGAAGGGTGAAGGTCATCCTAGTTCAGCAGGGCCTCTTTAAGGCATTGAAGGGAATGGACGGAAAGCCAAAGAACATGATATATGATGGTAAGAGGATGTCAACTCGATGGTTTATGAAGAAAGATTCAATGTCGAAATTATGAGAAATTGTGGAATCTCTATAGGACAAAGAGCTTGACCAATAAGTTGAATTTGAAGCATCGGTTGAACATGTTGATGATGAAGAACGTCAAAAATCTTTGGGAATGCATAAATGTGTTCAATGGGATATTGGGTTAGATTGGCAAAGTTGATGTCAAGGTATATGAAGAAATAAAGGCCATATTTCTTCTTAACCCACTTAGGCCCTGATCGTTTTAGATTATGACAACCGATTGTCAGCCCCAAACCGATTATTGGACTCAAATTTAAACATAATTTTGAGTCCAATAATCTGTTTGGCACTCACAACCGGTTGTCATAATCTTAAATGAACAGGGCCTTAGTTATTCATATGACAATTTGATGATTGCTCTACTATTTGGGAAAGAGGCAATAACAATAGAATAGATTAGTGTTGAGAAAATCCACCAGGCAAATCAACCCGAACGTGCACAAATTTAACGGAAAAGTAAAATAAACCAAGCCACAAGATGAACAACAAGATTTTACGTGGTTCAGCCAAGCCTACTCCACGGGCAAGAAACACGATCTTCCACTATGAGAAAAAAAACAAAATACTAGATTACAATGGATTAATCACAAACCCACAAACCGCAACTCTTTCCTTGCTTCTCAACCAAGACCGTATACAAGAGACTAACTCGAGAAAAAACCCAAAAGAAATCCCAAGAAGGTGCCCCGAGAAGAAACCAAAAGAAGAAACTCCTTCCCTCTCCCTCGCTCTCTCTCTCTTCCCTTCTCTTTATCTCTCCCTTTGGGTTGCCGACACACCCAAGCCTCTTGTCGTTCTACACGGAGAAACCCAATATTACCGTAACACTTCAAGAGACCAAACGACTCTTTATTTCCAAGTTTCTATAAAAACCTAAAATATAGGATAGGAAATCCTATTTCGTTTCCCACCACCAGAAAATTGGCGTGGGAAACAAGGCAACTTTCCAACAATCTCCACCTTGACTTGTTTCCTATCCACTTGAAAATTTTCCGTTGATGTCGCCACTGGTCCGCTATTGCCACAAACCACCATTGGCCTTCTAAAGTACCAACTACACACCCTCGAATCATCCTGGTTCCGACTCCTCCTTATTCGATCAACACGGCCAATGCACATGTGTAGCTGCCAACCCGTTGACTCACCTAGTCAACCCTGGAGAGGGATCTCGATCAATCCTCCCCAATGCAGGTACTGTCATCCTCTCACCATCGTCTGCATCCTGGAAACCTGTCTCTACACCAACTGAGAAAGAGATCCTACGTGTGCGTACACCATTACCTTGTTTCCTTCTAGCCATCGAGATCTTAGGAACACTAGTCACCGTGTCCCCGATCAGACGATATAATCCGCGACACTTCTCTCCTTTCATCAAAACCATACAGCCGCGTGTGATTTTCATGGATCCTGTAGCTGAAAACCTGTAACCCATGGAGTTCAACCGGCCAAGTGACAGTAGATTCCTTCGCATCTTTGGGACATACGCCACACCACTCAAAGTACGAACCACTCCATCAAACATCTTGATCTTCACCATCCCAACTCCCGTGAGGTCACAAGTAGACCCCATCACAAGTAGACCCCGTCATTCCTGCTTGATGTGGCTATATTCCTTGCAACAGTAACATTGCACACCCTTTCCACCGACCCTGGATCTTGACCTGCCTTTTCCTGATCCCCTGTCAGACGACCTTCCTCTTTGATTCCCACCATGAACAATCAACCCATGCTCTTCACTTACACCAAGAACAGGTTTCTTTCGCATCTCATTCGATAAGAGTGACGCCGTGACTTCCTCTAACTTAATTGTCTCCTTACCATACAACAAAGTCGTCACCAAGTTGTCATACGAATCAGGAAGCGAAGTAAGAAGCAAAAGGGCCTTGTTTGCTTCCTTCAACTTTTCGTCAACCTTGTGGAGCTGACAGGGGAAGATACAACCGGTTGGCCAAGCTTTTTGACATATAAAGCTTTTCTAACTTGTCCCATAATTTGGGCGCATCTTCTTCTTCTTCCATAACGTTAAACACAACACTATCTGCGAGACATAGCCGAATCGTGCTGACCGCCTTCGACTCTATGTCTTCCCACTCGGCGTCTGTCATCTTCTCCGGCTTTCAATCCTTTCCCTTCAACACCTTAGATAATCCTTGTTGAACATGGATGTCCTTCACCCTCATCTGCCATAGGGTGAAACTGCCTTTTCCGTCAAATCTGTCGATGTTGAATTGAACAGAACTTGATTTTACCGCCATCTCAGATTACTCCGCACTTCACTGTGTAATGCTCCACCTCGAACGAGAATCTTTTATTGGACAGTCTTTCTACTCCCAAAGATCGCTCTAACCGTGATCCAACCACAACACCCACGATCACTCCACCCGGCCTCGACGATCGCTCCAACCACAGCTCTGATACCACTTGTTGAGAAAATCCACCAGGCAAATCAATCCGATCGTGCACAAATTTAACGGAAAAGTAAAATAAACCAAGCCACAAGATGAACACCAAGATTTTACGTGGTTCGGCCAAGCCTACTCCACGGGCAAGAAACACGATCTTCCACTATGAGAAAAAACAAAATACAAAGATTACAATGGATTAATCACAAACCCACAAACCGCAACTCTTTCCTTGCTTCTCAACCAAGACCGCGCACAAGAGACTAATCCGAAAGAAATCCCAAGAAAGTGCCCCGATAAGAAACCAAAAGAAGAAACTCCTTCCCCCCCCCCCCCCCCCCTCTCTCTGTCTCTCTCTGTCTCTCTCTCTTTTCCCTTCTCTTTCTCTCTCTTTTCCTCTCCCTTTGGGTTGCCGACACACCCAAGCCTCTTGTCATTCTACACGGAGAAACCCAATCTTGCCGTAACACTTCAAGAGACAAAACGACTCTTTATTTCTAGGTTTCTATAAAAACCTAAAATATAGGATAGGAAATCCTATTTCGTTTCCCACCATAGGAAACTGGCATGGGAAACAAGGCAACCTTCCAACAATTAAAACTTTGCTTTTATCTAACAAGATTAGGAGGAAACCCAATCTCAAGAGAAGTCAATATCATGGGTTGATTGCTCAAGCAAAAAATTGAAATGAAAAAATTGATTTATGTCATCTTGGATGGTCCCTCACTGGCGATCCTCGCTGCAGTAGTAATCCGCAATGCACCAAGCTCCTATACAACTGCACTCCCGCGTATGCTATGTAGCGCCTGCACAGAACATTTGTCCAGCAAACAGTTGTTTTTCACTGTCGTTTGCTACACTTAAATGTGTTTTCAGTTCGGTTTTCCACGCTTAAATGTGTTTCTGATGTGGTTTTAAACAGATTCCAGTGTGGTTTTCCACAAACATGCTTCTAATGTGGTTTTACATCAACATGTTTCCGGTGTGTTTTTCCGCACTTAAACATATTTTCAGTGTGTTTTTCCGCATCAGATCAGAATCCTAGTGTTGTTTTCCACACTTGGTCAAATTTCTAGTGTGACTACCTACACTTGATTAGATTTCTGGTTTGACTACCCACACTGGAACATGTTTCTAGTTTGACCATCCACATTTGGGCAGGTTTTCAGTGTGAATATTCACACTTATTAAATTTAAGGTGTGGCTAGTGGCTACCCACACCTGGACATGTTTCCAGTGTGACTATTCACATGGTTTTCTAGTGTGTTTTCCAGACATATCTGTAGTGTGATTATTCACGCTTATCTAGAGTTTTAGTGTGGCTATCTATATCCGGACATGTTTTCCGTGTGTTTTTTCACACATAGTTAGATTTCCAGTGTGACTATCCTCACTTGGACATATTTCAGTGTGGCTATCCACGCTTTATCAGGTCACCAGTGTAGTTATCCACACCCCATTATGCTTTCCAGTGTGTTTATCCACACTTAGACATATTTCCAGTGTAGCTGCCCACATTTTATCCGATTTCTAGTGTGGCTATCCACACTTTGACATATTTTCAGTATGGCTATCCACACTTTATCATGTCTTCAGTGTGGTTACACTTGAGATGATTTTTTTCAATATGGTTATCATCACTTGTTAAGAGCTCCAATTAGGTTTCATTCTGGTTGTCCACACTTGGTTACATTGAGTTTGGCTTCCCACACTAGTCATTTTTTTACTCATATGGATAATGTCCCAACTCTATTGGTATGATTTCATATAAAAACTATCTGGGCCTGGGGACCTATCAGATTTACGACAAAACACAATCTCCTTAATATCATCATGAGATCGAGTAGCAAAAATGAATTTTTTTTTCATCAGAAACCTGGGAAGGGATTTAATTGAGCAGGGCCATGGTCTCAGAATGAGGCAAGCAAGAAGATAACGAGGAATTGATGATCTTTATGCACTGATTAACATTGACTTTCCTTATTTCCTCTTCAGAGCTGAAGGGCGTAGAATCCAACCCAAGTTAATGAATGAAGTTAGAAGCTCTACAAATATTGGTTTTAGATTTGAATTGTTGTTTTCAATGAAATTTCTTAGAAAGAAGGGCTGAAATGCTGAATGAAGTTGTAGTCTTGCAGAAATAATATATTCATTTTCACTTTAATATTTGGGAAGTAAGTGGAGATTGGATTGAATAGATTCAAGTTGGGATTCTCTAACTTCATTAACGGTGCTTTAACTTTTGAGATCATCTTGAAGGCCTTCACTAACGGTGCCTTAACTTCTTCAAGAATGCTTTTTAAACTCCAATTCTCTAACTTCTTGAAAAATTGTTGAATGTTCCTCATTAATAGAAACTTCACAAAGTTCTTTATCAACATGAAGGTACGAGGAAAATTGCATGAATGTCTGGAAATATCATCATTTAGTCATTTATTTTAGTAATATTTATCAAGTCGTGTTAAGTTTATTATTCCTTTTTTTCAATCCGCCGTGGTAGATTTTTTAATCCAAAAAAAATGACTAAATATGAAAATTGTATCTTGTTTGTGCAGATAGCAAGAAGCACTCGTCTCGAACCGTTATTGCTATCACCATTCCTACAGTTGCTGTGGTAGTGCTACTCGCCACCATCTGTAGTTGCTTAGGAAGGAGGAAGGCAAAGAAAAATTCGATTGGTATATATACATGGTTTATGCATTACTTTTTGAATTAAGAACCACTTTCTTCCAAATATAATGGAAATATCTCATCTCTATATGGAATTGCGGAGATAAAAGTGCTAATCCTTTGTGCTTCTAATTCAATAAACATGCCTTTAAGGAGGTAGCTTTCATTTATTTCACGTGATTGGAAAAATTGAAAGCTTCACCTCCTCAAGAAAATCATCTTAAATTAAAATTTCACCATTTTTTACCTTTGCAGGTGGACTTGAAACTAGTAGTGTGGAGTCTGTGCAATTTCCCTTGGGTATAATTATAGCTGCAACTGACAACTTCTCTGAAGCTAATCTGCTTGGACGGGGTGGATTTGGTTCTGTTTACAAGGTAGTAATTAATTATAGTAATGAGAAAAATATAAACATAATTAATTATAGTAATGAAAAACTATTATATGGTTTAGATTCTTTTATCATTTCTTTCTCAGTAGCTTATCTATTTACAGGGTAGGTTGTCAGATGGGCAAGAGATAGCTGTGAAGAGGCTGTTGAGTAACTCTGGGCAGGGTGTAAAAGAGTTCATGAATGAGGTAGCATTAGTTGCTAAGCTTCAACACAGGAATCTTGTTAGGCTATTGGGTTGCTGTGTGAAAGTAGAAGAAAAGATACTTGTCTACGAATACGTTCCCAACAAAAGTTTTGACTACTTTCTATATGGTCTGGCCCTGTTTTCACATACAACTCTTCTACTCTGTTTTTTGGAATTATATCTTCATGTCGCATTAAAATCATGTTTACATCGAATGACACCCTCTAATTCTCACAAAAGAAAAATGAAGCCCATGACTTTGAAACCTTTTCTCAGACATATAATTTTTGATGGGTTGTCTTTTATAATAATCTATGGACACCGATTCATGTGTCAAGTGTCGATACGGATATGAGGAGTTCAACCCAGCAACCCCTAAAAATCTAAAAATGGGGACATGCCCATACATGTACTTATATATAAAAGTATAGATTACTTATCAGTATTCATTTAACAAACTAATAAATCATATGATTAAGGAACTATAACCATTAAAAAAGGATTAAGCGACTATAAGTCTCAAAAAAATCATGAGATAATCAAATAACATTGCATTCATCGATCATATGAAACAGATACGTGGAAAATGATTCATGATATTGATATTAGGGAAGGGACAAAAAAATCGAGCATGAACCATTCACGTAAGGAGAGTAGGGAAGTGCGTGGTTTGCAATAAGCCATGCCTAGGAAGTTGGGCTAAAAAAATTTCAAACATGAAGATTGCCTTCTGGAATATCAGGGGAATTGGGTCAGACAAGAAGAGGAATGCGGTTAAGGATTTGGTTAATAGTAGGAGACTTGACTTAATTGCTATAACCGAGACCAAAACAATAGGTGTAACGGAAATTACCATAAATAAGCTATGGCGTAGAAACAACAGACAATGGGTGGCAAGAGAAGCTCTTGGTACGGCTGGAGGAATTCTTGTGATTTGGAACAGTAGCTCTTTTTAACATGGAAAAGGTGACCATAAAAAATCACTCCTTATCCATTCTATTTACGTCCAGAAATTGGAATGAGAAGTGGAAACTCACGGTGGTGTATGGTCCTGCAAGGGCAAGGGAAAGAAGTGCTTTATGGACTGAATTAAAAGACATAAGGGAGCAGTGGCAGGGGCCATAGATCTTGGGAGGACAAGATTCCCTTATGCAAAAAATAGGCAAGGAAGAATTACCACCAGTATGGGGAACTTGTCAAATCTAATTCAAGATTGCCAGTTAATTGATTTACAATTGGAGGGTGCACGATACACATGATCAAATAAGCAGGATAATCTAATTTTAAGCAGACTTGATCGGGTTCTTATTTCGAAAGAGTGGGGGGAAGCATTTCCTATTATTTATCAAAGAGCTCTGCCGCAACCAACCTCTAATCACAATCCTTGTTAGAGTTGGTGCCCTAAAACTCAGTATATTTCGCATGTTAATCAATAAAAGTTTCTTTTCATGACAAATTATAGGTACTAAAAGTTAAATATATGTGATATGTTACTTATCATTGACACGTATTTGTCCTTAGGTAGCAAAGTAGGAAACCCATGCTCATGGATTCACAGATCCTAGGGAGCAAGGAGATATGGGATTCTGGTTCTTTGCAGACCTTAATAGTTCTTAGTTGGGGTTGAGGTTGGACACCTCCTCCTGTATACAACTAGCATCTATCTTGCCTACATGCACGAGATGTGGAGTGACTTATCTTAATTACTTGGGTAGCGGACCTTAAGCAAGATAGAATTAGTATGACAATGAGAATGCACACTGAACATGATCAACATTAGAGTAGCTTGTGGACAGGAGACAGTTGGGCTATTCTACTAAACAGGACCCTTTACATGTCCTTTAACCTGGGGGGTCATATTGGTCTGTTGGTGAGTCTCTCATTTCTGGTCTATCTAACCGTGATTCTCTTAGAGTCACCAAAGGGTGGAGTGTTGGACAAACCTTCGAGGTCAATAGTTATACCCGACATGGAATTCTCCACCTATTTAATAGGATAACATCTACGGTTTTGGTTAGAGCAGTAGACCTAGAAAAATACCTGGCCAGGTGGATTTGATAAAATGTTTATCAAAAAGGATTTCACAAAATAAGTTTTGAAATATTTTAGCAAATGCAATTGAGGGCCAACACTGCTTGACTGAAAGGTATACCATGAGTGAGCCCAGGTGGTAGTTGATGTCCACCCCCGTTGGACTCAACTCGGTAGATGTGGACTTGGAGAAAGGACTTACACATTTGATGTGATTAGGGGTATGATGATTTGATGGTTATCTTTAGGGTTACATCTCGATGGAGGCCACTAATTCAATGCGATTGTAGTAGCTACGGAGCAATAATCGCAATGGGGCCCACTTGTAGGTTTTGCAGGATCTACCGTTAAACCTTTGCTACGATCCCACTCACTACTCGATTGACCTATTATAATCTATTAGATAGAGGTCCCACATTTATTTGGTTGCTCACACGAACTAGTTTCGTGGCATTGGATGCATTGAAAGGATATACACAATGTATATAGTGTATATGCACTATGAGATACATTGGGAATACCAAAATGGTTAAGTATTAACCATAAGGGTATTTTGGGAATATCATAAATTATATTGGAGCTTTAATCCTATTGGTTAGGATTGGATTGCATTTATTTAATTGGGAATTAAATGTGAAATGCAATGGGAATTTGAATTAGATAAGTGAACCCACATGGGACGAATTTGGGTGGGACCCATGTCACACGCCCCATGTGGTGTGCCATTATCAATTTGGAATTCAAATAATATTTAGAATATTATTGCTTGATTTGTTTTCCAAAGTAAAGCAACATATGTGATGAAATTGGAAAGAGGGAGAAAGAAAGAAGAACAAACAAAATTGGAAACTTGGGAACCACATGGGGCAACCAAGGGTTGCTTGGGCAGCAAGCAATCCCCTTGGGGGACGTCCCATGTGGGTTTCCATATGTGGGGTTGCTTGCTTCCCAATTTGTGCTTCCAATTGTGGCTAGTTTACATTGTTTTGGGGATTTCTCTAGAAACCTTGGATTGCGCATATGAAAATTGAAAACTCTATAAATACAAGACATATGACTGGAGTTTTCTACATCTCTTCCATAATTCCATGTGCTGGAAATTGGTAGAGAAACCTCAAAGTCTTTCTCCTCTTCTTCTCCATCAATTCCATCAACTAGTTTTGTCTTTTCTAGGTCGAAGACAAACAACCAACCATGCTCCATTGATCTAAATACATATTCCCATATTATAATATGATTTAGATCAGATTATAAAATGAACAAAGAGAGTTGTACACACAATCCTTTGCGTAACAAAAGGAATCCATCGATTCAACTTGCGGTTTCGCGTCGATTAGATTGCCGGCGAATTTTCGAGGAGTAGATCAAGTGGACGAGTTCTTTTCTACATAAAGGTATTTATATTTGTGTTTATTAAATCACATTAAAATCAATTAGTCCCTAGGAATCCTGGGTTAGAGCAAAAATTTTGTTCTACACGGTTTATTCTTCCGCTACGTGTAGCGATTTTGCTCAGGGCTATACAACCTTTCTAACAATCATATCCTCTTGTAAATGACCGAATTTACTAGTGGGCTGAGACCATTCAGATTTGACCTTTCATTATGCGAAAATCCGGGTTTTGGAGATGAGATTAAACAATGGTCGAATGAGATTCATGTGGATGGATGGAAAGGTTTCATTCTTTCCAAGAAATTCAAAGCACTTAAACAAAAAATCAGGGAATGGCAGAGAAGCTATGATTTGGCCGACACTTTGAATTTATTGCTGACATGCGTATCGTGTCCTACACGACACCCGTGTCCACACTTGTCGACACTCCTTTGGACACTTCTAAATGTAGTGCGACTTAATGTGGGAGTGTTGACATGTTTTTGTATAGTGTCAAGTGTGAAATTTTGTTTTACTATTGAATATTGTATTTACCTTTTTATTAGTAACTCTTCTTTTAGCTCTTTTTTAACTAGTATTTGTTGTTATATCTCCTCTCCTAAACCTAAAGTCCTAAACAAACTCTTATTCCAATATTATATCCATTGCATCCTACTGGTCTACCTTTCTCACTTCATATTGGAGACTAAAGATAATAGATTAAATTGATGAATGTGTTGTTATTTGGTTATCTCACGTTTGTTTTAGATTATAGTTGATTAATCCTAAGATTTATTAGTTTGCTAAATGAATACTGCATTTATATTGTTGCAAATTATGACAATAACCGGTCTGCATGTGTACAGGTGTGTCACAATTTCTAGAATTTTAAGAGTTGCCATGTTAGACACTTTGTATCCGTGTTGAAACTCAACACACAAATCCGTGCCCACAAATCATAATTATATATACTTTATATTTTAGCCGTATCCCCGTTTCTAAATTTTGGGATTTTATCATGTCCGTCACTGTGTCTGTTTCGACACTCGTGTCCGTGTCCACAAATCACACAAATCATAGCAGAGAAGGGAGGAAGGAACAAAGAAGTTCATAAAAGAAGAAATATTAGCCTCTTTACACAATTTGGAACGGAAGGAAGAAATTGCAGAAATGGAGTTTAAAGACAAGATGGAAAGAATAACTCTAATGGAAGAGCATGAGGAAATACTAAGAAGAGAGGAGATAAGTTGGCACCAAAGATATAGAGCCTTATGGCTCAAAGAAGGTGTTCCCAAATACTTCCATAGAATGGCAAATGTGAGAAGAAGAATAAATGCCATTAACTGCATCATGGAGGGTGAAAACTTGGTGGAAGATAAAGAACGCATCAAGGATATTATTATCTGCTTCTTTTCCAAGTTATATACTCAAGAGTACGAATGGAGACCAAAACTTGATGGCATAGAATTCCAAAGGATATCCCAATATCAAATGGAGCATTTGGAAAGAAACTTTTCGGAGGAGGAGGTTGAAAGCACATTATTCTCCATGGAAAAATATAAAGACCGGGACCCGATGGATTTCCTATGGCATTTTATCTAAGGTATTGGGGAATTATCAAGGAAGATGTCAAGGCTTTCATACATGAATTCTATGAAAGGGGCATAACAAACAAGGAAGCTAGTACGACCTTCATCACTCTTATCCCCAAAAAAGAGGGGGTCATTGGTCTCAAGTATTTCAGACCGATTAGTACAAGCTATTGGTGAAAATTTTGCTAGAAGACCAAAAGGTGTAATGGGAGATATAATTTCAAAATTTCAAAGGGCTTTCGTCAATGAAAGACAAATTTTGGATTGAATAC
This sequence comes from Tasmannia lanceolata, assembly GCF_043159265.1. Classification (NCBI taxonomy): domain Eukaryota; kingdom Viridiplantae; phylum Streptophyta; class Magnoliopsida; order Canellales; family Winteraceae; genus Tasmannia; species Tasmannia lanceolata. The sequence continues at coordinate 5,742,258 of NW_027518701.1, read as the reverse complement.
TTATTGCTAATGAGATTCTTGATAGTTCGAAGAGAGATGGTCCAACAGGTCGCATTACGTTGAAAAAGCATATGACCATGTTGATTGGAAAGTGTTGGATTTTATCCAAGAAAAGATGGGCTTTGGCACTAAATGGAGAAAATGGATGATGTCATGTATATCGTCGGCTTCTTTCTCAATCCTATTGAATGGAACCCCGGTGGAATACTTTGGAAGTTCAAGAGGTTTGAGGCAGGGGGCCCTATTTCGCCTTATCTATTCATTATGGTTGTGGAAGCACTTAGCTTATTAATATCAGAGGCAGAAATGAAGGGATATTTAAAGGGACTAAAACCGAGTCGAAATTCCCAAACGGCACCTTCAATATGCGGATGACACATTGGTATTCATTGAGGAAGATGGGAAGTCAATTGATAATTTAAAGAGGGTTTTTCGGTGGTTTGAAATAACATCGGGATTGAAAATAAATTTTTCCAATAGTGTTATAGCCGGTATCAATGTGGAACAGGTAGTGAAGAGATATGCTGAAAATCTTGGTTGTAGAAAAGAAATGTTACCTATAACTTATCTTGGCCTACCGCTAGACTATGGAATCCCAAAGGTTTAGCAATGGGACCCGGTGGTGGAGCGAATTGAAAGAAAGCTTGCCACATGGAAGAAAAAAAACATCTCTTTTGGAGGTAGAATCACTTTGATCAAGGCGGCCTTAGCCAACATGCTGGTATATTATATGTCTCTTTATAAAGTACCGACAAAAATAGCCCAAAGAATTGAGAAGTTGCAAAGAGATTTTCTATGGGAAGGGGATCGAAAAAACAAGAAGCTAAAGCATTTAATGAACTGGAAGAAGGTGACAAAATTGAAGAAACATGAGGGACTGGGGATTGGGAAAATCAAGCTGCGAAATAAAGCATTTCTAGGCAAATGGTTGTGGAGATTTGGTAAGGAAAAAGAGGCTCTTTGGCATAAAGTCATTGGGGACAAATATGGGAGAGGGTGGGGGGATTGGGATGCTAGGAACCCGGTCGTAGGAAAACGTTCGGGTGCATGGAAGTCTATTTGTGTCTCACGTGTCCTTTTTAAGTCTCTAATTAGATTTAGAGTTGGCATGGTGGATGAGGTTTGTTTTTGGGGGGATCTGTGGGTTGGGGGGTCTCCTTTATGTCATGCATTCCTGAACCTATTTAATTTAGTAACCAATAGAGACTCCAAAGTTTTTGACTATTTGGTGAGGGTGAGGGAAATGGGTGGGGTTTTTGGGATATTAGACTTAGGCATAACCTCAAAGACAATGAAATTGAAGTTTCTCCGCTTTCCAAAACCTCTTAAATTCCTACCATTGTTCACCCTTCGAACCGGACCATAGAGTTTGGACTCCTGAACCACAAGGGGGCTTCTCAAATGATGGTTGTAGGAAAGCCTCTAACCATGCTAAAATTTGGAAATCCACTGCCCCTCTAAGGGTTGTTGCCTTTACGTGGACCGTCATTCATAAAAGTATCAACACATGTGATCGGATCAAAAGAAGAAAGATCCAAGAGGCAAGTTGGTGTGTCTTATGCAAAAGGTCAGAGGAATCGTTGGGCCATCTATTATTGCACTGCCCTTTCTCCAACCACCTTTGGACAGATGCGATAAAACCTTTGGTCTGAAATGGGTCTTCCCAAACGAGTTCAAGAAGGTACTATTACATTGGACTAGTGGTCCTTTTGGCAATACAGGTCAAGCGATGTGGAAATTACTCCCATATGTAATCATATGGAATATTTGGAATGAAAGAAACAATCAGATTTTTGAGGGGAAGGAGAAGCGGGCACATCAAGTCACACTTGAAATCAAAATCAAATTGATTGCATGGACTAGAGAGAAGATGGGTCTCATTTATGGAGTTGGTGAAATCTTAAGAAATTGGCATGCCGTGATATGGGAAAGAAGATAAAGGAAGAAATAAGTCCAAAGTGGAAGGCACCGCCAGAGGGATGGTTCAAGTTGAATTTTGACATAAGCTTGATTGGCAACCCAGGTAAAGCCAGGATTGGTGGTGTGATTCAGGTTGCAAATGGGATAGTGGTAAACTAGTAATGTCTTATTTGGGCCCGGTGGGAATCTGTGATACTAATGAAGCCAAAGTAAAAGCGCTTCTCTTTGGACTTAGATGGTATTCGAAATACAACTTGGGCCCCCTTATCGTTGAGGGGGGACTCATTGAACACCATTGCTTGGGCCACCAATAAATCCAAGGGCCCTTGGAAGCTTGAAAATTCAATAGTGGAGATTCAGGATTTGGTACGGGCCATATGTCCTAGAATAGAACACGAGAAGATCGGCAAATGAAACGGCGGATCGAATAGCAAAAGATGGCGTGCATGTGGAATCGATGATCATATCTACCGCAACTCTCACAGATGGTAATGGTTTGGCGAATATAAATACCTAACAATGTTGGCACTTTAGTACTGGTTTTTTGGATGTAATTCTATTCAAGTTGTTACTGTAACACTTGGAGACACCTTGTCCCCTTGGATATCATCTCTTTTTGATGAAATGAACTGTCACTTTTCAAAAAAAAAGATAGACCAATAAGATTAAGCAAGAGACCTGCAGGAATAAGTACTAGTTGGGAGGTCGTCCCTGGTGGTTCAGTCTGACTGGCAAGACCCTCTGTGGATTCGAATCAAAATTCTTTCTATTTGACCATTGAACCGGTTGGAAGAGATTAATAGTTCGCCTTTGGTGCTTACCTCTGATCGATTCATGGAAAGGATTGAGTGGATTCGGAAAAAATATATGGGCAACTAGACTGGAACAGCTCAGCTTAATAGCTTCTATCGGCACCAGATCCCGCATTCATTGATCTAATCTAGTTATATTCAGTCTTCAATATGCATTGAGAAAGAGAGACCAATAAGATTCAATGAATATAAAATTAGAAGTGTTTGTTTAGTTTTTTAGGTTTAGGGAAGGGGTATAACAGCAAATATTAGTTAACGAAGAGTTAAAAGAAGATTTAATAATAAAATAAGAGTTAATGATAATGAGGAGGTAAATGCTATATTTGATAATAAATAGTATTTCAATTGACATGGTACAATAATGTCTCTACACGTCCACATTAAGTCTGATAGTTCTAGTAGCACGTTTTTAAGTGTTGAAAGGAGTGTCGACATGCATGTCTGTTGAAAATTCAAAGTGTCAGCTAAATCGTAGATAATTTACTTTGTCCGGAGTTCTAAAAACAGAGCCTTTTTCCTTTCCTTTTCTTAACTATCTTTGCTTTCCAAGATAAGAAATAAATTAATTAAAATAACATAGGAAAGATACAGATACAAGAAGGGTCCTCTAGGATAAGAAATATCCATTAGCATACGTTTGGGAATAGTGGTAACTTGATAAATCTAATTGTGATGTATACATCTTTAAATTGCTTAATTACTTATTAAACTCATTTTCATCTTAACATGATCTTGTGTGTATGAGCGTGCAGATCCAAATAAAAGGGTACAGCTGGATTGGCAAAGACGTTACAAAATCATTGAAGGGATTGCTCGAGGCCTTCTTTATCTTCACGAAGATTCTCGACTTAGGATTATCCATCGGGATCTCAAAGCTAGCAATATTTTGCTAGATGAGGAGATGAATCCTAAAATCTCAGATTTTGGCATGTCAAGGATTTTTGGCGAGGACCAAACTCATGGAAATACAAACAGAGTTGGTGGGACATAGTATGTTTTGGAACTGTGACTCCTTGCTCATTTATTTTATCTACTAACCTAATAGCTCTTATCATTCAGAAAAAAAAAATCCTAATAGCTCTCTATTTATTCAGTAAATCATCAAGCATCCATGACCTTCAACAAATGAAAACTATTTTTTTTTTTAAATATGATAAGTGTCATTAATATTTATATAGCATTCAGGACCAGCAGTCCCAGCCTGCCACAGAAGATATTAACATATAATGGCAAGGGCCTACCCAAAGCCAAATCAGAGTAAACAAAAAGTGAATTACAGTCCTTACAACTATTCCGTAAACTGCCCATATACGAATCCTCGATGATTTGCACGAAACCATCTGGTTAATGCTGAAAGTACTAATTTTCCTCCCAAAAATTCATACTTGTAGATGAACTACGACTAGCTGAATAAAAGCTTCCAACTTAGATACAGACCTCCAAAAAGATATAGCAATGGTACTTAATACCAGATAAAGCCCAGGCGAAAGAATGAATCTCTCAAGCCATGGCTACAAGATATCTGTGTCAAACGAGAGTTTCCGATTGCTATTACCTTAAAAATTGTCGATGGGTCCAATCTCCCCCTTTCACCTAAGGGTCCATCCGAAATCAACACACCGAGAACAACCTATCTCTACTCAGTCAACCAATGCCAGAGTCATATTTCATCGAACAAACACTATGCGGAAATCCAAAAACTCTAAATACTTCTAAATTCTAACCTTGCTTGTGAACCTCCTCTTTTTCTTTCCCCCTTCTCTTCTTTTTTCGGGCCGGAAGGCTTTTATACAGGGTTGTTACCCTCGGCCCCCTTAACCTCCTCCTTTATTTCAACCTCTTTTCTTTCCATCAGATTCCTAATTGCCATTGAGTGAAATAATTTTTTTGTAGCATCCAAATCTTCATCAAAACCTATTCCAAAAACATCGCCTACTGCTAATAATTCATCCATTTCCTCACGGGGAGCAACAATATCTTCTTCCGAGTCCAGAGATTCCAATAGAGTTGAGTTTGCCTCTTGCATTTCTTCCACAATGCCTATCCGGTTCCGGATCTCGAGACTGACTTCCCTGTCAAGAGTGTCCCTTGACTCCTGAGACACACCTTCAGGGGGAATCAACATTTTTTCTAGCCGTTTTATCTCCACTGCCTTATTCCCCTCCCAACATTGTCGACGAGCCTAACGCTCATCAGCTAGGGCCTTCTGGAAAAAATCCATCTTGTAAATCTGAACGAAGACTTCCTTTGGGCCTGATTTGCCTGTCATTAAAAGAAATCTTTCTCCGTTGTCCAAGGCTTCATTCTTAAACTGCTTCCATTGCTGTTTCAGAATTTTCATTGAAACTTCCTTGGGTGTCGGACACTCTTCCGATGCTAGTTGTTCATCATATTCTGGTCTCGGAGAAGCTGTAGATCACCCACCTCAAAAGAAGCTGCCTCCCACATCCTTAGAAAGGAAGAGGGAGAAGAAGCCAATGGAGGTATAGGAGGTCTAAAAGGTTTATCAAAGTCCTTCAAAAGAGAACTAAACTTAGAAGCTAAAGATAAATTTTTGGGGTCATCTCTCTTGCGGAAGCCCAGAAGGTTCCGTTTAAAGAGAGACAAGCCACCCTTTGTAGCTGATAGATATTTTTTCTCGATAAATGCGCCCCCCCCCCCCCCCCGGCCCTTTATGACATGAATCTGTGTTTTTGAGCCAAGAGTCAGAAGTTAATGCACCGGTCTCTTTCAACCGACTATTAGTTTCCTTCGAAACATATTTCGAAGCTGAGGAGTTTTTATTCTTTTTAAAGAAACGTGTTTTGATCTTGACAGCCTTTTCAACTGACACAGGTTGAAAACTACAATCAGATATATCCTTTCTCGAACCTTTCCCCATACAGATGCTCGATTTAGCTTTTAAAGACTTCTGACCAGATTTATTTTTTTATCTGACCAAGGTCCCTTTCAATGATGGGATTGAACTTTGCACGGCTTCCGGCTGGATGGCCATTCCCGATGTTGCAGAAAATTCAAAATCAGGCGTAGGTGGAACCAACAGCTGCTTTCCTTTTGAAATGACCAAATTGTCCCCAGAGACTACCGGAGAGGGCCCATTCACCGGCGATTTCACTACCGGGGGGGAATCTACGGGAACCCCAACCTCCGAAGCCACCGGAAGAGAGTCAATCGGGACCCCCACCTCCTTGAAGGCCTTTAATGGTTCCTCCACTAACCTAACGCCAATGGGATAAATCATAGAGTCTACCATGATATTTATGAAGGATGGCAAGCAGTTCCATAAGGGCTTTAAGACTTTAACAGAAGCAAATTCCATACAATGGTCATGGGTACCCAACAATTGGGAATCCAAGATCTGACCGAAATGTTGGCCCAGAATTTCCACAGTAGAAAGGGACCAGGCATGAAGGGGTATGTTAGAGAAGCTTAGTTTTACCGTCCTTGCACCGGTATTTAGAATTGGAGACCATGGTTGGAGGGAAACAAGATAGCCTCCCAAAGCATCACCCCCTTTTCGAAGAATGGAAGTGGCTTGATTCTGGGATTCAAAGGAGAAAAGCACAGAAAGAGGACTCAAACAAAATGAATTGCTAAGTTGTGGCAAGTTCCATTGTCGCTTAGCCCAGAACCAAAGCTCCTCCCGAGGACTCTATTCCTCAAAGTACCTATCAAGCAACTTTTTAGAAGCTTCTTTCAGTCGGTAACCAATTCAATAGGTATGGAAATTACTAGATTACCCTCCCTGGAGGGCTCAAGGAAGATATTGTGAGGCATCTTTCGAACCCATATCTTGCCAGAGTCTACCTTTGTTCAAGTATTGGCCTTCGGCTCCAAGCACTTCCTACAGATGTTCCGCAGGCCAAAATTATAGTAATTACATTTCAAACATTTCCAATCACTGACACTATACTGTAAATCATTCCTCCTAACATTTGCACTGCCATTATTGAACTCCAACCTCCTATTCATCAAACCCAAGTCCTCCTAGCTCCCAAGAGATCTGGAATAGGGTCTGAGGGGAGCCCATGGAAGCTCTGTAATCTTCCCTTGACTAAGGAAAATCAGAGATCTTTGGCAACAGCTTTTAGAGATATTAAGAGTGCAGAAAGCTTCTTGAGCCGAGTATCCACAATCCATAAGATCTAGATAGGACGGGGATACCCATTCTAGATTACTGTCGCAAATGCACCGATCGGAAAAGTGTAGCCCAGCCGGAAACTGAGCTCGCTGTCCGTAATTGGAGTGCCGACGGTTGAAAAAATCCCGGACAGACATTCGTACTTACGGATCTCTCCGTTTTAGTATTTATTTTTCTTCTCCATGGGCATATTTTGGATCTTCGGAAGGCATAAGATTTGGGATTTGTCCAGTATCATCTGGGGTTGGATATTCTATGGGTTTTCTGTTACTACGTTCAAAACTCCTCCGCATTAACAAATGAAAACTAATAGCTCTCTATTTCTGACTTGCAGTGGATACATGGCCCCTGAGTACGCAATGCATGGGTTATTTTCTGTTAAATCAGACGTGTTTAGCTTTGGCATTTTACTTTTGGAGATTGTGACTGGTCAGAAGAGCAGTAGTTTCTATCATTCAGATCTTTCTGAGGACTTACCAAGCTATGTAAGTAGGAATTTTCCTCTTCATTTTCCACCATTGACATCAAAATTAACATCTCATTTTAAGACTTCTTATCTTTGGTACAATTTAGTTTGGAAACACATCTAAATTCATATGAATGTATCTATGATTTGGCTTAGGCGTGGAGACATTGGAATGATGGAAGGATTTCAGAGATTATAGATTCGTCTTTGAGGGAGTGTTCTCCGATGAATGAAGTTACAAGATGCATCCACATTGCTTTATTATGCGTTCAAGATGATGTAGCTGATAGACCAACAATGTCTTCAGTTGTTCTCATGCTAAATACTTTCTCTATCAATCTTTCATCACCACTACAACCTGCATATTCTATGGTTACCCGAACAGGGTCCGATGTTCATGGACGCACACGGGTGTCAGTAAATGAGGCTTCGATTACTGAGTTAGACCCTCGATAGTTTAGTTTGAAAGGTGTATTTAAAATTGCATTGATATTTGTATATTTACTTAAATTTTCTTATGCAATACTTTCTTTGTGCAATATATTATATTTTGCAATATAGAAGATGTGATAGGACTTTCTATCGCCAAACCCTTTATCAAGGATTGCAGAATCTGAGGTGGGGAAATTGGTTGATGGATGATTACGCTGAGAAATTATATGAATGTATTTCTTGAAATTACATGTGAGAAAGTACAGAGCAGATGTGGCAAGGTATAATTTTTCAAGAGTTTTTATATACTGTAAGACCATAATGTCCAGTATTTTAAAAAACAATAATGTACGGCTAGGCTTACACCGTAGGATAATCCAAACCGTCCATTTGATGGGCCACAAGGTCAATAGGTTGTGCCCCACAAATCATTTCCATAGGATGATCCCAACCTTCTGATCTATAGATATTTCCATAAATGAAGTTCACTATAGATCAAAGGGCTTGGATCATCCTACTTACGTAGTGGCCGATGAAATGGTTGGTTTGGATCATCCTAGCATGCCGTACATTACTTTATGAAAACTACTAGACTCTACGGGCTTCCACCATAGAAAATCTCTTTTTTCACATACCGTGGATAGTAGCAGAAAAACGAGATTTTATATGGTGTAAGCCCTTAGGCTCTGTTCACTTGCGTTCCCGGGAAAGCAAATCCCTGGAAAACAGACTCTTTTCCTTGACAAGATAGAATTCTGGTGTTCACTTGCTTTCCTGAGAAAGTAACAAGCCTAAGTAGAATATGTCAAATAATGACATGAAAATTGCCAAAAATGATGTGGAAATGTCTCTTTTCTCACAAGTGTGGGAAACCAAATCCCACTATTTTTGTCGGATTTGCTTTACCAGGAAAACTAGTGAAAAAAGGTGGGCAAGCAGTTTTTCGGGAAAGCTTTTCCTGCACAATTCCTGCGCACGTGAACAAGAACGAGAAACCTTTGCCTACACAGTTTTCCTGGATTTCTTTTCCTAATGCCATATAGGGCCTGCACCATAGGATGATCTAAAGTCTAAACTGTCTTTTGGAGAAATTATATGGTGTAAGCCCTTATAGTCTCGTATTTTTCTAAAATACTGTACGGCTTACACCATGGGTCATAACATAAATAGGTTGTGCCCAAAAAATTATTTCCAAAGGATGATCATAAGCTCCCCATCTATAATATCAACCTATTTATTTATGTTCTGACCCATCAAATGGACGGTTTGGTCACCTATGGTGTAGACCGTACAGTAGTTTTAGAAAAATACGGGACTATAAATTACACCGTATAATTTCTCCACAAACAGTATGTATAGTGATTATTGACCAGAACAGTTGTGAAAAGGTTGTGTTCCGAGAAAACCATCTCGAAGTTGAAGTTGTCGACAGAGTCAGAGCATCCCTACTCGTACAAATTGTCATGGCTAAAACGTAGTGTGACCAAATATTACTTGATTATGTTTTTCAGTCGTTAAATTTAGGAAAAATTGTTAGAAAAATGCAAAGTTTTGGTTAAATTGTCAAGTAAGGGTTCTTTTTATTTGTGAAATAGGAGTTGTCAGTGCCTTTAGAAATCCCAAAGGACAAGAATACCCTCCCTTCTCTTTTTTCCTTCACCTTTTTAGCTCACTTCCCTATGCATTTTCACCTACCCTATCACCTTTTTAGTTCACTTCCCTAATGGTTCCGAGATATAAAATGTGGTTCCCTAGTGGTTCCGGGGTATAAAATGTGGTTCCATAGTGGTTCTGGGGTATAAGATGCGGTTCCTAGTGGTTCCGGGGTATAAAATATGGTTCCCTAGTGGTTCCGGGGTATAAAATGTGATTCCCTAGTGGTTCCGGGGTATAAAATGTGGTTCCCTAGTGGTTACAAGGTATAAAATGTAATTCCCTAGTGGTTCCGGGGTGTAAAATGTGATTCCCTAGTGGTTCCGGGGTGTAAATGGGGTTCCCTAGTGGTTCCGAGGTGTAAATGGTGGTTCCATAGTGGTTCTAGGGTATAAAATGTGGTTCCCTAGTGGTTTCGAGGTATAAAATGTGGTTTCCTAGTGGTTCCCTAGTATAAAATGTGGTTCCCAAGTGGTTCCGGGGTAGAAATTGTGGTTCCCTAGTGGTTCCGAGGTATAAAATGTGGTTCCCTAGTGGTTCCGAGGTATAAAATGTGGTTCCCTAGTGGTTTTGTGGTATAAAATATGGTTCCGTAGTGGTTCCGGGGTATAAAATGTGGTTCCGTAGTGGTTCCGGGGTATAAAATGTGGTTCTCTAGTGGTTCCGGGGAATAAAACGTGGTTCCCTAGTAGTTCCGAGGTATAAAATGTGATTCCCTGGTGGTTCCGGGGTGTAAATGGGGTTCCCTAGTGGTTCTGAGGTATAAATGGTGCTTCCATAGTGGTTCCAGGGTATAAAATGTGGTTCCCTAGTGGTTCCGAGGTATAAAATGTGGTTCCCTAGTGGTTCCATAGTATAAAATGTGGTTCCCGAGTGGTTCCAGGGTAGAAATTGTGGTTCCCTAGTGGTTCCGAGGTATAAAATGTAGTTCCCTAGTAGTTCTATGGTAGAAAATGTGGTTCCGTAGTGGTTCTGGGGTATAAAATGTGGTTCCGTAGTGGTTATGAGGTATAAAATATGGTTCCGTAGTAGTTCCAGGGTATAAAATGTGGTTCCCTAGTGGTTTCGGGGAATAAAATGTGGTTCCCTAGTGTTTTCGAGGTATAAAATGTGATTCCCTAGTGGTTCCGGGGTGTAAATGGGGCTCCCTAGTGGTTCAGAGGTAAAAATGGTACTTCCATAGTGGTTCCAGGGTATAAAATGTGGTTCCCTAGTGGTTCCGAGGTATAAAATGTGGTTCCTTAGTGGTTCCTTAGTATAAAATGTGGCTCCTAAGTGGATCCGGGGTAGAAATTGTGGTTCCTTAGTGGTTCCGAGGTATAAAATGTGGTTCCCTAGTGGTTCTGTGGTAGAAAATGTGGTTCCGTAGTGGTTCCGGGGTATAAAATGTGGTTCTGTAGTGGTTCCGAGGTAGAAAATCTTGTTCCCTAGTGGTTTCGAGGTATAAAATGTGGTTCTGTAGTGGTTTCGGGGTAGAAAATCTGGTTCCCTAGTGGTTCTGAGGTATAAAATATGGTTTTGTAGTGGTTCTGGGGTATAAAATCTGGTTCCGTAGTGGCTCCGGGGTATAAAATGTGGTTCCGTAGTGGTTCCGGGGTATAAAATGTGGTTCCCTAGTGGTTTCAGAGTAGAAAATGTGGTTCCCTAGTGGTTTCAGGGTATAAAATGTGGTTCCCTAGTAGTTCTGAGGTATAAAATGTGGTTCCGTAGTGGTTCTGGGGTATAAAATGTGGTTCCATAGTGGTTCCGGGGTAGAAAATGTGATTCCCTAGTGTTTTCGGCGTATAAAATGTGGTTCCGTAATAGTTCCGAGGTATAAAATGTGGTTCCCTAGTGGTTCCGGGGTATAAAATGTGGTTCCGTAGTGGTTCCGGAGTATAGAATGTGGTTCCGTAGTGGTTCCGAAGTATAGAATGTGGTTCCTTAGTGATTCCGAGGTATAAAATGTGGTTCGCCAGTAGTTCCGGGATAGAAAATGTGGTTCCCTAGTGGTCCCGGAGTAGAAAATGTGGTTTCCTAGTGGTTCTGGAGTAGAAAATGTGGTTCCCTAGTGGTTCTGAGGTATAAAATGTGTTTCCCTAGTGGTTCCGGGGTAGAAAATGTGGTTCCCTAGTGGTTCTGAGGCATAAAATGTGGTTCGGTAATGGTTCGGGGGTATAAAATGTGGTTCCCTAGTGGTTCCGAGATATAAAATGTGGTTCCATAGTGGTTCCAAGGTTTAAAATGTGGTTCTGTAATGGTTCTGAGGTATAAAATGTGGTTCCGTAGTGGTTCCGAGGTATAAAATGTGGTTCCCTAGTGGTTCCGGCGTATAAAATGTGGTTCTCTAGTGGTTCCGGGGTAGAAAATGTGGTTCCCTAGTGGTTCCGGGGTATAAAATGTGGTTCCCTAGTGGTTTCGAGGTACAAAATTTGGTTCCCTAATGGTTCCGGGGTAGAAAATGTGGTTCCCACGCCTGGCCTGTACGGGTCGGGTCGACCCGCGTGTCACCCGGATTTTTACCGTATTTTTTAAGATGTTTTTGGGAAATGATATCCGCACTACCGTATTTTGATGAGGACACTCCTCACTTTATTAAAAGTACGGTATGGCCCGCACCATAGGATGATCCAAACCGTTCATTAGATGAGCCACAGCCTAAATAGGTTGTGCCCCAAAAAGCATTTCCGTAGGTTTATCCTAACCCTCTGATCAGAATTTTAAAGGGTTGGTCCTAATCCTCTATAGATCGGAGGGTTAGGATCAACCTATGGAAATGATTTTTGGGACACAACCAATTTAGGCTGTGGCCCATCTAATTGACGCTTTGGATCATCCTATGGGGGGCCATACCGTACTTTTAATTAAATGAGGAGTGCCCTCATCAAAACACAGTAGCGTGGATAACATTTCCCTTTTTTTTTATGGGAATTTGCTAGCCACCTTTGCCGAGGCAACTTCTCGGCTTGTGGCCCATCCTTTGATGCAAAGATTGGCAGAAGTAATATGGGTGCAAAGGTGGCTAGCAAAAGCATAATTGCAAAAAATAGTAATCATTAGGGATTTGTGGGAAGTGCTAAGTTTTAAATGAAAAATTACGAAAAAATGGAAGCAAAGTATTAAAATTACGAAAAAAATACCAAAAGGATGCACTTACATATGACAATTACCGAACTATAAAGTTTGACTGTCTTCCGTCGGAAGTCCGAACAAACCTTCGGACTTCCGAATGTAACCAATATTTTGGTTATGTATACTGGCTTCCATTCGGAAGTCCGAAGTTTTGTTCGGACTTCCGACGGAAGCCAGTAGAATAGGGATAATTCCAAAGATTTTTATTTTCAAATTGAGTAAAAATTCGAAGGATAATAGGGATATACATTGTGATCTTAGTGTCATGCAGGCAACTATAAATTGAAGCTTGATTTTGATGTTTTAGAATAAAAAAATACAAAGAAAATGGATTACCAAACCCTGTTGTAAATGGCAACCTTCATGATTACCAAACCCTGTTCCAAGAGTCCGACTCTCTCTCTCTCTCTCTCTCTCTCTCTCTCTCTCTCTCTCTCTCTCTCATGATTACCAAACCCTGTTGTAAATGGCAACCTTCAAAACCCTTCCATAGAGGTTTCCACGTTAGAAAAGTCTTGAGGAAGAAGAAGGTGGTAGGTGAGAAGGTAATAAGTCTATAGGGATAGTGAGAGTATTCTTGTCCTTTGGGGTTTCTAAAAGCACTGACAACCCCTATTTCACAAATAAAAAGAACGTACCCTTACTTGACAATTTAACCAAAACTTTGCATTTTTCTAACAATTTTTCCTTAAATTTAAGCATTAAACCACAAAAAGGTAGAATTTTGCTTGGATTTTCTCTCTCTCTCTCTCTCTCTTCCTTTTGTGTCTTCTCCCTCTGTATTGGTAATAACTAAGGGTGCAACTTGGGTCAGGTTGGGTTGAGCTTTTGCTAAAAATGAATAAGAGACCCGATTTTAAGGTAAAAGCTCAACCCGATTTCCTAAAAATCGACCCTAGTTGCACCCCTAGCAATAACACTCCCTACCTCTACAAGGTTGACAACTAAGGACTACTTGCTACTATTTTATGAGGGAATTTCTTGATAAATCAAGGCTTGTCTCCACCCTGTTGACTACTTGAACCGCTACTCTACTAGGAAATACCTACAACCCAACACAGCCTTCCGTTTCATTTTGTTGGCAGTTCTGAAACCAAAAGACAAGGCTGGGTTTCTCCTCAGTCACCATTGCCAAATGTTCTATTATCTGTTTTTGTAGATCTGATTTGGAGATTTTATTCTAGGTTTTTTTTTCATTCAAAAAGTAATGTACAACCCACTCCATACCATAGGATGATCCAAACTGTTCATCGTTGAGTCATAACATAAATAGGTTGTGACCCAAAAATCATTATCATAGATTATCTTAACCATATGATCTATAGAGGTTTCCATAAGATGCCGTCCCTCTGTGGATCGCAGGGTTAGGATTATCCTATGGAAATGGTTTTTTGAGCGCAACCCATTTAGGTCATGGTTCGGATCATCCTATGAAAATGATTTTTGGGGCACAACCTATTAACGTTGCGGTCCATCATATCAACGGTTTGGATCATCCTATGATGTGATCCTCACAGTACTTTTTGAAAAATATACAGTACCTGTAACTTTGTTAGGGCTTACACCATTTAAGAACTCTTCCCCTAAAGACTTAACAGAAGCAAAAATGAGAAGAAGCTTAACAATAACAAGCCTTCAGCCATGGAGTCTACTTGCTTCACCATCCTTCTCACTATCTCGTTCCTTTGCCACAAGCTACAGTGGCCGTGTAATTCAACAATCATCCAACGGGCAATCCTTAGCCGTTGAAATCTTACCCCCAAACGTAATCCGAGACGTCCGTGGCTACGCCCTTCCACGCCGTGATCTCATCTGTAAAATCTCCAAAATCCTCAACACCTCTTCTGACCCTCTCTTCGAACTTTCTCAATACCTCCAAACCCTAACCCTAACCCTAACTCCTTCCGAAGTTAGTGAATCCCTAAAATCAATTCAAAACCCTACAAAAGCCCTAAATTTCTTCCATTTTTCAACCTCAATCCCTAATTTTAAACACGATTGTTTCACCTACAATCGGATCCTTACAATTCTTTCGAAATCAGAGGACTTTGAAGCCATTAATCGGATCTTGGATGAGATGGAGCAGTTTGGGATACGTGGCAGCATCTCAACCGTTAATATTTTGATTGGGTTTTTTGGAACGGGAGAGAAGGGGAAGGATTTGGAGAGGTGTTTGGATTTGGCTAAGAAATGGGAATTGAAGTTTAATTGTTATACTTATAAATGTCTTCTTCAGGCTTATTTGAGATTGAATGAGGTTTCAAAGGCGTTTAGGGTTTATGATGAGATGAGGAGGAAAGGGTATAATTTGGACATTTTTGCATATAATATGTTGCTGGATTCTCTCGCCAAAGATGAGAAGGTAAAAATAAATAAATAAATCTTTATTTTCTCACAATTTTGCTCCTTTTTCTTTTGGGAATTGTCTCTAATTTCTCAACATTTTCAAAATATAGCGGTTTTATTGCAACATTTTGATAAGATGACAAAAATCCAAAATAGTCCCGAGAAATTAAAAAATATAGCAATAATTTCATTTACTGGCATAATATCATCAAGGTTTTAATGCAATAACTATTTCAAAAAAAAAAATCACAAAGGTTTTAAATTTCGGTTTCGGGGGTAATTTCGGTCCTCATCAAAACCGAAATGTTAGCCAAAATCCCAAAATTTTGGCCAAAATTCGGTAGAAGAGCTCGAAATGTCGGTATTTTGGGCTGAATTTCGGTAATTTCGGCTGAAAAGTATTATTTTATCGAAATTTTGACCAATATTTGGTAAATTTCTGCAATGTCAGTTTTGGAACGTTTCGATTTCGGTCCTGATCGACGGATTTCAGCCGAAATTTAAAACCTTGAATATCACAATAAATTTACAATATCATTTTATTTTTATTTTTTTCTTAGTTTATATATTTTTAAATAATTTTATTTTTATCATTTTTGCTTATATAATTATGGAAAATATATATAAAAAAATAATATATGCTGAGATTTTCCTTGCTGAGAAATTCCCAAGAATAGCATTTGTGGCTCAGTTCTTAGAGTTCAATGATAATATTCCATAAGGCCCTGTTTGGATTGCAAAAAAAAATATATTTCTCGTGGATTCTTTTTTCTCATGATAATTGATTCTTTTGTTAATTTAGAGGGAAATAATGTGTGGTTCTGATTAATGTAGAGGATATCATCTTAAATTGAAGGGCAATCTAAATAGAAATTGAATTTGGTTGGTTCAAGTGATGTTATTTCATGTGTAAAAAAGTAGGAAGTTGTAGAAATATTTTTCCTTTCCAAACTTTTGAAAAAAATTCCTGCAACCCAAACAAGTCCTAAAAAAATGAATATTTCTTTGAGGAACTTGAGATTTTTCGTTCTTCTGGTACTTAGTTCTTGGTTTTTGTGGTTTAGAAGGAGTCATTTGCTTCTTTTTTTCTTTCTTTCTAAACATGTCAATGTGTAATTTGCAATCTAGTCCCCGTTTTAAAGACGGGATTAATGTTTTTGTTGATTTCTTTATTAATGCCTCTGTTTATATTAGTTTCGTAACTCACTGATCACACTCCAACAGGTTGAGCAAGCTCACAAGGTTTTTGCAGCTATGAAGCGAAAGCATTGTGAACCAGATGTGTACACCTACACAATTCTCATTAGAATGGCAGGAAAGATGGGAAAATCCGAAGAGTTCCTTAACCTCTTTCAGGAGATGATAACAAAAGGTTGTACCCCTAACCTGATTGCCTATAATACTATGATTCAGGCACTTGCTAAGTACAGGATGGTGGATAAAACGATCTTTCTTTTCTCAAAAATGGTTGAAAACAATTGTCGTCCCAATGAATTTACCTATAGTACGATTTTGGATGTTCTAGCTGTAGAAGGACAAATTAGTAGATTGGATGAGGTTGTGGAAATTTCGAAGAAATACATGAATAAATCAATCTATGCATTTCTGGTGAAGACACTGAGCAAATTAGGTCATGCGAGTGAGGCCCACAAGCTATTTTGTCATATGTGGAGCTTTCATGACAAAGGAGATAGGAATGCTTACATGTCCATGCTAGAGAGTTTATGCAATGGGGGGAAAACACTGGAGGCCTTGGATTTGCTAAGTAAGATTCATGAAAAAGGACTGACAAGTGACACTGTCATGTACAACATGGTATTTTCAGCATTTGGTAAATTAAAGCAGATATCACATATTTATACTCTTTATGAAAAGATGAAGGAGGATGGGCCTTTGCCCGATATATTTACGTACAATATTCTCATTTCAAGCCTCGGCCGAGCAGGCCAAGTTGATGAGGCTTTCAAACTCTTCGAAGAAATGGAGAACAATGATATTAAGCCTGATGTGATCACTTACAACTCTTTGATAAATTCTCTCGGAAAAAATGGTGACCTTGATGAGGCTCACATGCGGTTCAAGGAGATGCAGGAGAAGGGGTTGAATCCTGATGTTATCACATATAGCACACTTATCGAATGCTTTGGTAAGTCCAATAGGGTTGAGATGGCATGTAGGTTATTTGATGAGATGCTTGATAAAGGGTGCTACCCAAATATTGTGACATACAATATTTTACTTGATTGTCTTGAGAAATGTGGAAAAACAGCAGAAGCTCTTAAGCTATATGAAAAGTTGAAGCATCAAGGATTGACTCCGGATTCTATTACTTATGCGGTCCTCGAGCGTTTGCAAAGTGGGTCCCATAGGGCTGTGAGAATACGTAAACAGACTCCAATCACAGGTTGGGTTGTTAGCCCTTTACGGTGATGGAGGGCAGGGTTGGGGGCGCAGAATTGGATACAGTCCGGATTATATTATTTGTGCTGTTTTTGAGTGTTTGGAAAGTGGATCCCATGGGGCTTTGAGAATATTTAAACAGATCCAATCACATCTTTGATAGGTAACCCTTTAAGGTGATTGTTAGCCCTTTAATATCTGGGTGGCCTTACCTGCCAAGGCCATCAACACTGCTATTCAAGTTTTGGCTTCAGAACCAAAGGTTCCCGATGAGGCTACTCAATCCATGGCAGCAGGAAGGAGTATAACACCATTGCTGATGTGCTTCAAGCTTTTCGCAGAAAATAACTGACAGAACCTGAGTTTTAGAGCATGGCAACTCTTTTGATAATATGCATGTGGACACAATTTGAAAAGTCGTCCATCGGTCCATTCTCTCAACACTTTATTACGAAGTATCAAAGCCATATCCATGCCCTATGGGTAACTTCTGTTTTTGGCAAAGAACTGGTAATGAAGTGGATTCTACTGCACTAACGATAGTAGCTCAGTCTCCCCATTTGTTGTCTCAGAGTTGAGCTATATGAAAAGTTGAAGCAGCAGGGATCGACTCCTGATTCTATTACTTATGCAGTCCTGCAGTGTTTGGTAATTGGATCCCATCGCGCTGTGAGAATACATAAGCTGGTTCCAATCACAGGTTGGATTGTTAGTCCTTTAAGGTGATTGAGGCAGGTGGAGGGGTTGGCACAAATTTGGATACAACTAAAGCAACATTCACTCGGCTTTTGGATATAAGTTGACTTGTGTGACATTTATTAGGTAACAAAAAGTACATATTTTTCTAGTCATTTTTGAGAAAATGAGAAAGCATTTGTTTCTCTTTACAGCCATGAGTGTGTAAAGAGGCTGTCAGAGGGGCATCATGTGCTGGTGATAGTGGTCCGTACTCTGATCCCAGGAAGAATTCTTAAACATATTTTCTCTGAACTTGCTCATTTGTAGGTTTTGGACTCTCCAGTTACCCATATTTGTGGAACATATTGTGCTGTTGACTGAATGCAAAGTATGTACTGTATGTACTCTATGAAGTAGTTTCTTTCCTATTGTTAAAACAAATTCCTTCTTCTTGACAAGTTTGGTGGCTAGGTTCCATTGTGCCACCAAGTGGCCATGTGATTCAGTTAGCAAGTTTAGGGTCATTGATAAGTGCAGGGTTGATAAATTGATGTTTGACTAGGAAAGTATAAACTGCATCTTCTATATAGAGATCTTACTATGCCTATTTTTCATTGGGAAACTATGACCTCCTTTGTTAAATAACTATGGATCTTGTAGAGAAACTAATTTGGAGAATGAAGCCAGAAGAATACATCAATGATGGACCTCTTTAGTTGTTTTATTAAGGCCACCTTATTCACCATCAATTCAAAGCCTCCATCATTTCCCACGCACATAGATTCTGCTGATGCTTGGATGTGGAAAGCACTGGATAAGGGATAAGGAGATATTCTACGGACTGCTGTGCTGCAGAACATATCATACACAGATTGGGAAGCTGCTGCAAACAATGTACCAAGTGGTACATTGTCAAGATGTTATAAGGCTTGCAATCTGACAAATTCTAGTTATTTCATTCTTATCTAGCTTGATTTGTTATTGCTTTTGACAATGCTTCAATTGAAGCAACTTATTTTCCGTCTGTGGGTTCTAGATTGTTTCACTTATACTTCGCTGTTTCTTTTTAATGGTAAAAGATTTCATTCAGAGAGGAAAGACCAAGGAGACCTACACAAGAATGAAAGATGGAAAAGAAAAAATAGAAAAATAAAGAAAAGAATGACCCCTTAGGGGCAAGTAGCAAAGCAATCAAGGGTGGAGGAAATCGAAGAGCTCCACCTTTGCTCTCTGCACTCCCTCCCTATCGGCCACCTCATTGGCCGATCTCCTGACATGTATGAAAGAAATATTAGCTTGACCCACCCTATCATAAATCTCATAAAAAGAACGGAGCACGATCTCCAAGGATACATGTGTGAGCCTCTAAGAATTCAGATAGTGATTTGGTTATGCACTTCATCCCAGTTATTTGATTTTCCCTGTGGTGGGCAATGAAAACATCTTTATGTTACCCACTTTAGGTTATGTAAATTTGTAACTCTGATCAAATCTTGATAACGTATTTGCTTCACTGACTGGATATCCAAATTCTACCTCCTAATTTTCCTGTAACTGATTTTGGGAAATACATAAAAAAATTTGAAAGTAAAAGTTGATGGATGTTGCGCCCTTCGTGGGGCTCGAAATGGGAAATACACAAAACTGGTGCTCACTTTTATGTTTCACATGTTTGAAGAAATACATATTCAGATTTTCTATAAGGCGTCGAGTTTTTTTTTTTTTTTTTCTCTTTCTTTTGAATGGCTACAGTATCGCGTTCTTGTGTTCTTAGTTTATTTGGGAAGTTCTTCTCATTTGATCCTTTTCTGTTCAACTTCTAATTATATGTTGGTATTTGATATTTTCTTTTTTTCTTAGATATTCTGGTTTTCATTTGTGAGATGGGATGGGAGGCTGGTGTTATTTATTACTGTTATTTATATATTTTTTTTCTCTTGGACTAGATGAAAATGATAAATATTATTTAGTCCATGCTATTGGTGTAAAGTCATTAGGTGCTTGATCTTTTTAAACCATTACAGTCTGGTTTTATGTTATGGTTTCAAGCTTATTCCAACATTTCTTGCAATTTAATCTTAATTTTTTTATCATTTGCATGTATTTTCATAAATTTTTATGATTTTACAGGATTTTCACCAAAGTATATGACCTAAATCGAGATTGTTTATATATCTGTGACCACTCACTTGCATACCAAAATCTACATTTAAAACCTTGCTCTACCTATGTGGTCTTGCCTTCAAGGGCCTCATATGGCTACTTTCTTCTCTGTCTTTCCTCAATATATAGCGTTGTGGAGGGCAGTATGTGGTGGTAGGGATCCCTAGGAAAACACTATGTTATTAAAGAGCTCAACAGTATTTTGGATTTTAGTCATTGCCTCTCTGAACTGAACTCCTATTGCCTATGAACTGGAAAGAACAGTGCCAAAATTCATAGGACTCTTTGTGAAACAACAATCTTTATGCGTCATAAACATTGCACCATATTTTTTTTTAACATTTCATGGTTGTTATTCCAATTTGGCATAATTCTGCTTTCATTCAACTCTTCATCACATGTGACTTACACCTTTGTTATGTTTTTCCTGTGACTTTGTTTCTTATATAAATTATGATAACTAGTGCATTCATATAGAGTAATTCATTGTCACTTATTTGCTTCCACTAATTGTTTAATTAATTTAGCTAAGTTATTGTCGTATGAAAGAAATGATAATTTGCAAAATGAAATTACTGACGTACAAGACCAGAGATATTGCCCCATTCTTCGCAATAAGCAAGGAAAATTATGAGGCATGGACTTGAAGAACAAAGAAAACAACAGAGGGGAAGCGCATCAAAGAGCTCCAAAGCAGCCCAGGCAAACTCCAAATCGAGCAAGCCGATCTGATCTGCCTTGGAAGTAATCAGATATCCAAATATACTAAAAACTGACTAAGAGATTCCTTCACCAATATAAATAAGTATGGTGAAAGCGGGTCACCCTGTCTGAGTCCTCTTGAAGACCGAAAGAACCCTTCAGGTGAGCCGTTTATAAGTATGGAAAAAGTTCCCAAAGAAATGCAACCATTCATCCAGCCACGCCATTTGGAGCCAAAACTCATTTGATCAAGAATGTAGTAGAGTACTTTCCAAGTGATTGTAAGCTTTCTCAATGTCCACCTTTACTAGAATACCTCTCTCCCCATCTCACTTTTGGGGCCTTTTGTGCAAGACAGACAAATCCTGGATGGAATACTCATCGTTGCAAGCAGTTTGTATGCACCGTACACGAGGCTAATCGGCCGAAAATCTTTCATCTCAACGGAACACGCTTTTTTCAGGATCAGAGTGATAAATGTAGTGTTTATCGCTCTATTCAAGATGCCTCTGTCGTTAAATTCTTTCACAAACACCGAAACATCTGTAATCTTCTCCCAATGTTGATGGTAGAGAGCCATCAGAAACCCATCCGGCCCGGGTGCTTTCTCCTTCTTCAAAAAGCCTCCTCTAACTCCACCATGGAGAAATACCTTTCTGGCCATCCACGCCGTTCCAGAGATATTCTCTTGAACGCCAAACCTTCTGGCACCCTTATTTAAGTATCAATTACTGTTACATGCTACATGCTGGAGAGTTGAAAAAATGACGAGAAAATGTTGAGTTTTGAAAAAACACTAAGAAATGCTACTTTATTAAAAAAAGACTTTTTAGGACGAAAATACCCCTCAACTTACTTTTATCTTTCTCTTCTTGGTTTTACCTTTTACTCTTTTACTTGTAAGTTTTACTCCGACGCATTTGTGTGAAACGGCCTCATTTTCCAGCTATAGAAGCCTTCTTCTCCGGCGAAACATCGTCATTTCTCCGGCGAAACATCGTCATTTCTCCGGCATATGCCTATTTGTCTTGAGAGGGTAGAAGGAGTTCTCTAGAGATGCCCCTTTCTCATTTTCTTTTTCCTCCTCAAAATATCCAAAATCTCATTATCTTTGTAAGTATTTCCCCTTTTCTATTTTGTAATCCTATAACTTTGATTTTTGATTGGACATATTTTTGCCTCTCTCAGTCTAGGGTTTGTAATATTTTTTAGGGTTTATAATCTTCTCACTCATCTAGACATTTGGCACTTTCTTTTATTGGGTTTCTCATGCTGAGGTCTTTTTGCTTCTACAAAAGAAAATTAATATCAGTGTATTTGTGGCTTTTGATTATGTGGGTTTGGGGAGAAACCCACCTTTTATACTGTTTGGCCAAAAAATAGGTTACTTGAAGCTAAAAAAATGTAACTCGGATCCAAAATCGATCGCTGAAAGCCAGAAAATCGATAGGTTATTTGAAGGCAGAAATGATAGTTGAAGCCCAAAAAATACTAGTTGAAGCCAAAAAAAAGTTACTCAAAGCCAAAAATGATAGTCGAAGCCAAAAAATATTATAGTGAAAGGCAAAAAAAAATTTCCTTAAGCCAAAAAACTAGTTGATGCCAAAAAACAAATTACTCAAAGGCAAAAAAAGTTATTTGAAGCAAATAAAAAGTTAGTTGAAGCCAAAAAAAGAAGTCGAAGATAAAAAAAAATTTAGTCGAAGCCAAAACGTGTTAGTCAAAGCGAAAAAAGAAGTTTGTCGAAGCCCAAAACGTGATAGTCGAAGCCAACAAAAAAGTTCCAAATGTTACTGGAATTCAAAAGTTTTAGTTGCAGCAAAAAACATGTTAGTCGAAGCAAAAAAACCAGTTATTTGAAGCCTAAAAAAATTTAATCGAAGCGAAAAACACAACGGCGAATGTTACAGGAAACACATTTTTCACTTCGACCAAGTGATTTTTGGCTTCGACCAAGTAAATTTTGGCTTCGAATATCCTGTTTTCGCTTCGAGTACTTGTTTTTGCATTGAAAAAAAGAGGGGGAGATCTCGAAACCCTTTTTGAGAAAGATTTGACTAGGCAGAAGGCTGATGGGTCCAATTTTGTGCATTTCAAGCAAAAAAAAACCTTTCAATACCCTAAAAAATGAGAGAGAGAGAGAGAGAGAGAGAGAGAGAGAGAGAGAGAGAGAGAGAGAGAGAGAGAGATGATGTTAGATGGAGTTTTGAAAAAAAGACCTCAGCATGAGAAACCCAATAAAAGAAAGTGCCAAATGTCTAGATGAATGAGAAGATTATAAACCCTAAAAAAATATTACAAACCCTAGACGAGAGGCAAAAATATGTCCAATCAAAAATCAAAGTTATAGGATTACAAAATAGAAAAGGGGAAATACTTATAAAGATAATGAGATTTTGGATATTTGGAGGAGGAAAAAGAAAATGAGAAAGGGGCGTCTCTAGAGAACTCCTTTTACCCTCTCAAGACAAATGGGCATATGCCGGAGAAATGACGATGTTTCGCCGGAGAAATGACGATGTTTCGCCGGAGAAGAAGGCTTCTATCGCCGGAAAATGAGGCCGTTTCACACAAATGCGTCGGAGTAAAACCTGCAAGTAAAAGAGTAAAAGGTAAAACCAAGAAGAGAAAGATAAAAGTAAATTGAGGGGTATTTTCGTCCTAAAAAGTCCTTTTTTTAATAAAGTAGCATTTGTTCGTGTTTTTTCAAAACTCAACATTTTCTCATCATTTTTTCAACTATCCAGCATGCAACAGTAATTGATCCAAGATTAAATAACACCAAGTCTAACAGCTTAATCTTTTGGAGTTATTGGTTGTTTCACATGGTATCAGAGCTATAGCCTCAAGGCAGACGTGAGGGGAAGTATTCCAAAAATGATTAAATAACACCAGCTCTCACAGCTTAAGCTTTTGGAGTTACCGGTTGTTTCACACCAAATTAAAAACAGTTGAAACTCACAAGGTAACAAGCCAATAATTTAAGATTTCTCGAGAGGAGGGTCAATCCAGATCAAAAAATAGGTAATAGGGAAATGCAAACATCATATTAACATCAATAATTGGGTTCCACAGGGCTCTATTTGTATTAAAAATTGGCAAGCTATGTCATTATGATTTATGGAAATTTTTAGTGTTGTAGTTAATTTTTAAGTAAAATTTTAGTAATTTTTCTTTTGCTTATATAAAAGAATATAAATAGTTTTTTTTTTATGGAGCAGGGTGTCTAATTTTAGAGGTTCTATACTTGTAGAAGTTGGTGAATTGGATTTCTTAGACAACATCGAACACTTTCTATTTTTCTTTTATGCGGGTCGAAAATAAAATTAGGCATTATTTATTTTGATCAAATGGTTAGGATTAAATTTTGATTCTGAGGTGTTTTGGGTTTCCATACATGGAGTTTTGATTTACTTTTTATATTAATTATTATAAAATTTCCCTTGGGCCTGTTTGGTTGTCAGGAAACTCATTGATAGGAAAACCATTTCCCACTTTTTTCACTTTCCTTTGTTTGGTTGTATAAGGAAAGGTTTTCTAAGGTTTATAGAAAGATACCCATTTTTTATTGTCTTACAGCTTAAAAACCTTGGATGTGGCTTTCCTTTCCAACTGGCCACCCCTGCATGTATAGAAAGGGGTGGCCAGTTGAAGAAAAGGGGGTGAGTATATCATTTCTCTTTTGGTAATTAGTTTACAAATTCTTTATGGGCCCTCCTCCATCTTAGCCTCACTTTGACAAAAATACATGTGGGGTTTATTAGTTTTTGGTCATTCGGCCCTCTTGTAGGCTCTGTCTCTGTACATTTTGATTTGAATTCAGCTCTACTCACATATTAATCCAAATAAAAGGCTTGATCAAATTTAAGTAAGTTCTTCCAAATGCTAGTAGAAAAGTGCATGATTAAAAACAATGTTTTGTAAAGGAGCAATTGTCAACATTCAATGGGAATATTTCATGGAGAATATTTATGGGGCCAGTTGTGAGAGATGGGCAGGAGATGTAGAGGCTTAGGGTCTATTTGGTTGCCTTATTTTAAGGCTTTACAGCCTTTATTAGGTGTTTTAGCCGGTTTTGTGGTGCCACGTTGATCAAAACCCGGAAGACTACTTGCTTGGTCGGGTAACGGTTGGCCCATGTGGAATCCCCAACCTCTACTCTCAAAAAACCTCAAAATCGCTAATTCTTTGCTAGTAAACCATGGGATTTACCAGCTCTTAAACCACTGACAGAACTATGTTTACATCCATTATATTTATGTGAAGGATATGCTTAGGCTATTTTTGTTTTGGATTTTGAGAACCGATGTGAGACCAAAACTGATTATTGTACTCAAATTTATGTTTATGCCATGTTCGTTTAAGATTATGACAACCTATTGTAAATACCAAGCTGATTATTCAACTCAAATTTAAACGTAAGTTTGAGTTTAATAATAGGTTTGGCACTCACTATCGGTTGTCATAATCTTAAACGAACATGGCCTTAATTTTGTGTCAAATAATAGGTTTTGTATTGACAATCGGTTGTCATAATCTAAAACGAACAGAACCTTAATTTTGAATCCAATAATCAGTTTTGGAATCACTATCGGTTATTAGAATCTTAAACGAACAGGGCTTTGGTCTGGAGAACCTAAAGAGCACAATTGAATGACCGACGAGTAACTTGTCTCATGCTGTTGGATACTGTTAATAAACTAAATATAAGCGATTGTATGCAACAAGACCGATCCGATTATTTCATGCTCTAAATCTCAACGCATTCATTCTGGGTCAAGAGGAGCATAAAAAAAATATTGGAAATGAAGGGGGAGAAATAAATTTCATTTTCTTCATCATGGACTCCCCATAAAATTCGACCGATTTTTTTGTTGCTAGCAGTCTCTTTGTATTCTGGCCTGTTTGTTTTGGATTTTGAGAGCCAATTATGAGTTAAAAATTGACTATCGGCTCAAAATTATACTTAATTAAGTCGGATAATCAGTTTTTGATTCACAATCGGTTCCTCAAAAAATAGGCAGGGCCTTAGAAATAGAAACTCTGACCAATTAAAGTTTCTCTGATGGAGAGAGCATCATGCTAATAAGTTTCTATCTAATTAACACGATAGAACTCATATAGAAACAACTCAGGAAAGAACAATTATTAATATTAATCAGTTGTTTATTTTATTTTTTATTCATCATGGAATCCCCATAAAATTCGACCAAACAAGTTGTTTATTTTTTTATTATTCATTTTTATTTTATGATAATATATGTTATGATAATTAATATTATTAATTATTAATATTATATGAATTCTGATTCTCTTTATATTATTTTCTTAGTTTACTTTAATATAAAGAGAATCACCTTATAAGGGGAGCGCATACGTAAATGCTGGGGGGGGGGGGGGGGGGAATATCATCGCCCTTTTACTATTCCATTTATTAGCAGTCACCCGCACAAGAATTTTATTTTTCATTCAAAACAAATTAAGAAAAACGCAAAATAATACTATAGGAGAGAACAACCACCTCAAATGAATTAAATAATAAGACAAAATCCGCTATGAGTTGGCTCTTCTCAAAAGTAATTAGACCCTGTTCGTTTTGGATTTAAAATCAATGTTGAGGCCAAAACTGATTATTGAACTCAAAATTGTGGTTAATTTTGAGTCCAATAATCAGATTTGAACTCAAAATCAATTCTCATAATCTAAAACGAACATGGCGTACATAATATTATTCAGAAACTGCAAAAAAAGAAAAAAAGAGGTTTGCCAGCAGAAGCTCTCTTTAATGTGCACATCTGAATCAAATAACATGTTACCAAAATCTGCTGAAACGTGAGGCTGTGTGTCTGCTCCTTCTAGATGGTCGCAAACAAATCCCTTTTTACAATTATTAAAGCATGGTTGTGCTGATATCATTTCTCATAAATATTTTTAAAAACCACAATACAGTATGAAATGAATACAAATAAATAACAAGATTATTTCTACACACACCGACGTCACATATTGAATTTTTTTTTTTGAATGGAAAATAAATAATGAAATTAATTAATTATTTTCAGGAAATGATATCCTCCCCTCTCCTCTAAACGGACAAAATCCCCCCTTTAATGGTTTATGTGAGACTGGTTCACTGCTTGAGGATAAATTCACCACCTTTAATGTTTTTCTTTACTTTTAAAATTTAGGGTCTGTTCAGTTGCGCGTTTGAAACGGAAAAGAAAATAGGCATATTTTCGTGGAAACGATGCAAAGTGGTTGTTTTGTTGGTCGTAGAAAGAAAGCACGAGGAAAGCACAATATTGATGTGAAATGAGTTTTGGCTTACGTGTCCAACCCATTTCCGCCCCTCTAATTCTGACTAAAAGGCTCGGATTTGGTCTTGTTTCCGCGCGCCTGTCAAAGTCACAATAAAGTACTAAAAAAAAAAGACAATTTTCACGAGAGAGAGAGAGAGAGAGAGGGGCCCTAAAAACTGTATCTCTCTCGCACGGCGAAACAGAAGCCCTAAAACTTCATCTTCTTCCTCTCGTCGGCAGAAATTTCCACTGCTCTCTCTCACACGGTGAAAATCTCCACTCCTCATGCGCTCGTCCTTGGCAACAAACAGGTATTCCTCGTTCTTTTCTCCTCTATCCCTCTTTTTTATATTTTCTCATGTACATATATCTTCATAGATCTCTGTTCTTATGCCTTGATGTTTTTTTTTTTGTGCTTGAATCTTGTTTTTTTTTTTTTTTTTTTTTTTTTGGGGGGGGGGGGGGGGGGAGCTTGGATCCCTCGTGGGCTCGGATCTTTCTTGTTTTGTTTTGAGGGCATGATTTTGGATTATCCTTCGTTGTTTTGCTATTTTTTTTTACTATCCTTAGTGGTTTTCAAATTTTTGAACCCCAAAAGTATGATTTTTCAGATCCGAGTTTTGGTGATATGAACTTTATGGTGGTAGTTATGGTTATATGAACCTTACGGTCTTTGTTTTACTTTATCTGTAATGATGCTTTGACATTTGGACGATGGTTAACTACGTGATAGTAGTAGTTAACTTGTTATGATAGGATTAAGCTAAGTGATGGTGGTAGTTAACTTATCTGTATTGATGTTAATTACTTTTGACGGTTGTAGTAAACTTTTGGTAGTGGAATTTCATGCCTACTGTCATATTCTTATCTTATATCTTTGGATGTGATATGTTGTCTTTTTGTTAGGTGAGTATGGGAAAGCAAAAGTATTATGTTGTCTTTAATGGTAGACGGCCTGGGATTTACTATACTTGGCCAGTGTGCCATAACTAAGTTAACAAATTTAGCGGAGCATGCTACCGCTCATATGGGACGTTGGCGGAGGCTCAATCAGAGCTAGACACATATTTGGAGAGAGCCAAATATCAGAGCAACGAAAGGGTTGAGGAAGCGCCAAGGGTAAAGGAGATCCCTAATGAAAGGGCAGAGGCGGTGCCACAGGCGACGACATCGGTGGTATGGGTTTCCCTCTTTGTTGTTTGTTCCATTATATTGCTTTTAAAATATGCTTCTTAAGTTTTTTTTTTTGAATATTTATTTGTGTTAGTGGACTATTTGGTAGGGCTTAGGGGGCGTAACTTGCTTTATATGTGGTAAAGAACATTCTGTACTGTTTCTTTTTCGTTTCCTGGTAACTGAATGCACTTCCTACTGTTTCTTTGCTGTTTCTTTTCTGTTTCCTGGCAACTGAATGCGCACTCCTAATGCTTTCTTAGCAGTTTCTTTTCCTTTCCATTTCCTTCTGCCACATCATTTCCTTTTCCTTTCCTTTTCCTTCGCGCAACTGAACAGAATACAACTCAAGATTAACGAATACAGAGAGAGAGAGAGAGAGAGAGAGAGAGAGAGAGTGTGTGTGTTGGGGGGGAGGGTATATATTATTTTAATATATATATATTATAAAATAAATACAACTAAATAACAAAATTATTTCTACACCCACACACATCACACATAGATAATCAACTTGGTTTAAATCATAGGCCACCATTAGCACAATGATCATTCTTGAACAATTCTTCCAAACAACTCTCCTAATATTATTAACATATATACTTAAATACACATATCACATATATTGCTATATAATAAATAAATATATGAATATGTTAATAAAATAGTCTGGAAAATTTTCAGGAAGCCCCCCAAATGGGTACATCTTACTAACAAACTTCACTATATTTTAATGCTATTTGCTCCATTCATCATGCCTCATTCACATGTTTCTACATTTCCATGTAATGTATACAAGATTCTTCATTAAAAGAGCAAATCACATTTAGTGCAGACCAGAATTTAAAATATATTTAAGATATTTATCAATTCATTATATAGACAACACAAGTCATTCATTCAACTAATTCTACAATCATTATAAAAATCACACATTTAAGAGCAATACAAAAACAATTAACAACTCAGAAATAAAATATGGTGCCTTCCAAAATAAATTGAATCTAAAATTAGTACGAACCACTAAAAAAAATCTAAAAGGAAAAAAGAGATGACAAATAGAAACAATAAAACTTAGAGATTATAACGTGGAAAGTTATTCACCGCACATCAATCCATTGATTTCATCATAATACAAATGCAAAGCCTTATGCTCTGTTAGGATACATGGATTTTACAATCCATGATAGTAAAATCCTAGATTTTACAAAGTAAATCTTAGATTTTCTAAGCTAAAAAAAAATTAACAACTCAGAAATAAAATATGGTGCCTTCTATAATAAATTGAATCTAAAATTAGTACGAACCACTAAAAAGTAAAATCTACAAGGAAAAAAGAGAAAAAAGAGATGACAAATAGAAACAATAAAACTTAGAGATAATAACGTGGAAAATTATTCACCGCACATCAATTCATTGATTTCATCATAATACAAATGCAAAGCCTTATGCTCTGTTTGGATACATGGATTTTACAATCCATGATAGTAAAATCCTAGATTTTACAAACTAAATCTTAGATTTTCAAAGCTAAAACCTGGATTTTGAATTCCTTGATTATAAAACCTGGATTTTATAAGCTAAAACCTTAATAGTAAAACATCAACAAATGGCAATCCTTTATAGTAAAAACATGGTTGTTATATAGTGGGCCTATCTCATCGGTGACAGAGCCAGGAATTTGATCTAGGGGGACAAACAATGGTTGTTATACAATAATTAATAATTTTTTTATAAAGTAAAAGACTAAAATATCACACAATCTGTGATTCAAATTGCCTTAAATTTTTTTAAAAATAATAATAATAGCTCCGAAAAATCTAGTGATTTTTTGCATGATTTTCAAAATCTCAACGATTTTTGTAACTTAGCTAGTCAATATCAATTCACTTGAATTTATAATTACTTTGAGTTGCATTGTTTAATATTAAGCAGTTGAATTCAACTTGAATGCCGAATCCATCACAGGGAGATCATTTGAATAAAGGGAAAATGGGGACTAAGCTGCAAAAGTGATATAAAACGAAGACATGGAACTAAAACCTATAGAAAAAGCAAAACAGTTTTTACTAAAGAGAGGAGCTTTGCATCTTGTATTCATGAATCTTGAGTGGATGGAAATCAAAATAAAGGGTTAAGCCAACTGGTGATGAGAAATTCGTAGCAAAAGCGCTGACAAAGTTTTGCATGAGAAATTATATGGTGTGGAGATTTCTGTACTGTTGTGTTCTCACTTTCTAAACTATCCATTTTACAGCCTACAATTGAATTTTTACAAACATACAACAGAAGACTTTTGGGATATGGCCATTCCATGGGGGCAACCAACAAGTGAATGGTTTGTATTGCCTTCAAATAGCAACAATTACCAAAACAAGGTAAAAAACTAAACGGGTTTTTTATCCAAGGGAGCTCGGGCATGAGGTTAGACCATCATAGATCATGTCACTGAAAGATATTTTTACTAATTTATCTATAACGATGTTTAAAATCAACACAGGATGGAAAAAGACACTGAATTTCCAAGGGTTTTAGCTTAAATGTTCTCGTTTGGTTTCGTCTTTTGCTTAAATGTCTGTCAGTATCTTCACCTTGAAAAAAGACACTGAATTTCCATGGTGTTCGGTTCCTAGTTATTTGTCCTGTGGTAGTTCATGGTTAACGCTAGGAAAAGCTCCTTGTTATTTGTCCTGTGGTGGTTAATGGTTAATGCTAGGAAAAGCTCTGAAAGGTTACCTCCATTTGCGTCAGAGATGTTCGTGTTTTGGATATAGGTGAGATGCTATTGAAAGTTTATCTCCTTCTCTGTGATGCAGGCAGAATCTTAAGGAACTCTGTCTACAATGTTGTGATTCACTTTTGACAGGCCTGTCACGTTGAGGAGCTGAAAGTACTAGAATCCCACAATCTCTCTAAGAACAAAGTCCAAGAACTGAATTAGAAGTTTGATAAATCTAAGGCACTTCGACATATCAGACAATCCAAATCTTAAAGTTATACCACAAACTATTATGGTACATAGGTTGACTCGTTTGAAGGAATTGAAGACGCAAAATCACTTTGAGAGGTGAGAGGTTGAAGGAGAATGAGAGGGGGGGCCAGCAACAAGAAGTTCTTTGACACGATTGACTAGTTTGTGAAGAAAAAAGATGTCCACCGCTTTACCCAAGACAACTTGTTTCAATTCCACAAACTAGTCAACGTGCCAAAGACACTACTTTTGCCAATATATGTTGTAGTTGATGGCCTCCCTCTGTTACGAGCTAAGATGGGCCCACTTAGGTAGAATAAATTATTTTATATTTTGTAGATTTATCCCGCTAGTTGTTGCTATGGATAAGAGTCTTAGAGATTAGGGTTATCTAGAATAGCTTGGGTAGGAGTTTTAGAGAAAGAGGTAAGTGGGTATTCTATTTATAAATAACATGTAAGCACTCTTTTTGAGAATTAATGAAGAAATTACCCTAGAAATTGTGTCTTTAAGCACAAAGAGGACTGATCCTTCCCTCAAAGTGGATCAAGAGGGCCGATCTTCCCTCTGAGAAGATCAATTTCGTTACGAGCCGGATCGGGTTCGTAACAAAGTGGTATCAGAGCGAGGCATGGATGATCCAACGATCGGACAGTTGGATGCAAAGGTGTGCTTTCTTGTTGTGGGACAAGAGAGAATGATCGAAGCGATGCATGAGATGTTTTCTACTATGAATGCGAAGTTCAACAAGATGGTACTTTCATTTGGCGTAAAGATAGAAGAGCCCTCATGTTTGAAGGAGAAGAATGAAAAGTTCAACAAGATCATCGTTGAGAAGGCTTGTATGACGAAAAAGAAAAGAAGAGATAGAAAAAACGGAGGAACGAAGAAGAGCGAAAGAAATCATATAGAAGAGAAAAGGCCACAAAAGAAAGGAGTTGTTGATTCTCAATATTGTCGAGTTTGTCGCCGAAAAATCCGTCATTCCTCTCAGCCTATATACGCCATCAGGAAGATCCTCATCCACGACCATTCGTGCGTCAAAATCCCAATTGTTCCAAACAAGCACAACGATGGAGCTTTGATCGGATCGATTTGAAAATGGAGTTTCCTAAACACTTGGTGACTATTCGCAAGACGAAGAGAAGAAACAGAGCGAGAAGGAAAAAGAAAAAGAGAAGAGGGAGGAATTTTAAAAGGTTCTGCGCAACTCTTTCACCAACGGGTCAACGCTTAATTTCCAACCTTGAGGACAAGGTTGATTTCAAGGAGGGTGGAATGCTACGAGCTAAGATGGGCCCCACTTAGGTAGAATAAATTATTTTATATTTTGTGGATTTATCCCTCTAGTTGTTGCTATGGATAAGAGTCTCAGAGATTAGGGTTATCTAGATTAGCTTGCGTAGGAGTTTTAGAGAAAGAGGTAAGTATTCTATTTATAAATAACATGTAAGCACTCCTTTTGAGAATTAATATAGAAATTACCCTAGAAATTGTCTTTAAGCACAAGGAGGATCCTTCCCTCAAAGTGGATCAAGAGGCCGATCTTCCCTCTGAGAAGATCAATTTCGTTATGAGCCGGATCGGGTTTGTAACACCCTCTCTCCTTCTCTAACCTCCCACCTATCAAAGCTAATTTTCATCCCCAATTCCCTCAAATGAGTTAACCTATATATGACAACACTTCATTGTCTAACTTCAAGATTGGATTTTTGATAAGTCCAAGAACGTTAGCTTATTCAAATTTCAAGTTCAATTGGCCTTCTCCATCAGCGGTTGGCTGCACATACGGAGATAAAATTGATAAAATTTTCATCAGACATTAAATAAATTAAAAGGAAAAAAGAAAAAAAAAAGAGTTGACTATTATATATAAAAAAAAGAGACTACAATGCATGTGAACACAATTTGTTTTCAATGTGAAAGAAAAAAAGAAAGGTAGAGTAAAGGGGAGAGATAAAACAGTGAAGGAAAAGAGAACATACCTTGTTTTTAGGGTTTTTACAAAGCTAAATAAATATCCTTAACTCTATACTAAGATACCAAATCACTACTATACATGCATCCGAACAGACCCTTAGCAGCTCTAAAAAGAGAAAAGATGGAGATGTCTCTTTATTGTGTTCTTAAACCAAGGAATCCTTCCTGTTGCAGGAGCATCCCTTATCCTATCGGCATCTGACATTGCTCCATTAGCGCATAGCTATTTTTGTTCCTAATTTAATTGTGTTAGTAGGGTGGCTTAGTCATTAGTACATTTTCCATGTCTTCTTTTGTGTTTCTCTTAAACTAGGGTAGTTTGATTATTTTTCAAGTTGTTATGGCATTTTAGTAATTTTGCTTTAGAGATGGGTGCTTTAGTCTTTTTACATTGTAATTGACTATAAAAGGCCATTTTCCCACCATTTGTAACTCGACTTTGAAAATTGAAATTAAGTAAAATCATGGAATTTTTTTTCAAAGAGGAAGATTTCTTGAGATGGACATCAAGATCCTATATTCTTCATTTTCATCCCCATGCTTTCGGATCAGATTCATCAAACAAGAAATTGTGGTCTTAAGGTGTAGCTGTTCATCCAAGCAGTGGTGGTGGTGCTAGAAATTTGGACTAATTCGTGTGTCCTTGTGAGAATTATCCTCTTAAACTTCTTTTTTGTAAGTGAACTAAGAGCTTGCAAATCGGTGAAAAATTCAATGAGAATCAATCGAATCTTGTAAAATTCTCAAGAGTTACATTAACCGATTGAGATCTCTAAAATTATTTGAAAAAGATCTTTAGATCTGGTTATTTGAAACGTCATTCCAAGTTGGATTTTATGTCTTTAGCTGCTACTTTGAGAGTGGAAATCATTTAATATCATCTCTAATCAGTGAGTTTCCATTTGTTTGATTGAACCGAGACATGTTTTAATAGACTTGAGACATCCTAATAAACAGACATGTGTTAACTCTTTCATTTCCTGAGGAGAAAAGCTTGTAATTAATTGAATTTCATAAACAAACCAGTTCCAGAAAGTGTAATGTTCCCTTGCTTTAGGCTACTATCAGTGCTTCCTAACGTTTTTGCATGGATTTGAATTTGAAAGGCTACTAGTTACAATAGGACTAAAATTCCATGAAGCCCATTATGGTGAAATCTTACATGAATTGAGTAGTACACGTGTTTTGAACTTGCTCTTGACTTTATTTGGGAATGCTCAACTTGTACTAATTGGATAGCTTATGGATCTAAGGTGTTTTCCAAGACATTTATGTCTATCTGTGAATAGAACTTGTGCTCGGTTCACTTGGTTTACACCATGGTGAGCGTTCATATAAGGATTCCAATTATATTTCAATGATCGAGACCTTGCATGTAGCATGAGAACAGAACTTATCCATTTTCTGTGTATGGAATTGAGGTTACAGGAGGTGTTAAACTTCAGAAAGTTTTCACACCTAAATTGACTTTCTCAAGCCTGGCTTGGGTTTAAATTCCTTAGAGCACACAAAACAACCTGAAAACACAGTTCTAAATATTGGAATTTGGATACACACTTCAGGTCAATAATTTGTGCTGTTAGAGCTAGACTCGGCTAATTTCTTGAACGTAGCTCTCGCAGACACATGCCTGGAAGAGCTACATTCAATTTGTGCTAGTTGAAAGGGCTTGAGTTCTTGTTTTTTACAATTTGTGCTATTTGAATGAACTTGGATGATGAAATAACCCACATATTTGAAAAAAAAAATTACTATTTTTTTCACTCCCGAAAAAAAGGATAACTTGAACCAAACAAACCTATTCAATTTTTTTTATTTATTTATTTTTTACGATAGACCTTCAGTGTATGATGGCTTCCCTCTAAACTAACCATGATCATTTCATTTTCTTCTAAGGCCCAATTCATTTCAGATTGTGACAACCGATTGTGAGGCCCCATCCAATTATTGGCTGAAAATTTAGCATAATTTTGAGCCAACAATCGGTTGGGGGGCTCACAATCGGCTGTTTTAATAGCAACGAACAGGGCCTAAATTGTGTAAAGAAAAAAATTCTTTCAAAAATATTTTTCTTGGAATCCAGAGTTGGAGAACTTCTTGATCAAATTAGAAAAAAAAATCAAATAAATAGAGGGGGCAAAAGGAAAAAATTAAGGCCATTACAGAGGGTATTCCAAAGCATTAAAAGACTCCATGAAAAAAAGATTGAATTCACACGACACATAGGAAAAAAAGGAAGCAATCTACACATACAAATTCAGGCATTCACAGGGCATGATGCAAAAAAAGGAAGCAGTATAAACATACAAATTCATAGAAATTACCTTGTGTTTCTCCTCAACAAAAAATATTTCACAGAGAGTTGTCCTCCCCTTCAACAAATCTGTAAAACAGATCAAAGTAGGGGGGAAATATCAAATAACCATGGTTAAAAGATCAAATGAGAAGACTCCAACAATCAACTTCTATACTTTTATACATCATTAAACAGATCACAAAAAACAGGGAAAATAAAACAAAATCAGTTCTTGAGTCTCTCTTTTTCGAAAACCCCAATGTATATGATGGAAAGCACCACAAAAAAAAAGATGAATCAAACACATCCAAAACCCCTACGATGGAAAATTCCACAAAAACAAACACACACACCCGAAATACTTGACAAAACCCCAAAAAATAAATCAATAGAAACCCCACAAAACAGATCAATAGACCAAAAATGAGAAGCCAAAAGCTTCTGTAAAAGCCAAAATAGATCTTCTTCTCCCCCAAGAAAACATATCAATAAAAACCCCAAAAAAGCTTCTGTAGAAGACAAAACAGATAGAAAACCCACACACACAAAAAAAACTGCAAGAGAGAGAGGGAGTGACGGAAATCAAAGCTAAAAGAAGAAACAGACCCATTAAAACCCAACAAATAACTGAGCCAACGAAGGAGGGTCAGGGCTTACCTCCGAGCTTCTTCACAACGAAGTGAGGAGGAAGACAACGGCTGAGATGAAATGTGGCCAGAAGAGGGGGCTATGTATTTATAAACCCTTTGTTTTTAGGGAAAAATACACTTAGATACACTTAGACCCCATGTGGTTTCTGACGCATTCAACTTAACCATGTGGTTTCTGAGCATTCAACTTAACCCCTAATGTTTAAAAGGTTACAAGCAGACCCCTGTGGTTTCAATTTGTGTAAGGTAGACCCCTCAGGTGACGGTTCGTCCACATATTGAAGGGTTAGATGATCAGGCACACCCTATCTATGTCAGGGCCCATCAAATGAACGCTTTGGATCATCCAAACAATGTGGGCCCACTGTGTTTTTTGTAGTGTTTGGATTAGGGTATGGGCCTACATTGTTTGGATGATCCAAATCGTTCATTTGATGGGCCCCGGCATAGATAGGGTGTG
Source organism: Tasmannia lanceolata (assembly GCF_043159265.1). Classification (NCBI taxonomy): domain Eukaryota; kingdom Viridiplantae; phylum Streptophyta; class Magnoliopsida; order Canellales; family Winteraceae; genus Tasmannia; species Tasmannia lanceolata. The sequence goes on along the minus strand of NW_027518701.1, from coordinate 5,705,605 downwards.
CCCAAAAAATCAGCTCCATCGGATCATTCTAACCCTTCAATCTGTGGAAGAACTGTCAACTGAGGGGGCCTACCTTATACAAATTGAAACCACAGGAGGTCTACTTGTAACTTTTTAAACATCAAGGGTTAAGTTGAATGTGTTAGAAACCACGAGGGGTCTAATTGTATTTTTTCCTTGTTTTTATATTGTACGGAGCACACTATAGGATGATCCAAACCGTCCATGTGATCAATGTAAATAGGTTGTGCCTAGAAAATCATTTTTATAGGACGATCGTAACCCTCTCATCTATAGAGGAGCTGGATATTATGGAAACCTCTACATATTGGAGGGCTAGGATCATCCTATGGAAATGATTTTTGTAGCACAACCTATTTATGTTTTGTTCCATCACATGGACGGTTTGGATCATCCTATGATATGGTCCAGGCAGTATAAAAACTCTTACAATTGTTGTACTATGGCCGTTCATCTCATTTGTCAATTAGGGATGGGACATGGGGTGTTTAATATTGTTCTATAAGATCAAGTCTCCTCACTTTATTGAATGTAAAGTATGGCCCGCACCACATGAAGATCCAAATTGTCTATTAGATGGGCCAAAGCCTAAATAGGTTGTGCCTCAAAAATCATTTCCATAGGTTGATCATAACCCTATCAGGTGGCTAGTCTGACATGTGATAGACCAGCTGCAAAATGCCTTTTTCGATGGACGCTAGCAATTCCCTATTTACAATTATATAATCACCTTTCGCATCAGAGCTGTTGGAGTAAGTTGAGTTCAGGTTGGCACGTGCTAAAAAACATAAAAAAAAAATACAAAACAAATAGCATTAAGATATTTAAAATCACGATGAAATTATGATAAAAATTAGGAAAAATGACAAAAAACCCTTTCTTGCACAAATATTAAAAATGTAGTAGTGTTTTGAAAAGGACAAAAAAAGAATGCTCTATACTGTTCATATATTTGGGAGGACAGAAATGCCCCTCCTGTCCATTCCACTGACAAGTCAGTCACAAATCCTAGGCTAAAAGTAAGACTTTATCATTTTTACCTTTGGGGAATGATATTTCCACCCCCTTTGATGGATAAAATCCCCCTCTTTAACATTTTCATTAGAATGGTTCACTACTTGAGGATAAATTCACCCCCTTTAATGTTTTCTCTTACCATTGAAAGTTAGCAGATAACATTTAAAGGAGGGATTTTATCCATCAAGGGGAAGAGGGGAATATCATTTCCCTTACCTTTTTCTCTTCTCATTTCATGTTCAACCTTTATCTCATACATTTTTCAATAGTCATTCAGGAGTGTTGAAATAGTGGTTAATAGTGTTCGAATAGTGGTTCATGTGTTTACATAGTGTTTCCTAAGTGTAAATAGTGGCTAAAACTATGTAAATAGTGGTTCAGATGGTATAAATAGTGGTTCCAACTCTACCATCAGTGGTTCATGTGTGTACGTAGTGGTTAAAACAATATAAATAGTAGTTCAAGGTTGTAAAAAGTGATTCATTGGATCTGATACCATCTAGTTTAAATTGGTTCATTGGATTGGATTTCATTTACTTGAATAGCGGTTCAAGAGTGTTGGAATAGTGGTTCATGTGTTTATATAATGTTTCCTAAGTGTAAATAGTGGTTCAGAGGGTATAAATAGTGGTTCCAACCATGATTTTAAATTTTGACCTTCGGTCGGCACCGAAACGAAATGGCACCGAAATTCCCGAAAAGTACCAAATTTTCGGTCAGAATTTCAAAAATTTCGGTGAAATAATTCATAAAATAATATTATTTTAATCCTTTACCAAATTTCAACCGAAAGTTTGGTAATTTTGGCCCAAACTTCGGCTTTAAAATGATATTTTAACAGTTTTTACCAAATTGCGACCGAAATTTCGTGATTTTGGCCGAAATCATGAAATTTCGGTTTCAGAAAGGACCTAAATTTCGCCCGAAACCAAAATTTAAAACCTTGGTTCAAACTCTACCATCAATGGTTCATGGGTGTACATAGTGGTTAAAACAATATAAATAGTAGTTCAAGGTTATAAAAAGTGATTCATTGGATCTGATTCCATCTAGTTTAAATTGGTTCATTTGATTGGATTCCATTTACTTGAATAATGGCTCAGGAGTGTTGGAATAGTGGTTCATATTGTTTGAATAGTGGTTCATGTGTTTATATAATGTTTATTAAGTGTAAATAGTGGTTCAGAGGGTATAAATAGTGGTTTCAACTCTATCATTAGTGGTTCATGGGTGTACGTAGTGGTTAAAATAATATAAATAGTAGTTCAGAGTTGTAAAAAGTGATTCTTTGGATTCGATTCCATCTAGTGTAAATTGGTTCATTAGATTGAATTTTAACTACTTGAATAGTGGTCCAGGAGTGTTGGAATAGTGGTTCATGTGTATACATAGTGTTTCCTAAGTGTAAATAGTGGTTTAGAGGGTATGAATAGTGGTTCCAACTCTAGCAATAGTAGTTTATGAGTGTAAGTAGTTGTTAAAAAAAACAACAACCTAGAGTTGACTCAAGCTTTGACTTCGAAACTTCTGTTTTCTTTAAAAATTGAACAGAAACATTGCAAGGTGCCTCAAGAGTCGACTTCAAATAAACCTGAATCGACTCTAAAGTCGACTATGAAACTACTGTTTTGCTTAAAATCGACTCTAAAGTCGACTCCGAACCTTATGTTGCATATCATAATAAGTAGAAGCCTTTTGAGTAGCCCAAGTCATGCACATGTAAGAAAATAATGAACTTTTTCTTCTACGTATGTTCAATTATAGAAAACAATTAAAGACATTAAAGTGGTCATTCATCTGTTCCTTCCATGTAGATTCAATTACAGAGAACAATTACATAAATTAAAGTGGTCATTCATCTGTTCCTTCCATGTACATTCAATTACAGAAAATAATCGACTTTCAAATTTTCCTTCCATGTACAATGTTGGCAAAGTCGTATATGTTGACACGTCCATACACATGCTCTAAGAATTCATCGAGTAGAGTTGTCCTCATAGGAGTAATATCAACGTGCACGGAGTCAAAACTTTCATATCTTTTCAGGCATTCAATTTCCTTAATAACAAATAGCCTACAATCAAAGCTGCAAGAAATGAAGACCACATGAAGTCAGAACTAAAGAGATTTCAAAGTTGTAGGGACCAGTTGAAATCAGTTTACATCACCGATTTTTTAAAATGGGCCATTGAGTAGGTCCATCCACTTGAAATGTACTTATATCTACATCTTGTGCCTATCATACTTAACCCTAAAATTTGTGCTACATTCTTAACTTCGAACCACTAGTATCACCCACCTATTCTAAACGCCCTAAGTTATTTTTGCCAACACCGCACTAAAATGGTCATAAGTTTTTTGTGCAGTTCGACACCTTCTAGTTTGAACAAATGTCCAAATGGGCAACTTTTTATGAAATCTTCATGCTCTTTCCAAATTTTTAAAGACTGTATGCAGTCGTGAAAACGGGAAGGACAACATCTAGATGAAAGATAAATAGCCTGCACAGAAATGCGTTATCGTAAAAGCATAAACACTTACAAAAAATCGCTAATGAATGAATAAATGTACAGGCTGAAGTCATAGTTACTCACCATAGTGTCAGAGTAGCCTTACTTAGCCCTTCTCTGCAGAAACAAAACCATTATAGTATGTGAACAGATGTTATACCGGAGTAGATGCAGACTCAAGACAATAAAATATAGATACTTTCAACCACTAATTACATATTTCAACCAATAAACCACTACTACACACCACTTTCAACCACTAATTTCATATTCCAACCACTAATTTCTCATTATATACAGTTTGCACAAGTATTTCAACACTTCGGACTACTACATTAATACTTTCAACCACTAATTATATATTTCAACTACTAATTTATCACTATAAAACACTATTACACCGTGGACCACTATAATAACTCTTAACTAATTACAAATAACAATTACAGAGTTCAACCACTAGTTGAACACTTTTAACCACTAAATAGAAGATTTCAACCACTATTACACCTGGTTGTGAATTATCATCCACTATTTACACACTGTAGAAGCACTAAAAAGACACTTTTAACAAGTAATTATAGATTTCAACCACATTTCTAACAATAATTACAGAGTTCAACCACTGTTTGGACACTTTGAAGCACTAAAACAGATTTCAACCGCCTGATTTCACATTTTTAACCACTATTTTACACACTATAGACAATTTGAATCACTAAAAAGACACTTTCAACCACTAATTATAGAATTCAACCACATTCCAAATAATAATTATAGAGTTCAGGAACTATTTGAGCACTTTCAACCACTAAACAGACACTTTAAACCACTAAATACAGAGTTTGAACCACTAAATATAGAGTTTGAACCACTAAATAGACACTTGTAACTACTAACTTGTAACTGTTAACCACAATATTACACCTGCTTTCTCATTTTCAATCACTACTTGGACATTATAGATCTTTGAACCACTAATTACATATTAGTGGTTCAAACACACACTTACAACCACTAATCACATTTTCAACCACTAAATAAACATTTTCAACCACTAATTACATATTTCAACCAGTAATTTATCACTATTACACCTATTAAGACCACTATGGACACACTTTGAACCAATTTCAGCCAATAATTCAAGATTTTAACCACTAAACTCCTCACTAGAAACCACTATTTCAAAACTATAAACTACTATTTTATAAATTGAACCATTATTTAGGAACTTTCAACCTCTATTTGAACACTCTAAACCATTAGGGTTCTCAATAGTGGTTTTCCACACAGAAAAACCCTAATAGAATCCTAAATAGTGGTTGAAATTAGTTTTGCAAAATCCTAACAAAATCCTAAATAGTAGTTAACATTTGCAAAACCGTAACAAAACCCCTTCATAGTGGTTGAAATTGGTTTTGCAAAACCCCAACAAAAAACCCCTAAATAACGGTCAAAGTTTGTTTTGCGAAACCCTAACAAAGAAACCCTAAACAGTGGTTAAAATTGGTTTTGCAAAACCCCAACATAACCCTATATAGTGGTTGAAATTGGTTTTGCCAAACCCCAACGAAACCCTATATAGTAGTTGAAACAGGTTTTGCAAAACCCTAACATAACCATAAATAGTTGTTCAAAAAGGTTTTATAAACCCTAACATACATAATTTATCAAGCAATGGAAGATGAGAAAACATTTTAACCAATGTCTTTTTATCTCTTGCATCTGTAAAACCCATTGAAGCAATGGGTTTTGCATCTATCAAATATGTTAAAAATAACCCTAACAAGTAATGGAAGATGAGAAAACCTACTTCAAAGGAGTGGAAAAACGCCGGCCGATCTTTAACGAAGGGATTCACCGGCGTTCAAAAAACGAAGGCCGGGCGTCAATGGCGGGCTCCACAGATGAAATCGTGGGTTTTTTCGTCCAAAAAAGAAGAGGTAGACGAAAGAGAGAGATAAAGGAAGAGAGAGGTAAGTTTCAAAAGGTAATAATAAAATAATAGATGTGATTGAAAAAAGGTGAAGGGCATTTTCGTCCTCCAAAATCCATGAACAGTGAAAATCACTCTTCTTTCTTCCTTTTCAAATCACTACTGCTTTCTTAATATTCATGCAAAATAGGGCTTTTTTGGTCATTTTCCCCAAAAAAATCCTCTATTAAATTCTTAAATTTTTAAACAAATGCCATCACCACTAAGGCCCTGTTCGTTAAAGATTATGACAACCGATTGTGAATGCAAAATTTATCTCTATAATATAGGTATTTTACTAATTTCAGTCAAAAGTCGATGCTCTAAAAAATGGAGGGAAAAAAGGGGTGATTTGGGGGCTTGGAACTCATTAAAATATTAATATTAGGTTACTTTTGAAATTCGTTTTCATTAACTAGTAGGACCCAGGAGAAGGAATGATGAAATTACTAGGGAGAAGTAATCTAGATTTATCGTACAACTTTTAGATTTCAAATAAAATAATAGTTTTCTTAACTGAGCAAAGATATCTGGTAGATTTTCTCAGCTAATGAATTGTTAGCAAATGAAAGATAAAAAAACAGAAAAAAAAATTTTAAAAAAATTGCAGAGGAGATGGCATGTAACTAACTTGAGGTTGATGGAGAGATGAGTATGGTATTTTTTCAACTACCACAATGACCTTAAACTCCATATTAAAAAAAAAAACCCATTTTCTTTCTTTTAGTAAAATCATAGATTTCCACCTTTTTCTTAAGCTGGATGGAGAGATGAGTATGGTATTTTTGCAACTACCACAATGACCTCAAAATCCATATTCAAAAAACCCATTTTCTTTCTTTTAGTAAAATCAGGAATTTCCAACTCTATCATCAGTGGTTCATGGGTGTACGTAGTAGTTAAAACAATATAAATAGTAGTTCAGGTTTGTAAAAAGTGATTCATTGGATCCGATTCCATCTAGTTTAAATTGGTTCATTGGATTGGATTCCATTTACTTGAATAGTGGTTCAGAAGTGTTGGATTAGTGGTTCATAGTGTTCAAATAGTGATTAATACGTTTATATAATGTTCCCTAAGTGTAAATAGTAGTTTAGAGGGTATAAATAGTGGTTCCAACTCTACCATCAGTGGTTCATGGGTGTACGTAGTGGTTAAAACAATATAAATAGTAGTTCAGGGTTGTAAAAAGTGATTCATTGTGTGGACCCAGAATCTCGAGGACGGTGAGCGAGGGACGCGAGATGCCCCGTCAATCCTCCGAGACCTCCACAATGTGAAGGAGAGCTCTACCAAGGGACTCTCGAAATGATGCCACTCATAGCATGGGTGGTGATTGATATGTATGAGATACCTCTTGATCAGGAGACAGGAACCTCGAAACCAAGACGCACCTGAAAATAACTTAGAGTCGCCATCCAAGGAAATGGGCCATGGATCCCATGAAATACTCTATTGCAACGGATAACCAGAGATACAAAAGGTCTGTGCCTGGTGACGAAGAGGAAGATCCGAAGAGCATCCCCAATTCGCCCAAGTGCAAGCACATGGTCTCTTATGCCAGTTCTAATTAACTTTGAAGAGTTTTGGGTGAAAATCATGTGAAATGGGAACAATCATCCCCGAGAAAACGTCTATCTAAGCATGCATGACCCGGGGATGGGCAAAGAAAGCAAACAAATCCTAGCTCATCGCACCTAATCCTAACTCATCACATCTAAGAAAGCAGTAAACAATCGCATGCCTTGCTATAACTAAACAGATAATGACAGATATAATGAGATAAGGAAAGCAGTAAAGAACTATAGCTAGACAGATAATCAAGATAAGACAAATGAATAAACGCCATAGCTAAGCAACCAAAGTAGTAAAGTAAACACAATAGCATGTGAGCCTATGCAAGAGATAAGGCTGAGAAAATAGCAATCAATCACAGTAAGCAAACTAAAGAAAGGTAATTCATAATAAACTAAAGACAAACTCACAATGAGCTGAAAAGATGTAAGAAAATAAAAGGATCAGAAAATCAAAGGTATGCGAGGACCATAAATGCCAGGGAAAATAAAATGGAACACACGATAGACTCAGACGGCGATCCAAATGGAATAAAGCCCAGCGATCCTAATGTGCTGAAGATCGGACAAGTCTCGCGATCGTCATGACCTATCGTTGGGCTCGGCGAGGACAATCCCTGTAAAGAGATCACGCTACGTCATCGCCCGTCCCAAAACTCGAAAAACGTCGAAAAATCGATGAAAACCGGAAAACCACGATCAAAATCGAAAAATGAATGAAAAGGGGACTCCGAGTGACCTAGCAATCACCATCCTTGCCCATTTTTGTTTTTATTTTGAAATGTTTAAAAATATTTATTAAAAAGGTTTGACTGGACTTGGGTAGACCCAAGCTACCTACGTACCCTGTGGACAGGGATCAAGCCAACGTAGTTCGGAACAGCTTTTTCGAAAAAACATTTTTGGTGTTTTTGATGTTTTTTGTTGTTCTTCGATTTTTACTATTGATTTTTATGTGTTTTTGTTTATCCCTTTGATTGAAAGGGGATTTTGGCTCAAGAGGTTTCCGTCCGTCGTCGCCTTAACCCGACGATGTGTTCCCAAAATCGATGGAATCCCGAGATGCAAAGAGTATTCCAAGGAACGTGAAGAGAGTAGTCCCAAAAGAAGGTAAGATTGAACCCTTGAACCCTATAAGAAGCAAAGGCCCCACAAAGGGAGAATTCCTAGTATGAGGACAAGAAGGGTAAAGGGTTGGCTCAAGAATCATTCCGTCATCGTCTCGCCTCGAGGAAACTGCGAAGAAGGTCCTTAAAAGGGAAAGAATGAGAGAAATCTAAATTCTTAGACAACTAATTGTGAAACCCAAGCTTCACTCCTATCCCTTTTCAACTTGCCAAACGAAAGTCCAACTCAAAGATCAACATAAGATGCCTCAATCTTCCTATACTGGAGATCAAAATCCATGGAGACTTGATCAAAAGTCTGCAAACCCTCTTTGGTTGGATTTCCTTCAAAAGCCTATACAAGGAGCAAAATCGGAGTAGGTAGAAAACTAATGGAACGTGACTTAATATCTGCGCCATTCAAATATTTTTTTTTCAAAGAGGCTTAATGACCATGACTAAATTGACGCAGTAGATGACATCCAATCATAATGCTATCGAATACTCGCACTAAAATTCACAGACCATGGCAAGAAGGATATCCCTAAGGAAAATAATTAACAGACTCGTATGCTTGCACTATGCCATTGAAAACTTGAGAGACGGCAATATCTGAATGAAACTAAAGGGATGAGCCTTAGCCTACCACCACATGGTCCCATTACACACATCCCCAGTACACAAAAAGAAACAGAACATGGAACAGGCTTCGCAAAGTTTATTTAAGAAATAAACTCTATGGCACGGTTCAAAATAAGATACATGATTTGGGGTGTAAATATATCTATCAGAACTTGAGGGCCTAATATCATTTCCCACAAAACAGATGATGCAAGAGAAACAAGAACTATATAAAGTATACATTAAAATGCGACTGTGCAGTTAACATTTTCCACTAAGGGTAGAGGAAAGGTCCTTTTGAGCTAGCAATATAGGGACTACTATAGATTGATAATAACCAAGTCACCTGTAGAAATAGTTTGATGCAATTACACACATAGTAGAACTTATATTAGCATCCCTTAGTACCCTGCTTTGATGGAATCAGGTAAAACCAAACTAAATGACAAAAGAAATGCTCGCACAAAGGAATGATGAATTAGGCTTTCTGGAATTTAGACCAAGGAGCAAACGGTTGGAAAACCCAAAAACAACAGAGAGTCAAGCATGCATTTTATCCTTTTAATTAGCTAATTGGAAATGGAATCATTGGAATCCCACTACCGATTCACCAGAGCAATCGAATTGGGAGAGAATAAAAATCAATTTTAATCAATCGCATACGCAATATAGCATTTGAAAATTGAATTCAGAGAGACTACCTGGCTATTTGCAGAGGTTGCAGAGGAGGATAGATTGGATCTAGAATTAGGACTCTTGTAGTCTTGCTAAAGCTTTGTCGCCGACATATATGCAGCCACCGGACCGGATCTGAGATGGGGTTACCGGATTCGCGTCGGAATGGCCAGAGAGTGGGGACCGGAGATGGTGAAGGTGGCGGCGGAAATTGCAGAGGTGAGGGTTTAGATAGTGGAGAAACACATGGATTTGTTGGTTTGATGGCAGGAAATGGGATGAACTCAATGGTGGCTGAGGTGGAGCAATCGGAGCCCGGAGATGTTTGCCAGAGAAGACGAAGTGGCCGGTGGAAATAATGGAGGAAAAATTGAGATCTGCAATGGAGGAGATGATAACATCATCAAAGTGGGTTTGATTGGTGAAAATAAAAAAGGGGAAATGAAAGAAGCAGATGGTGGTTCGGTGGAGATGTGGGTTTGGGGAAGAAATGGTGATTGAGGTAGAGACTGAAATGAAAGAGAATCCAAGTGGATGCTATGGAGATGGTGGCTCGGTGATGGTGGTGGGAAATGGTGAGGAGGTAAGGTTGGGTTTGAGGGCTCGGTGAGATGGGTTTTGGTGGAGGAACAAAACAGGGGAAGGATTTAGGGGTTAGTAGATGGTTGGGGGGTCGGATTCATTTGGGTTTTTGGCCGGATTCCATGGTGGATGGCCGGATTCCGGCCGGAGTTGGGGTTGCAAGAGATGGGGCAAACAAATGTGAATGGAAACGGGCTTGATTGGACGAGGAATGAGTTTAGTTGGTGAAAATGAAGAAGAAGGTTGTGATGGAGGGGAGATGGGGCTCGAAGAATATATGAACGGTTGGATCTCCGGAGGGGTGGCCGGATTCCGGCAAGGACCGTCGGGGAAGATGAAGAGGTTGCAGAGGATATTTTGGGCTAAAATGATGGAGGAAAATAGGTTGAAAGGAGAAGGAGGTGGTGAAGGAATTGGATGGCTGGATTTTTGTCGGATTTTGGCTAAGATGGCCGGAGAAGACAGTGGTAGAGGTGATTGGCCGGCGGTTTCTTCTTCTCCTCTCTCTCTCTCTCTCTCTCTCTCTCTCTCTCTCTCTCTCTCTCTCTCTCTGCAAAAATGACCAAGCCCCCCTTGCCTCACGAGCTCTTCTTTGAGGTTTTATATTTAGGGTTTTATCCTTCACTCTAATCCTAGCCATCCATTTACCACTTATTTTCTCTTGGTTGCTTTCAGCCCTTGATCTATTTCCCCAACCCTGATTCCATCTTAGAAGCCCTAAACACTAGAATGTTCTAATCCAATCTAACCCTACACCTCAGCTGTTTTGATCTAACAACCCATGTCCATTGCTTGTAAAGAAAGCAAGGCCAATTTTACTAAAATGCCCCAAGGGTAAGATGATTTTATCCTCTTGCAACTACACTCTACTTCACCGTTTCTTCTCATCAATGGGCACTCTCACTTGATTATTTCACCCCCCTTTTCTGCAATAAAGAGAGATAACATCAACACTACCATGCTTTGATAGTTGCACTAACCTGCTTGTCCTTTCTTCCATTTCTTGTCCAATTCTTCTAAAATTTGTAGGAACGCTCTCGGAGAGGTTAACCATCCTGGGAAAATTTGTATCAATTAGTGAACACTGTGGGTCAATAAAATTTTGGGGTTTCTTCGCATTGGGTTTGATTCTTTGCGGATTTTGGAATTTGAAACTTGGCCTCCGGGAGATTCTGAAGTTGACTTTAAGACTCGAGTTTCGGGATATTTGGGAATCGGAATTTTATTCGATCTCGGGAATTTATTCGATTTGGGAAATTGGGTCAGGTCGAAATGGGGTGTCTACACATTGGATCTGATTCCATCTAGTTTAAATTGGTTTGTTGGATTGTATTCCATTTACTCGAATAGTGGTTCAGGGGTATTGGAATAGTGGTTCATAGAGTTCGAATAGTGATTCATGTGTTTATATAATATTTCCTAAGTGTAAATAGTGGTTTAGAGGGTATAAATAGTGGTTCCAACTCTACCATCAGTGCTTCATTGGTGTACGTAGTGGTTAAAACAATATAAATAGTAGTTCAGGGTTGTAAAAAGTGATTCATTGAATTCGATTCCATCTAGTTTAAATTGGTTCATTGGATTGAATTTTATCTACTCGAATAGTGGTTCAGGAGTGTTGAAATAGTGGTTCATAGAGTTGGAATAGTGTTTCCCAAGTGTAAATAGTAGTTTAGAGGCTACAAATAGTGGGTCCAACTCTAGCAATAGTAGTTTATGGGTGTAAGTAGTTGTTAAAAAAATAACAACCGAGAGTCGACTCAAGCTTTGACTTCGAAACTTCTGTTTTCTTTAAAAATTGAACAAAAATGTTGCAAGGCGCTTCAAGAGTCGACTTCAAAAGAAAATGAAACTGCTGAAACTACTGTTTTACTTAAAATCGACTCTAAAGTCGACTCCGAACCTTATGTTGCATATCATAATAAGTAGAAGCCTTTTGAGTGGCCCAAATCATGTAGAGCTAGATTTTGACACGCCCAAATCTTGAACATGTAAGTTTGCACAGTGGTTCCAACCACTAATTTCTCATTATATACAGTTTGCACAAATATTTCGACACTTCAGACACTATAGTGACTCTTAACCAATTACAAACAACAATTACAGATTTCAACCACTAGTTGGACACTTTCAGCAACTAAATAGAAGATTTCAACCACTATTACACCTGGTTGTGAAATATCATCCACTATTTACACAGTGTAGAAGCACTAAAAGACACTTTTAACTAGTAATTATATATTTCAACCACATTTCAAACAATAATTGCATAGTTCAACCACTATTTGGACACTTTGAACACTAAAACAGATTTCAACCACCTGATTTCACATTTTTAACCACTATTTTACACACTATAGACAATTTGAATTACTAAAAAGACACTTTCAACCACTAATTATAGAATTCAACCACATTCTAAATAATAATTACAGAGTTCAGGAACTATTTCGACACTTCCAACCACTAAAGAAACACTTTCAACTACTAAATACAGACTTTCAACTACTAAATACAGAGTTTTAACCACTAAATACAGAGTTTCAACTACTAAATAGACACTTGTAACCGCTAACTTGTAACTGTTAACCACAATATTACACCTGTTTTCTCATTTTCAACCACTACTTAGATACTATAGATCTTTGAACCACTAATTACATATTAGTGGTTCAAATTGACACTTACAACCACTACATAGAAATGTTCAACCACTAATTACATATTTCAACCAGTAATTTATCTCTATTACACCTATTCCGACCACTATGGACACACACTTTGAACCAATTTCAACTAATAATTCAAGATTTCAACCACTAACTCCTCATTGGAAACCATTATTTCAACACTATTGTAAGCCCAAGGGTTCCCATGGGTTAATCATTCACTTTGCCTTCTTATTTTAATGCTAGCATTCCAAATTGATTAGCATATATAGACTAATGTGTTGCTTTGATGTGTTGTGTTTTATACAAGATTTTTATATCATAGTCGCCATTACACAACTCATTTCAACACATGACTTGTGGATCAAGAAGCAAAGGAACCAAGAGCTTGCACGTACAGTGAAGACATCCTCATTTGAAGATGTTCAAGTCAAGAAGCTCGAATATGAAGATCCCACAAGTTCCTAGCAAATGTTAAGATGGAGCTTAGAGTTGAACATGCCTTGGTGACACCTCATGTACCTCACAACATGCATTGAAGATTGGAGGGAGTCACAAAAGCCAAGACAAAGTTCAAGATGTTCACTCACAAGCCGAAGAAGTCTAAGAAAGTGCAAAGGAGCTGATACAATCTAAGAAGACTCATGGTATACATTTTTAGATCGTATTTAGGGTCCTCTTAATTTTATGTTTAAATGCACTTTCAAAAGATTTTCGAATGGTTTTAACACTTAAGTTTTATATCTTTGAAAACCATACACACACCAAAAAATGTGTTTGAAAACCTAGGACATAAGGCCAAAGACCATGGCCCAAAACTCCCGAACTTTTAAAATTAAAATGGAATTTTACATAGGGCCGGTCGACCGGGGTGTCTCAGACGACCGCGGATGCAAGGCTTGAAATCCAGCACTTGCATTGCAAGAGCGGGTCGGTCGACCAGGGGTGAGTCGGGCAACCGCGAAAGTGGTTCTATGGAATCAGAACGACTCCAACATGGGTTTGGGCAGGCGATCACCAAGGGTCGGTCGACCGCTGTAGACACCCCATTTTGGCCGAACCCTAAACTCCCAAAATTAAGTGAAAACCAAAAATCTCAAAAGTCTTGAGTCATGAGGAGTAGTTAGGGAAGTCTGTTCCGAACTACGTTGGCTTGATCCCTTTCCACGGGGTACATAGGCAGTTTGGGATCCTTATCCCAGGTCCAGCCAAACCTTTCAAAATAAACATTTCAAACCTTCCAAAAATATAGAAAATTCTTCAAATGAATCTTTTACAACTGTTTTTGAAAAGATCTTCCTCTAGAGTTAGGGGTCTGTCCTAGATTTTTGGGGTGTCATAGAGTTAGGAGTCTGTCCTGGTTATGTTGATGCTTTGTGTGTCTAGTCGTGTGAGTGTCCCTAAAGTTAGGAGGCCTCGAGTCGTGGTCGGTTAGACACTTAGTCGAGCCGATGGCTAGACTAGGAAACACTTAGTTTGTCAATGGTTTTCCTTAGGACACACAGCCTAGTTACACATAGGATATAGGAATCACCTACATTAGCTTAAGGCTAACCAACTTGCATTAGTTAGGGCATATAGAGAGTCATAAAATTTACAATTCACTTGAACTTAAGCAATTGTGCGAAAAGCTTTAAAAACTAGTCGGGTCTAGTTGATCGAGTCTAGGATAGCGATCTTAGATGGTTAGGCATCGTAGTTTAGAATAAGTCACCGAACTACGTCGAATCTTATTCTTCCCGAGGCCGGGATACGTAGAGCAGTCGGGATGGATGGTCATCTTGGTCCGAGTCAAGTATCACATTAAAGTTTAGGGTTTGTTGTGTCGAGTCGTGTGTGGAGTTGAGTTGTGCTGTGTGTTTTGTTGTATTTTCTTACTTTCATGTACAGACCCTTATACCTTTAGCTGTAGCATGCATGTGTTTGTTCATCAGAACTTAGACACCAATTAGGTATGACATTCATAACCTAGCTATGTTTAGGTGACACTTCTTTCATTTTTATTTTGCATGTGCTTATTATTTTCATCCCCGAGTCATGCATGATTAGGTAGACGTCTTCTCGGGGATATCTGTTCCCATTTCACATGATTTTCGCCCAAAATTCTTCAAAGTCAATAAATAAATGGCATAAGAGACCGGGTGCTTGCACTTGAGGGGATGAGGTGCTCTTCGGACCTTCCAAATTCGTAATTAGGCACGAACCTTTTGTATCTCTGGTTATCCATTGCAACAGAGCATACTATGGGTTCCAGGGCTGACTTCCTTGGATGACGACTCTTCTTTGTTTAAGATACGTCTCGAATCCGGGCTAGTCCTCGAATCGAGACGTATCTCACTTTACATCGCCACTCATGCTGTGAGGGGCATTTTTTAAGAGTTCCTTAGTAGAGCTCTCCTTCACGTGGATGGTCTAGAGACTTCCGGGGGCTCGTCCCCCGCCTCTCTCGGATGGTGGTCCACAGGCTGGCGACTCTGCTGGGAAGTTCTTGGAACATTGCCTAACTCTGTTAAAATGCCATTTTTAATTAATTTTGAAGAAATTTGGGCCAAAACTATTTTAAATGGAAAATTTTTCGTTAGAATCTAGGGGTACCAAATAGGTGCATAAATAAAATAAGGGCTCACACACTCACTTTCATTCCTGCACATATTACCCTGTTTTGTGATTACTTTTCTGCTATGGTTTGTTGTGGATGTGCTATCAGATGATGACCTATTCGAGATACTATAAGTAGGAGACGTGCGGGCTAAACCCGCCTTCTAGTGCCACCCCACCAGTAGTATCTCAACACCTGGACACCTTATGTGTAAAACGGACATAGTTCGTGTGCTGGGCGATAGTCACAACATACAAGTAACTATGCACTCGGTCAGGTGGACCTCAGCCTTACCCTCTCTATATATTGCAGTGTCCTTTTGTTTACATATAGAGACGAACATGAGTTGCTTACACATGTGGAGCCTAGTATTAGGGGTCTTGTCCTATCTATAGAGTAGGGTAGCTCACCTTATGTGGCTACAGCGCAGTCCTAGCACACTCACGAGTCTGTCATGAGTCAAGACCTTTTTGACTCCGCTAGATTAGAATTAGGGCCGGTGCCCCTGGTTAGGATATATATGTTTATATATATATATATATATATATATATATATATATATATATATTGATTATCAGATTAAGGCCTACTCTTTAGTGAGGTTTTCTTATTTAATTTAATCAATTTAATCAGTCTATCCTTCAGATCTAGACCCGACCAATGGCTCTTACTTGTCACTCTCATGGTTGTAATCTATCTTTTGATCTATTCTTGGAAATTTTGTCTGTGTGTTCCTTGATTGTGAGACCGGGACCTACTTCTTTATAGAGATTCCCGGTCTAGTTCAACGGATCAAGAGAAATTCATCCTTCAAGTCTAAACCTGGTTAGTGGCTTCTACTTGTTACACCTATAGCCATAGTTCATTTCTTGATTTATTGATGATAAATTCCACATGTTTATTTATCATTTAAATTCAAACCTGATTTATCCATTCTTTTGTTGTGTCATAGATTCATTAATGTTGGATTCTTACCATGTTTACCTGTTTTGTCTTAGATATGGTCGATGGCTTGTCCGCTGTCTTCATGGCCATAGTCCATCATTGTTGATCTTCATGATCGTACAGTTGTTGATATTCATCACCAGATTTAGACCCAGTCTATGACTTACTTTGTCATTTGTGGCCGTGATCTTCTTTCTGATCTATTGATCATCTTTGATCATGGATGGAAAATTCAGTGTTGCCTATTGTATCCTTCCCATATGATTGATCACGATCAGATTGTGTTCCACCTATTGATTTAGAGTTTATCTTGCTGACATTTATTCGAGTGTGTCTTCTTGCTGAGAGCCTTACTTTATCTTAACCCTGTTGGCATACCCTTTATGATTAGCAGCTTTAGACCTTCTCTATATAGCTATTATGCTGCCAAATTTTCTCCAAATACCTTGCGTTTGGTCATTATCCTTTAGACTTGCTGACAAACTCTGTGTGCCTACTTTACCACATCTCCTTGCATAGATGTTATGCTGTCGGATTTTATCCATGGGAGGATATATTCGTATCATCTTTTGTCTCAACTTACGTATGGCATTTTCATTTGATTAGCCTATACTGAACTCTAGTGTTTGTCAATTCCACGGTGGGAGTCTGACCTTGCTGACTTCACTCATTTGTAGTACCTATTTCTATTCAACCCACCCCAGAACCGATGGCTGAATCCGAAAATACTCTGGCCGAAATGAATGAATTGATGAAGTCTATGCTCCAACAAATGAATAATATGAGTGAGGAGATAGTCCGTCTGAAAAGTGATAGAGGTTCTGCTTCTAAATGACCTGCACCCTCAGCAAACCCCGCTTATACCTCCTCCACCCCCGGTGGCAGCTAGGCCTGTTGTATTCCCAGTTGAGGATGACTTTGATGAGGAGCAGTACACATAAGAGAATTGTCTCCTCCATCTGAATAGAACTGATAAAAGCAAAGGGATTGTAGACAGGTTGGATAAGCTAACCGAAGAAGTGGAGAATATGAAATTCCAAGGCCCGAAAAAGTTGAACATGGCTGATTTTATGATAGTCCCGGGAGTCGTTCTACCTCCGAAGTTCCAAGTGCCTGATCTTGACAAGTATGATGGGACAGGGTGTCCCATAAGCCATTTGAAGTCCGTTATCCCACTATTACAACAGCATGGCCTGTCTCCAGAGCAGATTGCTCTCCTATTCCCCAGGTCTCTAGTAGGAATTGCTAAGAAATTTTTGAGCTTAAAGTCTGGAGCAGAACCTTAGAAGATATTGCAAACAAGTTTGTGGAATAATTTTCCATGGAAGAGGGGATCGATGTAACCAAAAGGGATCTGAAAATGTTGAAACAAGGGAATGATGAAACTTTCACTTCCTTCATCCGAAGATGGAGAATGAAAGCAGCTCAGATGACCCATAGATTGTCAGATGATGATCAAATCAAGATTGTTGTAAAAAACTTATCTCTTCAATACTATCATCACATGGTCATTCAGTATTTCATTGACTTCAATCACCTTATCAAAACTGGAACCCCAGTAGAGGATGCACTGACCAAAGGCCTAAAGACAAGGGACCTCAACTGATGTTAGAGACGGAAAGAGGACTATGGTAGCAGCTAAAGAGGTCAGCAATGTGGAGACCTCTTGTCAACCTTTCAAGAAGGTAGCCCAGAAAGGAAACAAGCTTATTCAGAAGCCAAATAAAGAGATTCCTCCATTGCCAAAGAATCTTGAAAAAGCTTTGAGAGAATTGATCGAAGTGGGTAAACCTGAACTTTCTGAACCTTCTTCTCCTCCAAATCCTCTTCCTAACAACTTTTATGAACAAGACTTTTGTGAATATCATCGAGTTCATGGACATTCAACCAATAGTTGCCAAGCCTTGAAACACAAGATCCTAAAACTTATCAAGGATGGTACGGTAGTTGTTGGAGAACCCGATGCTACCAGAAAACCGGTGCAAAGATCAGTTGGCCCTTTACCGATGGTAGGAGCTATCTCTATGGATGAACCATTATTGGATCCTGCATCCCTTATTCGTCCTATTTCAGATATACCACATGTTCCATCAAACTCTCGACCAATGGAGGAATCTTTTGAAAGGTCGGTCCTCATCAGAATGAAAAGCTAGATGGTTAAACTCTTTTGTCAGATGGCCATGCTAACTGAAGAAGTGAGGGAGATGAAAACTCAGATACGATACCTGTCCACCAGATGTGATTAAGCTCCTAAGCAGTTTGCTGATATGGGTACTATGACAGAAGAAACATCAGTCCAGAGTTTAATTCTTGACAGATATGTTGATTTGCATAGTGGGACAAAGCCTGTCATTGTTCCCAGTGAAGTTAAAAATGTTGGACCCTATCATCAACCCCTTAAGAAGCCAATAATAGTAGTGGAAGAAAGGATGGGTCAGAAACTGAGGAGGGAATTCACTTACCTACCTTGTTCTCAAGAAGTTATCATGAAGAAATGGGTCAGTGAAGGTCGTTTGACACTTTTAGATCCGAGGCCTCTTCGTAACCCACTCCCCAAACACTGGAGAAGAGATAAGTATTGCGAGTACCACGGAGGTATTGGTCATACAACAACAAAGTGCCTGGCATTGAAACACAAATTCAGGACGAGATAGACGGACAATCTTCCCTTCTTCCTGAACTCCATGCTTTCGTGAATTATTCACCGGTTAGACCCATTCAACCCTTCAAAGGTTCCACTACCTCTACTTATACCACTTCAGAGGAGAGAAATGAATCCAAAGAAAATGAAAGTTGTCAGAGATTGAACCTCCTAAGAATATCAGGGTAGAAAACTTGATGCCACCAGCAGGTTTTCAAGGGCAGTTTGGGCTAGGTCGACAAAACTACATGGGACCACCTCTTCCTAGATTCCTATACCATGGAGGAAGGCGTATTACTCGTGAACTTCAGTGCCAGTTCCTTGCCTCTGCATAAGTGTCATGATCCAAGCATCATGTTTCCAGTGTTATGTTCTAAGTGTCATGTTTCAAGATTTGTTTTCTGTCAAGTGTATACCAACTCATGTGTTGAAAGTTTGAGTCTTGTAGTGTCAACGTTGAAATTTTTTTTTTGTTGTGTGCCATGTCTATCAGTCTTTTTCATCCAGAGTCAATGTTTTGTTTTAAGTCAAATATGATGTGAAGCCCATAGAGGCATGTCCATGAGTCAACGATGTACTTGAAAGTTTTCAAATCCAATAAAGCGTTTGGTTCTATATCTTCAATATTCTATGATTCACTCTTAGATCTAATGTTTAAATAACTAAAGACACCCTTCTCGGATGAGAATGCAGACGAAATTTCCCTGGAGATCCGAAACATGATCAAACGAGAGGAAGAGCGTCGAGCATAGCCACTCAAAGAAGAAATCGAAGCTGTTGATAGTGGTATCGAAATCTGAAACTCGGGAAAGATGGATTGGCAAAACTTTATCTCCCGAGGAGAGCGAGGAATTGATAAACCTGTTTATAGGGGGGTTCGAGGTAGTCTTGCTTGATCTTATAAGGATAAATCGGGTGAACGCCCTGTTGTTGTGCAAAGCAAGAGTCCATCGGCTTTAGATATTAGTCGAAAAGCAAAATTCAAGAGAGTGAAGCATCAGACATCCAGTCGACCTGATGAAAAGTTTAGAGAAGACTTTCAGAAAATGAAATCATCAATTTGAGCCCAAAAAAGAGCACTTGGGCTACATGTTTTCAATGAGATTCCGAGGTGGAACACTTCAAAAGTAAGGACATTTTTAATGTCTAAAAGCAAAAAAAGAATATGAAAGAAAGACAAGAAGGAGAAGGGAATGTGTCCCTAAGACAACATCTTAGAAAAATCAAAGACCCAAGTGATGGAGTCTATGAGATAGATTGAATATCAGATTTGTCTCCAACATTTGGAGACTATCGAGAGCTGTATAACCTTGAGTATAAATTCAAGATATTCGAGAAGCGTACAAGTTCAAATGGAGCACCGTGGTTGAAGTCTTGCTTGCAAATACCGCCAGACTTCTCGACAAAAATATTCAAAGCAGTTGAACCTTATTCTTCAAAAGCTTATAATTAAAACACCAGGAGGCCATCTTTGGACGTTTGAGCCCTTATAGCCAAAATCCTGACGTCTAAAACTTTATTTGTAAAACCTTTGAGCCGCAAAGCTAAAACCAAACGATTCTTTCAACCACATTATAAACCAGGGGCATTATGCACCCGAACTACGCGGACCTGATTCCCAGCTCTTCAGGGGTACGAAGGCAACTTGATCAATTCAGGTTCGGTCAACCTTTGGGAAAAAGTCACATTATTCCTTTTCAACATTTGAAGCTAAAAGCTAAACCATTCTTTGTTCAACCCCAAAGCGAACTACGAGGATCTGATCCTCCATTTTTGGGGTACGTAGACAATCTGGCAAGACCAGATTCGGTCCAAATCCTTAGAATCAAATATCCAACCCTTTTGAACCCAAGCCAATCTAGAAAGTCCTTCTGGTAAAACAAGCAAAGGTTCAGGGCAAATAAAAGCAAAAACAGAAAGAAAAAAAAAAGAACGAGAGTCTGAAGACCCACTAGGTTGGAAACCTGAAACGGCGGCCTAGAGTCATGCATTTGCTAAGTCAAGAACCAAAGGGGTTGGCATATGCAAAAGTGAGGGTAGCGGTCTGCTAGATTGAGAATTTGAAGAGGCAATCTAGTCAAGGGCGAACACTTCCCATAAAAAAGTGATTTGCTGAGAAACAGAAGGAGTTCCTTAGTCATGAAGAATTATGAAGTTTGAATAGTATGAGAATTCCAAGCAAGAGTTGAGACAAGTGGTTTTGAAATAAACAAGAGTGGGGGTGAATTGGTTTTAACACTAATTTATACCTTTTTAAAATTTAAGTATTAAACCTAATTTGATTTTTTCTTCTCTTGATTAGATTTTGGTTAGTTCCAAATAAGATCAAACAAATTGAAATGCCAAACCAAAATCAAGAATGAAAGTGCAAGACAAAGAAGGAACACACCGATATATAGTGGTTCGGGCAAAGCCCTACTCCACTCTTCTTAAGATCGTCCTTAAGGATTTCCACTATGCGAGACCTCCACGATGCCCGACTCCGAGGCGATTACACTTCCAAGGGATATTAAATGAGGATGCCCTTGACACCTTTACACCAACTCTCTTTCTTCGCCGAGTTCTAAGCGATACTCCCTAGGGTATTAAGATAGGATGCCCTAGCCACCTTTACAAGAATAGAAAATAAATTGCTTGGCTTCTCTTGAAAGCTTGATGCACGATGTAGTCCCCTTGAATGCTTCTCCACAACGGAATGCAAATGAAAGCCCTAAATCCAAACTCAAAAGATTTGCAAGTGCAAGGCAAGTTTGGGGAGAAAAACAAATTCTTAAGCTAAAATAAGTTGCAAGTTGTTTGAATGCTTAAGGAAGTTTTTCCAAATATTCAAGAGAGAAAAATAATCCTCTTGAAGGTGTACATATAGCCTCTTGACAAAATATGACCGTTTGGGGTTAAAGAAATCAAAAACCAATTTTTAATTCAAAAGCCAACGACTATATTTTGAGCTGTCGCGACGTTCTCGGAGTTCGGAGACAATTTCTCGGAGTTCCGAGAGAACGGCCAGAAAATGGAAAAATTCTAATTGACCATTTCTCGGAGTTCCGAGAAAATTGCCAGAAGTTGAAAAATTCTACTGGACCATTTCTCGGAGTTCCGAGAAGCCTAAAATCAGCAGACTTTTTATATTTTTTGTTGCTATTTGATTTTGGGCTTTTGGAACTCAATTCCTAAGATAATTTGGAATATTATGAGGGTCCCAATATGTTGGTCCACCACATAACCATTCACTAAACCATTTAAGTTCTTAAGTGTTTTTGAAAACTCTTTTGAAAAACCCTTGCCTTGACTTATAAATCTAAAGAGAAAAGATGTACAATGAAATCTAGGTAACCTTCAAACTTCTCTTTAGCCTTGGTCTTCCATTTTGTGTATGCTTGCTTGAGAGATAATGTGAGCTTCACTTAGCTCCTTTTGACTCTTGTGTGGTACATCTTCAAGCATGACCATGTGGTGTGTTGGTTCCTTCAATGATCAACTTATCTTAACACAACACTTCAAGGCAAATTGATTAGTATTCAAGAGCATAATTAATTATGTTTAGAATCATCAAAACAAGATAGGAGGGTAGACCCTTGGGCTTACAATCTCCCCCTTTTTTATGATGACAAACAAAATTGATTATGAGGTGTGTGTGGAGTGACATAATAGGCAAGTGAATGCAGGAACTCCCCCTCAATATATGCACAATGATAAACGATAGCAATTAAAAGCATATAGTGCATATAGGCAAGTGAATAATAATCAATTTCAAACTTCTCCCCCTTTTGTCATCAACAGAAAGGGCGAACAAACATGTATATCAATTAGGAGTGAATGAAGATTGAGTTAGGTACTCCCCCTAAATCAATGATTATGGTATAAAAATATATAGCCAAGTAATGCACATATACCTTTTCATGATCGAGATGTTGACATATTGTCAGATTGTTAGGTATTTTTAATTAAGGTGAAGGTACCTCTCCATCTTAGAGAACTAAGAAAGCTAAGAGTACCAATTGAGTGATTTTTAAGATTAATGTTTGACATCTCATTCATGCAGATACTGCCAAACAAGGATGATATACATATACTTTATAGATAAGCTGGTGAAAGGCATAAAGTATTTATTTTGCAATTTTTTTTACTTGATCCGCACTCCAAATGTTCAAGGCACTTCAGATATAACATATTCTATCATCACTAAGGGGTTTTGTAAAGATATCAGCCAATTGTTCCTCAGTGTTGATATATTTTAAGCAAATATCTCCTTTTTGTGAGTAATCTCTAATGAAGTGGTGCCTAATCTCAATATGTTTGGTTCTAGAGTGTTGTATGGGGTTCTTTGTTAAGTTTATAGCACTTGTATTGTCACATTGGATGAGAATATTTTCTATTTTAATTCCATAGTCTATCAATGTGCTTTTCATCCATAGGACTTGTGCACAGCACGCTCCAGCTGCCACATATTCTGCTTCTGTTGTGGATAGAGCTACTAAATTTTGTTTCTTGCTAAACCATAAAACAAGTGATTTGCCCAAGAATTGACAAGTCCCACTAGTGCTTTTTCTATCCACTCTACATCCAGCAAAGTTTGCATCTGAATATCCAATGAGAGTGAAGGCAGTAGATCTTTCATACCATAGTCCCAGACTTTGGGTTCCTCTTAAGTACTTGAAGATCTTCTTGACTGCCGATAGGTGAGACTCCTTTGGATCCGATTGAAATCGAGCACAGAGACAGACAGTAAACATAATGTCTGGTCTGCTGGCTGTCAAATAGAGTAGGCTACCTATCATACCCCTATACATCTTTTGATCCACAGATTTGCCAAATTCTTCATTTTCTAACTTAGCAGTAGTACTCATGGGAATTCTTGATGTCTTACTACTATCCATACCATACTTCTTTAATAACTCATTTGTATATTTTTCTTGATTTATAAATATCCCATTTTGGTATTGTTTGATTTGGAGTCCTAAGAAGTAAGTTAACTCACCCATCATGCTCATTTTAAATTTATTTTTCATTAGAGTTGCAAATTCATCACACATTTTTTGATTAGTCGAGCCACAGATGGTGTCATCCACATAAATCTGGACAAGGAGGATATCTTAATTTTCTCTTTTGATAAATAGTATTTTATCCACCTTTCCCATCTCAAAACCTTTTTCCAGTAGGAAGGTGCAAAGCCTCTCATACCAAGCTCTAGGAGCTTGCTTCAACCCATATAAAGCTTTATCAAGCTTGAAGACATGATTTGGATGTTTGTAGTCTTTAAAACCTGGAGGTTGCTCAACATACACTTCCTCTTGGATATAGCCATTTAGGAAGGCACTTTTGACATTCATTTGATATAGTTTAAATCCTTTATGAGATGCATATCCCAAGAGTATCCTAATAGCTTCCATACGGGCAACATGAGCAAATGTCTCATCATAGTCTATTCCTTCCTCCTGATTGTACCCTTGGGCTACAAGCCTAGCTTTATTTCTAGTGATAATTCCATTTTCATCCATTTTGTTTCTATACACCCATCTTGTGCCAATGACTGGATGATCACTAGGCCTAGGCACTAGCCTCCACACTTTGTTCCTTTCGAATTGACTTAACTCTTCTTGCATAGCCATCAACCAATATTCATCTTTTTCTGCTTCCTTGATGGACTTAGGTTCTAATTCGAATAGGAACGCCAAGTTGTTACTGACACTTTGATAGTATGATCTAGTTCTTACTGGCGATGTAGCATCACCTAAGATTTGGGATTCAGGATGATCTACCAATATTCTCCTATCCCTAGGTAATGAGTCATCATCTACACCCTCAACTTCCTCACTAAGTAATGTATTACTTGTAGATGCATGGGGAGGAGCATTTGTCTTAGGTAAGAGATGTTCAATAGGTTCATCCTCATCATGTGGCATTTCTTGATGTGTTGGCTCTCTCTCATCAAATGTGACATGCATGGATTCTTCTACAACTAGGGTTCTTCTATTAAATACTCTATATGTCTTGCTAAGTGCAGAATACCCTAAGAATATGCCATCATCCGACTTCTTATCAAATTTGTGTAAGTTATCTTTAATGTTCAAGATGTAGCATTTACAACCAAACACTCTAAAGTAGCTTATATTTGGTTTCAACTTTTTCCAAAGCTCATAAGGTGTTTTCTTAGCAATTGGCCTTATATATACCCTATTAATGATATAGCAAGCGGTGCTAACCGCCTCCGCCCAAAAGTATCTAGGGAGATCATTTTCATGTAACATGGTTCTAGCCATTTCTTGGAGGGTTCGGTTCTTTCTTTCTACAACCCCATTTTGTTGAGGTGTCATAGGTGCCGAAAAGTTGTGTTTGATGCCATGTTCATTACAGTAAGTGTCAAAGTGTACATTTTCAAATTTCGTTCCATGGTCACTCCTAATGTAAGATATGGCAATACCTTTCTCATTTTGGACTTGATTACACAACTTAAGAAAATTTTCATAGGTTTCATCTTTATGTGCTAAAAATATGACCCATGTAAATCGTGAGAAGTCATCTACAACGACAAACACGTACCTCTTTCCACCAAGGCTACTTGTCTTCATTGGTCCAAAAAGATCCATATGAAGTAGTTGCAAGGGGTAAGTGGTAGAGATCATATTTTTAGGGGCAAATGAGCTCATCAATTGTTTGCCTAATTGACAAGTTCTACAAATGTGATCTTTGGTGTATTTGAACTTAGGCAATCCTCTAACAATGTCTTTTGAGGAGAGGGTTGAAATGAGATCCATTCCGGCATGACCCAACCTCCTATGCCATAACCAAGAATCTTCACTAATGGCATTAAGACAAGTTACATTTTGGAGTCTAAGACCATCTAGCCCATTAGTGTAAATGTTATTGTCTCTAGAACCTATGAATTGTACTTTTACATCTATCTTATTTTTAACAATGCATTTGTCGGGGTTGAAGACTACTTCAAAACCATTGTCACACAATTGACTAATGCTAATAAGATTATGAGATAAGCCATCAACATAAAGTACATCATGTATGGGAGAGGTAGCGTTACCTATGGTGCCTTCTCCTTTGACTTTTCCTTTCTTATCATCTCCAAAGGTAACGTCTCCACCATCCTTGAGTGATAGGGATGCAAATTGAGTGAGGTCTCCGGTCATGTGTCTAGAGCATCCACTATCAAGGTACCATGTGTTCTTCTTGTTATGGCTTTTAAGGCATACCTACATATGAATAGGCAAATGAGATCCCTTAGGTACCCAAATCTTCTTAATCTTGCTAAGTTCATTTATTTTTACTTAAGAGTTCAATTTGATTTTATCATGTTTAGCATACATGCAAGCAACATTATAATGTCCTTCTAGACCATAATAAAAGCAAGTTTTAGTACTACTGGAAGAAGCCTTTACAATTTTATTTTTATAGTTTGATATTGTAGTATTCCATTTATGTCCAAGTCCACTTTTATCATGTGATAATCTTTGAATATTAACAAGCCTATCCAATTTTAGTGAACCATGTTCAAATTTTTCAAAGAGTTTCTTTAACTCATCATATTCATGAGATAGTTTACTATTTTCATGCTTTAGCTTGTTGTTTTCATTAGATAGTTCTTGTCGATTTTCATTTAAAATCTTGATGGTAGCATTTAGATTATGAATTTCAATTTTATATTTTTCATTTTCATCATCTAAAAATTCATGACCTTTCTTTAACCAACCAAATTCCTTTGTTATGCTAGAGAGAGAATTTTCAAGAGATGCATTTTTATCAAGTTCTATTTCAAGTTCATCATGTGCACTTTGCAAGGAATCAAGAACTTCTTTTAAAATAATGACATCATTTAAAGTACTTACCTCTTGATTGTCATTTGTTGAGGCCATGAAGCAAACATTTTTTGCTATTAAGCAATCTTCTCCATCATTTGGTTCACCTTCACTTTCATTGTCCTTATCCCATGTGGTGGTCATTCCTTTCTTGCCTTCTCTTCTCTTGAAACGATTGTTTGAAGTAGGCTCATTGTTGAGTGGACAATCCGAGCGAATGTGTCCAAGTTTCTTGCATCCGTAGCATCGGGGTTGAGATGATCCATCACCGAGCTCTTCTTTCTTCTTGAATGGAGGATTGGTCTTTCTATTTCTCATGCCTCCTATATTCCTTTGCAAGAACTTGATCCTCCTTGTTAGGAGGGCTACTTCATCTTCCATGTCTTTCTTTGCCTCTTCGTTATCACCTACATTGCAAGCAAAAGTAACATTTTTTCCTTTTTCAATTTTATTTTCAATTTCGGGTGCTTTTGTTTTGAAAATCATCTCATGAGTTATCAAGGACCCTATTAGTTCATCTAGGTTTAATGTGTTCATGTCCTTGGCTTCGGTGATTACGGAGGTTTTGGATTCCCAAGATAAAGGTAGAGATCTAAGGATTTTGGTCACTAAATCTCTATTTCAAAATTATTTTCCAAGTCCCCTTAATCCATTTACAAGGTTAGTGAACCTAGTGTACATGTCGGCAATAGTTTCATTGGGTGTCATTTGAAAGAGTTCATATTGCCTAAACAGATGATTCATTTTAGATTCTTTAACTTAGTTGGTTCCCTCATGGGTAACTTCTAAGGTGTCCCAAATTTCCTTTGCCGAATTCAAATTTGACACTCTATTGAATTCTCCGGGTGTCAAAGCACAAATTAGGGAATTCATAGCTTTGGCATTGTAGTTTGAGGCTTGTTGTTCGGCTTCGGTCCAATCATTTAGATTTCTAGTGGGTAATGTATATCCATTATGAATGGCTCTCCACATTTGGTAATCTTGGGTGAAAAAGATTTTCATTTTGGTTTTCCAAAATCCATAATTTGTTCCATCAAAATATGGTGGCCTAGTGTTTGAGTATCCTTCATGGTGTTGAGGGTAGTTTGCCATTTTTAGAATCTTTTCTCTAGACCGGTTAGGGTTTTAAATAAAGTAGAGACGAGGCTCTGATACCAATTGAAATAAACAAGAGGGGGGGTGAATTGGTTTTAACACTAATTTTTATCTTTTTTAAATTTAAGTATTAAACCTAATTTGATTTTTTTTCTCTTGATTAGATTTTGGTTAGTTCAAAATAAGATCAAACAAATTGAAATGCCAAACCAAAATCAAGAATGAAAGTGCAAGACAAAGAAGGAACACACCGATATATAGTGGTTCGGGCAAAGCCCTACTCCACTCTTCTTAAGATCATCCTTAAGGATTTCCACTATGCGAGATCTCCACGATGCCCAGCTCCGAGGCGATTACACTTCCAAGGGATATTAAATGAGGATGCCCTTGACACCTTTACACCAACTCTCCTTCTTCGCCGAGTTCTAAGCGATACTCCCTAGGGTATTAAGATAGAATGCCCTAGCCACCTTTACAAGAATAGAAAATGAATTGCTTGGCTTCTCTTGAAAGCTTGATGCACGATGTAGTCCCCTTGAATGCTTCTCCACAACGGAATGCAAATGAAAGCCCTAAATCCAAACTCAAAAGATTTGCAAGTGCAAGGCAAGTTTGGGGAGAAAAACAAATTCTTAAGCTAAAATATGTTGCAAGTTGTTTGAATGCTTAAGGAGCTTTTTCCAAATATTCAAGAGAGAAAAATAATCCTCTTGAAGGTGTATATATAGCCTCTTGACAAAATATGACCGTTTGGGGTTAAAGAAATCAAAAACCAATTTTTAATTCAAAAGCCAACGGCTATATTTTGAGCTGTCGCGACGTTCTCGGAGCTCCAAAATTTCTCGGAGCTCTGAGAGAATGACCAAAAAATGGAAAAATTCTACTGGACCATTTCTCAGAGTTCCGAGCTCGGAGCTCCGAGAAGCCTAAAATCAGCAGACTTTTTATATTTTTTGTTGCTATTTGATTTTGGGTTTTTGGAACTCAATTCCTAAGATATTTTGGAATGTTATGAGGGTTCCAACATGTTGGTCCACCACATAACCATTCACTAAACCATTTAAGTTCTTAAGTGTTTTTGAAAACTCTTTTGAAAAACCCTTGCCTTGACTTATAAATCTAAAGAGAAAAGATGTACAATGAAATCTAGGTAACCTTCAAACTTCTCTTCAAACTTCGCTTGAGAGATAATGTGAGCTTCACTTAGCTCCTTTTGACTCTTGTGTGGTACATCTTCAAGCATGACCATGTGGTGTGTTGGTTCCTTCAATGATCAACCTATCTTAACACAACACTTCAAGGCAAATTGATTAGTATTCAAGAGCATAATCAATTATGTTTAGAATCATCAAAACAAGATAGGAGAGTAGACCCTTGGGCTTACAGGTTTATTCGACCAGAAGCTGGGAAGACATTGTTTGTGACTTCCTGCAAAGAGAGAAGTCAATGAGATAGATAAGTAGTTTCTGAACAAGGCAGGATCTTGGAATCCAAGTAGTGTCGGCAAGACTTGCTTTGATACCTCCCTAAACTAGGGGCATTGAAACAAAGCAATCCGAAGGGGATAATAACAATGACGGAAATTCCGATGGAGGAAATTAGAGCCTCTTGACATGGTTTTTGAGATTACTCTAAGAGCGGCTAGCCTCACCATAAAAAAACAACACATCAGATCTAAGAGTTAATCAAAAGTGAGTCAAGTCCTTTGAATAATCTGAGTCTTCTTTGATCGAGTCCTTGAAAGTCTGTTCCTCATTCTTATTAGTTTCTTTCATGGTCAAGAGTTGCCTGGCACTGGAAAGAACGAGAGTACACCTTCTGAAATGCGAAAAAAATTCAAAGTAAATCCTGGTTTAGGAATCAAAGAGGGGCAACAGACATCTTGTTTAGACCTGCCAGAGACATCAAAGCCTCAAACAGTGAGCAAAACTAGAAGAGATTCTCAGACTCAGCCATCGTGGGGATTCTTATTCCTTCCCATATCAATGAAAAGAACATGTGTGACCTTAAGCCTCCATAGAGCGAAGCATTTTTTCTTCAACCACCAGTGTACCACTTCCTTAAGACTCTTGTCATGGAATCACAACATACTAAGGGCATCTTTTATGACTTGCGTCATAAAAGATATCAAGCTGTGGACCCCAATCCGAGAGAGAGGGCGGTGAGGGACGAGCCCCCACGCTAAGTCTCTATGGATCATCCACGTGAATGGAGAGCTCTACCAAGGAACTCTCGAAAGAAGTGCCCCTCACAGCATGAGTGGCGATACAAAGGTGAGATACCTCTCGATTCGGGGACTAGCCCAGATTCGAGGCGTGCCTTAAACAAAGAAGAGTCGCCATCCAAGGATCCCATACTATGCTCTGTTGCCACGGATAACCAGAGATTATAAAAAGAGGGTTCGTGCCTGATTACGAATTTGGAAGGTCTAAAGAGCACCTCGTCCGCCCAAGTGCAAGCACCTAGTCTCTTATGCCATTTATTATTGATTTTGAAGATTTTTGGGCGAAAGTCATATGAAATGGGAATCAATATCTTCGAGAAGACGTCTATCTAATCATGCATGTCTCGGAGATGAAAATAATAAGCACACATAAGATAAATGAAATAAGTGTCACCTGAGAATAACTAGGTTATGAATGTCATACCTAATTGGTGTCTGAGTTCTGGTGTGCAAACACATGCATGCTACAGCTAAAGGTATAGGATCTGTACATGAGAGTAAGAAAACACAACAAAACACACAACACAATTCAATTCTATACATGACTGGACAAAATAAGTCCTAACTCTAATGCGACCTGACTCGGACCAAGATGGCCGTCCATCCCAGCTGCTCTACGTATCCCGGCCTAGGGAAGAATCGGAGTCAACGTAGTTCGATGCCATATTCTAAACTACTATGCCTAACCATCTAAAACCGCTATCCTAGACTCGATTCCACTAGACTCGACTGATTTTTTAAAGCTTTTTGTACAATTGCTTAAATTCATGTGACTTGTGATTTTTAGGACTCTATATGCCCTAATTAATGCAAGTTGGTTAGCCTTAAGCTAATGCAAATGGGCCCTACATCCTATGTATAACTAGGCTGTGCAACCTAAGAAAACCATGGGCTGATTATATGCTTCCTAGTCTAGCCATCGTTTCGACTAAGTGTCTAACCGATCAACTCGAGGCCTCCTAACTCTAGGGACACTCACGCGACAGGACATACCATATCAATCAAATCAGGACAGACTCTTAACTCTAAAACACCCTAAATGTCTAGGACAGAATCTTAACTCTAAGGGAAGATCTTTTTGAAAAGGTTTTGAAGAATTTTTGTATTTTTGGAAAGTTTGAAATGTTTATTTTTAAAGGTTTGGCTGGACTTGGGATGTGGATCCCAAGCTGCACTACGTATCCATTGGAAAGGGATCAAGCCAACGTAGTTCGGAAACAATTTTCCTAACTACTCCTAAATGACTCAAGATTTTTGAGATTTTTTTATTTTTCAGATTTTTTGTTGTTTTTTGACTCAAAATGACAAAATCCTATCATCATAAGGGGAGGACAGGCTCCCGATATCCCGCAAAGGTTGGACAGCATCCTATGCTTTGCGGGGGAAAAAGACAGAAACACGACTTTGCAAGGGTTTGACAGCATCCTATACCTTGCAAGAGCGGATAGAAGAACATGATCTGATGAAAGGTTGGATAAAATCCTAACCCCTATGATGATAGAATTTGATTCCTGAACAAGAGGACTGACTCTCTAGACTAAGGACGGATTCCTATGCTAGTGGACTATCAAACCAAAATAAAGCTCACAAGTAATAAGGAAAAAAAAGAGACCCTGTGCATATTTGGCAAAGGAAAAACACCCAGCCGGGCCGGACAGCTACCTAGCCATAGGGTGCAACAAATGTGCAACCCAATACCCATAAGGGTAGGGGTATGTTGCCAAGCCGAGTAAGGTGTTCTCCCAAAACTAAACGACGCACAAATAGGAGGTTTAGCAAGAGAATGAGACTGGGTAAGTCTTTTAGACACAGAGGTAGGATAGAGAAAAATGCTAGCAAGACTGGGCAAGTCTCCTAAGCACAAGGATGGGCTCCAAGTAACCTTATCATTGCCTAAACAATGATAAGAAAATGATATAACTGACAGACCAAGTTGGTCTTCGACTACAAGAGGGTTTAAGACCTGTGAGACTAGAGGTAGTCTCCTAGGGGTTGACTCAGGTTGATTCATTAATGAGACAATGCCTGTCTCCAAAGATTTGGATCTAAAAGACTAGGCAAGTCTTTTGAGAAAATGGAATGTTATTTGGACTGTGCAAGTCCCCCTAGAGATGGGCTTGAAATGACAAAGGAAAGAAACCTGAAAGACTTAAACAGTCTCATAAAATGAAGAAAAGATTAGAAGGGAAAACATTACTAGGACTATGCAAGTCCTCTAAAAATAATGGGCTCGGGATGACTCCTTCATAGCCCTTGCAATGAGAGGGGATTCTAGTATCTAAAGAAATTTAACAGAAATCTATAAGACTGTGTTAATCTATCAAAGAGAGAAGAAAAGGCTACCAGATAATCGCAAATTCCATTCTATTATTATAAAAATAAATCAAGTGCTAAGCAAAGAAGAATTTTCAATAAATAAAAAATCTATAGCAATCATAAAATGGTAAACAACATTAATTAGTCCAGACCAGCCACTGGATAGCCTAATAAAGTAAAAGAAAATAATATCAAACACTTCTATACCCAACCACAAACACCACCCCAATATGGGGATGAAATCAGATGATGCTAAAGTAATCATCTGATATCATATACACATGATAATATTTCTATATCCCGCCTTGAAATCAGACAGTACTCATGTCGATAATATCGAATAGAGTAGTCATCTGATCTCCTTCTTCCTATTAAACAATTTATTTAAATAAAAAGGAATGAGTATAATAAGCTTTGAGATAATCTCACCTGAACAATCCATTTATCTTTAGAATCTAACTCAAAACTTAAGATAAAAGAAAAGTAATAAATTCTCAATATTTTATACAATTTTTTCCAATGATATTTCTAATCTATACAAAGTATAAATTAAAAGAGGCATTTATTTAATATATGTAAGCAGCGAAGTATAACTAAATCTAAAAATATGATATTTGCTATTGTCAGGGTGAAATAAGGCTGTTAATATCAAAAAGGAAATGGCTACCACTATTAAGGTCTGAGAGGGAAATTCTAAGACTTACTAAAGGCTGGATAAGCCTAAAAATGAAAAGGGGAGCGCTATTCAGACTATGTAAGTCCTCTAATAATGGGCTTGGGCTATCGCCTTCATCGCCCTTGCAATGAATAGGGCTGACATTATCAAGAGAGTGAGGGTTGCTATTATCAAGGGTGCAAGGGCTGCTGTTATCACAAGAGTGAGGGAGTATATATTATATGCAAATAATCATAACAATTATTTATAAAACAATTGAATGACTTGTAAGCCGTATAACACTATTATCTGTAAACAAATTTAACCATTCCAAAATTTACCTTCTTTTTAATCATAAAGGATCAAATCTGCCAGGTACAAAAACTAACAATGATCGTAATCATGCAATATTCATAATAGCCACAATTCTGAAAATAATTAAGTGATCGTGATCATACAAAATACAAGAATGCCTTTCATGTCAAGTGAAACTGGAAGCCACGAGTTTGGTACACAACTCAGTTTATTTATTGGTGTATCAAAGTTCAAATGAACCAGATTATATACTGTTAATAACTAGAGTGAAATCATGGGATAAAATCCTCTTAAGAAAATTCATTCATCAAATGTATTTGGGTTAAAAAAAAATTAGATATCATTTCTTGACCCGACAGAATAAAGTATGCGCATGTTAGACTCTGTATATACACCATCTATTTCTTTTAAATAAATGAAGAAATAACTTCTAAAGAAAATGATATAATCAAGGTCTTGTAAATAACCTACTAATACAATAGTCCTAAAATTTCACATAGTAGCCATTTGAAATAGAAAGAGATCATAAAACAGAAATTAAGTTCAAGGCTCAGATTTTTGTGCTTTAGATTTGACACTGATCATAAGTTGTTGTGAAAATAATCTAAAACTAAAATTTAAGTCAATATTCTGAATTAAATCTAAATCAAAATTCTAAATTAAATCCACATTATAGTCTAAAAATCAATTCTTGAGAAACAAATTGGGCCGATCTTATAATCTAAACCATCCTTCAAGTCTTCAACTAAGAAACTCATAAATCTACTAAAAGCTTTACACATCATCATTGTTTTTTTAAATATCCATGGAAGAAAATCAAATCGGAATAGAATTATATATATATATATATATATATATATATATATATATAAAATCATAGGATAAGAGAGTAAAATACCTCAAAAGATAATGCTCTTGCTGCTTGAACGTTTTTTTTTTTTTTTTTTTTTTTTTTTATAGCTGCAATGATGATAATAACAAATCCAGTGCGGACAACTTGTTCTTGCTTCAATTGACATTATTTCAATGATAAACCGAATTGCAAAGGAAATGCTTAGATCTAAGATCAATCTGAGTTAGGGTTTGAAAGTGTAAAAGAAATGAGTAATGGCAATCAAAGATTAGAGAAAGATCTTAACCAAGGATTGATCGGAGCTGAAGATCTGGCCGGAAAATTAACCGAAGATGATCGGAGAAGATGCTACAGAGGGTTAGGGTTAGAGTTTGGGGAAAATTCCTCTCGCTCTCTCTGTTTTGGTTTCTCCCAAACGAAAAATGATCTCCCTAGCATCTATGCCATGCTCTGCACAGATCATCTCCCGAAACTTGGCTCCGATCTGGTTCCCGCACTAGCCGCCCGGAGAAGATAAGCTCGCCGGAGAAGGAAAAGTACCGTTAGGGTTTGAGGTGGAAAAATGGTGGAAAAAGATGATAGGGATGGAGGTTTGGGTGAAGGGAAGAAGAAAAAGCCAGCAAATAGCCGGAGCTTGACCGGAGCTATGCCGAAATCCGGCATATTCGATCGGAGAAGGAGAAGAAAAGAAAAGGGTTTCGCACAGATCTCGTTCTCTCGAAATTATTTTTTTTTTCAACAGAGAAAACGATATTTATAGGTATTTTTGAAAATTGATAACGGCACCCAGATTGATACGGCACGCGAAAATTTGATATGGCGCGCCCGTAACTTTTGTCCTATTCGGCCCAGGCTCGGCCTCATCCAGGATAATTCACCCCCCTTCAGAGCATTTACACTATAGCACCGCCTTAGCTCGTTCGCTAGGCAAACGCGCTCGGATTTCGACGAAATTTTGCGGGGAGCTAGATGGGACCCTAACCTAGCTAAGGGTGAAGTTTGAGACCCTAGCTGATTGATTTGGTTGGGTTTTGCTCAAACTTGGAGGGTTTAGGGCACGGTCAAAATGGGGTGTCTACACAAGCACACAAAAGGCAATCAGTGCCAATGTCTATAGCAAGTTGAGATAAGAGAGGCACGAGTATATCTCGAACTAAACCTCTAAACTTCTCAGACGGGTCCACTCTCCTGAAGAGTCAACTTCCCAAGAAAGTTAGTTTCCCCAGCGGAGTATAGCATTTGCTCCCACAGCCTTCGATCCCCATCAGAATACAGTTCTCTTGGAAAAAAAGAAAGAAAAAAAGTCAATACCCAAATCCCAGAAAGTTATCTAAGTCTGGTTCTTAGTAAGGAACTCATACTCCTAATTATTCTCGGCAAGAGATAGCTATTCCATCGAGAGTCTGTCTCGTCCTTCAATTGAGAGTCTGTCTCACTGTTCCATTGAGAGTCTGTCTCACCATCCTTTGAGCCTTTGACTCATTCGCAGTCTAGCTCATATCATCGACCTTTTGGTTCATTCGCAACCGGGTCAATCTTTTGAGCCTTTAACTCATTCACAGTCTAGCTCATATCTTCGACCGTTTGGTTCATTCGCAACCGGGTCAATCTTTTGAGCCTCTAACTCATTCGCAGTCTCGTTCATATCCTCGATCTTTCGGTTCATTCGCAACTGGGTGAATCCTTTGAGCCTTTGACTCATTCGCAGTCTAGCTCGTATCCCCGACTTTTCGGTTCATTTGCAACCAAGTCGATCCTTTGAGCCTTTGACTCGTTTGCAGTCTAGCTCGTATCCCCGACTTTTCGGTTCATTCGCAACCAAGTCGATCCTTTGAGCCTTTGACTCATTCGCAGTCTAGCTCGTATCCTTGACTCTTTGGTTCATCTACAACCGAGTCGATCTTTGAGCTTTTGACTCATTCGCAGTCAAGTTTTTACTCTCGACTTATCGGTTAATCTGTAACCGAGTTAGGCTATTACCTTTCTGGTTCATTCGCAACCAAGTCATCGTTCCGACCTTTTCGATTCATTCGCAACCGGGTCGATCTATGAGCTTTTTCACTCCTTAGCAGTCAAGCTTTCGGTTAATCTGTAACCGAGTCAATCCTTTAACTTCTGATTCTGTCAGGCTATTACCTTTCTGGTTCTTTCGAAACCAAGTCATCGTTCTGGCTTTTTTTTGTTTCATTCGCAACCAGGTCGATCCTTAGAACCTTTGACTCGTTCGCAGTCTAGCTAGTGTTCCTCGACTTTTCGGTTAATCTGTAATCGAGTCAATCCTTCAGCTTCTGATTTTGTCAAGTTATCACCTCCGTGGTTCATTCATGACCAAATCAACCTTTTTTCTCCTGATTCATTCGCATTCAGGTTAATACCTTTCACTCTCCTGCTCATTCGCAGTCAAGGAAAGTTTGCAGATACTCAGTTATTCAAACAAAATCCCAATGACATCTAGTCAAATTCATATCAAAAGCTCTCGGCCTTCGGCTCATTCGCAGCCAGGCCAAAATCTTAGGCTTTTCGGCTCATTCGCAGTCAGGTCTATTTTCTAATTTCTTGACTCACTCACAGTTAAGTTAATCTTTTTGACTTCGGTTCGTTCGCAACCAAGTCATCATTCCGGCCTTTTTGGTTCATTCGCAACCCGGCCAAAATCTTAGACTCTTCGGCTCATTCGCTGCCAAGTTTCTCGCCAATTTCTTGATTCATTCGCCATCAAGGTAATCTCCTTGACTTCCACTCATTCGCAGTCGAGTCAATCTTTCAATTCTTTGCTCATTCGCAGCTAAAATCAAATTCTGACCTTTTGGTTCATTCGCACATACGCCAAAATCTTAGACTCTTCGGCTCATTCGCTGCCAAGTTTCTCGCTGATTTCTTGATTTATTCGCAATCAAACTAATCTCCCCGACTCTGACTCACTCGCAGTCAAGTTAATCTTCCAATTCTTAGCTCATTTGCAGCTAAAATAAAATTCCTAACTTTCTAGTTCATTCGCAACCAAGTCATTGTTATGGTCTTATAGTTCATTCGCAACAAGGCCAATATCCCTGACTCTGGCTATTTCACAGTCAAGTCACCCCTTTGCTTTTTGGTTCGTTCGCAACCAAGATAATACTCCTGATTCTCTGACTCCTTCGCAGTGAAGTCAATTACCCAGTCTCCTAGTTCATTCGCAACTGAGCCAATTTCCAACTCTTCGAATCATTCGCAGTCAAGTAAGTGTTCCGATCTACTGGTTCGTTTGCAACCAAGCTAACATCTCTAATTCTTTGACTCCTTCGCAGTCAAGTCAATTCCCCGCCTTCTGGTTCAGTCACAACCAAGCCAGTATCCTTCCCGGGTCACTCGCAGTCAAATTAACCTTTCAACCTTAACTCGCTCGCAGT
Organism: Tasmannia lanceolata; assembly: GCF_043159265.1. Taxonomy (NCBI): domain Eukaryota; kingdom Viridiplantae; phylum Streptophyta; class Magnoliopsida; order Canellales; family Winteraceae; genus Tasmannia; species Tasmannia lanceolata. The sequence continues at coordinate 5,668,012 of NW_027518701.1, read as the reverse complement.
CAGCCTATTTCTCTTCAATTTCCTAGCTCGCTCGCAGCTAAAATAATGCTTCCTATATTCTCAACACATTCGCAGCCAAATCGATCCTGTCGATACCTTTTGGGAGGGATGCCAGAGCAATGTCTCTCTCTAAAGCTTTTCAATCGGACGCTAGAGTAGCGTCATCCAGAATCCTTTTCTTTGAATCATTTTCCATCCGACATCTTGGGCCGGTCAAAATGTGTCGTCTGTTCAGCTTTGGCATTCGTGCCACAAGCGCATTCTGCCAAAGAGGGGCATCTGTAGACACCCCATTTTGACCGAACCCTAAACTCCCAAAATTAAGTGAAAACCAAAAATCTCAAAAGTCTTGAGTGATTAGGAATAGTTAGGAAAGTCTGTTCCGAACTACGTTGGCTTGCTCCCTTTTCATGGGGTACATAGGCAACTGTAGACACCCCCATTTTGCTACACTTTAAAAAAGCAAAAGATTTGGTAGTTTGTCAAGTTTCGAGTCCGTATTCCACCTAAGATTAAGCATCTCTGCATTTTAGGGTAGATTTCGCCTCGTTGAAAGAACTCTGATGTTGATTCGCGATCCTAAATGTTTCTAGGGTTTTCCAATGGTATCCAGAAGATAAAAATTCAAGTTTCCAACCAACTGAAAAAACCTATTATTTTTAGAATTTTTGGGGTTTTCCTCATTTTTGCCCATTTTTACACTGCAGGGGTATTTTGGTCATTCCCGATGTGTCTCGCTAACCCCCTAGTTATATTTGAGAAATCTAGACTGATTTTATAAATTTTAAAAAAGCTGCTATTTTAGAAATTCATGGGGCTTCCACAGGTTTATCATCTTATTGATATTTCAATCATTTCTCATATATCCAAAACCATCTTGAGGGTGGTACGGCTGATGGATTCAGAGTAATTTTGTAAGATTTGGGAAACCTGCTAAATTTAGACCTCTCAAGATTTTTTCTCTTAGTCTTGCACTTCGAGGGTATTTTAGACATTTCCAACATATCATATTTGGTCCATAACTTGGGTCTAAGAAATCTTAAGTTCGTTCATAAATTTTTGAAAATCTGCTATTTTTTGGAATTTCTCAGGGTTTTCCCTAGTCTAGCCAAATTCTAGCACCTCGGGGTAATTTGGTCTTTTCCTGTGTAATTCTTTTGATCCCTGAAATATGTCTGAGAGATTATAAATGATTTTCTGAATTTTGGAAAACCTGCTAAATTTAGAATTTCCCAGGGGTTTCGCTTAATTTGAAAATTCTGAGTGTTGAGGGCATTTTGGGTATTTTCAGATGATACCAAATGATCCTGTTTAATATTGCTCACCGAAAGAACCCAATTTTAAAAGTTTCTATTTTTTATGTTTGACCACAAAGACTTTCCATTTTTAATTTTTCCCTTTAGGGGTGAACCAATCTGAGGCTATTTTGGTCGCATTTGGATGTCTAACAGTCAAATAGGGCCATTTTGGTCCGAAAAGTTGTTTTCCAAAAAGATGGTCCGATCATATGGGATGGATGCATCATAAATGTCAAATGGGTTGGGTCCATATATAGAATGTTGAATTTAGAAAGATTTTATTGAATTTTTACGGAAAAATCCGAAACCCGTGTGAAATGGCCCATTGGGCTTTAGCCTGCAAAGATGGAGCTCATGTGGGTTCACCCATATGGGTCGACCACCATGGTGGGCGCCCCACATGGCTGACCCACATGAGTTGAGCACCCAACCTTGATGATGTCACAATAGTGACATCATATTTGTTACATGAAAAATAAAAAGAATAAAAAAAAAGAAAGAATGAAAGAAGGAAAAGATGAATGATTGCTTAAAAAGGTTTTTTTTTCAAAGAAGGAATATGGAATGAGAATAGCATGTCTTGATTGACAAGAAATTAAGATTGGAATCAAATCCAATTTGAAAACAAGAAAAAAAGAAATTGGAAACAAGCCAGAAATGGGAGCTCTCACATTGGAAACTACTATTTCTCTCTTAACCCTATCTTTTTTTGAATAAAAATCAAAGCAAACAATCCTAGGAATGATTCAAAAAAATCAAAATTCGTCATTTCTCTCTCTCCTTCCAAAAAAAAGAAAAAAAAACATCTTCTCTCTTTAAGTGTGTTCATCTCTCTCTCAAGGGTTCTTTACAAAAGGGATTCTTGAATTTCCTTTTCTACTTCAACAAATCACATATCAAGGATCTTTGGGGTCTTCATTGGGTCTTCTTCATCATACCAAAGGGTTGGACAAAGCAAATATCTCGGATTACCAACCCAAGAGACACGGATTGCGATCGACGGTAAGAATTTTCCTTCTTTGCGAATTAGAAAAGCATGCTACGGTTTTATTTTTTGAAGCATCAAATCTATGAGTTTTCTTTTAAAATTCCAGTATGTTATACATAGATTATAGGCTTTTAAAATCTAAAATCTCGCCCAAAATTAATTTTCCTCCACATAAATCTTGAATTTCTTTCTTTTCTTTTCAATATGTATTTAAATGGAATTTTCAAAGCAAGTGTTTGAAAAAAATAATCTTTTTCAAAAAATGAATTTTTTTTGGGTTCTAAAAATTCTAAAATTACTGGAAATCATGATCTTTGACCACGGGTTGACCCCCTCGGTTTTCGTTCTATTTTTCAAAAGTTAACCCAACAGAGGGTTATTTCTTGAAGAATAAAATGGAAAACGGGTCCAATCAAGTCCAAAATTCATGATATTTTGTTTCCAAACCGATTTTTAGATTTCAAGTTCACTATAAAATGTTTGGGATTTTTTGATTTTTTTAATCCGGTTTTAATTTATTTTAATTTTGGGTTATTTTTAACAAATATCAAACAATTTTAAAAATTGATGAAACTTTCCAGAACTCATGTTTAATTATAAATTGAAGTTTTCATGGAATAAAATTTTGAAAGAAATATTTTCTTTACTGTTTTCTAATCGATTCTTCGGTTTACGTGTCGTAATTCTTTTTCGTATTAAATTAGTTAATTTTTGAAATTTTTCTTTACAAACCAGTACCTTAGGTTACTGGAATATTTGAGAAAATTTTCAATTGGTTTTGCAATGTTTTAATATGGTTTTGTAATTTATTTTAATAAATGGTTTCAATTCCTAGGAAACAAATTCCCCTTTTCTATTTAAAAATTGATTTTATGGAGGAGATTTAATTTTTAAGTTTTAAACTTTTGATAGAAAATTTTATAATCTATTATATATCTACTGGAATTTTTTATTTGATTTTAGGATACCTTTAGGTTTGTTTTTTTAAGTAATTCTTTGGTTTCATCCGATTTTTGTGCGTATTTTAATTGGCATCAAATCATAATAAAAATCCATGAAAGTCATACAGTAGTCTAATTTCATGATTATCTTTATATTGTAAGAGGTTGAATCGATTTGAAATTGATATGCTATAGGTTACTGTATTAATATATGAACTGATTTGAAGTTTGAGAAATTGGAACTTGATATCAAATCTTAATGACAATTCATGACATTTTTCTAATATGCTATAATCATCTATATCTCTATTCTGTGAAAGTTTGGATTAATTTGAAATTGATATGCTATAGGTTGCTGTGTTAATTAATAATCTGATTTGAATTTAAAAAAATCAAAAATTGATATCAAATCTTAATGATAATTCATGAAAATTTTTCAAAAAGCTACAATCATCCATTTCTTGTTACTGAAAAAGTTTCAACTAATTTAGAGTTCAATCGCTTAGGATTTCTGTGTAATCCTAGTAATCTGGTCTTAATATTAATAAATCATAATTTAATAGCAAATTAACACAAAAGTCAATAAAAACCTCCAACAAATCTTACCTTTACATCATGAATTTAATCCCCAACTTGTTTGAAACAGAAACCTTAGGGTTCATAGATCTCCCATGTAACTTTGCTATACCGCAATAGTCTCACTGCCGAGATTGCAACCACAAACATATACTAATTGCGATTAATCCTACGTAATTAGAGTGCATAAATTATAGTATGATATTCTATCTACAAAAATCCTGAGAAATATGCCAGGTAATAAGATAATATAACTTACGTGCTAAATTATACAAGGGTTGAGAGCACGATTCCCATCATTGGTTGCGATTCCAGGCCGAAATTGGCAAACCATAGAACCTTTGGTATCCCTTAGATATTTAGGAATTGAAAATCCTTGAAAATAAAAAATCAATCAATCTAAAAATCATCAATATCAACAAATTGAATTAACTTAGTCAAAGTCTTAGGAGCCGTTGGATTGCGGTCTCCTATCGTAGGAACCTTTTAGGGCCCCTTAGGAACACTTACGTCACGTTGTGTCTTAGGTTTTAGGGAGTCCTAGAGTTAAGAGTTCAGCTTCATCACGGCCGAACAAACCTAGTTACCTAGGATGTAGGTTAACCTGCATTAGTCTAAGGGACGTCTTGCACTTGACTAAGACCATATAGCATCTTAGATGAAGTCCTAAGATAATAAAATCTTCAACTTTAACTAAATAATTTCTCTTAAAACTGTTGAAACAGTCAATCCAGTCTGGATCGGTATCCTAGATGAGTTAGGCATAAGTAGCTTATTTTAGGAGCACCGAACTACGATCAACTCTGATTCTAGTGAGGCTGGGATATGTAGGCAACTTGGATACTTGAGTGGCATACCAAGCCCGAGTCGGCTCCACACATAAGTGGTGGGGTTTTGTATATTAATCCTTAAATTAAAAATAATTAAATCACTTAGGACTTTCCATGAAATTAGAATTTTAGGAGAACTTTCACTTAGATTGAATTCAAACAAATTAAGAAAATCAAGATACACATTTAGGAATTACATTAAAATTAGATTTTATGATGCATGTCATATAATTCGCATATTAATATAGAGTTAAGTGAGTCATTTAAAAGAAATTCAAAGAGTTAACTTTTGGAATTGAAGACCGATTATCAGGCAGGAATGGTGCATGTGGTGGTAACTCCCCATACCTTCCATTCTCGTAACCAGGTAACGAGTCTAGATTTCTGGTCAATTATGGGTCATAGATCCCTCATCTAGGTGGCGACTCTGTCAGTCTCTTTTGCGTGGAATTCGGATTACCTTAGTGATCCCAAGTTCACGAAAAAGATGAATTAAATCACACCTTACTAGGCTCGGCGGCTTACCCCTGCCCTTATTAGTACTGGGTTGCACTTTTGTTTGCACCCTATGGCTTGGTTGCTGCCTGCTTGGTTGGGTAATCAAAATTAATAATAAAAAGCACACGCCAATCGTGTGGGTACGAGAGACTAAGAGAGACTGTAGCGCCTCTTGCGCTCGTGACCCTCTCGCCGGATAGGGTCCCACAGTTTGGCGACTCTGCTGAGGACCACCTAACTTCATTAAAATTTGAAAAGATAACTCATTTGAGTTTAGTTTAACTGGCTCATAATAACTCTATCTCTTGTATACTTGGTAGATTAGTTTGTTTGCTTTACTTCCTCATCACATTATACTCAAACTTAATCTAACAAAACCTGAAGGCATCATAGATTGTGCAAACATATTGCACACACATACATCACTTGCATTTAAACCCATGCATCTCACATGCACACACGTTCTTTTAGGAACCCAGAGTGCTATCTAGCATGGTTGACTGGGATTTCATCACCTGGTGCCTCTGTGAGAGAAGCATTACACCCTTAGACTAGTACCTTTATGGTGCATAAACAGATTCGTTGGTTCACGTACTGATACGCCGGATACTGGTACAGTATATCGAACACGGATTCGCGCTAAGAAAACTCTTCGCCTTACCCCTAAATTAACCCACACATGCATATAGGATAAAAACACACGTGCACCACGTGTGTGAGCCTAGCTTAGGATATCCTACCCATTTGTGTCTAGATTAGGCCGTAGTCCATCTTCCAATGGCTACGATCGGTCCTTAGGTACACAAACAGAGTCATGAGTCGAGATCCTCTCTCCACTCCGCTAGATTAGGATTAGGGATTGGTGCCTTCAGGTAACACTTGTTAAAATGTAAGAAGATTAAAAGCTTTCCCTTTGGGATTAAGATATAAATCACATCTTTCTCAAGATTTCATAGGATTAGTCCATTCTTGATCTATCGGTTGAAAGTAATCCGATGCAATCTCATCTCATCTTTTCCAAGATCTCATAGGATTGGTCTATTCTTGATCTATCCGTTGAAAGCAATCCTATGCAATCTCACATAATCTTGTGATTGTGTGTCTTTCATTCTTCTATCATACGATTCGATCATAACTTCATACAAATCTCACCATCCCCTAACTGGCAGGAACAGAGTCTCAAGACCTCTCGATTATACAATCTCAAGATCTGATCATACCTGGTCCAGATGATCCAACCTTGTTTATATCGTTTATATATCATTGGTCTCTTCTTACTCTAGGGGCAACCTTTTTTGAGATTATTTTGCTAAACCCTTCAGAATTCACTCTCATGATCCTTAAACTAGGGGCATTCCCCTATACGATTCTGTCATCATTGTCATGTCTTGGTCCTTTAGGATTCATTCTATTGTCCCAATTACTTGCTTAGCATGTAATCTTTTTTCAGTCATTGAGAAGGAACACTTCTTGAATGTCAAGCTCATATACCATTCTTATTGTTTCTATGTCAGGACTGTTCACAACTGAAAAAATCAGGAAAGCTTATGGGTTTGAATCTATTCGCGGTCAGTGAGGAAGCTAATTCCACATTTTCTTTGGAAGCATCTCTAATCCTCTCATTCCATACTCATGGCAGACTCTATGAAAAATTTCCAGCTCTCTTGCATCATGGAAGCCTTGACCCAGCTCGTCCAACAGATGAAGGAATTGAAGGAAGAAAATCAATTCATCAAAGCTCAACTGACTGAGAAATTTGGTCCAACCACTATTATTTCTAAGGGTAAAGGTCCTAGCTTCTCCATAGTTATGGGTTCAGAAGAACTGATTGTGAATCTCTCTAGACAAATGGCTGCGCTAACAGAAGAAGTTCATCAGATGAAGCAACAAATGCAAACCTGGCATTGTCAGTCCCAAAGTTCTGAACATTTCGCTGACAAAAATATCAAAGTGAAGGATGTTTTACCAGGAACTCTGTCTCTCGGCACCATCAGGATTCTGTTGGGCCCTTAATTCTTGAATATGACCAAGAGCCACCATCTGAGACTCCTAAAAGAGAATTCACTGACTTGCCAATCTCGTGACCTGATGCTTTGAAATGGTTGCTTAAGGAAAGAATGATAACACTATTGGGACCAGAGCCTGTTCCTAATCCTCTTCCCAAGACCTTCTAAATGAAAGAATTTTGTGATTACCATTTACGTCCTGGTCATGCTACTGATAAATGCCTCAGTTTGAAATATGATATTTAAGACCTTATAGACATGGAGCTCCTCGACCCTCAAAATCTTTTGTCAAGCGGCGGAACTTCATCCTTTCCTGATGACCGCAAACCATGGTTTGAGCAAATGAAGAGAAAGCCTTACGATAATCACGACCAGCAATGTACATTGATAGGTCAGAATATATTGAGCCCGGTCTCAACAGGTTAGGAAATCAAAGAGGCCACAACACATGGGGCTTATAAAGGGGGCAAATTTACTTCAAAAAATATCAAGGACCTACAAAATCCTATGATATTCAAATACGATCAGTCAGGGACTACACCTAAGCAAAAGCTCAATAAGAAATTTACCCCTCTCCCGTTTCCACCGTCTATCATATTACAACGAGAATTGGCTTCAGGCAATATTTATTTACCTCCCATTAAACCTCCTCCTAATCCACTCCCCAAGATATGGAGGGCACAGGATCACTGTGATTTTCACCGAGGATGGGGGCATAGCACTGATCAATGCATAACTTTGAGGCATGTAATCCAGAAATTGGTTGATGAACTTAGGCTGGCATGCCAACAAGCGCTGAATATTGTTGATAATCCCATGCAGAACCTTGCCGTGTAGCCTACCAATCTCAATGCTTAGAAGACCCTATACTTGAGAAGCACCGGTCCAGGTGCAATGAAGAAGAATCAAAAATTGAGAATACTAGACATGAACCGGCTTTCATCCAGCCTCCAAAGCCAGACAGTTGCAGCAGTTGCAGTTTTAGTCCTTCACTTTTTTATTGAGTTGAGTCATTATGGTCAGTCTAGTTATTGAGTCAAGTCTTACAGTTCTACAGTTCAAGGTCAATGCCTAGTCCAGGCCAATTATCTTCTGCTTTTCTTCTTATTTTTTAGAGTTGTGAATCCTGAGCATGTTCAGGATAGGTCATGGGATGTAATAGCCTTTCTTTCAATGAAATTTCAGCCCCAATAGCTCTTTATGTTTATTTCTCAAGTATACTTCTGATCTTAATAATAATAATAAGACTCCCTCGAATGAGGAAGAAGATGCCGACGAAACTCCTCTTGAGTTGCAGCCTATGCTCAAACAAGAGGAGGAGCGCCGAGCCCAGCCTCTAAAAGAGGAAATCAAAATGATAAACATTGGCACTGAATTGGTAAACCCATTTCGAGGATAAAGAGATGGTCCAGTAAGCGCTACCAATAATGCCAGGAGAAAGACCTAGATAAAAGGTCCAAGAAAGAATGAAGGAAGAGAATGTCACATGCTATACAAGGGGCATGGATTGGAAACAATTTCCATATCTCCAGTCAATGGCCCTGGTCACTGGTTTCACCAGTGACAATGGGAAGCCATCGAATTCAATATGAAAAGTGCAAGATCAATCATCTCAGAGCGATCATCAAAATATCAAGAGTCACCGATTCAAGGATGAAAATATGTCAAAAAAAAACCATTATGCACTCTCAAAGTCAAAGTATATCAATATCCAGAAGGAAGAAGAATCATTATCTTTTACTGGAAAATGCTGTCAAACTCCGTGAAAAAAAAAGAAAAAAAAGAAATAAGTACCAGAGGGACTCTAGTAACCTAGATTGATTCGCAATCTGAACATCGAGAGGCCTCCTTTGGCCAAATAAATCCGAAAATCATAACCCAGCGTCAAAATAATACCGGTTTGCAAACCCTTTGAGCCTGAATGAAATTTTCTTGAAAACTCATCAAACTATGGGCATCCGCCTGGAACTACGCTCAGCCTGGTCCCTACATTGAGGTACGTAGGCAGCTCGGTAAAACCGAGTTCGGTCATTTCAAAAGAAAAGATTCAATGGTTCCGAAACTAAAAAAAGGGAGGGACAAGGTTCCAAAAGAAAAAGGGAAAAATCCCATTTACCTTGAAACTAAGGGCATCCGTCCTGAACTACGCACAACCTGATTCTTATCCTGGGATACGTAGACAAGCTGTTCACAGGTTCGGTCGAAATCTTTGTTCAAGCTTAAGCCATTTTTTGAAAAGCCTTATCATACCTACAAAGTCCTTTAGATGTTCAGAATCAAGGATCTAAGTCCCAAAATTGAAAAAAAAAAAAGAAGAAAGAAAAGAACGGAGTTTGAAGATCTACTAGACTGAAAACCTGAAAGAGCGGTCTAGGCAAAATTTAAGATCATTCCCCTGCTAAGTTGAAAATCCGAAAGGGCGGCTTAGGTAAGAGCTAAGGGGATAGCCTGCTGAGTTGAAAATCTGAAAGGACGATTCAGGCAAAAGTTAAGGCTAACACGATCCGCCAAGTTAAAAATCCTGAAGAGGTAACTTGGTCATGCTAAGAGAATCATTATAAGAAGGCTACAGCCAGAATCAAGACTGAAGATCGAAAGGAAGTTCAAGCAAGCTCCAGGGTCATCCTAGAAACTTGGGGCATTGAAACGAAGGAATTAAATCCTTGAGGCATTACTGTTTTAAGGAAGAAGTCCAGTGTTAACCAATTGAGAAACTACTCTTTGAAAAGCTAAGACTTACCAAACAAAATATTAACTAAGTCAGAAGCATCACTGTGTTTGTCAGTGTAGTCAGTCAATCTTTATTATTCTAAGTTCACTCTTCCATAGCTCCTCAATCCTTTGAGTAGTGTCTTCTATCCAAACTTCCTCTTTAGGAAGAGTCAATCGTCGTCCTTATCCAAATAATGCAACTGTCTCGGTGAAAGAGGCCCGGTGTCGTCAGTTCCCTGCGATTGTACCTGCGCCAAGTTAATCCTGAAGGAAAGATCTCGAGAATCTAGTCAAAGAGCTTCGTTTTAAAGAAGATCAGCTTAGAAGCATTCCGAAGTAGAAACATCAGGAAGTGCAGTTTCCTTAAGATGACCATGCCCCCAAAAGGCACCTGACGCTTGGAGGATTTCATATGTAATGCTGGTTGGGCCAGTTTCTCAGAAAGATGAACCCTTAAAAAATTTAATTTCCTTTCTGGTAGTTGAATACTATCCTGGTCAAGAATGTTTATCTAAACACCTGTCAAAGAAAAATTCTCACTTTCTAATTTTCAGTATCCAAGAGAGCCGTTATTCTATATTACCAATCCTAGGTAGTTAGATCAAGGTTTCAGTTATCAAAATCCCCAGAAGAAAAGACCAACAGTCTCTTTGCAAAAAATCTTGTTGAAGCTTCCTGAAAGCGTTCCTAAACCATTCTCGTTAGTCATGCTTCTTCATTCCTAAGGTTTGTCGTCTCGTCATTCGTCAAAGTCTTAGTTTCCAATATCTTCATCGGGCACGATCTCTATTGTCCCCGATTTCATCATTCATTGATTTCAAGAAACTAAAGTTCATCCAATTCAACTTCACATCGAATTCAAGTTCATGAAAAATCTCCAAATTCTCCATCGTCAAAGTCATCAATTAAGCAACAATTGATCAACCAAGCAATTTGATCTCCCATCTCGCTTGCAAACAAGTTAAATCTCTCTGAGTCCATATAAATACGGGATTTCATTCTCTCCGAGTCCATACAGCTATGGTCCCTTATCCTCTTTGAGCATCATACAAATATGATGTTTCATTTCTTTGAACTCCGTATAAATACAGTATTTCATTCTCTCTAAGTCCATTCAAAAATGGTTTCTTATTCTCTTTGAGCATCATACAAATGTAATGTCTCATTTTCATGAACTCCGTATAAATATGAAATTTTATTCTCTCCGAGTCCATACAACTATGGTCCCTTATTCTCTTTGAGCATCATACAAATATGATGTCTCATTTCCTTAGAATCCGAAAAAATACGGTATTTTATTTTATCTGAGTCCATTAAAAAATGGTCTCTTAATTATCTTTGAACATCATACAAATGTGGTGTCTCATTTCCTTGGAATCCGTAAAAATATGGTATTTCATTTTATCTGAGTCCATTAAAAATGGTATCTTAATTCTCTTTGAATATCATACAAATATGATGTCTCATTTCCTTGGAATCCGTAAAAATACGATATTTCATTCTCTCTGAGTCCATTCGAAAATGATCTCTTATTCTCTTTGAGCATCATACAAATGTGGTGTCTCATTTCCTTTGGGAACTGTACAAATCAGTATTTCATTATTTCTAAATCCATTCAAAAATGGTCTCTTAATTCTCTTTAAACATCATACAAATATGATGTCTCATTTTCTTAGAATCCGTAAAAATACAGTATTTCATTCTCTCTGAACCCATTTAAAAATGGTCTCTTAATTCTCTTTAAATATCATACAAATATGATGTCTCATTTCCTGGGAATCCGTAAAAATACAGTATTTCATTTTCTCTGAGTCCATTAAAAAATGGTCTCTTAATTCTCTTTGAGCATCATACAAATACGATGTCTTATTTCCTTGGAATCCGTAAAAATACGGTATTTCATTCTCTCTGAGTCCATTCAAAAATGGTCTTTTAATTCTCTTTGAACATCATACTAATGTGATGTCTCATTTTCTTGGAATCCGTAAAAATACCGTATTTTATTTTATCTGAGTCCATTAAAAATGGTCTCTTAATTCTCTTTGAACATCATACAAATATGATGTCTCATTTCCTTGGAATCCGTAAAAATACGGTATTTCATTCTCTCTGAGTCCATTCGAAAATGATCTCTTATTCTTTTTTAGCATCATACAAATGTAGTGTCTCATTTCTTATGGGAACTGTACAAATACAGTATTTCATTATTTCTAAATCCATTCAAAAATGGTCTCTTAATTCTCTTTAAACATCATACAAATACGATGTCTCATTTCCTTGGAATCCGTATAAATAAAATGTTTCATTTTCTCTGAGTCCATTCGAAAATGGTCTCTTATTCACTTTGAGCACCATACAAATATGATGTCTCATTGCCTTGGAATCCGTATAAATATGATGTTTCATCTTCTCTGAGTCCATTCGAAAATGATCTCTTATTCTCTTTAAGCATCATACAAATATGATGTCTCATTTTCTTAGAGTCTGTATAAATACGGTATTTCATTCTCTCTCAGTCCATTCGAAAATGGTCTCTTATTCTCTTGAGTCCATACGACTATGGTCTCTCATCCCTTTTGAACCTGCATGAATACAATATCTCGTTCTTTCCAAGCCCTTTTGAAAATGATCTCTGAGCATCATATCAATATGATGTCTCATTTCATCAGAACCGTACAAATACGGTATCTCATCCTTTCTGAGTCCATTAAAAAATGGTCTCTTATTCCTTTTGGGAATTGTAGAAATACGGTATCTCATTTTCTTTGGGAACTGTACAAATACGGTATCTCATCCTTTCTCGGTCCATTCAAAAGTGATCTCTCGTTCTCTCAATGCCATTTGAAAACAGCGTTGCGTCCCTTCCAGACTGGCAAAAATTTTGGTAGTCGGATTGAATCCACTTTTCTCATTATTCTGAACCACCAAACTCAAGGTGTTCAAAGTAAATGATTCTTTAAACCTTTTAATTCTAGGACTTTATCTAGGGTCTTGCACTAGGAAGCATTTAGGTTGCATTGCGAGTTGTGAGTATTTTGTTGGTTAAAGCTATGCAAAATGGTTCTGTCACTTTTGCTTTGGTATTCGATAACTACGTCATCTCTACTAAAAAGGGGCATCTGTAGACACCCCCATTTTGCTACACTTTAAAAAAGCAAAAGATTTGGTAGTTTGTCAAGTTTTGAGTCCGTATTCCACCTAAGATTAAGCATCTCTGCATTTTAGGGTAGATTTCGCCTCGTTGAAGGAATTCTGAAGTTGATTCGCGATCTTAAAGGTTTCTAGGGTGTTCCAATGGTATCTAAAAGATGAAAATTCAAGTTTCCAACCAACTGAAAAAACCTGTTATTTTTAGAATTTTTGGTGTTTCCCTCATTTTTGCCCATTTTTATACTACATGGGTATTTTGGTCATCCCGATGTGTCTCGTCTGACCCCCGAGCTATATTTGAGAAATCTTGAGTGATTTTATAAATTTTGCAAAAACTTCTATTTTTAGAAATTCATGGGGCTTCCACATTTTCATCATCTTATGGATATTTCAATCATTTCTCATATATCCAAAACCATCTTGAGGGTGCGGCTGATGGATTCAAAAGTATTTCCTTAGATTTGGGAAACCTGCTAATTTTATATCTCTCAAGATTTTCTCTTAGTCTTGCATTTCGGGGGTATTTTAGACATTTTCAACATATCATATTTGGTCCCTAAGTTATGTCTAAGAAATCTTGAGTCCGTTCATAAATTTTCGTAAATCTGCTATTTTTAGAATTTCTCAGGGTTTTTCCTAGTCTCGCCAAATTCTAGCACCTCGGGGTAATTTGGTCTTTTCCTGTATAATTCTTTTGATCCCCGAAATATGTCTGAGAGATTATAAATGATTTTCTGAATTTTGGAAAACCTGCTAAATTTAGAATTTCCCAGGGGTTTCGCTTAATTTGAAAATTCTGAGTGTTTAGGGCATTTTGGGTATTTTCAGATGATACCAAATGATCATGCTTAATATTGCTCACCGAAAGAACCCAATTTTAAAAGTTCTATTTTTGAAGTTTGACCATAAAGACTTTTCATTTTTAATTTTCCCCTTTAGGGGTGAACCAATCTGAGGCTATTTTGGTCGCATTTGGATGTCTAACAGTCAAATAGGGGCATTTTGGTCCGAAAAGTTGTTTTCCAAAAAGATGGTCCGATCATATGGGAGGGATGCACCATAAATGTCTAATGGGTTGGGTCCATATATAGAATATTGAATTTAGAAAGATTTTATTGAATTTTTACGGAAAAACCCGAAACCCGTGTGAAATGGTCCATTGGGCTTTAGCCTGCAAAGATGGAGCTCATGTGGGTTCACCCATATGGGTCAACCACCATGGTGGGCGTCCCACATGGCTGACTCACATGAGTTGAGCATCCAACCTTGATGATGTCACAATGGTGACATCATATTTGTTACATGAAAAATAAAAAGAATAAAAAAAAGATTGAAAGAAGGAAAAGATGAATGATTGCTTAAAAAAGTTTTTTTCCAAAGAAGGAATGTGGAATGAGAATAGCATGTCTTGATTGAGAAGAAATTAAGATTGGAATCAAATCCAATTTGGAAACAAGAAAGAAAGAAATTGGAAACAAGCCAAAAATAGGAGCTCTCACATTGGAAACTACTATTTCTCTCTTAACCCTATCTTTTTTGTATAAAAATCAAAGCAAACAATCCTAGGAAGGATTAAAAAAAATCAAAATTCGTCATTTTTCTCTCTCCTCCCAAGAAAAAAAAAGAGAAAAAAACATCTTCTCTCTTTAAGTGTGTTCATCTCTCTCTCAAGGGTTCTTCACAAAAGGGATTCTTGAATTCCCTTTTCTTCTTCAACAAATCACACATCAAGGATCTTTGGGGTCTTCTTCATCATACCAAAGGGTTGGACAAAGCGAATATCTCGGATTACCAACCCAAGAGACACTGATCGCGATCGACGGTAAGAATTTTCCTTCTTTGCGAATTAGAAAAGCATGCTACGGTTTTATTTTTTGAAGCATTAAATCTATGACTTTTCTTTTAAAATTCCAGTATGTTCGCTCGGGTGAATGGGGGTGCTATCTGGACATTCCCCGTTCGTAATCAGGCACGGACCCTTTTATTTCTGGTTATCCATTGCACAGAGGATTTACTTTATGGGTTCCAAGGCCGACTCCCCTGAATGACGACTCTGAGTTATTTTAGGTACGTCTTGGTTTCGAGGCTTTGGTCTCTGGATCAAGAGGTATCTTACATATATTGCAGCTATGCTATGAGGGTAGCAAACATAGATTATAGGCTTTTAAAATCTAAAATTTCGCCCAAAAATTAATTTTCCCCCACATAAATCTTGAATTTCTTTCTTTTCTTTTCAATATGTATTTAAATGGAATTTTCAAAGCAAATGTTTGAAAAAATGATCTTTTTCAAAAAATGATTTTTTTAGGGTTCTAAAAATTCTAAAACTACTGGAAATCATAATCTTTGACCATGGTTTGACCGCCTCGGTTTCCGTTCTATTTTTCAAAAGTTAACCCAACAAAAGGTTATTTCTTGAAGAATAAAATGAAAAACGGGTCCAATCAAGTCCAAAATTCATGAAATTTTGTTTCCAAACCGATTTTTAGATTTTCAGTTCATTATAAAATGTTTGGAAGTTTTTTGATTTTTTAATCCGGTTTTAATTTATTTTAATTTTGGGTTATTTTTAACAAATATCAAACGATTTTAAAAATTGATTAAACTTTCTAGAACTCATGTTTAATTATAAATTGAAGTTTTCATGGAATAAAATTTTGAAAGAAATATTTTCTTTACTGTTTTCTAATCGATTATTCGGTTTACGTGCCGTAATTCTTTTTCGTATTAAATTAGTTAATTTTTGAATTTTTTTTTTACAAACTAGTAACTTAGGTTACTGAAATGTTAGAGAAAAATTTTCAATTGATTTTGCAAAGTTTTAATATGGTTTTGTAATTTATTTTAATAAATGGGTTTCAATTCTTAGAAAATAAATTCCCCTTTTCTATTTAAAATCGATTTTATGGAGGAGATTTAATTTTTATGTTTTGAAATTTTGATAGAAAATTTAATAATCTATTATATATTTACTGGAATTTTTTATTTGATTTTAGGATACCATTAGGTTTGCTTTTTAAGTAATTCTTTGGTTTAATCTGATTTTTGTGTGAGTCCCTCTCGCCGGATCGGGTCCCACAACAGCTTGGGATCCTTATCCCAGGTCCAGTCAAACCTTTCAAAATAAACATTTTAAACCTTCTAAAAATACAAAAAATTCTTCAAACGAATCTTTTACAACTATTTTTGAAAAGATCTTCCTCTAGAGTTAGGAGTGTATCCTATATTTTTGGGGTGTCTTAGAGTTAGGAGTCTATCCTGGTTATGTTGATGGTTTGTGTGTCTTGTCGTGTGAGTGTCCCTAGAGTTAGAAGGCCTCGAGTCGTAGTTGGTTAGACACTTAGTCGGGCCGATGGCTAGACTAGGAAACACTTAGTTTACCCATGGTTTTCCTTAGGACATACAACCTAGTTACACATAGGATATAGGAATCACCTGCATTAGCTTAAGGCTAACCAACTTGCATTAGTTAGGGCATATAGAGAGTCCTAAAAATTATAAATCACTTGAACTTAAGCAATTGTGCGAAAAGCTTTAAAAACTAGTCAGATCTAGTTGATCGAGTCTTGGATAGCGGTCTTAGATGGTTAGGCATCGTAGTTTAGAATAGGTCACCGAACTACGTCGACTCTGATTCTTCCCGAGGCCGGGATACGTAGAGCAGCCGAGATGGATGGCCATCTTGGTCCGAGTCAAGTATCACATTAGAGTCTAGGATTTGTTGTGTCGAGTCGTGTGTGGAGTTGAGCGGTGCTGTGTGTTTTGTTGTGTTTTCTTACTTTCATGTACAGACCTTATACCTTTAGCTGCAGCATGCATGTGTTTGTCCATCAGAACTTAGACACCAATTAGGTATGACATTCATAACCTAACTATGTTTAGGTGACACTTCTTTCATTTTTATTTTGCGTGTGCTTATTATTTGCATCCCGGAGTCATGCATGATTAGGTAGACGTCTTCTCGAGGATATCTGTTCCCATTTCATATGATTTTCGCCCAAAATTCTTCAAGGTCGATAAATAAATGGCATAAGAGACCAGGTGCTTGCACTTGGGGTGATGAGGTGCTCTTCGGACCTTCCAAATTTGTAATCAGACCCAAACCTTTTGTATCTCTGGTTATCCATTGTAACAGAGCATAGTATGGGTTCCAGGGCCGACTTCCCTGGATGGTGACTCTTCTTTGTTTATGGTAAGTCTCGAATCTAAGCTAGTCCTCGAATCGAGAGGTATCTCACTTTACATCTCCACTCATGCTGTGAGGGGCATTTTTTTAGAGTTCTTGGTAGAGCTCTCATTCACGTGGATGATCTAGACACTTTCGGAGGCTCGTCCCCCGCCTCTCTAGGATCGGGGTCCACAACCGCGGATAGGTTTTTAAGCTTAAACGTTGAGCGGACAGGTAGCCCTCGCCGGGCGACCGCCATGGGGCTGGTCGACCGTGACGGTAAGAAATTTAAAAATTAAAAAGGGGGCCCGATAGAGGCGGGCGACCGGGATGGTCGGGCAAACTCGCCATTGGGGCTTTCGCAGGTTGACTTTTTCAACCAAGTTTTTTACAGTCTTGCCCCCAAACGATCATATTTTCCTCTTAATAAGCTTTTGAACATCTAAGAAGATCAAATCTCATTTGTATGGGCCAAAACCTTCTTATCAAAAGCTAAACCTCTTTGAACTTGCATTTGCACATTCTATCAAGAGGAACTCCATAAGCTTTAAAATTTATCTTCCTCGGAGTGATTGTGAGCTAAAAGTTTGTAATCCGCCTATCTAGAGGCAAAGAGAATTCTATTTTTTATTTTCTTCATTGTACTCGAGGGTCTTCTCTTCGACCCGTTAAGAAATGTGAAGACATAGAGAGGGTCTACTCTTCGGCCTGTTATCAAAGGTGAAGATATTGTAAGAGGGTGTGATTCCTCGCCAAGGCTTAGTGCAGAAAGGATTTGTTCCCTTTGGATATTGGAGAAGTCGGGTGTACGACTTGGAGATTCGCCCTTTGAAGAATCTCATATTTAGTGGAGCGCCCAAGGAGAAAAACTTGGAAGAGTGGAGTAGGTCTTATGATATACCGAACCACTATAAATCTTGCGCCTTGTGAATGCTTTCTCTTCTCCTTCTCTTTGCACATCTTGGTGATTGGTAAACTCTAACCTAACTTATATTTATGTTTTATTGAACAAGGGTTAGAGTATATAGGCTTAAAGTAACATCTAAACCCTAGATTTTACTATATTGATTATTTTAATAAATGTTTGATTAACTAGTGCTTAATTAACAAATTAATTTCTAATAATCCAACTAATTAAGCCTAAAATTTTGAATTGATCAATTCACCCCCCTCTTGGATTGTCACACTTACATTTCATTTGGTATTAGATCTTAGGCTCTTATAGAGATTTTTAAATTTAAAACCTACAAGAGAAAAGATCTGTGACAATCCAAATGGATTTTGAGCTAGGCAAATCCACTCTTATTCCTCCATCTTTTGATGGAACGAATTTTAGAGCTTGAAAAATTCAAATGCTAGCCTATCTCAAATCCATAGACTTTGACATGTTAGATGTCATTGAAAGTGGATTTTTTATTTCAAGAAAATGTTCTAAAAATGATTTAAAACTATTTTTCTTGAATTCAAAGGCAATGATCTTATTATGTTGTGGTTTAACTCCAAACATTTTTGAGAAAATTTCTAAATGCATCAATTCAAAAGATATTTGGACAACTCTAGAAGATATTTTTGAGAAAAATATTTGTCACTTTTCAAATGATAAAATTTTTTGAACAAAAAGATATCACAAAAATCTTTTGCAAATTAAAATTCTTTTAAACATTCAATCTCTGATTTGAAAAGTCAAATTGACAATTTGAAATCGGAAGTAAATGAAAGTTTGAAAAGAAATGAAAAATTAAGTCATTTGCGCAAAATTTTGATAGATAAAAATGATGACTTAATTAAAAGATAAATGCCTTTGAAAAAAAAAAAAAAGCCTTGCTAACACAAACATGGATTTAAATGAAAAATACAAACATGTTTGTGAAAATGAAGAAAAACTTAAAGCTAATTTATCTCAACAAATAAAGTGTTTTGAAAATCTAGTGAATGAGATAAAATTAGTAAATGAATAACTCTCTATAAAGAACCAAAGATTACAAGAGGATAAAGACAAACATGTTTGTCTTCATCATTCTAATGGTTCCTCATGTTCCTCATCTACCAATCATTATTCATGTACTTATTGTGGTAGATTAGGACATCACAAGTCTAGGTGCAAACTTAGATTTGTGAAGTCAAACAAGTTTGTTTAGATAAGAAAATATACACTCCCAAAAACAAACTTGGTCGGAACCAAAGTAATTTGGGTTCCAAAGTCCCCCACTCAAATCATTATTTGAATTTATTGATATATGGGGTTGTGCTTAGTTGCTATATCATATGATTTGTCTCTAGATGCTTTACTTCAATGTTACATTATTTGCACCTAGTTTACATTGTGCTTTAATGATCACATCATATCCATGCTATAGTCTATAAGTAAAACAATGTTATACTTGTTGTAGACTATATCTTTGTACTTTATTGAATATCACTCTAGAATATTTAGTCTAAGTGCTCACACTGTGTTTTAAATCTTCTTGCACTTAGTATTCATCCACAAAGAAAATCCACAATAGAAAATTTTAACGTGAAAACCATGTGTGCTTCCATGAAAATCAACCACTCCTTGTCCATGAGTTCAACTTGATCTAACAAGTCTATTTCCTCTATATTTGAACTCTATCTAGGACAAATTTGGCTCTTGCTAGATGTTAGAACATTCAACTTGTTTGGGGTTTCATCTCTAGCAAAATTAAAAAGTTAAAAGCTATGTCTAAGGAAATCCACTCAAATCCTTCTTAGACATCTCTTATGCCCTAGGTGAGTAAACATGTCTATTACTATGCACCTAATTGTCCTTCAAACCTATTCTTGTGTGCTAAATGGTTATCATTAAATGCATAAGAAATCTTGATAGGTTAAAATAGATGTATTCCAAAAGCTCAAAATGAATATCCTCTCATGACTAAGATAAAATTATCTAATCATAGTAGTTCATTTTGGAATGCATTTGTCAAAGTTGTTTATCTCTTGACATACTCTAAAAAGTCCTTGGATCTTTCCCTAAAAGTTCATATAAGAATGTATTATATAGGGAAGTTGGAAATGAGTCTAGATTCAATATATAAATCTCATTTGAGCAAAATTGAAAATCTTATAAGAATCTAGTTTCATTTCTGGGCATTTACCCATGATGGTGGTTGTCATGCAATACATTGTGATGGGAACACTTATTAAGGTCATATCTTGCTCATAATTACCCATAGTGGTACGCTCTCACTTACATGAGCCATTGATGTCTCTCTCAGACATAGTCCTTCATAGTCTGTTTTTCTCCTATCTGAGTTCTATAGATTTGAGCTAAATTGGCATATTTATATAATCTATAGTTTTATTCCCTTTGTAAGATATTAGCTACATGGTAAAGATGGTAAACCTAAAGTTAAAAGCTACTAAATTGGTACTCGTAGTCCTCTTACCTAGTAAGTTGGAGAGTGTACACTCATCTCTTTAATTAAAACATCTAATCTCTTTGGCTTCTAGCCAACATCTTAACCATGATTAGTCATATATGCTTAGTTAAGGGAGCATGATATGCTAGGTTGTCATTTAATTTTATTTGGTATCATCTCTTTTGGTACCACGTGATTCCCCTAGCAATCATGCATTTGTAGCCCAAGGGTTGATTGTAAATCATTTATCTATAAATACCTTGGTGACTATGTGGTTGGACAGCCCTTTGGATTCATAATTTGTATGAGTCACTCACAAAGGGGGAGCTATACATGTGTATTGTCTGTCCTTCCATCTTATCATATGATGTTTGATGTGTATACTGCATCACATATGATAAGTACACTCATATGGAGCCTCATTGCTCCATATGTGTTGTAGTTTGGGTCTTGACTTATGCCTTCATGTTGAGATTATCTCTCATGCATGTCAAGTTTCCTTGGCCTGAGCCTTAATGCTATATCCTTGTAGGCATTATACTTATCTTGGATGAACTCATGTGATTTCATCATTTCCAATGATAATTATCTTGTTTTAGAGTCTCAAAACTTTCTAGAACTCTCCTTCATAGGATAAGTATCTTGCTTAAATTGATCATATAATTGCCTATGAAGTTGTTTCTTATCATGTGTTTTTGAAGATAAAGATATCCTTCATCATGATAAAAGCTTGTGGCTATACATTAACATTCATATCTATAGCCACTGTGTATTGTCATGCCTTGCCTTATAGATTTTATCAAAGGCCAATGACAATTTCTTGGAAGAGATAGTTGATTCTTTGATCCTTAACTGTTAAAACCCTTCCATCTTTGGTTCATATATATGAAGCTTTATAATGTTCTATCATATATATATATATATGTCCCATTATTTGCCATGGATATGTACCTCATTGGTTTGATTCTTGTATCTATGTGCTTATTAGACTATACTCTATTCACTATCATATCTTAAGTCTAATAAGCATCCATTCCTATTCAAATTGTAATTCTCTTTTGAATGGAGCAAAATTTGGAATGGTTAAGGTGATTAAATTCGAATCAAGAGCCTATATGCTTGGAACTCTTACATCTAGATTAGATGCACATAGTCAGGGGGAGCCTTCACTTTCACATGTGTGAATCTCTAAGGGTAAGCAACTTAAAATCTCTAAAAGTTATATTATAGTTCAGAGTATATCAATGCTTTGGAAGAGACTTGTCTGCTTACTGTTCAGAGATTCCCTCATGAAGCAACTTGTGAACCTAAATGGTTCTATCATAGATCTGAGCATATCCGTGCTTAGGTAGATACTTACGTGCTTAAAAAAGTTGCTAATGGAGCCCAAGTGTTCAAATCATTCACCTTTTTCATCATATTGTCCTGTCATGCCCTATCACATAGGTTTCACCTAGGGCTTCTGACAAATTCATAGGAGGAGAGCAAAATAGTTTCGTATTCATGTTTATTTAGACCATTGTGATGTGCTCACATGGTTTATTGCCCCATACTTGTGCTAAACTTGCAAAATCTTAGATCAAAATTTAAAAAAAAAACTGCGTATCATGCATTGTTCTCAATTTTTTCCTTGTAAATCTTTATGATAAGCATTATATGAGCTAAAATATCATATCATTAGTAGATTCATGGGCTATAGAAGTAATATGTAGTATATATTCTTCATCTATACCCATTCCCAAACATAGAAGTGTTTTACACTGTCCTTTTCACATGTGTATGTTTGATTAGGCTTATCAATGCATTTCACTTTTGGTTTCTACTTTGATAAGCATCATGAGAGCTTAAATGTCATATCATATATCCTATATATAGCTTATATAAGCTATCATTCATCTTGACACCACACTTGCACTTTTCACTTGCATATCTCTACCTTTTTTTGCTGCCAAAATGGGGAGAGTTTTGGGAATTGATTAGGTAGTCCACATTAAATGTGCACCATATGCTTTACTTTCATTCATTATACATGTGCATATAGTGAGGGGGAGCTATGCTCTATTTTTTATATCATATCATGCTTATTTATCTATTTGTTTGACATCTCCTTCCTCTCTAATCAATTTGTTTGCCATCATAAAAAAGGGGGAGAATGTAAGCCCAAGGGTTCCCATGGGTTAATCATTCACCTTACCTTCTTGTTTTGATGCTTGCAAACCAAATTGATTAGTATTTATGGACTAATGTGTTGCTTTGAGGTGTTATGTTATATACAGGATTTTCATGTCATAATTGCCATTACACAACTCATTTCAACACATGACTGTGGATCAAGAAGCAAAGGAACCAAGAGCTTGCACCTACAGTGAAGACATCCTCATTTGCCTTGGTGACACCTCATGTACCTCACAACATGCATTGAAGATTGGAGGGAGTCACAAAAGCCAAGACAAAGTTCAAGATGTTCACTCACAAGCCGAAGAAGTCCAAGAAAGTGCAAAGGAGCTGATACAATCCAAGAAGACTCATAGTATACATTTTTAGATAGTATTTAGAGTCCTCTTGATTTTATGTTTAAATGCACTTTCAAAAGGTTGTCAAATGGTTTTAACACTTAAGTTTTATATCTTTGAAAATCATACACACACCCAAAAATGTGTTTGAAAACCTAGGCCTTAAGCCCGAAGACCATGGCCCAAAAGCCCCTTAACTTTTAAAATTAAAATGGAATTTCACACAGGGCCGGTCGACTGGTGGTGTCTCGGACGATCGCGGATAAAAGGCAGGAAATCCAGCACTTGCATAGCAAGAGCGGGCCGGTCGACCAGGGGTGAGCCGGGCGACCTCGAAAATGGTTTTGTGGAATCAGAACCATTTCGACATGGGTTTAGGCAGGCGACCGCTAAGGGCCAGTCGACCGCGGATAGGTTTTTAAGCTTAAACGTTAAGTGAACAGGTAGCCCTCGCCAGGCGACCGCCATGGGGCCGGTCGACCGCGACGGTAAGAAATTTAAAAATTAAAAAGGGCGCCTGATAGAAGCGGGAGACCGCGGTGGCTAGGTCGACTGCGACTGTCGGGCAAACTAGCCGTTGGGGCTTTCGCATGTTGACTTTTTCAACCCAGTTTTTACAGTCTTGGCCTCAAACGGTCATATTTTCAAATACACTATATATATACACCGTTAAAACCTATCTAAATAAGCTTTTGAACATTTGAGAAAGATAAAATCCCATTTTTTTGAGCCAAAACCTTCTTATCAAAAGCTAAACCTCTTTGAACTTTCATCTGCACATTCTGTCAAGAGGAACTCTATAGGCTTTACATTTTATCTTCCTTGGAGTGATTGTGAGCTAAAAGTTTGTAATCCGCCTATCTAGAGGCGAAGAGAATTCTATTTTTCATTTTCTTCATTATACTCGAGGGTCTTCTCTTCGGCCTGTTAAAAAAGGTGAAGACAGAGAGAGTATACTCTTCGGCCCGTTAACAAAGGTGAAGATAATGTAAGAGGGTGTGATTCCTCGCCAAGGCTTAGTGCAGAAAGGGTTTGTTCCCTTTGGAGATTGGAAAAGTCGGGTGTACGGCTTGGAGATTCGTCCTTTAAAGAATCTCATATTTAGTAGAGCGCCTAAGGAGGAAAACTTAGAAGAGTGGAGTAGGTCTTATGATAGACCGAACCACTATAAATCTTGCACCTTGTAGATGCTTTCTCTTCTCCTTCTGTTTGCACATCTTGGTGATTGGTTGAAATCCTAGTTTGGCAACTAAGAGGGGGGTGAATTGGTTGGATATTAAAAAATTTATCCTTTTAAAAAACTTGTGCAAGATTAGTTTTCAAAAGCTTAAATGAATATCTTCTCTTAGACCTTTTGACAAACACTTGTTAAATGACTTTTGAAAACTCGTTGGTTATTTTCTTTTAATCTTTTTATCAAAATACTTGGTGGATGATTTAAGATTATAAATAAAATGCAAATCCCATAATAAGATAAAGGAAAAAGATGAATGGTTTCTTTTAGGCCTTTTATCAAACACTTGGTGGAACCCTAATTGATTTACTCTCTTTAATTCTTTTAACACACACTTTGTGGATGATTTATGCAAGTAAAAGGATAAAGAACAAACACCACAAGAAGATAAAGTGAAGAGAGAGAGAGAGAGATGCACCAAGAGATAGATGCACACAAGGTTTATAGTGGTTCGATCTAAAACAAGACATACTCCACTCTTCTCAAGTTTTGCTCCTTGAGGGATTCCACTATATGAAGTTTGATTCTTGATACAACGAAGAAGGCTCCGCGTCTTCAACACTCGCCCACGAAGATGGCTCAGCGTCTCCGAGCACTCGCCAATTCCAAAGGATTTAATATTGGTGCCCTTTCCACTTTTACAATGTATACGAGGGGTTTAAATACGGTGCCCTCTCCACCAACTCTCCGCCAAGAGTTTCTTGAAGAATACAAGTGTGTGTGCCTTCTTCAAAGGCTAATACACTTAAGTTTTAGTGCAAAGATTCTTCTTTACAAAGAGATATGCAAATAAAGCTCGTGAATGCTTCTTGAAGATGATTGCTCTATGAGGCTTGATGAAGCTTGGCTTGTTATTGACGATTTGCAAGTTGAGCTTCAAGCTTGACCTTGTTGATGATGATGGCAAGTTGAGTTTGAGTGATTATTCTTCAAATAGATTGCAAGTAGGCTTAAGAAGATCTTCTTCAAAGTAAATTGCAAGATTTAGAGCAAAGAAGAAGAGCTTTTGTAAAAATGCTTGAAAAACTTGAATCACAAGTAGTGTTCTTTTTTCAAGTTTGCAAAAGTGTTAAAATGATGAAAATAAACTCATATATATATGCCTTTAGAAGATATAACCGTTGGAGGACATATTGGGCATTTTTGGGTTTTGAAAAATAAAAAAAAGAACCAGCTGCAACTCCCAACGGTCATATTTTCCCGATGTCTGCCCAGACGTCTGGTTGCCTCCAAGGATCAACCAGATGATTGGGCAGACCTCTACCGCAAGGTCTGGTTTGCAAGTTCATGTATCAAATGAATGAGTTTTTCTCTGATTTTTTGTACACATAGGTATTGATATTAGAGAAGGTTATGGACCAAAATTTAGCTCATTTGGAAAACGTTTGAATCCCTTTTTGATCAACCAGATGATCGAACCAAACTTCTGCCGCAAGGTTTGGCTTGCAAGTTTGGCTAGCAAATGAATGAATTTTCTCCCAATTTTTTGTACTTATTAAAGTAGATATGAGAGAAAGGTGTGGAAATTTTTTTGGCTCAATCGAAAAATGTTTGGGTCCATTTCTGATAGAAAAGTACATGGTCTTAGTTATGGTTTTCAAAGTATACTTGAATTTTGCTTTAAAAACATTTTGAAAACTCTTTGAAAAACACTTGCAAACTTGTTTTGAAGATGATCTCCATTCAACCTACTCTTGAATAATCCTCTTGAGTCCGGTGGTTGAATGAGTATGCTTATCCTTCCTTGTACATGTTTGTTCTTTGGTCTTCGATTTGACTTAACTCTTAATGACTCCATCTTGATGTTGATTGCCCTTTTCTAAGGTTCAACTTGATTTGTCTTTGTCCTTCTTGGTTGACGAATCTTCACTTTGCCTTTGATCGCCATGTTTTACCTT
Organism: Tasmannia lanceolata; assembly: GCF_043159265.1. Classification (NCBI taxonomy): domain Eukaryota; kingdom Viridiplantae; phylum Streptophyta; class Magnoliopsida; order Canellales; family Winteraceae; genus Tasmannia; species Tasmannia lanceolata. Next base: position 5,641,820 of record NW_027518701.1, on the reverse strand, counting down.
GTTGTCGATCTTGGTACTCTAAATTTCCTGTATAAGCTTATCATGGTAAAATTATTAGTACCACCCTACTTCAATCAATTTGGGTTTTGTTGTCATCAAAACAATAAGTAGGACCACACATGGGAACCCTTGGGCTAACATTGGTAAACTCTAACCTAACTTATATTTATGTTTTATTGAACAAGGGTTAGAGTGTATAGGCTTAAATTAACATCTAAACCCTAGATTTTACTATATTGATTATTTCAACAAGGGTTAGATTAACTGGTGCTTAATTAACAAATTAATTTCTAATAATCCAACTAATTTAGCCTAAAGTTTTTAATTGGCCAATTTACCCCCCATCTTGGATTGTCACACATACATTTCAACTATAAACCACTATTTTATAAATTAAACCACTTTTTAGGAACTTTCAACCTCTATTTGAACACTCTAAACCACTAGGGTTCTCAAACACAGAAAAACCCTAACAGAGTCATAAATAGTGGTTGAAATTGGTTTTGCAAAATCCTAACAAAATCCTAAATAATGGTTCACATTTGCAAAACCATAACAAAAGCCCTACATAGTAGTTGAAATTGGTTTTGCAAAACCCCCCAAAAAACCCCCTTCATAGCGGTTGAAATTTGTTTTGCAAAAAGTAATAATAAAATAATGGATGTGATTGATAGATGTGATTGAAAAGGAAGAGAGAGGTAAGTTTCAAAAAGTAATAATAAAATAATATATGTGATTGAAAAAAGGTGAATGGCATTTTCGTCTTCCAAAATCCATGAACAGTGAAAAGCACTCTTCTTTGGTCCTTTTCAAATCACCATTGCTTTCTTAGTATTCATGCAAAATAGAGCTTTTTCTGGTCATTTTCCCTAAAAATTAAGGGGGGTTGGGTTGGGCTCCCAGTGCCTTGACTCTAACCAAACGTTGAATTGGGTTGGCTTGCCAACCCAACCCAAGGAGCACCGGCCAACACAAGCCGAAATTAGGTTAAACCACTAGGTTTTAAGTAGACATGGCAAAAAGTGACCCGACCTGCGGGTCCACCTGGCCTGCCAGAACGGGCCGGGTCCAGGTCACTAAATTAGTGACCTATATAAATTTGACCCGGCCCGTACATGTCACGTCAAAATTGGGGCGGGCCGGGTGGACCTGCAGTTCGTAAAAACACAAATGATCGAGATTTTATATGGTGTAAGCCTTTATAGTCCTGTAATTTTCAGAAAGTACTGTACTGAGCGCATCATAGGATGATCTAGACCGTCCATGTGATGGAACGCACCATAAATAGGTCACCCACCAAAAAAACATTTCCATAGGATGATCCTAGCCCACCGATCTATAAAGGCTTCCATGAATAATAATATGCAATTCCTCCATAGATCAGAGGGCTAGGATCATCCTATGGAAATGATTTTTTGGGTACAACCTATTTACGTTATAGCTAATCAGATGGACGGTTTGGATCATCCTATTATAGTGTGGGAATAAAAGCAGCAAAAAAAAAAAAAAACACAAACCAGTGACTCGCGGGTCAACCCAGCCTGTACAGGTGGGGTACGGGTTCACCAAATTGTGACCCGTAAAATTCCGTGTCATTTTTTACTTGAACCTGTACGAGTTGGGTGAAACCTGGCCCGGCCCACCCGTTTGCCAGGTCTGGTTTTAAGTTGAGCTAGGACCAAGCTGCACCCTTGTAAATATTTGTTTTATGTGCCCAGAAACCCACAGGCCTAAAGATAGAGCCATACACCATGTAATTCTCACTCATCAGCTGCCGCATGATGAATGGGTCCAACCCATACCCCAAATGGGCCCCATACGATGATCTTAACCCTTTGCTTTGTGGAGGTCAGGATTAGGATCATCCTATGGGTCCCATATTTGTGCATGACCTATCTATGGCTAGGATCAACACATGAATGGTTTAGATCATCCATTCATGGGCCGTTGTTGTTTTTTTTTGGGAAAATTACATTTACACCCCCTCTAGTTTCTGACACATTCAACTCTAACCCGGATTTTTAAAACGTGACAAGTACACCCCCTCCGTCAACTGTCAGTCAGTTTAACCTGACGGCAAGACTAAAACTAACCATGGTTAATATTTTGAGGACAAAAATACCCTCATTTGCAGAAGGATTAGGGTTACGCCATTTCCCACCGCCGCCGTCGCACCTCCGGCCACCTCCGGCCACCGCCGCACCTCCGGCCACCGTGCTGTCACCTCCACCACACACAATGAAATCCCACCCCATGGCTACATCAAACCCACAGAAAAAAACATTGATAAAAACAAAAAAAAAGCCGTAAAATATTAGGGTTCATGTGTAAATCATGATAATGGTGTGAATGAGAATAACTTAAACTCTAAATCGAGGGTTTATGTTGATAAATAAACAAATTTTTAGTTTTCAAGTCTGAAAACGCTAATTTTCAGTTGGGGAAGACGAGGGCATTTTGGTCATTTCCGCCTCGCCGTCTGGTCCGTCCAGTTTAAAAAACCCAATGGAACCATAGGAGGTGTAGTTGTCACGTTTAGAACCACATGAGTAGAAGTGTATGTGTGAGAAACTAGAGGGAGTGTAAATGTAATTTTCCTTTTTTTTTTTCTATTTTTTCTCAGAGTGCAGCTGCACTAGAGTTAAATATGGGCCCCATAGGATGATCCTAACCTTTCAATTTGTAAAGTTTTTATTTCATACCTTTCCATTTTAAACCTCTATAGATCGAAGGGCCAGATCATCCTATGGGTCCCATTTTTGGGGCATGGCCTATCTACAGCCGGGACCACCACATGAATGGTTTAGTTCATCCATTAACGTGGGTCCCTCTCGGCTCTTTGCTCGCTTTCATCATATAAAAGGACCACTGATATTGGCAGAGACATGCTTCGATAATTGCACAAAAACATTTTCTCTTTTATTATTTAAACAGCAGCCAAGGTTATTGCCAGAAATTATACAAATACGTAATGCCAAATACCGCCTAAGTTGCTGTTGGATCAAATATCAAGGGTGGTACTTCCACCCTATCACCTTCAGCTCTTGATCAAATCACATGGTTCCAAAAGCGCTCAGAAGCCACGTAACAAAAAAGACAAGCGGAGTTTGTGCTATTATGAAATCATTGTAGTGCCAATATCATTAGCCCATACAAACACTTTATTTATGAGGAAATATTGCCCCCTAAAATTAGAAGACACAGGTCAGTTTCGGGTGGGGTCAAGTCGCCAAAGGCCCCAACCCTAACCCAACCCGAAATCAAACAGGTTCACATTTCCCAACCATAATCCAAGGTTTTAAATTTCGGTTGGGGGGGGGGGGGGGGTGTAATTTCGGTCCTCACCGAAACTGAAATATTAGCCGAAATCCCAAAATTTTGGCTGAAACTCGTGGCGCTCGGAATGTCTTTTTTTGGGCCGAAATTAACAAATACTAAGCCGAAATATCGGTAATTTCGGCCATAAAGTAACAAAAAATTAATATTTTTTCAAACATTTGGCCAAAATTTATAGGGTTTCGGTCCTCACCGAAATCCAATTTTTTTTTGTCTCGCCCAAAATTTAAAACCTGGCCCCTAATCCAAGTATCCAACCCAACCCGATAAAATGCCAACCCAACCCGACCCGACCCGACCCGAGCCACAATAGGGTTGAAAAAGTCGGGTTCGGGTTGAGCCCGACCCAAGTTGCACCCCTCTAGTTAAAAAGAGCAGTCATGGGTGGCTCCGATTGAGTTCTCGAGTCGTTCTACTTTGGGGTTATATTTTCAGCCTCTCTCCCCTTGTAAAAAGAAGAGGAATTTGAAGAAGGGATGGTGAGCGAAAGACAGAGATTGGCCCGAAAGCGATTCAAGGAAGCAAATCCTGAGCTATTTCAGAAATCCGACCCTCTTCCTAAAGACCCAAACAAGAAATCCAAGAACAAAATCAGAAACAAGAAATTCAAACCCCAAAAAGGAGGAGATGAAAGGAAATCCAACACTTTTAGAAAACACCCACTTAGAGTTCCTGGCATGAAACCTGGTGAGAGCTGTTTCATCTGCAAAGCCCAAGACCACATTGCCAAGCTCTGTCCCAAAAAATCTGAATGGGAGAAAAATAAGGTTCGTAAGACTTATAATCCTTCATAGAAAAGCTTCTTCTTTAAGATTAAAAAAAAAACTTTATGTTGGGTATTTCGAGTTATGGAATTATTTTGCTAATGATATTGCTATTTATTTATTCTTAGCTTTGTATTGTGTTTTTTGACTTTACATTTCAGTGAGAAACCCTTGTTTGCTACTTCTCCAACTGTTATTGCCATCTCTATATTGCGCAGCCCAATAAATCTCCAACCAATTCACCAAAAACTCAGGAGCTGATGGAATAAATTAGTTTAGATTTTTGTATGTTGTGGAATTTGATCTCTAGTGTTTTATACGAGTAGGAGTCTTAGAGATGAGGGTTACAGTGTCTAGATTGGCTTGGGTAGGAGTTTTGGAGGAAGTGGTCAAGTGGGTTTTTCATTCATTTGGTATAAATAACATGTAAGTAGCCTTTTTCAAATCAATGAAGAAATTTATCTTCATCATTGTGTCTTCGCACACAAAGGAGGACTGAGCCATTTCTCGAAGTAGGTTAAGAGGATGATCTTTCCTCTAAGAAGATCAAGCACGTTGCGAACTGATTTGGGTTCTTATCTATTGTTATCAAAGTAGCACGATCGGGCCTCAGGTGGAAGCAAATGAACGGCATGATGAGATCACTTTGAAAATGGAGCTTCCTCAACCTTTGACGACAACATGCGAAATGGTGACTAATTGCAAGACTAATAGAAGAAGCAAGGGATGGAGAACGAAAAAGAAAAAAGGGAAGAGAGAAGAATTTTGAAAAATCTTGCACAAGAATATCTCCCCAAGATGAAATCAAGAGGATTTTGGCATCGCTGCATGGGCATATGAATTGTGGTGTCCATTTTGATGTTGGGAAAGGTCTTACCGGAAAGACTCATGGAACTCCTTAACAATTGGCAAACTCTTAATCTCCAATCTTGAGGACAAGGTTGATTTCAATGGGGGAGGGGGGAAGATGTTACGTTCCTAGATGGGTCCCATTTGGGGTGAAATAAATTAGTTTAGATTTTTTTTTTGAAAAGTAATTAGTTTAGATTTTTGTATCTTGTGGAATTTGCTCTCTAGTGTTTGGTATGAGTAGGAGTCTTAGAAATGAGAGGCTACGATGTCTAGATTGGCTTGGGTAGGAATTTTAGAGGAAGTGGTCAAGTGGCTACCAAGTGGGTTTTTCATTTGGTATAATGACATGGAAATAGCCTTTTTCCAAATTAATGAAGAAATTTAGCCCGATAATTGTGCCTTTACACACAGAGGGGGACTGACTCTTCCCTCGAAGTGGGCCAAGAGGTTTTTTTTTTTTTTTTTGAAAGTTAAAGTGGGTCAAGAGGTTGATCTTTCCTCTAAGAAGATCATCCATGGTGCGAACTGATTTGGGTTCGTAACACTGCTGATGTGATCCGACCATTGGATCTTTTTATTATCGTTCATACCTTGCTTATTTCTCATGTTATTTGATTACATTAGTTATCTTGGAAATTATTTTGGACCTAGAAGTGGGGGATGTCCATATCAAATCGGGGTCACCCTTACACACACCACTTGTGGCTTTATGCTCTTATGCTACTAATTCTTCTTCTTTGTGAGTAGGGGTACGACAGTCTTTTAACTTTCATTTAAGTGAGCTAACAAAGGGGCCCACCAACAAAGCAATATAAAAGAGATAGCAAGAGGGGAGAAAATCTAGTTTTGATAGAATTTGCAAAATAACAAAAAAAGGACCCGCACGTCTCCCCTTCCTCCACGCCATGGGCGTCTCCTCTCCCCTCTCGAGGTAGCCTCTTCTTTCCTACCTGTTCTCATATCTCTCCCTCTCTTACCTTTTTCTCAATTTTTGGTTTGAAAAACCTTTATCGACTCAAATTTTTGACTATAAACGATGGAATCGTCCATTGCGCTATAGAAATATTGAAAATCGAATAGGATAAGTAATCGGTGGGCGAACGACGAGGGTTGCGCTCGTTGCGGGACTTAACCCAACACCTTACGGCACGAGCTGACGACAGCCATGCACCACCTGTGTCCGCGTTCCCGAAGGCACCCCTCTCTTTCAAGAGGATTCACGGCATGTCAGTGTCAGTGTCGGCCCAGCAGAGTGCTTTCGCCGTTGGTGTTCTCTCTATTCGTATCTCCCTGTCCCTCTCTCGTTTCTCCCTCTTTCTCGATATCTCCCTACCTCTTTTCTCTCTCTTTCTCACTCGAACCCTCTCTTTTCTCTGTCTTTCTCACTCGCAATCTCTCTTCTCTCTCTATCTCGCACTCTCTCTTTCTCTTCCCTCTTGGTCTCTCTATTTCCCTCTCTATTTCACACACTTTCTTGATTTTTATCTCGTTACCTTCCTCTCCTCTTGATTTCCTTCTCTTATTCTCTTCTCTCTTACTCATTTCATCTCTTACTTGGAGGCACAATGTTGTCCGGAATTTCAGAACGCGACCACGGGCTTCTTCCCCATTCTCTTGGTCTCTTTGCTAGCAAGATTCAAAGTGAAAGGACTGCTGGGCTTTTATGATGAGATTTTTCCTCGATTTCAGCCCTTTTAGGAACCCTTTCGATTTCGGAAACCCATAAGAACCTTACCCATAAGTTACCCTAGCATATTTTCAGCCTTTTGTCATTTTCTAATAAATTTTTGGTCTCTAGATCTTTATTTCTTGGTGTGGACAGCAATGAATTATTGAATAAAGTTTTTTATTTGAGTTTTTAAATCCCATCTCGAGTTATTTATTTGATATGTTTGATAACTACTTGAAGTAGAAGTATTTTCCATTGATAGTTCGTTGTCTACAGTTCAGTCCATACTTTATCTGTGCTGAAAATTTGCCATTAAATGTTTCTTCACTTGTTTATGGGTTATGTATGGCTGTATGGATATGAAGATTTGGTCCTATTGAGCTCCTAAAGTCCTGGTAGTTATTCGCAAGCCTCCGGGTTTGCACCAACTGCCTTCCACGGCAATCCACTCTGTAGTAACTTCACCCCCATAGATTTCACTGGCTTTTTTTTTTAACCATGTAGCCCTTTCTAGATTGTCCTCTCCACATGTCACCCCTTCTGTGACTCAAACAGGTAAGGTAATGTTGTGGCTGTATTGATACCAAATGTTAGGTACTTAACCAATATGCCAAAAGCTCCAGAGCTGATGGAATGCGCTGGGCTAGGCCCTTTAACCATGTCCCATACCAAGTTGGGTCCCACCTAGTCCTATACCTAGGTATGCCCCAACTTAGGACCATAACACACGGTGTCATTGCTATTCATTTCTCATTGTTTGTCATCACTTGGTTTTTGATTGGTGAAATTCATTATATCGGTCGATGCTGCTTGGATGTGCTCTTCATTTCTTTCGTACCAAATAAGAATTAGAATAAATGAAACCTTAGAGAAGGCGTAATGAGATAGGAACTGATGCTCTAAAATCGCCATAAAAAATTCCAGCATGTTAATAGCTTCCCAATGAATATACACCTTAATATGTGCTTATAGTTGACGAAATTGGAAGTCATCAACAAGTAATAATTGGTTTCTAGTTCGGTTGAATTACTGTTTTATATATGAAACGGGAACAAATTAGTTCGTATCTTGGTATCCTTGTAGGAGTTGTACATAATAATTGGAGGTTTAGGTGTGAGGAAAATGGGCACTAGACTGATTTTGTTCTTTTTAGTTAGTTGAGGTGAAGTTTCTGAATTAAAGAAGTCATTTCGATGATTCTTGGAGATGCCTGACTGATCGTACTACTGTAATATGTCAATGTGGTTACGAGTATTAAGAGGAAATAATGCTTAAAATCAACTTCAATGGACCAATTACCCTGAAGCATTAAGATTCAGAATCATTTTTTTCCAATAGAGATGACAAGGTGATCCTTGCATATGTGGGTCTGGCTGCGATTATGGGCATGATATTTGTTAAAGTATAAAAGATTAAATAACGTCTTCTTCAACAGCTCAACCTTTTGGAGTAATTGCTTGTTTCACATGGTATCATAGCAAAGATCATGAGTTCAAAACTCCTTGATATTAAAAATCCACATGTAATGGTCAACCCAAAAAAAAGAGGGGCCACATGTGCCACATGTAGGCCAACCCTAAAAAGAGGTGCCACACAGGAGGGGGAGTGTCAAAGTATAAATGATTAAATAACACCTTCTCCAACAGCTTAAGCTTTTGAGTAATTGGTTGTTTCACAATATTGAAGCATTTGTCCTTGCCTGTGTGGGACTGGCTGGTGTGGGACTGGCTGGTGTGGGACTGGCTGATATTATGGGCATGATATGGAAGCATTTGTCCTTGGCTGATGGCTAGGAGTTATCCTTCACTTTGAGTTGTCAACCACAGTCTAGTGGGTCGACTGTGACTCCAGAATGCCTTTACTCCTTGACACACAGGTCAATGTTCCAGTATTACCTTAGTTGGACAATTTTTCATGTTCATATAGAGGGCTTCAGTTCGGCGGACAAGTTGGCAAGCGACTGAACTATTAGTAGTTTGTTAAACAGCCGATGTCTGTTTTACTAATAAAAGGTGTCGGTTTTCATTGGTGCTATTTCCTGATGGTTTTCGGCCAAACTTAAAAATGACGAAATCCAAATGTTAAGAAACATAAAAACAGCATGAAGGCACAGTTAGAAAAATCTTGTGTGATTTTATATGTTTGTAACTTTGTATCAGCTAAGCCGTTTGCTTACAATATATTGGATGCGAGTTCCTCCAAACAGTCTATTTTTGTTTAAACTTATAGCATATATGTTCATGACTTGGGGTGTTTTAAATGTTTGGTGATGGACCTTGGACGCTACTCTAGGTATTTGTAGTTCACATTTCATTTTATCTATTAATAGCTGACTTCATTCACATACTCTGTTGTTGAAGTGAATTACTTGATTGGTTTGCTTTTATTTTTGTGTATTTGTAAGAATGGCTCTATAGTTTTGCTTTCCTAGTAACAGATAGCATTTATCACTGATGGCATTTGGCTATGCTATTTTCAGATTTGCTTGCTTTGTCGGCGACGTGGACACAGTCTCAAGAATTGTCCAAATAAAAACGATAGTGTTGAAAAAAAGTATTGTTATAATTGTGGAGAAGTTGGGCATTCTCTTTCCAACTGTTCTCATCCTCTTCAAGATGGTATGTCTCAATCCCTTCTTGTAATGTAATTATCTGTTTTACTTGTTCCTTGCCACCAGATCCTGAGATTTCTACTTTGAACTGGAATAAAAAATTGATGCAGTTGGTCTGTAACTTTGAGTGGCATTCTTCATAAAAAATAAATGCAGCGGGTTTGTAACTTTGTATGAGTGTAATTTTTTCAAAAAAAAAAAGTGCATACTCTGTTGTATGCTAAATATATTATAAGCTTCCAAATGTAACTTTGATGGACTGTTTACCAGATCACTGTAGTGCCCTAATATTTCTGTTTATCACTGATAAATTATTTCTCTCCCTTTTTTATACTTATTTTATTCATTTGTACCTTGAGATGTTGCATAATGACACTTATAGGGGAACGATTTGAAACCACTGTTTATTGACAAGAAAAAGAGATGAGTATAGGAAAATAATCAAAATATCGTTTAAAACAACGAGTGAGTAACTCTGTTTTTACTTCTGCCTCTTCTGGAAGATATCCTCCTAATACATCCTGTTTAACTGTCTAGTTATTTAAATAGCTTTTTATGTTGTAAATAGGTGTGCGTCATAAGATTATCACTTATCTGGGTATCTATATTTAATGATCTTGCAAAGGAGATTGTTGTTATGATTTTATGATGGAACCACAACGATACAAATTTATGCTCAACGTGGGTTCTACTCACCTGACATGCGAGACTGTCAAAATATAATGTTATGATGAATATATCAGTATGAACCACATGCAAGTACCATAATTTAAAAATTCCCCCATGTCATCGTGGACTCCCCCGAGTCGACTCCCTTTTACATTGGCCCTGTTCCACGTCTTGCCGCTGCGTTAGGTACTTTTCCCTACAGAGTCAATAAAAACTCCTCTGACTCTCCCAAATTATGACCGCCTCAACCGAGTACTCAGCGGTGTCAATCGACTACTCGCGCATTGTGCCGAGTCGACTAGGATTTTCTTCGGCCGCGTTCCGCGCCGCATTAAACACTGGCAAGTATGCCTTGGACTTGGGTTTGCTTGAGCATGATAGTCCTACGTAGGGGTGGACATGGTTCGGTTCTGGGGTATCCCCATAACCAAACCAATCCCTATCGGTTCCCAATATTGGGAACTAGAACCGAACCGAACCAGAACCAATCTTGATCGGGTTGGTTCGGTTTTGGGTTTACCCAAATTTATTATTTATTATTTTTATTTTTTTGTTGAAGGATATAACAGTTAAAACAATCAAAATCTCTTATTTTTAATGAAAATAAAAAAATACCATTAGTTTTAACACTCCCTTCCAGCCATGCACGATCCAATGGCCCATATTTGTTTAAGTTTGAAAATCTAAAATTTGATATATATATATATATATATATATATATATATATATAGAGAGAGAGAGAGAGAGAGAGAGAGAGAGAGAGAGAGATAGAAGTGTTGAGCGCACCATTTTTTTGGGGCGCTTAAGTGGTTATAACGCCTCCCATTCGTTTAAATGTTTGGGTACCACATACAGGAACCAATGGGAGGCGTTATAACCACTTAAGTGCACGCGCACCAACATTTTTCTCATATATATATATATATATATATATATATATATATATATATAGAGAGAGAGAGAGAGAGAGAGAGAGAGAGAGAGAGAGAGAGAGAGAGAGAGAGAGAGAGAACATTTCCTACACACTTGTGTAGGTAAGTTACCTACACACTACCTTAAAATACAGTGTGGGCCCACATTGTTTGGGTGATCCAAACAATTCATTTGAATGGTCCTCACATAGATAGGGTGTCCACAAAAAATCAGATCCATAGGATCATCCCAACCCTACGATTTGTGGAGGTAAAATGGACGTGTATAAACCTTCACAAATTAGTCCATTTTTTGCCTCCATAGTTTGAATGGTTAGGATGATCCTATGGATCTGATTTTTTGTGGACACCCTATCTATGTGAGGACCATTCAAATGAATGGTTTGGATCACCCAAACAATGTGGGCCCCCACTGTATTTTAAGGTAGTGTGTAGGTAACTTACCTACACAAGTGTGTAGGAAATGTTCTCTCATATATATATATATATATATATATATATATATATATATACTAACATATATATGGGGGCGCGGTATTTGAGCTCAAGCTCAGAAATTCTATCTGAGGTAGAATTTTCATATAGGGCATCTCCCATGTTGTTTGACTCATCCAAGCCATTCATTCCATAGAAGCTGACATAGATAGGTTGCTCCTAAGAAACCATCTCTATAGGATCCTCCTAACCGTTTGATCTGTAGAGGTACAAAATGGACCATTTTGTAGACGTCCATTTTGAACCTCCACAATTCAACGCTTACCATTATCCTATCAAGATGATTTCTGAGGTACACCCTATCTATGTTAGGTCCTATAGAATCGATATCTAACATAACCCAAACAACATAGGCAGCCACCCTATTTAAAAACTCTACCTCAGAAATTCTATCTGAGCTTGATCTCAGAAACCATTTACTAATATATATATATATATGGGGAAAGTGATTGTGAGTGGCCCCTCATATAAGCTTTTATGAGGTGACTACTAAAATCATGGTGGGCCCACATTTTTGGGGTGATCCGAACCGGTCATTTGATAGGCCTTGACATAGATAGGGGGTGCCAAAAAAATCAGCTCCATAGGATCATCCCAACCCTTCAAACTGTGGAGGTGAAAGAGAGGAAAATGGACGGGTAAGTGGGCAAATTTATACCCGCCCATTTCCCCCTCTTTCACCTCTACAGTTCGAAGGGTTGGGATGATCCTATGGAGCTTATTTTTTGGGCAACCCCTATCTATGTCAAGGCCTATCAAATGACCGATTCGGATCACCCCAAAAATGTGGGCCCACCATGTTTTTAGCGGTCACCTCATATAAGCTTATATGAGGGGCCGCTCACAATCACTTTCCCCTATATATATATATATATATATATATATATATATATAGAGAGAGAGAGAGAGAGAGAGAGAGAGAGAGAGAGAGAGAGAGAGAGAGAGAGAGAGAGAGAGAGAGCAGGTACTCCCTGGAGTAGATAACTTATCTACTCCCTAGCCTAAAATAACATTTGGGGCCACATTGTTTGGGTGATCCAAAGCATTCATTTCATGGCCCCTCACATAGATAGGGTGTAGCCAAAAAATCAGCTCGATAGGATCATCCCTAACCCTATGAATTGTGGAGGCAAAAATGGACGTGTATAAACCTGCACAGATCTGTCCATTTTTTGCCTTCACAGTTCATGGGGTTAGGATGATCCTATGATTTTTTGGGCACACCCTATGTGAGGGGCCATCAAATGAATGCTTTCGATCACCCAAACAATGTGGCCCCAACTGTTATTTTAGGATAGGGAGTAGATAAGTTATCTAAGTACCTACTCTTTTCTCATATATATATATATATATATATATATATATATATATATATATATCTTCTTTTCGATTCGGCCAAACCCAGAACCGCGAACCGAACCAAAACTGACGGTTCCAAAATTTTGGACCCAGAACCGAACCACATATTTTTCAGAACCGAACCGAGCCGAACCAAATAGGCCGGTTCCGTTCGGTCTTCAGGTTGGACTTGAACCATGTCCACTCCTAGTCCTGCGGGAGCACTGCAGGAAATCTTGCTTATAACTTTGCAATCTCTGACCTTGAGGGAACTAGTACCCTTTCCATGCTTGTTTAAGGAGATAATCTTCCACTTGTGTGAATTGGCTTGTTGAGCCTTCCTTTTTTCTTTTTCTTTTTCTAATGCTTCAACTTTCTATTTTTTCATTACCTATTTCTGATATCGTCATAGGGAGCATTCTTTACACCATTAATCTTAGATTTTGTGCTGTTATGCTGTTATATACTGATGTAATACTATTGATTTATCATCGTTTGCTTGTCAGCAAAACAGTGCTTATATGTATTTATGTTATCTTACACATTTTGTAAATGCAGGGGGTACTAAATTTGCCAATTGCTTTATCTGCAATGAAAGTGGGCACTTGAGCAAGAACTGCCCAAAAAACACACATGGAATTTATCCCAAGGTATTCTCTCTGTTTCTCAGCTATGAGCCTCTTCTTGATCTTATATGTTCTACATGGTTGAATCCAGAAAACCACTCAATAATGTGGTCCAGAAAGTTTCCATGTCTGCTTAGGATGATACTGTTTGCAAATTCTTGACCATGTGGCGTTTCTTTCTTGTTTTCCATTAAATTGTATCTTACAGTGTCTGATGAAAGAGAACATTTCCAATCAAATAATTTCAAGCTATTGTGATTCTTCTTCATACATATACGCCTTAACTGGGAACTCATTTCAAATACTATGGGCACAATTGGATGCACACTAAATATATATGTTTTGTTGTACACACATAAAAAGTAATGTATTGCATGAAAGATATGGAATGGAAGAAGTTAGTGCGCGCACCATCACAGATATATATATATATATATATATATATATATAGGATTCATTTCATAGAAAAGTGGCGAAGTTTACAGCCGGCTGCCAACCCCGTGCGATGCACGGGCCGACAAAGAACTGTACAGACAGGCTGTGAAAAACACGTCTCTCTCTCTCTCTCTCTCTATATATATATATATATATATATATATATATATATATTTGAATGATATTTATTTACAGTGCATATTTGTAACAAGAAGATATCTCAGAAAGAAGTCTCTCTCTCTCTCTCTCTCTCTCTCTCTCTCGCGCGCGCGCTCTTGCACATGCATACGCTCTTGTGCTTTCTTTCTTCCGTCTTGCACTAAAGTATATTTACATGTTTGTGATAAGAAAATATCACAATTAATAGACTTGCGCTCTTTCTTTCCTCTTGCGCTATATTGTATTTTGCGTGGCCGTGATAAGAAAATATCATGATTAAGTGTTTCCAATCGGGTCAGATATAATTGGCAAAACTCATTTCTTGTGTCCTTTCATTTTGTAAGAATGGACTTGAATTACTTTCTTTTGGTATTCCATTGAGTTTTGCTAACAGTGCAGATAGCACTTCTAAGCATTTTTTGAACATTTTCTGCACTATAAATGTTTATCTGGTTCAGCTGTTTCAAGAAGTATCATCCCTGGGTTACTATGATTTTTTTTTGGTAGGTAAGCTGGGGTTTGGTAGGACCCCTACCAGTGCATTAAAGAATATATGAAAAAATTATAAGCGAGTGAACATTTCCCCTAATCTATCTCGATATACAATGTTTAGAATTATGAGGGGGTGATGTGGAGGGGGATGTTGTTGCCCTTACACGGGCAAGCCTACTATGATTTTAATTAGACTGTGAATGAATATATCATAGCTAATTAATTTCACTTAAATTGAATATCACCAATGTAACCTTTGAGTAATTCTTGTTTCTTGGGTCCATAAGCATGGTTTTAAATTCCCACTGAAACCCACATGAAATGGCCGAAACGCTACTGTTTATCTCCCCACCGAAACCGATACCGAAACTTAATCGCATACTGAAACCAAAATCATAAGTGTTTTTGTGGTGTACTATATTAGGATGCGTTGCATATTTATATTTATATGAATTGCATACGAAATGTATTATGTGTAATATGTATACGTATTTATATGAATTATGTACTTAAGTATCAGACATGCACGACAACGCTTATGAATCGGTGTTTGATGGTGTTCAATCATTATAGATGGTTGTCTCTCTTATGTGATGGTTTATAAGTGTGTATTTGTGCTTATTATTCTATCATTTCTTGAAATTTCATATTAAAATTCTATCATTTGTGTATGTTTCCATACGTTTCCGTGATTTTACAGGATTTCCACTGAAATTTCCAACTGAAACCGAAACGTTTCCATTTCTGTGATGACCAAAATAGAAATCAAAATTTAAAACCTTGTCCATAAGCTGACCATTCTTAAAAAATAAGCCAATGCAATCTGGATCATTGGATTTTACCTTTTCGTCAAGCTTTGCTTTTACTGCCATACATATGTTTTATAAACTGGCTAAAATCTGTTTCCTACAGGGGGGTTCATGTAAAATCTGTGGTGGTGTCACACATTTGGCTAAAGATTGTCCAAACAAAGGCAACAGAGATACCTTTGCTGCCGGTGAACCAGGGAACAACCGTACATGTAAGCTTTCTGAGTTAGAATCTATTGGTATATTTCTTCTACAGTTCAAGTTAGTAAATTGGTGACCTTTTTGAAAATGTTGTTCACATTTTCTATTGCTTCTAAGTACTTCTTTTCCATAGATCAGGATTCCCTAATATGTTTACATTAGTTCATGTGGAAGTCCTCAAGAATGCTATTTGTCACCGTCTTCTGTGCCTGGTTTTTTTGGATCATCACTAACACCTGTCCGTAAGTTATGTAATGGAACTTTTGGGAATTTGGGGGACATCTTACAATTGCTTATTCTACTCAACTCAACTCAACAAAGCCTTTGTCCCAAACTAGTTGGGTAGTTGGGGTCGGCTAAAATGAATCCTTTAGAAAAATTTCATGATGAAGGTGAGAGGAATCTGCCCGGCTCTAATCCCGGCTCTGGTTGGGTTCTTCTACGTGGATCATTTTCTTCCATTCTATCCTATCCAAGGTCATGTTCTCTGTTATGTTCCTAACTATCAAGTCTTTCCTCACTGTTTCTACTCAAGTTGTTTTCGGTTTGCCCCTACCTTTTTTTACTAGATCAATTAGGCACGAGTCTCCTCTTCTCAACGGAGCATCCAAAGGCCTACGTTGGATATGTCCAAACCATCTTAAACGGTGCTCTCTCATCTTCTCCTCAATTGGTGGCACCCCCATTTTTTTACGAATGTCTTTATTTTTAATTCTATCTAACCTTGTGTGGCCACACATCCATTTAAGCATTCGCATTTCCGCTACACTCATCTTATGCACATGCTGCTTCTTGGTGGCCCAACATTCTGAGCCGTACAGCGTGGCTGGCCTCATGGCTGTCTTATAAAGCTTTCCCTTCAACTTGGTAGGGATTTTACTGTTGCACAAAACTCTTGAGGCAAGCTTCCAGTTCAACCAACCTGCTCTTATTCTATGGTTAACATCCTCTTCAATCTCTCCTTCCTTATGTAGAATTGAACTAAGATAGCGAAAGATATCCCTCTTAGGTACATCCTGTATAGTCATATTTACTACAATCTTGTCCCGCCTCCTTACATTACTAAAGTTGCACTCCATATACTCTGTCTTAGTCCTACTCAGTCTAAAACCTTTGGATTCCAAAGTAGTTCTCCATAACTCTAACTTAGAATTTACTCTTGCTTTGGTTTCGTCGATTAATACTATGTCATATGCAAATAACATACACCACGGCACCTCATCCCGAATACCCTCCGTAAGCTCATCCATAATTAGCGTAAAAAGATAAGGGCTTAGAGCTGATCCGTGGTGCAGTCCTATTGTAATTGGAAACTCACTAGACGTGCCATACGTGGTTCTGACACTAGTTACTGCTCCATCATACATATCCTTAATCACTTCAACATATTTAGTAGGCATTTTTTTCCTTCTAAGGACCCACCACATAACACTCCTGGGAACCTATCATAGCTTTCTCCAAATCAATGAAAACCATATGAAGGTCCTTTTTATTTTCTCTGAATCTCTCCATTAACCGCATAATCAAGAAGATAGTTTCCATAGTCGGTCATCCGGGCATGAAGCCAAACTGATTATCTGACACCTTAGTCTCTTTTCTTAGTCTATGCTCAATTACCCTCTCCCAAACCTTCATGGTATGACTCATTAGCTTAATTCCCCGATAATTTGTGCAACTCTGAATATCCCCTTTATTCTTATAAATAGGTACTAATGTACTCTTCCTCCACTCATCAGGCATCTTCTTAGTCTTCAAAATATTGTTAAATAATCTAGTTAACCAAACCAAACCCACATCACCCAAGCATCTCCAAGTCTCAATAGGAATATCGTCTGGCCCCCTAGCCTTACCAAATTTCATATTTTTCATAGCTACTTTTATTTCTGATATTCGGATTCTACGAACAATCCTCCGATTTGTATCATCAACAGCGTTATCAAGTTCTCCCAAATTCGCTACAGGTTCTCCATTAAACAACTTATCGAAGTACTTTTCCACCTCTCTTTAAACTCGTTTTCTTTTTCTAGCAATCTTTGATTCTCGTCTTTGATGCATTTTATATAATTCAAGTCCCTGTTCTTGCTTTCTCTCATCTTAGCAAGCTTGTAGACATCTTTTTCGCCCTCTTTCGTCCCTAACATGTGGTACAAATCCTCATATGCTTTGCCCCTAGCTTCCCTTACTGCCTGCTTAACTTCTTTTCTAGCCAATTTACACTTCTTAATGTTCTCCTCATTTCTACACTAATGCAAACATTTATAACATTCTCATTTAGACCTAATCGCTTTTTGGACCTACTCGTTCCACCACCACGTGTCTTTAAACGGTAGCCCACTTCCTCTAGATTCTCCAAGTGCCTCTCTAGCCACTTTCCTGATATAACATTCCATTCCATTCCATAAAATATTAGTCCCCTCGTCAAGACTCCAAGGTCCTTAAGTAGTCTATCCTTAAACATCTTTAGTTTTTCCCCTTTAAGATCCCACCACCTAGCCCTCGGATGTCTAACATCTCTATCTTTTCTCTTTCAACGTTTGATGCATATATCCAACACCAACATCCTATGTTATGTGACTAAACACTCCCCGGGTATGACTTTACAATCTTTACACGTAACTCTATCCTCTCTCCTAGTGAGGATAAAATCTATCTGGCTACAGTTGGTGCCACTGATAAAGGTTATCAAGTGCGAATCTCTTTTTTTTTAAAATTATTTGTTAACATCAAATCATATGCCATTCCAAACCCTAAAATATCTTCTCCTGCCTCATTCCTATTTCCAAA
The DNA here is from genome assembly GCF_043159265.1 of Tasmannia lanceolata. Classification (NCBI taxonomy): domain Eukaryota; kingdom Viridiplantae; phylum Streptophyta; class Magnoliopsida; order Canellales; family Winteraceae; genus Tasmannia; species Tasmannia lanceolata. The sequence continues at coordinate 5,623,648 of NW_027518701.1, read as the reverse complement.
ACCCAATCCTCCATGAATCCTCTCAAAACCTCCACTTGTTCTTCCCACATGTCCATTTAAATCTCCTCCTATAAATAACTTTTCTCCATGTGGTATTCCTTGGACTACTTCATCTATATCGTCTCAAAATTGCCTCTTGACAGAATTGTTTAATCCTATTTGAGGGGCATACGCACTAATAACGTTAATTGTCTCTTCACTTAATACTAATTTAATTAGAATAATTCTATCACTCTTCCTTTTAACATCTACAACCTCATTTCTTTGGCTCTTATCTATTATGATCCCTACACCATTTCTATTCCTCTCCTTCCCTGTATACTATAAGTTGAAACTCTTATTTTCTATTTCGCTAGCTTTCTCTTCTACCCATTCACTCTCCTGAAGACAAGCTATATTAACTCTCCTTCTACCCAGCGTATCAACTAATTCCCTCAGCTTACCTGTTAGTGAACCTATGTTCCAACTGGCTAAGCGAATCCTACTCTCTTAGACTAGCTTCCTCGCCCCCCGCACCCGTCCAATAGAGTGCGAGGACCCTTGCCCATTTTCCACCACACCCGGGCGCCGATGTGGCGCGTCACTAAGGGAGTGACGGCCCAGGACTAGCCTCCTCACCTCTCGCACCCGCCCATGAAGGTGCAAAGACCCTTGCTCATTTAACACTACATCCAGGCCCGATGCAGCGCGTCGCTAAGAGGGTTACGCCCCAACGAATTTTCTATAAGACTCATTTCATAGAAGAGTGGCAAATTTTTCCGGCCGGCTACCAACCTGACGCCAACCCTCCTCCTTTATCTTGGCTTGGGACAGGCTGTGAAAAACACAGGCGGAGTTACAATTCCTTATTGTTGTTAAATACTTTTGGGAGTGTCAAAAACAATTATTTATAGTGGGGTAATTTATCTGAAAGTGCTGAAGTTTCAAATGCATTGATTGAAATAGTGAAGTGTTGTTTTGGCATATTTTTACTCTTTTAGAGCCACATTCTGTGCAGTGTCCGCTGTGTTACAAATTTTGTTCTCGGGAATTTCTCTGCAAGGGAAAATCTCGGGATACCTTAATTTTAGGGAAAATGACTAAAAAAGGGCTTTGTACTGACTATGACGTGGTAGGGGGGTGTTTTCTAAATTACCAATCAAGAGTGCATATGACGAAAATGCCCTTGATTCTCTCTCTCTCTCTCTCTCTCTCTCTCTCTCTCTCCCCCCCTATCAAATCACCTTTTTTGCGATCATTACCTTTACACTACAAATCCCAAAACCCACCTTTTCCCCTCTTCTTCCTCCCACCTACGTTTCAAAAATCCTAAAACCTCCATTGTTGAAACCGAAATCCACCATTTTTAGATGCCAAAAGCTCCATTCCATTGCACATAACCTCCTTTTTAGATTCCAAAGCCTTCCTTACATTGCACAACGCCTCCATTTGCAACAACTATTGCACAAAAACGTTATTGGAATCCGAAATCGCAAAAAGCTTCACTACAAACCACCATTCCATTGCACAAAGCCTCCATTCCATGCAAAGATGTTTATTTCTCGCCGTCTCCCCTCTCTTTCTTTTATAAGGCATGTTTACAAACTTAAATGAAGGTTCTCCACGTTAAACAACTGTCTTCCATTTCACAAAGCCTTCAATCACATTTAAATTGCTTTAAACAGTTTCTAATCATTGTTATTTTACTGTAAATCACTATTTTCGTACGATAAACCACTATTTCACTACGATAAACCACTATTGAACAGCCACTAAATGAGTGTTTATAAGTGGTTTATATAGCTTCTGTGGTATACGCAACTTAAACCACTACTGACGATTATAAACCACTAAATGAGTAGTGGTTTATAGTCCTGAGTAGTGGTTAAGAATTCTCAATAGTGGTTTATAATCGTCGGTAGTGGTTTATAATCGTCCGTAATGGTTTATAATCCTCAGTAGTGGCTTATTTAGGCTTAGCAGTGGTTTGAAGTGTTTATAAGTGGTTTATACAGGGTAAGTAGTGGTTTAGAGTGTTTATAAGTGGTTTATACATGGTAAGCAGTGGTTTAGAGTGTTTATAAGTGGTTTATTTAGGCTTACCAATGGTTTTGAGTGTTTATAAGTGGTTTATGTAAGCCTAGCAGTGGTTTAGAGTGTTTATAAGTGATTTATATAGGGTAAGCAGTGGTTGAGAGTGTTTATAAGTGTTTAATATAGGGTAGGCAGTGATTTAGAGTGTTTATAAGTGGTTTATGTAAGCCTAGCAGTGGTTTAGAGTGTTTATAAGTGGTTTGTATAGGTTAGCAGTGGTTTAAGAGTGTTTATAAGTGGTTTATATAGGTTAGCAGTGGTTTAAGATTGTTTATAAGTGGTTTATTTAGGCTTACCAAGGGTTGAGAGTGTTTATAAGTGGTTTATATTAGCTTAATAGTTGTTTACAGTGTTTGTAAGTGGTTTGTAGTGTTTATAAGTGGTTTATAATTGTCAATAGTGGTTCATATTGCCTTGTCAAGACTTAGTAGTGGTCTAGAGTGTTTAAATGTGGCTCGTATAGTCTTAGTAGTGGTTTATATTGTTTAATCGAGACTTAATAGTTGTTGAAGTTGTGCATAATTCTAAAATGGCTGCTTTGCTTGTTAATTCTAATGGTTTTTTTTTTTCAATGGGTTATTTTGACAATGGTTTAATTTTGTCTAATGGTAGAACGAAGGGCTTCTTTTATCTTACACGTTGACGGCTTTCTAAAGGATGCGGTATCATTTGAATACGTCGGCGAAAAGAAGTTGCCAGTAATTGTGGGTCGGAAAATAAAATTTAGAGAATTTAACACTAATTCACAGCAAAATTAGGACTAATCGAAGTGGGGTTTTTTTATCTATAAAGTGTCGATATATTTTAGACCCATCTTAGATCATCTTATACGATATTCGAGATGATAACGACCTTGATTCGGTGATGATGCTTTTTGATAGTACGATCATAAATTCTCTGAGCTTGTATGGAACTATAGAGTACAAATTTGGAGGAACAATTCTCTTGACCCTATGAATGTCGGTCAGCCGTATTTAAGTGCGAATAGAGAGGCAGTGGGTCCCAAAGTCAACTGTCCAACTGAATTACCAACGCTGGGAAATTGATGTGGAGATCCTCTTGATGAAGGAAGACGTTGTGATGGACATACCAGTCATAGGTAAAATAGTTGACTGTTTATAATCCATTCGTGAAATTGCCTTCCCTTTACTCTTACTCACCTTTGCACATATGTGAAGCCTTAAGTGAAGTTTATGAAGATCCTATCTGTTACCGGAATGTTGGTGTCGCAACGATTCCTACCTCATTTCCAGAGGCTTCGGGGCCAAAAATTAATTCTGTCCCTGCGCTCCCTGCATCACTGAGTCCATCAGCCGCTGCTCGAAACGGAAAAAAAGGCATGGCGGTGGTCATACCATACATCGGTAAATTATAGTAGAGAGCAATTGTTGGGTGCTATTCATATTCCTTCATTTTATTTCTGAATCAATTATTGTATCTCTAATTGCTACCCAATGTGCAGCTACGAAGTGGACTTGAATAAGGATTTCGATAATCCCAATTTTAATTAGACCGAGTTTGAGACAACCCAGGCAAGCAAGTACGATGCAGAGTTGTCTAGGGATTTTGGAGGTGATGTTCTTGCTAATGATTCGATTGGACCGAACGATGGCAGTAATAATGATGATGATGAGGACTTTGGTGATGATGAAGAGGACTTCGGTGACGATGATGATATGGGTGACGAGCAGGATGAACATACTAATTATCTGGGCAATGCTTTGGGAAATACCTATACAAGGCAGCCGATGAAAGCGAATGAAATGGTTGTAGGGGCTAATGAATTAAATGAGATTGTGGGACCTGAGGAGTTCACGGTCGGGGCAATGTTCACAAATCTTAAACTCTTTGAGAAGAAAGTCAGAGAGTACGTAATCCGGCATCGGTTTGTGTTTGTCCCATAGGAGACAAATCCCACAAAGTATGGCGTTAGATGCAAGGAGCGTAGTTGCCCATGGTGTATCCCAGGGACCACTTAATACAGATTATATTAAGGTAAAAACATTTATCCCCCAGCACACATGCTCAGGCACAATGAAAGGAAACGATCATCCCATGGCCACTGCAAAATAAACTGCTGAAAATTTTCTAGCCTTATTCCCTCGCCCAGAAGACGTCAAAGCTACTTTGATAAGAGAGTACATCAAGGTCCAGTGGCGTATAACAATGTCCTATCGAAAAGCCCACATGGCGAAGGAGCTTATACACGAAATTAAGTGCGGAAATGCCGAGGCGTCTTACTGCAGCCTGCCTGCGTATACTAAAGAGTTGGTAAGAAGGAATCTTGGTACAATAGTGCGGTTGTGCTAATCCCGAGAGCTACGGCCAAGAGGGGATGATACTTTTGGCCATTTATTTTGGTCATTTGGCCCTAACATATGTGCGTTCAACCGAACAGTTAGGCCTCTGGCCCTAATTGACGGGACCCATCTGTGGGGAAAGTACATGGGGACGCTACTAGCGCAAGTGGGATATACGACAACGGTGGGTTATTCCTGCTGGCATTTGCAGTAGTCGAGGGTGAGATGTATGAATGCTGGGTATGGTTTCTGCATTTGTTCTGTCAGAATTTCATTTCGGCAGGCTGAGATGTCATGGCGATTGGGTCCGATCGGATGGAGGGGTTGCCTAGAGCCATAGCTGAAGCTCTGCCCGGGTCACACCATAGCTATTGCATCCATCACCTCAGTGCGAACTTCCATTAAACCTTTAAGAATGAAAAGCTCCGGAAACTCTTTGTGATAGCTGCATATTCCATAAGGGAGGGTGCTTTTAAGGATGCAATGGAGAGTATTAAAGGTCAGAGTAAAAGAGCACACTAACGGATATCGGACATTCCTAAACAAAGTTGGGCCAACATGTATTTTGAAGGATGTAGATATAACGTGTTAACTAACGCAACTGAGTGCTTCAATGCCGTTTTAAAGGGCGCAAGGGAGTTGCCGATTGCAGCACTTGTCGAACACATAAGATGGAAAGTTTCCGACTTCTTTCAGTTCCGTCAGAAGACAGGTAGCCAATGGACGACTCGTTTGACATCAAAAGCGGAATCCTGGTTGGCCGAAGCACGTAAAGAAGCAGGTGGCTATACGCCGTGGCAGTGTGGTTGGACCGAATTTGAAGTAAGGTCCAAGTATCACGTTGACTAGGTGGACTTAGCTAAGCGAACATGTATGTGTCGTATGTTCCAAACGATGGGAATGCCGTGCGGGCATGCGATAGTAGCCATGGGACTGAACCACCAAGTTCCATACAGTTACTGCCAGGATTGGTATCTGGCCGATACGTATTGGAAGACTTATGATGGAGTAGTTTATCCCACATTAGATCGATCGCAATGGCCGGATCCTTCCCATCATTTGCCGTTGGTATTGCCGCCAAAAGTAAGACGATAGCTAGGCCGACCCAAAAAAATCAGAGTGGAGAGAGGGCTGCAAATAGGAGTGCATCATAAGTGCGGTACCTGCGGGCAACTTGGACATAATAAAAGATCGTGCAAGAATCCGCCCATCGTAAATCGTTAGCTAAACGCGGTTCCAATCGGGCCTTCCGCACCAATGGAGAATAGGTATGATCGATATTGTGTTTCTCTACTAATTTTGGTCCTCGATACAACCCGTGCGGGCTTTAATCAATTCTTGCAAATTTTATTGCAGGCCCGGTCTATCATGCCTGCCTCCGTTTTTTCTGTAAGTATGAATTGCAAGCACGACGTTTTTTGGAATACATGTATGTTTTTTGGAATAATTGTTTTGGAATACATGTATGTTTTCTGTAATGGGGTGCTATAATTAATGAAAAACTATGTTTTTTGGAATACATGTACGCTTTTTGGAATACTTCGGTCCCTTTTTTGAAAGCCATATACTATGTCCGCTAGATATTTTGGCGTAGATGTCATCCCCAAGTGATTTGACAAATTAGTCTTATAATGATCAACACTAAGAATGATATCTATCCCTATGCATTCAACATCTGGTTCATAGCTTTCCATCTCTACAGTATCATGGTGTGTTTTCTCTAGTGTCCTTGGCTGCTGCTATTGCTAAGAAGAACACTCAATGGCAATATAAGCAACAGTTCACATTTGGGTTGCTTCTTGGACAAAATTTTTAAGTTGCAGCTGGAACTTTTAGTTCAATTTCAACAATGAGAATTTACTTTCTCGAATTTGGCAATTTCAGTTCTCTTGGATTGACTTCACTTGTCAACAGAAAACTTACAACCAGATGGCAATGGATAGCATTCAGTTTTGTTCGACAACATGCTGAAAATTTGTGGAGCACTACCAACAGTCAGTTAGTTAGCAAGTACTGGGACTTTCAATTCTAATGGCAAAGCAGCAGTAAAACTTCTTTCCAAGCTAGGGACAAACAAATTATGCTCCTTACTGGTCAAGAAATGGCTATTATAATGGACGATTTAAATGGCAATCATTGCTGAATTCTACCTAACCCAAAGTGGTGTTAATCCCACTAAACTTCTCAACTTAGAGATCCCTTCACCACTCAAATGTGTAAGGACCATAGCATGAAATTTCCCATTTGGACAGGAAGCAGCCACAAGGTTCTATGAAAGAATTTGAATGCCTAACTATTTGAAAGCCACAGGTTCATAAATTGGGAGGTTGCATTGTTCCATATTTTAATCTACCTGTGCACTCAATTTCAGCCACTTCTGGTCATGTTCTGTGTTAAATTCAGTTTAGTCGTAAAAAAATACTTATGGCAATTCTTGGGTTACCCCTCCACAAGTCCGAAATTTTCCTCAACCTGTGGAATTTTTGTGCTGCAAACTGCCATTCCTTCTCAACCTGTAATTCTGAACAAGGATACTAATTCTGAGTCTCGTTGGTCATATTTCTTCACCTTGAAATAGAATTCAGTAGGCCTGGAGTGTTTCCTTGCGCCTTTGATCCATTGAAGTATCAAATGGCTCCAATGCTACAGAAGTATTCATTAAGAGAGTACTACATATTGCCAGAAAAGCACTCCAACTACCTGTGTATCTTGCTGAAACTTTTTTTGGGATATCCAAGCCTTTGAGATAGCAAACCACCAAAGTTGAGAATGATGTTGCAAGTGGCACAATTGATGACTTGTAAGTAGGAAAGCCACCAAGAACATGATAAGGGCCTGATTGCTCCAAGTAAGACAACGTCTACAATTTTCTTTAGGAACTTAATTCAACAAATTTAGAGGAAAATGGAAGAAGTAACAGAAAGCCTCCCAACTTGAATCACCAAGTCCTTTGAACCCTTTATCCCTACCAGTACAAAGCCCCCCATGTGCTAACCACCATAGCTTGCCAAGTGTCCATGACTTCCTTTACACAGCATACCACACTACAGGCACACCACTCCGTTTCCTATATTGGATGCCTTGTTCTTTAACGGCTCTGAATGTCTTCGGATATTCGGGTGCTCAATTCCTTGCATCACCATCTCTTCTGCATGTTCAGTCTTGTCAAGAGTGGGGTCCACATCACTTTATAAGGTGAAGTAGGACTGACTCTAGCCCTTTGCATTGCTCAATTCATGAACCTCCATCTTGATCAACATGATAAACAACACCCTATACCATAAAAGCATTTGATCAATATGATAAACAAGCACAAATACAAATAATGCAAGCCAAATTCCAAATGATTATTGGTGATTGATTATATGCTGAATAATGGTGTAGTACTATAATATATGGATTTTAATTCAATGGTTTCCTCCCTAGACAAGTAAGAGAGGAGTGGACATCAATAAAAAGACAAGAGATCTGCTTCGCCTGCAACAGCACCACCACAACCCCTACAAGTTGACAACTGTGCCACACTGGCCACCTAAGAAATCCTCCAGTAGTTATCTTCTCATGACCGTGGTATCTGCCTGAGTGTACTTTGGCGGAACATCACGTGTCAGTTAATCCATCTCCTTCAGCACAAACAACCCACAATCATCGCAGCAAAATAAGAAGACATCATCGAGCAAGATCGTGGAGCGCAAATAAGAGTCACAATGAATTTACGTTCCCCAACAGATTTTGAATGAAATTTAGTACCTGTTTTTCTGTATGGGCCTCTTGTCAAGTTCTTCCACTCGAAACTTACTTACATCCACCTTCCACTTTTATAAGTATAGCCCCTCGAGGTATCGAACCTAAGAAACTATCATTACAGGGTAACGATTTTATATACTTACAAATTTAACTAAGGAAAGTGAGACTCGAACTCACCAATGGTAGAACTTTTGTTTAGTACTTAACATCTTTCAAGGAGTTGTAGATGTAGAACTTTTCGTCGACCATATCGAGGACCAGAAGAATCCAATGTTGAGGGACATGCACCGGGAAGATGACTCTTTTTAGGCTATCCGGCGGGCAGTCGTTCAAGCGCCTGACATACTTCTCAGCGGAGTCGGGGCTGGTGTAGTCCTTGTCAGTTAAGCAATCCTACAGAAGCAATACCAGCGAAGTGATTCGTGAGCAAAACACATTCGGTGCTTCCTAAAAAACTATAAAGAGAAAGTTTGGAAATGAAAAACGATCTATTCTTACGTGGAGGTAGGTATTGATGGAAACACTGGCTCTTTGTCCAGGTTTTCTATTCGTTCATCCCGGACGTTCAGATACTCGGCGTATACGTTCATAAGCTACGTAAAATAACATATAGATATTAGAGACGAATATCGCTAGTGAAAGAAGTCAGTTCTAGAAAAAATAACCAAAACACTTATTGGAGAAGTTAACCACCCTACGGGGTCGTTAAGAATAACCAAGTCTTCGGCACACATGTAGTCGTCGTTGATCTCTATGACTCGGTGGCTGCAAAACTCCGGATTGTTTAGCATTTACAAAGGCTAGATAACTATTTTACAAAAGGGCTTGAATCCAATTTACCTGTTGGGAAGCGCAAGAAGCGGGCCGAGCAACCGATAGTTTTGCGGCTCTGTCACCATCGCTTTATTGTTCGTCTTCTTAGCCCCAAAACTCGTATACGGCGAACTAGTGTATTGAGAGGCTTTCTTTTTCCTCATGCCCAGCTTGACTCCTCAATACTCCAAAGTTTCGAAGCCACAGGTTTCGGTGGAGTGACATGGATGAAAATTACCACCGGCTCTATTTCCTCATGTCGGTCTTGGCTTCCAAAAACGATCAACTGCAGGTCGTTCCCTCCATCTGGACCTTCACCTTCAACTTCCTCCGGTGCGTCCTGCCTGTGAATGATGACCAACTGTCGGTCATCCCCTCCTTCCATCATCTCCCCCTCTCCTTCATCCCCATCCTCCTCTTCGGCGTCCTCCCCTTCATCCTCTTCAACTCAGCTATTTCATCTTCAAGTTGTCTTACCCTCTCCACTAAGAAATTGAATTCGGCCCTGCTTATAGACTTCTCTTCCCTATCAGCTTCTCTTTCTGTTCATCTTCTTTTCTTAACAGCTAGGCTCCTCTGAAAAATGGAAATGGGAAGTTAATAACATATGATATAGTAATTGAAAATGGACTTTAAGACTGTACCAGTAGACTCAGAGACGCTATTGTTGCTTTCTTTGAAATCTGAATGTCTTGGAGGCTATCCTTGTCTCCGACACCTTCTGTCTTATGAACCGACGAACAATAAAAGAAATTTAGATAACTTGAATATAACGAGCCTATGTAAGCAAGAGAGTGATGTTCCTTACCACTGAGAACAGAGTAGAACCCTCTGCGATCAAAACATTGTCGACAATATTGTCGACATCATCTTCTACGACGGACTGCCGGTCCCTCTTCTCGAGGAAGAGGAGGATCGTCGACATCGTCTACTACGACGGATATGAGGCCCTCTTCTCGAGGAAGAGGAGGATCGTCGACATTGTCGACATCATCTGCTACGATGGATAGGAGGCCCTCTTCTCGAGGAAGAGGTAGTAGGCACCTCACAACCTGAAATCGAATAGTTCATTTGGGTTAGAAGAAGTGAGGACTAGAGGAGTACAGAAGCTTTAGGTCTAACCTGGGTCTTCTTTAGCTTCTCATAACGGATCAGGCTAATAAGGGTTGTTTGCTCCTTCATCCGTGTATCGATCATCGTGGTCCACTTCAATAGGCGTGGACGCACATCTGGAACTGAAGATTCCCACAAGGTGGAATGCTCGAATAGCCACACCTGGAATGAAGACGTACGGTTATTAGAGAACAAATAACTAAACTTACATATGGCTTATACGGTATATACTATATGTACTCTTTACCTGTAGCACAATGACGCATCCGGTGATATATCTTATCCCTTCTTTGAATATGAATCCATATTCAATGACTCTATCAGGAAGTCGTAGACGGGGTATGCCCAAGCAATTCTTTCGACGGTCTCTGCTCCTAAGTAGGGAAAAATGCAAGATTTTGTCTTGTGATCCGTGGGGTCGGCCTGTGCAAAAAGCACAGAGCAGCATAGGAGTAGCAACACATGTCTCACTGTCGCCTAGACCGATAAAATCTCGTCCGAGGTGGACTCTGCCCTGATAACCTTCGCAATCTCATTGAATCTTGCCGTTGGACCGGCAAACCTCCAACCTTCGACCTCCTCTGTCGAATGCCAGTCTATCCGTATTCTATTACCTATAAGGCTTAGACTTAATGCTAATGCTAAATCCCTAACCTCGAAGGGGACTAAGATGCCACCTACTCTAAATGCCCTGAACTCGGGTATCTAGGATCGCACGAGGGTGGTCAAAATTGCCTTGTGCAATTTTACACCTTCTAGGTTAAGCAAGCCCCCAATGGGCTTCTACTTAGGATATTGGTATGTACGTCCCTCAACTGCAGGGACTCGAAGAAGTCGTGAAACTTGGAGGGGCAGTATCTCGACGTAACATAAGATGGGTTGGTAGCCCATCTCTCTCATGACCTTGTGGGAACCTTCAGTTCCAGGTGTGGGAACCATTTACTAATATATATATATATAATGACCTTACGTCTTCATTCCAGGTGTGGCTGTTCGAGCATACTACCTTGTGGGAACCTTCAGTTCCAGATGTGCGTTTAAGCCTATTGAAATGGACCGCGAGGATCGATATACGGATGAAGGAACAAACAATCCTTATTAGCCTGACCCGTGATGGGAAGCTAAAGAAGACCCAGGTTAGACCTAAAGCTTCTGTACTCCCCTAGTCCTCATTTCTTCTAACCCAAATGAACTATTCGATTTCAGGTTGTGAGATGCCTACTACCTCTTCTTTGAGAAGAGGGCCTCCTATCCATCATAGCGGATGATGTCGACGATCTTCCTCTTCCTCGAGAAGAGGGCCTCTTATCCGTCGTAGCAGATGATGTCGACGATCCTCTTCCTCGAGAAGAGGGACCAGCAGTCCGCCGTAGAAGATGATGTCGACAATTTTTTGATCGCAGAGGATTTTCCTCCGATCTCAGTGGTAAGGAACATCACTCTCTTGCTTACACAGGCTCGTTATATTCAAGTTATCTAAATTTCCTTTATTGTTCGTAGGTTTATAAGACAGAAGGTGTCGGAGACGAGGATATCCTCCAAGACATTCAGATTTTAGAGGAAGCAACGATAGCGTCTCTGAGTCTACTGATACGGTCTTTTAAATCCATTTTCAATTACTATATCATATGTTATTAACTTCCCATTTTCGTTTTTCAGAGAAGAGTTGCTGTTAAGAGAAGAAGAGGGACAAAAAGAGAAGCTGATAGGGAAGAGAAGAAAGAGTATGGAGAAGAGAAGTCTATAAGTAGGGCCGAATTCAATTTCTTAGTGGAGAGGGTAAGACAACTTGAAGATGAAATAGCCGAGTTGAAGAGGATGAAGGGGAGGAGGAGGCCGAAGGGGGAGGATGGAGATGAAGGAGAGGGGGAGATGATGGAATGAGGGGATGACCGGCAGTTGGTCATCATTCACAGCCAGGATGCATCGGAGGAGGTTGAAGGTGAAGGTCTGGATGGAGGGAACGACCGGTAGTTGGTCGTTTTTGGAAGCCAAGATCGACAGGAGGAGGGAATAGAGCCAGGAGTAATTTCCATCAACGACACTCCACCGAAACCTGTGGCTCCGAAACTTTGGAGTATTGAGAGAGGAGTCAAGCTGGGATGGAGATGAAGGAGAGGGGGAGATGATGGAAGGAGGGGATGACCGACAGTTGGTCATCATTCACAGCCAGGATGCATCGGAGGAGGTTGAAGGTGAAGGTCCGGATGGAGGGAACGACCGGTAGTTGGTCGTTTTTGGAAGCCAAGACCGACAGGAGGGAATAGAGCCAGGAGTAATTTCCATCAACGACACTCCACCGAAACCTGTGGCTCCGAAACTTTGGAGTATTGAGAGAGGAGTCAAGCTGGGTTTGAGGAAAAAGAAAGCCTCTTAGTACACTAGTTCGCCGTATACGGGTTTTGGGGCTAAGAAGACGAACAATAAAGCGATGGTGACAGAGCCGCAAAACCATCAGTTGCTCGGACTGCTTCTTGCGCTTCCCAAAAGGTAAATTGGATTCAAGTCCTTTTGTAAAATAGTTATCTAGCCTTTTTAAAAGCTAAACAATCCGGAGTTTTGCAGCCACGAGTCATAGAGATCAACGACGACTATATGTGTGCCTAAGACTTGGTTATTCTTAACGACCCCGTAGGGTGGTTAACTTCTCCGGTAAGTGTTTTGGTTATTTTTTCTAGAACCGACTTCTTTCACTAGCGATATTCGTCTCTAATATCTATATGTTATTTTACGTAGCTTCTGAACGTATACGCCAAGTATCTGAACGTCCGGGATGAACAGAATAGAAAACCTGGAGAAAGAGCCTGTGTTTCCATCAGCACCTACCTCCACGTAAGAATAGATCGTTTTTCAATTACAAACTTTCTCTTTATAGTTTTTTTAAGAAGCTCCGAATGTGTTTTGCTCACGAATCACTTCGCTTGTATTGCTTCTGTAGGATTGTTTAACTGACAAGGGCTACACCGGCCCCGAGTCCGTTAAGAAGTACGTCAGGCGCTTGAACGACTGCCCGCCGGATAGCCTAAAAAGAGTCCTCTTCCCGGTGCATGTGTGTTAGCATTGGATTCTTCTAGTCCTCGATATGGTCGACAAAAAGTTCTACATCTACAACTCCTTGAAAGATGTTAAGTACTGGACAGAGGTTCTACCATTGGTGAGTTCGAGTCTCACCTTCCTTGGTTAAATTTGTAAGTATATAAAACCGTTACCCTGTAATGATAGTTTCTTAGGTTCGATACCTTGAGGGGCTATACTTACAAAAGTGGAAGGTGGATGTAAGTAAGTTTCGAGGGGAAGAACTTGACAAGAGGCCCATACAGAAAAACAGGTACTAAATTTCATTCAATATCAGTTAGGGAACGTACATTCATTGTGCTTCTTATTTGCGCTCCACGAGCTTGCTTGATGATGTGTTCTTGTTTTGCAGCGATGATTGTGGGTTGTTTATGCTGAAGGAGATGGATTGCCTGGCACGTGATGTTTCGCCAAAGTTCACTCAGGCAGATATCACAGTCATGAGAAGACAACTACTCGAGGATTTCTTAGATGACCGGTGTGGCACGGTTGTCAACTTGTAGGGGTTGTGGTGGTGCTGTTGCAGGCGAAGCAGATCTCTTGTCTTTTTATTGATGTCCACTCCTCTCTTACTTGTCTAGGGAGGGAACATATAATCAATCACCAATAATCATTTGGAATTTGGCTTGCATTATTTTGTATCTGTGCTTGTTTATCATGTTGATCAAATGCTTTTATGGTATAGAGTGTTGTATATCGTGTTGATCAAGGCAAAGGTTAATGAATTGAGCAATGCAGAGGGCTAGAGTCAGTCCTACTTCACCTTATAAAGTGATGTGGACCCCACTCTTGACAAGACTGAACATGAAGAAGAGATGGTGATGCTAGGAATTGAGCACCCGACGATCTGAAGACATTCAAAGTGGTTAATGAACAAGGCATCCAATATAGGAAATGGAGTGGTGTGCATGGAGTGGTGTGCCTGTAGTGTGGTATGCTGTGTAAAGGAAGTCATTGACACTTGGCAAGCTATGGTGGTTAGCACATGGGGAGGCTTTGTACTGGTAGGGATAAAGGGTTCAAAGGACTTGGTGATTCAAGTTGGGAGGCTTTCTGTTACTTCTTCCATTTTCCTCTAAATTTGTTGAATTAGCTTCCTAAATAAAATTGTAGATGTTGTTTGACATGGAGCAATCAGGCCCTTATCATTGGTTGCAATTAGTTGTTGGGAGCAATCAGACCCTTATCATGTTCTTGGTGGCTTTCCTGCTTACCAGTTATCAATTGTGCCACTTGCAACATCGTTCTCAACTTTGGTGGTTTGCTATCTCAAATGCTTGGATGTCCCAAAAAAAGTTTCAGCAAGATCCACAGGTAGTTGGAGTGCTTTTTTGGGAATATGTAGGAGTGCTCTCCTAATGAATACTTCTGTAGCATTAGAGCCTTTTGATACTTCTATGGATCAAAGGCGCAAGGAACCACTCCAGGCCTACTGAATTCTACTTCAAGGTGAAGAAATATGACCAACGAGACTCAGAATTAGTATCCTTGTTCATATTTATAGGTTGGGAAGGAATGGCAGTTTGTAGCACAAAAATTCCACAGGTTGGTGAAATTTTCGGACTTGTGGATGGGTAACCCAAGAATTGCCGTAAGTACTTTTTTAAGACTAAACTGAATTTAACACAGAACATGAGCAAAAGTGGCTGAAATTGAGTGCACAGGTAGATTAAAATGTGGAACAACAATGCAAGCTCCCAATTTTTGAACCTGTGGCTTTCAAATAGTTAGGCATTCAAATTCTGTCATAGAACCTTGTGGCTGCTTCCTTTCCAAATGGGAAATTTCATGCTATGGTCCTTACACATGTGAGTGGTGAAGGGATCTCTAATTTGAGAAGTTTAGTAGGATTAACACCACTTTGAGTCAGGTAGAATTCAGAAATGATTGCCATTTAAATGGTCCATTGTAATAGCCATTTCTTGACCAGTCCGGAGCATAATTTGTTTGTCCCTAGCTTGGAAAAAAGTTTTACTGCTGCTTTGCCATTAGAATTGAAAGTCTTAGTACTTGCTAACTAACTGACTGTTGGTAGTGCTCCACAGATTTTCAGCATGTTGTTGGACAAAACTGAATGCTATCCATTGCCATCTGGTTGTAAGTTTTCTGTTGACAAGTGAAGTTATATCCAAAAGAACTGAAGTTGCCAAATTCGAGCAAGTAAATTCTCATTGTTGAAATTGGACTGAAAGTCACAACTTAAAAATTTTGTCCAGGAAGCTACCCAAATGTGAACTGTTGATTATATTGCCATTGAGTGTTCTTTTTAGCAATAGCAGCAGCCAAGGACACTAGAGAAAAACACACCATGATACTGTAAAGATGGAAAGCTATGAACCATATGTTGAATTCATGGAGGTAGATATCATTCTTAGTGTTGATCATTGTTAGACTAATTTGTCAAATCACTTTGGGTTGACATCTACGTCAAAATATCTAGCGGACATAGTTTATGGCTTTCAGAAAAGAGACCGAAGTATTCCAAAAAGCATACCTGTATTCCGAAAAACATAGTTTCTCATTAATTATAGCACCCAATTACAGAAAACATACATGTGTTCCAAAACAATTATTCCAAAAAACATACATGTATTCCAAAAAACCTCGGGCCTGCAATTCATACTTACAGAAAAAATGGAGGCAGGTAGGATAGACCGGGTCTGCAATAGAATTTGCAAGAATAGATTAAAGCCCCCATGGGTTGTCTCGAGGACCAAAAACACAATATCGATCATACCTGTTCTCCATTGGTGCAGAAGGCCCGATTGGAGCCGCGTTTAGCTGACGATTTGCGATGGGTAGATTCTTGCATGATCTCCTATTATGTCCAAGTTGCCCGCAGGTACTGCACTTATGATGCACTCCTATTTGCAGTCCTCTCTCCACTCTGACTTTTTTGGGTCGGCCTGGCTATCGTCTTACTTTTGGCGGCAATACCAACGGCAAAGGATGGGAAGGATCCGGCCATTGCGATCGATCTTACGTGGGATAAACTACTCCATCATAAGTCTTCCGATACGTTTCGGCCAGATACCAATCCTGGCAGTAACTGTATGGATCCTGGTGGTTCAGTCCCATGGCTGCTATCGCATGCCCGCACGGCATTCCCATCGTTTGGAACATACGACACGTACATGTTCGCTTAGCTAAGTCCACCTGGTCAACGTGATACTTGGACCTTACTTCAAATTCGGTCAAACTACACTGCCACGGTGTATAACCACCTGCTTCTTTACGTGCTTCGACCAACCAGGATTCCGCTTTTGATGTCAAACGAGTCGTCCATTGGATACCTGTCTTCGGACGGAACTGAAAGAAGTCAGAAACTTTTCATCTTGTGTGTTCGATAAGTGCTGCACTCGGCAACTCCCTTGCGCTGTTTAAAACGACATTGAAGTACTCAGCTGCGTTAGTTAACACGTTGTATCTACATCCGTCAAAATACGCTCTGGCCCAATTTTGTTTAGGAATGTCTGATATCCATTTGTGTGCTCTTTTACTCTTACTTTTGATACTCTCCATCGCATCCTTAAAAGCACCCTCCCTAGGGAATATGCAGCTATCACAAAGAGTTTCCGAAGCTTTTCATTCTTAAAGGTTGAATGGAAGTTGGCATTGAAGTGATGGATGCAATAACTATGGTGTGACCCGGGCAAAGCTTCAGCTACGGCTCTAGGCAACCCCTTCATCCGGTCGGACCCAATCGTGATGGCATCTCAGCATGCCGAAATGAAATTCTGATGGAACAAATGCAGAAACTATACCCAGCTTTCATACGTCTCACCCTCCACTACTGCAAATGCCAACGAGAATAACCCACTGTTGCCGTCTATCCCACTTGCGGCTAGTAGAGTCCCCCTGTACTTCCCCCGCAGATGGATCCCGTCAATTAGGGCCAGAGGTCTAACTGTTCGGTTGAACGTACGTATGCTAGGTCCAAATGACCAAAATAGACGGCCGAAAGTATCATCCCCTCTTGGCCGTAGCTCTCGGGATCGACACAACTGCACTATTGTGCCAGGATTCCTTCTTACCAACTCCTTAGTATACGTAGGCAGGATGCGGTAAGACGCCTTGGCATTTCCGCACTTAAGTTCGTGTATAAGCTCCTTCGCCATGTGGGCTTTTCGATAGGACATTGTTATACCCCATTGGACCTTGATGTACTCTCTTATCAAAGTAGCCTTGACGTCTTCTGGGTGGGGGAATAAGGCTAGACAATTTTCAGCAGCCCATTTTGCAGTGGCCATGGGATGATCGTTCCCTTTCATTGTGCCTCAGCATGTGTGCTGGGGGATAAATGTTTTTACCTTAACATAATCTGTATAAGTGGTCCCTGTGATACGCCATGGACAACTACGTTCCTTGCATCTAATGCCATACTTTGTGGGATTTGTCTCCTGTGGGACAAACACAAACCGATGCCGGATTGCGTACTCTCTGACTTTCTTCTCAAAGAGTAAGATTTGGGAACATTGCCCAGATCGTAAACTCCTCAGGTCCCACAATCTCATTTAATTCATCAGCCCCTACAACCATTTCATCCGCTTCCATCGGCTGCCTTGTATAGGTATTTCCCAAAGCATCTACCAGATAATTAGTAGGTTCATCATGCTCGTCACCCATGTCATCATCGTCACCGAAGTCCTCTTCATCATCACCGAAGTCCTTTTCATCATCGTTATTACTGCCATCGTTCGGTCCAATCGAATCATTAGAATGAACATCACCTCCAAAATCCCTAGACAACTTCGCATCGTATTTGCCTGCTTTGGTTGTCGCAAACTCGGTCTCAGTGGCGTCGGTCTCATTAAAATTGAGATGATCGAAATCCTGATTCTAGTCCACTTTGTAGCTGCACATCGGGTAGCAATTAGAGATACAATAATTGATTCAGAAATGAAATGAAGGAATATGAATAGCACCCAACAATTGCTCTCTACGGCTGACCGACAGTCGTAGGGTCAGGAGGACTGTTTCCTGCAAATTTGTACTCTTTAGTTACATGCAAGCTCATACAAGCTCAAAGAATTAATGATCGTACTATCGAAAAGCATTATCAGATCAAGGTCGTTATCATCTCGAATATCGTATAAGATGATCTGAGATGGGTCTAAAATTTATCGACACTTTATAGATAAAGAAACCTCACTTCGATTAGTCCAAATTTTGCTGTGAATTAGAGTGTCAAATTCTCTAAATTTTGTTTTCCGACCCACAATTAGTGACAACTTCTTTTCGCCGACGTATTCAAATGATACCACATCCTTTAGAAAGCTGTCGACGTGTAAGATAAAAGAAGCCATTCGTTCTACCGTTCTGTTTAGACAAATTTAAACCATTGTCAAAATAACCCATTGGAAAAAAAAACCATCAGAATTAACAAGTAAAGCAACCATTTTAGAATTATGCACAATTTCAACCACTATTAAGTCTCGATTAAATAATATAAACCACTACTAAGACTATACGGGCCACTTTTAAACACTCTAGACCACTACTAAGTCTTGACAAGGCATTATGAACCACTATTGACAATTATAAACCACTGCTTACGCTTTATAAACCACTTATAAACACTCTAAACCACTGTTAAGCCAATATAAACCACTTATAAACACTCTAAACCATTGGTAAGCCTAAATAAACCACTTATAAACATTCTAAACCATTGGTTAGCCTATATAAACCACTTATAAACACTATAAACCATTGCCTACCCTATATTAAACAACTTATAAACACTCTAAACCACTGCCTACCCTATATTAAACACTTATAAACACTCTAAGCCACTGCTAGGCTTGCATAAACCACTTATAAACACTCTAAACCGCTGCTAGGCTTCCATAAACCACTTATAAACACTCTAAACCGCTGCTAGGCTTACATAAACCACTTATAAACACTCTAAACCATTGGTAAGCATGTATAAACCACTTATAAACACTGTAAACCAGTGGATTACCCTATATAAACCACTTATAAACACTCTAAACCAGTGCTTACCCTGTATAAACCACTTATAAACACTCTAAACCACTGTTAAGCCTATATAAACCACTTATAAACACTCTAAACCACTGCTAAGCCTAAATAAACCACTACCGACGATTATAAACCACCACTGAGGATTCTTAACCACTACTCAAGACTATAAACCACTACTCATTTAGTGGTTTATAATCGTCAGTAGTAGTTTAGGTTGCGTAAACCACAGAAGCTATATAAACCACTTATAAACACTCATTTAGTGGCCGTTCAATAGTGGTTTATCTTACGAAAATAGTGGTTTACAATAAAAGAACTTAGAAAGTGTGTAAAGCAATTTAAATGTGATTAAATTGTGATTGAAGGCTTTGTGCAATGGAAGACAGTGGTTTGACATGGAGAACCTTCATTCAAGTTTGTAAACATGCCTTATAATGGAAAGAGAAGGGAGAGGGCGAGAAATACACACTTTTCCATGGAATGGAGGCTTTGTGCAATGGAATGGTGGTTTGTAGTGAAGGTTTTTGCGATTTCGGATTCCAATAACGTTTTTTTGCAATAGTTGATGCAAATGGAGGCGTTGTGCAATGCAATGAAAGCTTTGGCATCTAAAAAAGAGGTTCTGTGCAATGGAATGGAGCTCTTGGCATCTAAAAATGGTGGATTTCGGTTTCAACAATGGAGGTTTTAGGGTTTTTGAAATGTAGGTGAGAGGAAGAAGAGGGAAAAAGGTGGGTTTTGGGATTTGTAATGTAAAGGTAATGATCGCGAGAAAGGTGATTTGAGAGAGAGAGAGAGAGAGAGAGAGAGAGAATCAAGGGCATTTTCGTCATATGCACTCTTGATTAGTAATTTAGAAAACACCCCCCTGCCACATGATAGTCAGAAATAATGTTCATCTTCCAAGTATATGCATTAATATATGGAAGAGGCGGATGCGTCCATTGTAAATTCCGCAGAATTTAGATTGTGTTTAAATCTTTTGGCATTGTGTGCGTACTCTGGATTCATCGTAGTTAACAATTTCGTTCCGTTTCTGCCAGAGTTTTCGAAATGTTTTGTTGCGAAATGTTAACCAGAACAAGTCTTAGCGAAACTTTTTGGCAGTAATTTTAGAAGTTCCGGTCAGTTCCAGCCAATTCCAGTGTAGCAGAAATTCCAGTTGAAACATCCCATCCCGTTCGGAATCACATGAATATTTTGGAAAACCCACAATTTACATCATTTTTTGGATTTTCCAATTTTTCCTCTAAAATGTGATAATTATTAGTTCAGTCGAGGGACATATGATGCCATTTACCCTTCCTTAAAGAATGGGAGGGTTAAAGCACGTCAAACCCTTTTGCACACATGAGAATTTCAAAGTTTTTAAAAATTATGAAATTTTCATGTCAAAATGTCCCTGTTATGTGCTTCCGGGGCATTGCCCCTTATCCCTGGATAGGTGGTTTCTTACTTTCTTTTATTTTTCAAAAAATTATCATTTTTCCTTTTTTTTAAGTCCTATTTTGAAATAGAACATTGGAACATCCAGAGCCCCTAAACATTCCAATCCAGGAGAAAAACATAATGGTCACTTAATATCTAAGGGATTTATCCATCAAACTATTTATGGAAAAAGTTAAATAGACCTTTTCTGTTACAAAGGGAGGGCCATTTGACAAATAACCTTTTCTGATGTCTAACAGAGTGTTTGGAAGTAAAGAATATGGAACAACAAGAATCCATTGTCCACTTCCTTACTCATTGCAAAGTGGCTTTTGGATATTTGGCATCAGGTTAACAATTGGTTTTGAATCAATTGGGTTCCTTCAAAATCAATTAGACTTTTGGAATGTTAGTATGTGGCCATTTTGGTATGTGGGCCATTTTGATTCTTTGGGACTGATTTTTTGGAAGCTTCTCCCATTTTCCTGCACATTTAAAGACAAATGCAACATTGTGGCTTGGGTGCTTGGAACTTTGGAAGATTAATTTTAGTGTAGTCCTTTGGTTGACGACTATGAAGGGGTTTGGGACTACTCACTAAATCCGATTATCAAGAATTGGAAAACCATATCGATGGAAAGTGAAAGATCCCACATCGGAATGGGAGGAAAAGTTACTGGGCTATATATGTGGATTTCTCCTCTCCCTATGTAGACGCGTTTTCAGCATCTCCAAGGGTCGGGCCCCGTGGAGTGGGTCGGGCACGGTTAGTGCTGTTGGAAAACAAAACCGGGGAGGGTAGATGACCCAGAACCGGACAATATCTACACAGTGGGGTCGGGGCGTGACATAATGGTATCAGAGCGGGACCTCCCATCCAGTACGGTGTGCCAGCGAGGACGCTGGGCCCTAAGGGGGGTGGATTGAAAGATCCCACATCGGAAAGGGAGGAAAAGTTACTGGGCTATATATATGTGGATTTCTCCTCTCCCTATCTAGACGCGTTTTCAGCATCTCCAAGGGGCGGGCCCCGTGGAGTGGGTCGGGCACATTTAGTGCTGCTGGAAAACAAAACCGGGGAGCGTAGATGACCCAAAACTGGACAATATCTACATAGTGGGGTCGGGGGGTGATAGAAAGTGCTCCAAAGGAAAAATCTGCTGCTAGGTGGTGATTTCCTTCACCAAGCTCTACGATGCTGAATGTCGACAATGGCTCGCTTGGCAACCCTGGCTCAATAGTGTTGGTGGTGTTTTTCGCGATATTGATGGCTGCATCCTTCAATCTTTATCCGGGCCAATTGGTTATGTCGAGCCTTGTTGACATATCTTCACTAACCAGATGGGGAGAAGATTGGAGGTTGAGGGTGACTCTTCCAATGTGACTTCCTGGGTGAATGGGGACAACAAAGCGCCATGGCAACTTGCGAGATTCATTGGCATTTATGAGATGATTGGGGGTTCTGAGATTGTTTTCTTGCATATTCCAAGGTGGGCGAACGTAGTAGAGAATAGGCTAGCAAAGTATGGAGTATGTAGGCCACAAATGTATTCTAGGCAGCTCTTTCTTATTTACATGTACTTGTAATCTATTGTTCTCAATAAATTTTCCCATGTCTTAGTCAAATAAAAGTCCTTGACTCTAGTTGTATCCCTTAGAAATCGACCTCTGTACATGTACTTGTAACTTTGTACATGTCTATGGTCCCATTAGCCTCTTGTGTGTGTGTCTGTGTCTGTCTATATATATATATATATATATATATTTTTTTTTTTTTTTTTTTTGAATGGCAATGATTTTATTAAGATCCGAAGGAGAACGTGATGGTAAAAAACAAGCCAAACAAAACCCATCAGCCTTTCGTTTCACCTTGAAGACCTACTTGCACCCTATCACATTCTTCCCTACTGGTCTATGAAAAATGGACCATGCGCAGTTGCGATATAATACCCCCATTTCTTCTCCCATTGCTTCTATCCATCTTGCTGTGTATTGCTTCAACACTCAGAACAATTCTGTTGGTACTACCACCTGAAAGGTTAAAGCTGCTCAACTTGCATGTACTTCTATCCATCTCGTCCAAAGATGGTGTTGGAATGATAGATGGTGTTAGAATAATAGTGTTCGTAGAGGTAGACTCGTCCAAAAGACACATCACAAGACGTCTCCCCCCTGTAATCTCATGGAATCGTTGCTGGTTCATAAAAGTGAGACTCATTGAATGTAACACACCTGAGATTATAATTTTGCAAGATTGTAGTAAATTACACTGGCAACCTTTTTAATTATCATTATATCCCAATAATATAGAAATAACAGCCTTTGCCGAGAATTTCTTTCCAGTAGAAGATGGAACATGGACATAAAAAATTCATTCCCATGATCTAATGAATGAATAATTTGCCAGAGAGTACTTGAGTAGGTGATGTCTGATAGTGGTGGACGACATCATGTTGATAACATACATTCTAGTGTGAGATGCCTCAGTCAAGGATTAAAATTTCGGTTTCGGTAGGGACCAAAACCGATTTTTTTTTTTTGGGAAAATGGCCAAAAAATTGACTTTTTTCCTGAAATATCGTGTCAGAGGGGGGTGTTTTCGAAATGACTGAAGCGTAAATCGTACCGACATTTGCCACCTGAGGACCGAAATGCCGTTGTGGCATGTTAAAATCATCTTCAACCATCATTTCATGTTTTCTTTACGTTTTACACAAGGAAGTGATATGTTTGCCCCCCTTTTTTACTTGGGACAGCCCCCTCTCGTGTATTTATGAATTCTCTTATACATTATATGTGGCTATCCTAAGTAAAAATCGGGGGTGAATATATCATTTCTTTACATTTTACACTAGGAAGTGATATATTTGCCCCTTTTTTTTTTGCTTGGGACAACCCCCTCTACTATATTTATGAATCTCTTTTAAACTATAGGGGCTGTCCCGAGTAAAAATAGGTGGGCGAATATATCGTTTCACTTTAACTTTCCGTTTTGCACTGGGAAGTGATATATTCGCCCCCTTTTTTACTTGGGACAACCCCCTCTAGTGTATTTATGAATTCTCCTTTACACTAAGGTGTTGTTTCAAGTAAAAACAAGCATGGTTTTAAATTTTGATTTCGGCTAAAATTTCAGACTTCTCCAAAACCGAAATTTCAGCCGAAATCCAGAAATTTGTACACTCGCTCGAAACACCGTTTTTTGGGTCGAAATTTCGACCAAAATTATTGAAATTACCGAAATTTTGATCGAAACTTGGTAAAAGAATAAAAAAATTAATATTTTTAACAAATTTCGACCGAAATTTTGTACGTTTCGGATATTTCGGATTTCAGTCGTTCCGAAATTTGGGTCCGAAATTTCGGATTTCGGTCTAAATTTCAAACCATGAAAACGAGGGGCGAATATATGACTTCCCTTTTTACGTGGGAAGTGATATATTTGCCCCTTTCTTACTTGGAACAACTCCCTCTAATATATTTATCGTATTGTGCCACTTTGAACCACTATTGGACCCTCTGAACCATTAATTTATCGTTTTGTGCTATTTTGAACCACTATTGGACCCTATGAACCGCTATTCTCTTGCATCAACTAGTACCAATATTCGAGTTGTAAAACCACAATTAGACCCATTTGAACCACTATTGGTCCCTTTGAACCACTAATTTATCGTTTTGTGCCAATTTGAACCACTATTGAACCTTCTGAACCACTATTCTCTTGCATCAAACAATTTGAACTGCTGTTTAGAGCATTGAACCACTATTTGGAGCCTCTGAACCACTATTAGACCTATTTACACAGTTTGAACCACTATTTAGACAGTTTGAACCAATATTTAGATAGTTGAACCACTGTTTGGAGCCTCTGAACCACTATTAGACCTAGTCAAACAGTTTGAAGCACTATTTAGACAATTGAACAAATATTTTAACCCTTTGAACCACTATTAGACCTATTTAGACAATTTGAACCACTATTTAATTAGTTTGAACTACTATTTGGAGCCTTCGAACCGCTATTAGACCTATTTAGATAGTGGTTCGAACAAAATAAATAGTGGTTCAGATGCTCCAAATAGTTGTTCAAACTAACTAAATAGTTGTTCAACTGTGTGAATGGTCTAATAGTAGTTCAGAGCCTCCAAATAGTGGTTCAATTGTCTAAATATTGGTTCAAATTGTCTACATAGTGGTTCAAACTATCTGAATAGGTTTAATAGTGGTTCAAAGGTTCCAAATAGTAGTTCAGATGTCTAAATAGTGGTTCAAAATGTTTGAATAGGCCTAACAGTGGTTCAGAGGCTATAAACAGTGGTTCGGACTAACTAAATAGTGGTTCAAACTGTTTTAATATGTCTAATAGTGGTTCAAAGGGTCCATATAGTGGTTCAAACTGACTGAATAGTGGTTTAGAAGCTCCAAATAATGGTTCAAAGGGACAACCACCTATATTGTAAAAGAGAATTCATAAATACACTAGATGGGGCCGTCCCAAGTAAAAGAGGGAGCGAATATATCACTTCCCAGTGTAAAATATAAAGGAAAAGTGACATGATATATTCGCTCCTTATTTTTTACTTGGGACAACCTCCCGTTATGTAAAAGAGAATTCATAAATACAAGGGGTTGTCCAAGCATAAAAGGGGCGAATATATCACTTCCCAATGTTAACTCAAGGGAAAAGTGAAATGATATATTCGTCTCCTATTTTTTACTCGGGACAGCCCCCTATAGTGTAAAAGAGATCATAAATACACTAGAGGGGGCTGTCCCAAGTAAAAAAGGGTGAGCGTATATCACTTCCTGTGTAAAATGTAAAGCAAAAGTGAAATATCCGTTGAAGATGACTTTAATAACCCATAAGGACATTTATGTCCTCAGCTGGAAAAAATCATACGTTTTACCCTCTTTTGGTCATTTAGAAAACACCCCCTCTAACCCGATATTTTAGGAAAAAATTCCATTTTTGGTCATTGTCCCTTTTGTTTTTCTAAATTTCGGCCGAAATCTAAACCGAAATCCGAAATTCACAGATTTCGGTCCCAATCGAAATCTGAAATTTCGGATTTCAGCCGAAATTTAAAACCATGGCCTCAGTTACAGATGCTTCGGACCTCCAAAGTGGAGTAGCCTAGACAAGCCGACTTATGTAGTGTGCCTTTGCTTTCGTTCGGCTACTCCATTCTACGACTATATATGCGGACAAGAAAACTGTTGGTGAATGCTGTATGTAGATGTAGAATACGCTGCTCAAAACTCCTAGGATGAGTACTCATCCCCACCATCACTTTGTAGATGAAGAATACGCTTGCCATAATGCTCTGTAAGAAGTATATGAAAAGACGAGAAAGTGGAGAACACATCATATTCGTTGTGAAGAAAATATCCAAATATAACGTGGATAATAATCAACAAAAATAGCATTTCAACGAGAACTGGTTCTAGAAAGGATAGGGACATGACCCCAAACATCAGAATGAATGATCTCAAAAGGAAATTGTGTTTATATATATATATAGAGAGAGAGAGAGAGAGAAAATGGTTCCTACACACGTGTAGATAAGTTATCTACACATTAGCTTAAAATACAGTGGGGGCCACATTATTTGGGTGATCCAAACCATTCATTTTTAAGGCCCTCTCATAGATAGGGTGTCCACAAAAAATTAGATCCATAGGATCATCCTAACCATTCGAACTGTGGAGGCAAAAAATGGACTAATTTGTGAAGGTTTAAAGACATCCATTTTACCTCCACAAATCGTAAGGTTGGGATGATCCTATGGATCTGATTTTTTGTAGACACCCTATCTATGTGAGGGCCTTTAAAATGGATGGCTTGGATCACCCAAACAATGTGGGGCCCCACTGTATTTTAAGCTAGTGTGTAGAGAACTCTCTACACATATGTGTAGGAACCGTTTTCTCATATATATATATATATATAATTTTTTTATTTTTTATTTTTTTTATTTTTTTTTGAAAATTCAAGAAAGTTCACAATGTTTACCAAGTTGACAACTGGGACTCACTTTTGCAGCTCAAGAGTCCTATTACATGAAAAGATAAATGAACTAGAAACTAGAAAACATAAAATATCAGAGTTGGTGTTGGCCAGACGATAATGCCACACCGACACTAAAGGCGATGAAACTGATGCTGAAAGAGCTTCGATATCGAAACACAAATGTGAAGAAGACAGCTTTGAAGTATCTCTCATGAAGTCCGAGTGCATTTGGATTGCCGGTATCAGACCCTGGAATCTGTATCTTATTCCTATTCTGTTTGATTATGGAATTTGGTAAAAAAAGAATGAATGGAATAAGAGCATGTAATTGAAATCAGGGCAGAATTATAGGGGAGAAAATGTCAGAATCTATTTTTCGCCCCAAGTAGTATTTTGAACCTGCCTCGATCTGAATGAAAAATTTATCGGTTTTTTATTTTAATTTTTTCTGTTCATAGGGGAATTGGAATAGGAATAATAATAGGATGCCAATTTCGATTCTTGATTCCGGCAGTCCAAGCACAGCCTTCAAGTGGCCTAAAACCATAGTTGTCAAACTCTTACGAGTCATACAAGTCAACACTTGAGTCGAGTTGATGGGCTTTCAAGCCGATTCGCATGGGCGAGTCGCCTCTGTTGAAGACTCTTACGAGTCGTCTGGTGACTCTTACGAGACGTTGCGACTCGAGTAAAAAAAATAACTCTTACGAGTCAAGTCGAGTCGCTGGGCCTGCTCTTTCATATTTTGATGGTTATAAACTTGGAAGTTGGAACTTAGAACTTTATTATTATTTTTTTAAAGGCAGGCAATTGCATTAAATGCGAAAAAAGACCGAAGAGGTCTATACAAATAAATAGACGGAAAAAGAAAAAGAAAGACAAGAACAACCCCCACTGCAAGCGTCAAGGAGGAAGGAAGTCATATTGCTCAACTCTCTCCCTAAAGACACCATCTCTAATTAAATTGTCCGCCACACCATTAGTTGACCGCCTAACATGATGGAAAGAAATCGATGCATCCCCCACCCTGTTTTGTATCTCATCGAAGAAAGAGGCAAATCTCCAAGGGAAGGAATGAGAACCGCTAAGCCAACTTATCACATTGAGCGAGTCTTTCTACTACTCCCTTATTCAAATCTTCATTCTCAAGATACCTTATTCCTTGGTAGATAGCACGCACTTCAGCTTCATTAGCGCCAGCAACTCCAATGGGACTCACAAAAGCCCATTTCATAGCTCCAAATTCATTCCTCAAGACTCCCCCAATCCCGGCAGGACCATGATTCCCCATTCTAGACGCGTTAAAGTTTAGCTTCAAAAAATCAAGTGCGAATGGCTCCTAGTCTTACAATATTGGGTTCTTGGCCCGAACCACCACAAATTTCCTTCCAAACATATCATAAATCATGGGCGGATACAAATCTAAAGCAAGGAAGGGTTTTCACCCATGATAAGTTCCAACGAGAACTTTATTATTTTTGTGCATGCTAGTTACAAGCATATAGTTATTTATATTTTTGGCTTAGTGCTTTATCTATGTGCTATTAGGTTATATTTTTTACATGCATTATCTTTTGATATATAATTATATTTTTTCAACTAAAATTTTGTTCTTGTCAAAAAATCTTACGAGTCGAGTCCAGTCACGAGTTATAAAATTAAGAAATCGAGTCACGAGTCGAGTCATGGGTTGACAACTATGCCTAGAGCAACAACTCTAACGGGGTGCTTCATCGCTCTCATATCCTTTACAGGCGCACAAGTTGGAGTAAAGATGAAATAACAACAAAAATCTTATGGAAACTGGGAAACAAAGTCTTTTCCATTGAAAACATGAAATAATATACTCTTGCAGCCTTGGTGGATGCAGTTGGACGTGGGGATATGTTGGGGGCACTTGCTGGTGTGGATTCAGCCGCATAAACTTCTTGACTCTGTACAACCTGCGGAGTTTCTAAGGCTAGATGAAGAGCTTAAAATCTTGGATAGCGCGATCCACACAATCCAAGTGGGACTGCAACCCTTCGAATTTGGTGTTTAAGGCTTCCAACTACTCAACTATTTAGTTGGGTTCCATTGCGCTTAGGTGATAACCAAGAACTTTACATGTAGGCATTCAATGGGGAAATCGACTGTAGAAAGAATATCAATCTCAAGATGAAGGAATGAATGGATATGAGACCTTAAACCTTAGGCTCTGATACAAAATCGTATGCAGGACAATCGAAGGAAGGACTGCCAATTCTCTCTTGTACCAAATCTGATGTAAGACGAATCTATGGAAGGGATTCTGTATGCTAATTTTAATCAGAGATTAAGAAGTTTAGGGCAGGTTCTTGAAAACGTTTGAGTTTCAAAGAAATTGGGAAATGTGGATATTTAGGAATATGGGAAAGTTTGTTTGAAAAGATGTATGAAAATTGAGGGTTTGTGTCCTAAAATAAGTGATCAGATTTTGGGAAATATTTTTGTTAGGTTTAGGATAGGTTTGGTGGCATGCAAACACTAGCCGCTAATGTTTAGACAAATGTTGGGAAGGTCCTGACATATGCCGAGAAGGTGTAGTCAAGGATTTTTGGCAAGACTAAGAGGTGCGCAAGGATCAAAGAATAATATGTACAGATCAAAATCTGAAAAAGAAAAAAAAAAATTAAGTTATTGGAGAAACAAAACAAATGCCTAGAATCTCTTTAGGTTTCCTAGGAATCTCTTTAGGTTGGAATAGGTGCCACCTTTACTGCCCTCATCCCCAAAGTAAAAGGTGCCTCCAAGATTTCTGAGTTTCTCTCCATTAGACTTGTAGGGTGTTTGTACAAAATTCTTTACAAGGTGCTAGCGCAACGATTAAAAAGGGTCCTGCCTAGGATTATTTCTGGAAGCCAATCCGCCTTTGTTAGTCAGAGACGAATTTTGGACTGCTCTGTGATTGCCACTGAAGTTTGTGGATCTCTACTCTAGAATTGATGAAGGAGATATGATGTGTAAACTGGATACGAAAAAAGCATATGATCGGTTGGAATGGTCTTGCTTGGATTACTTGTGAGGAAGAATGGGTTTTCATAGCAAGTGGAGATATTGGATTAGAAACTGCTTGTTATCAACTTGGTTTTCAGTGCTAATCAATGGATAAAGGATTCTTTAAATCTTCTCGAGGCTTGCGGCAAGGAGATCCTCCCTCCCCTTTCTTGTTTGTTCTTGTGCCTGAGACGTTGAGTAGGCTAATTTAAAAAAGGCAAAACCCTTGGTCTTATTGATGGGTTTAAAGTGGGCAATGATGGTGTTGTGGTGTCTCATGACTCTCATCTTCAGTTTGCAGATGATACACTCCTTTTTACTTCCCCTCGGTTTCTAATTTTGTCAATTTGAAAGCCATCCTTAGATGTTGCGAATTGATCTCGGGCCAAAGATCTAACTTCCACATATCCAGAATATTCGCTTGAACGTTGACCCTCAAATGGCTCTAGGCTCAGCAGGGCTGATGGGGGTGCTCGTTAGATAAGCTTCCATCCTCCTATTTAGGGTTGCCCTTAGGGGCCGGGAGACTGAAGAAATCAAGTTAGGACCCAATAGTGGAGAGAATAGAAAAGAGGTTGGACACTTGGAAACGAAACCTAGTGTCTAGAGGTGGTAGAGTCACCCTCATCAAGGCGGTGCTCACGCGCATCTCTATCTATCAATTATCCTTATTCAAACATGAGTATTGTAAAGCGTATTTAACAGTCCAACAAAGATTCCTTTGGGGGTTCTAGGGGAAAGGAGTGACATTCCCCTGGTGAGCTGAGAACCTCTTAAAGGTGGTGGGCTGAGGATTAGAAAGATCAAAGAAGTAAACCATGCCCTTTTGGGAAAATGGCTGTGGAGATTTGGAGAGGAGTCTCAGCTTTGGGCCAAATTGATTCTCAGCAAATATGATTTTGACCCTAGTCATTGGGTTGCTTCAGACAGATTTAGAAAATAGGGAGTGACTGTGTGGCGAGACATCATGCGCATCAATCACAAGTTCTCTGAAGGAACTAGATTCAGGGTTTTTATTCAGGGGATCGTATAAGCTTTTGGAAAGATGATTGGTGTTCCTTCGTTCCTCTTAAAGACCTTTTTCCTCATTTCTTCCTAGTTTCAACAAACAAGGAAGCCTTAGTGAAGGATTGCTATGAGAGGAGTGCTAGTAGGGTTCTATGGAGGCTGACTTTTAGAAGAAATTTCTTTAGTAAAGAACTCCATTCAGTTGCTAGTGTCCTTGAGATATTGGAAGGGTGCTATGTAAAGTTGTCAGGCGTGGATAAGAGGGTTTGGATCTGGGATTCTATTGAGGTCTTCATCGTCAAATCTTTCTATAATCATCTTGTGCCTTGTCATGTGCCCTCCAGAGTAGCTAGAGTGTGGACGATCCAAGCGCCTCCTAGAGTATGTATCTTTGGTTGGGCCGCTCTTCTTGGGTGTATCCAGACAATCGATTTTCTTTGTGAGCGGGAGATGCAGATAGTAGATCATTGTGCACTTTGCATAGCGACAGGAGAATCGGTCAATCATATTCTCTTATTGTTCTTTAGCTAGGGAGGTTTCGAGTAGGATCCTAAGCAAGTTTGTGATGTGTTGGGTTTTCCCTTCTCTTTCTGACCTTTTCAAAGGTTCAACTTTGGTTCCGTCGAAGAAGAAAGGCAAGATTCTCTGGAATGTTTTTCTCCTTGCCAATGTGTGTGTGCTTTGGAAAGAAAGAAATGCAAGAGTTTTTTTATGGCATTTCAAAATCCTCCTCTTTCTTATTTGTGAAAGTCATTACTTTAACCATTTCATGGGTGAAATCTCCCCTTGCTTTAAGCATGTATCGATGTTTGATCTTTGGAATAGTTGGACTTCAGTGTTGAGCAACGACTTGAGGTGGTGCAACATTAGGATCTCCCTCATGGGTTTTCTAAAGCTCAATTTTGATGGATCTAGTGTGGGCAATCCAGGTCCAGCAGTTATTGTAGGAGTTCTTAGGGATGCAGGTATTGGAGGAGTTCTTAGGGACGCAGGTGGTGAGGTCATCTGGGCTTTTGCTGGGCTGGGGTCTCAGAATCTTCTGAGGCGGAGGTTCAAGCAGCTCACCAGGGCATTAAAAGTCTGGATAGAGCTTCCATGGATCGGGTGATTGTGAAGGGAGACTCCTTAAATGTCATCCGTTGGCTTCGAGGTTCTCTAGTCCCCCTTTTGGGATTCACACAGTTCTTTGATGAGATACGGGATATTGTGGGAGATTCTTTGACGGCTTTCATCCATATCCTTAGGTCTACCAATTCCATGGCGGATAGGTTAGCGAGGGCGGGACTTCTTAAGTCGGTTCTCGAGATGTTCGACTATCTTCCCCCTTGAACCTTTTTCTCTTTCCTTTATGTTATATTGATATGTATGACTCTTGTGTGTTTCTTGGTTTTACAACCTTGGTCTTTCCTTCATTAATGAAAATATGCTACCATAAAAAAAAATGAATCTCACATAGGTTGGAGCCATCACACTATACGAATAAAAAAGAGATTGATAGCAAGGTTGGAATCCCACCAACCAAAACCCAAGGCATCGCACCAAGGGGTTCCTAGGCATCACATCAGGAAAGATCAAGGAATTACAAATTGGCAAGGAGTCATCACATCCACACAAGAGGAAAAACTTCAAATCTTTTTTCAACTCATATTCGACACCACAACAGTCTAAACCATCATGGCATGAATGTGCATCTTTCTGACTTCTGTTTGCACACCTCTAAACCTACCCAAAAGCCCTCTTTGAGGTCCATATTTTTTCTCATAGGCATATTGCTATTGTTTTGAGACCTCTTGAGATTTTGTACATCTTAGACCTCGACTGATTTGTAGGGCTGCACATTTAACCGCCTAAACCGATAAACCGAACCGAACCGGGCCTTTCGGTTTGGTTCGGTTCGGTTTTTAGTGGCATTGGTTCGGTCACGGTTTCGGTTTTCCATAAACCGTTTGGATCGGTTCGGTCACGGTCTAGGAAAAATTTCAACCGGAAAAACCGAACCGAACCGATGGTATTTTTGCCATTTTTTTAATTTTTTGTTATAAATCATATATATATATATATATATATATATATATAGATATATATATATATATATATATATATATATATATATATATATATATATATATATATATATCAATTTTCTTTACTTGGCACACCCAAATCTAATGTATTTAACTGGAAAGAGAAGAGACCGACCAAAATGGGTGGTTCCAAGTAAATAAATGGGCGGAAATATAACACCAAAGACCAAAAGAATAACTTATTACACGCTGAAAACTGAAAAGGGATAACCTCATAACCCTAGCTGACGGATTTTTCTCTCAAATCTCTACTTTATCTCCACTCTCTCTCGACCAAAACGGAAAAACCCTAGCCTAAGAAGGATTTTATGCTTTTGATTCACGAAAGAAGGATTTTGTGCATTTGATTCGGTAGCTGCACATTCGATCTGCGAAACGGCAAAACCCTAGCATTTTATTCGGATTTTTCTCTCAAATCTCTACTCTTTGAGGTATGCTTGAATATGCATCCCTTTTTCTTTGAGGTATGCTTGAATATGCATCCCTTTTTCTGCATTCGATATGCTTGAATATATCATTACCCCCTAAATCGTGTAAACTGAAGTAAAATTTCGTCAAAAATGTTTTTTCTTGTAATCCAAACAAGGCATAAAAGTAGCAGCAATCCAACTCAAGGAAATCGGATAAACCGTGAACCGAACCTATCCGGTCAAGATCGGTTTGGTTCGGTTAGGTTGGACCCCCAAACGGTTCGGTTACGGTTTGGAAATTTTCCAAACCGATGGCATTGGTTCGGTTCAAGAAATCCCCCAAAACCGAACCGGACCGAACCATGTGCAGCCCTACTGATTTGAGCCCAAGTCCCATTTTTTCCAACCTTTCATGACCCACTGTCGCTTTTCCATTTAGTTCTTTCTGGTATGAGAAACAAAAATTCTATAAGAGTATACATGATTAGCTTCTCTAGTATCAGTTTCTTGTCATTATCCTTGGGCAGTCTTCCTTTATAAAACCCAAACCGCAAAGCAGGGGAAAATCTTGGCTGCATGTCCAAGAAAAAGGAACTCTTCTGCTTTGGTGGCTCCTTATTTGACCTGTATAGAGCTCCCTGGAGATCATCTATATATTATTATCGGTCATCTCTCATAAAAAACAACATGATTTCTTTCCATTAAGGGCTTGGTTTATGCAATTGACAGAAACAGTAATACGCCATCACTTTTGAAATGTTCATATAGGTATCTCAGTCATTTTCTTCATTCTTTGAGCACACGAGTAACTTAGCACAGATTAATCATTGTCCAATATTATGGATTGTAAGAAAATTTGTTTTGGTTTGTTTGGTATTAGGCCACACACAAATGTTGGTTAGAATTTCCCTATTAAACACATTTAAATTAAATTAATCTTGTTTCAGTTATTGGAAATAACCCAAAATTCCAGACACATATCTGCCTTCCAAACAAATGAATGGCATTTTCATTGATTTTTGACATTGAAATTAATTGGTAAATTACACTTATAATGTGTTTTCAGCACGCGGGTATGGAGAAAGATGGCAAGGGCAGATCACTAAATTCATTAGCGGCGATGATCTTGATGATGATTTCATTACAGACGATGCCAAAAATGGTAAAAAAGATGATACCATGTCTCATCAAGAAACAGATTCTGTTTCTATAGGAGTTGAAGCTGAAAAGAACATAAAACCCAAGAAGAAACAGGGCCCCAAAGTTGTGAATTTTATGGGCTAGTAAGTAGAATATGATCAATGGAGTTTCCTGTCATTGGGGTTTTGCTTTTAGTTGTTGAGGCTGGATTTTTCTGAATTTCCTGTGGATTTAAGCAATCCAAATCAATCCGTTTTGTTTTTCTTCCATTCTCTTTTTTACTTCTCATATACTGTTGTTATGCTTGCACTACAAACTTTGCAATACAAGCTTTTGGCTTCTTAGACACGTCTCTAGAGTTTTTATTTTGCTGTGTGTGCCTGAAGCAATTTTTTTTTTGAAAAGTACAGTGGGACCCACTTCATAGGGTGATCCAAACCGTTATTTGTTGGACCACAATGTAAATAGGCTGTAGCCTCTAGATCATCCTCATAGGTTGATCCTGATCCTAAGTCCTAACCCTTCAATCTCTAGAGGTTTCTATAACGTGAAGTCCCTTTACAGATCGGAGGGTTAGGATCATCCTCTGGAGGTGATCTATGGTGTACATCTTAATTACAGTGTGGCCTAACAAATGAACGGTTTGGATCATCCTTTCAAGTGGCCTCACTATAGTTCTTGAAAAATACTGGACTTCACGCCGGCACTATATAAGATCTCGTTTCAAGAGATTGGGCAGTAGATATTGGGAAGTGTATTATGAGATTTTATACTGTGTAAGCCCTTATTAGTCACCTTATTTTTTACCAGGAGTGTATTATATTGGGCAGTATATATTCGAACTCTTTTTCACTAGTAGTGTATTATGAGATTTTATACTGTGTAAGCCCTTATAGTCCCTTGTTTTTCAAAAAATTACTGTACGGACCACACTATAGGATGATCTAAACCATCCATATGATGGGCCATAACGTAAATATGTTGTGCCCAAAAAATCATTTCCATAGGATCATGAAACCTCTATAGATCGGAGGGCTAAGATCATCCTATGGAAATGATTTTTTGGGCACAACCTATTTATGTTCTGGCCCATCATATGGACGGTTTGGATCATCCTATAGTGTGGTTCGTACAATACTTTTTGAAAAATAAGGGACTACAAGGGCTTACACAGTATAAAATCTCGTATTATGAACTCTTTTAGTATTTTTTACACTAAAAGGCGGTGGCCGGTGAAGAAAAAAAGCAGGCCAAGGGAGGCTACTAATATCCGCACGACCATGTTTTGTTAATGGGTATTATGGGTTCCACTTTCGATTGACAAGAAGTCAAATTGAGTTTTGGACTATTGAAATATGAGGAATGCTAGACTCACAGGCGCCCTTGCCATAAAAGGGACAAATGGCTGTTGGATTGATGAAAAACATGAAGTCTGAATTGGTACAGGGCAGAATTAAGGGGGGAAATAATGGAATCAGTTTCCCAGAGGTGGTATTCTGATTCCATCCCAGTTGGAATGTTGTTTTTATTAGGGCTCTGTGTCTTTCGTCACGTAAAACAAGTTTGTTTTATGCCCATTTTTACATTAAAAAATCGCAATAAATTTTGTTTTATGCCCCCATTTTATGTGGAGCCTGGATTTTTTGAATTAAAATTTTAATTTTGTAACAAGTTTAATTTTAATTTTTCTCATTCTTTTTAAGGGAGAATCAAAACAAGAGAGCATACAGGGCCTAGATCTTTTAATTAAAATTAATTTTTTTTTTGAAGCTCTGTTGGATGACTCATTGTACTACGAGGAGTGCTAAGTTGAAAGGCACCCCTCCAAAACGTGCTCTCTTGTTGTCCACGTCACCCCACTGAATTTGTGTCTCATTTAGTTTTGCATTTCTCTGTGCAGTTGGGGTGATGTTAGGACTGCAACTTGGGTCGGGCTCAACCCAAACCTGACCGGTTCAACCTGATTTTGGCTTGGACTGGATTGGCATTTCCTCGGGTTAGGTTGGCTTCGTGTTGGAAAAGCAAACCCGGCTTAATTGCATGTTGGGTTTAATTGCATGTTGGGTTTGAAGGATCTCTATGCCGAGATCAAAGAATAGAGGAGGATGATTTTGGAAGGGAGCTACGCTCAGCTGATTTGGGAGCTATTGTTTGGAGATATTTCTTGGGTTGGATTTGTGATCTATACATAGATCACAAAGCCAACCACCATATTAAATCGCAGCATGTTGCTCCGCCCCTTCTTTATTTATCGCCCATACCACGACATAACTCCCGGAAGGGATAAGGCCATGTGGCCAGACACATCCCAACATCTCCCACTTGGCAACATTGGCCGAGTGTATTCCTTTTGTGTTTCATTTTCCTTTTTGGGATATGCTCCCAAACAATTTACCCTGACTCATATCCTTGAGTCCCATTAAGCTATGCGCTTAATGAATTCCCGCACGATCTAAGGACCGGCAATGTAAGACAAAAGATTTTTGTCTAGGATATTCTCCCAAACAAGTTACCCTTGATTCAAATATTCGAGAGTCCCATCAAGCTATACGCTTAATGAATTTCCGCACGAACTTCTTTTAACCAAGGATCGGCAATATTCCGTCTGGGATATTCTCCCAAACAAATTTCCTTTGACTCAAATGTCTCTGAGTCCCATCAAGCTTAATACTTGATAAGAGTTTCCAATCGTTGAGATATTCTCCCAAACAATCCATTATTTGACTTAGACACTTCTAAGTCCCATCAAGCCAACATGCTTGATAAAGGTTTCCGCACGAATTCCTTTCGTCAAAGGATCGGCAATCATATCACATGTAGGTATATAACTTACCTTCAATTCCTGTTTTCCACTATATCTCTAATATAGTGATATTCCACACGTATATGTTTTCCCTTAGAGCTATTCGCTCCACTGTATATCAGCTTATTGCAGCATAATTGTCACAATACATTTCTATTGGTCCTTCAACCAGACCAAGGTCCAAATCGACCAAAAATCATCTAATCCATACGTCATGAATAGTTGCCATGCTACAGGCTATGTACTCAGCTTCCTGTGTGTATCTTGCCACACAACCTTGTTTCTTACTTGACCATGAAACAGCTGCACCTCCAAATAAAAAGACATGTCCAGAAGTGGACTTTCCGTCATCTGTGTCACCTGCGAAATCCGCATCAGAGTAACCAAGAACCTCAAGCTCTTCCGCCTAAAAACACAATTTAAGGTGCTTTGTACCTTTGATATATTTCAATATTCTTTTCACTGCTTCCCAATGAGCAGGGCCAGGATTACTTTGATATCTACTTACTAGGCCCATTGGATAGGCCAAATCCGGCCTAGTACACAACATTGCATACATCAAGCTGCCAACCGCTTGAGCATACGGAACATTGAGTCTTTCATGTCCTTCACCTGGACATTGACCAAAGATAATTTCTTGCCTACCACTAGGGGCGTTT
Source organism: Tasmannia lanceolata (assembly GCF_043159265.1). NCBI lineage: Eukaryota > Viridiplantae > Streptophyta > Magnoliopsida > Canellales > Winteraceae > Tasmannia > Tasmannia lanceolata. The sequence goes on along the minus strand of NW_027518701.1, from coordinate 5,585,976 downwards.
GCGCAAGATTACTATTCTGCATTCTAAAACGTTTAAGTATTGAATTTAAGTACATTTCCCGGCTTAAAGACAACGTTTTGTTATTCCTGTCCCTAGTGATTTTAATCCCGAGCACATAGGATGCTTCTCCCATGTCCTTCATCTCAAATCTTAAGCTAAGTTCTGACTTAGTTCTTTCAATCATTTCTAAGTCATTTCCAGCTATGAGTATATCATCCACATACATGGACAAGATAGTAAACTTGCTCCCACTCTTCTGGACATATACACAATAATCAAGCTTGTTAACTACATAGCCTAATTCGAGAATGAATTGGTGAAACTTCAAATACCATTGACGTGAAGATTGTTTTAAACCGTATAAAGATTTCTTCAATCTATATACTTTATCTTCCTGATCCGTCACCTGAAAACCCTCAGGTCGGTTCATATAAATGGTTTCCTTCAACTCTCCGTTGAGAAAAGCAGTTTTTACATCCATCTGGAAGAGCTCTAAATCCAGATGAGCCACCAATGCTAATATTATCCTTATCAAAGCAAACTTTGGTGAGTAAGTTTCTTGATAATCTATGCCCTTTCTTTGTGCAAACCCCTTAGCAACTAACTAGGCCTTGAACTTGTCAATGGTCCCATCCGATTTATATTTCTTCCTCAACACCCATTTACATCCTATGGCATTTCTGCCCTCAGGTAAAACACATAGTTCCAATACTAGATTCTTTTCAATAGAATCAATTTCCTCTTTCATGGCATTTAGCCATTTTTCTGACTCTCACGATTTTATTGCATCATCAAAATTCAAGGGATCTATGATTTCATCCGTGTCTATGTTAGCCGAATAGAATAGGCAAATCCCATACACAGATTAAGATGATAATCGTCTAAATAGGATGGTGGTGCTCGAGGCCTTTTGTTGGCATACATCATGCGATCTTGATCAGGAATTTCTAAGTCTGGATGCATATCAAGTGTATTGGGATCTTCTGGAGGCCCTTTAGACCCGTCGTTATCATCTCCCACTATTACCAGAGGTTGTTTACTCTATGATTGAGGTTGTTCCTTTTCTAGATCCTCTAAAATTCTGCATCCCGACTTTCAATCAACCCTCTTTCTTTATGAAAGAATCGACTTTCAATCAACCCTCGTTCTTTATGAAAGAATCGATAACCCTTAGATTGTTCAAGGTATCCAATGAACTTACATTTCCAAGTCCGTAGATCTAATTTGTTCCTTTGTTCTGCCAGAATCATTACATGGGCTGTACAACCCCATTTTTTCAAGTTTCTTAGATCTGGTTTTCTTCCAGTCCATAGTTCATAGGGGGTTGTTTCGACTGTTTTAGTCAGAATTCTATTTAATATGTACATTGCTGTACTCTGTGCCTCTCCCCAAAATATCTTAGGAAGATTGGAGTAGGATAACATGCACCTCACCATGTTAAGTAACATTCTATTTCTACTTTCGGCTACACCGTTTTGTTGCGGCGTAAAAGGTATGGTGGTTTGTCTCTTAATTCCAAAGTCTTGACAATATTCATCAAATTCTCTGGAATTATACTCATCACCCCTATCAGTCCTGAGAACCTTAATTTTTCTACCTAACTGATTTTCTACCCCGGTCTTGTAGATTTTAAAGATCCCTAAGGACTCAGATTTCTTACTTAACAGGTATACATTTCCATATTTGGAAAATTCATCGGTAAATGTTATAAAGTACTCCTTTTGCCTATGGGTCTTAATACTTAAGGGCCCACAAATATCAGAATGAACTACTTCAAGTAGTTCTCTTGCCCTCTCTCCCACTGGAAAAGGCTTTCTGGCCATTTTACCGTCCAAACAATGATCACACGTTTTATACTTAACTTTAGTTAATCCGAGAATTAGTTCCCTTTGAATTATTTCATTCATTTTCTTTTTACCAGAATGCCCTAACCTAGCATGCCACAAATAATCATCCAAAAACTAAACATGATCAAAATAAACAGAACTAGAAGCTTCCTTATTTTCAGTCATTAAGGCATTGTCTTCGATTACATTAACTAAAAACAGACAATGTTCTTGGACAAAACGTCCCGCAGCAAAAACAGACCCTTTCCGTCCGTTGTAGAAACGGACTTCCAACTGCTTGTTGAGTAGTACTGGAACAGAAAGAAGGTTACGCCTCATGTCTGGTGCATACAACGCATCATGAAGCACCATATCGCTTTGTCCAACGTTCAAGCGGTATGTTCCAATACCTCGCACGTCGCTGTAGGTATTATTTCCCATGAAGATTCTCTGTTTTGTTGCTGGTAGCTCCTCCATTTTGATGAGCCCCTTTCTGGTCCAGGCTATGTGTTAGGTGGCTCCGGAATCCACGCACCAGCCTTCAAATTGCTCACCACTAAGGTTGCACTCAACGGTCCCTGCAAACTGCCTTCTACGGCTCCCACTACTAGTCAGAGGATCACGGTGGTCACCTGATCCCTGTTTTTTTGGACAGTTGATCTTGAAGTAACCGAACTTCCCACAATTGAAGCATGCTCCCTTTGGAAATTGTTTTCCTTTCTTCCTTCCATTAAAAGGACGCTTAACATGTTCCTTCGGTTTGTCCTTGCTATGACTTGACTCGCCTTGATGTCTTGGAACACTTTGAGTCAAAAGTAGCCCATGACTCTTGTTAAGCTGCATGCATTCTTGTTCCAATGCGAGTGTCAAAGGCAAATCTGTCAAACTTTTATGGATTCCACTGCATCTGATTGAAGTGGTGACGGTGTTCCATGAAGGAGGCAAACTGTTTAGGATTTTTGATACTTGTAACTTCTCTGGAAGCTCACTTCCAACTGCTGCGAGATCTTTTCCCATGACTATCATCTTGTTTATAATGTTCAATTACATTCTCTCCTTCTTCCATCTTAGAATCATTATACTTTTGGAGAAGCACTTGAACACTCAGTTCAGATGTGGTGTCATATTTACTCTTTATAGCTTCTAGCATTTCCCTCGCAGTCTTGTGATGCTCAAAGACTCGGATTAAGTGATTATCCATGTACATGAGCAGAATGCTTCTTGCGATCTCATCATCTTCCAACCACTTGGCATATTCCCTTTTTTCTGTAGCCGTCGGATTCTCTCGTAACGGAGGCTTCTCGCCTTTGGTTACATAGGCTTTGCCGTCGTTAATAAGAGCATAGTTCATTTTCCGACGCCACATGTCGTAGTTTATGCCATTAAGATGTTCGATCCTGACTAACTCGGTCGAGATGAGCCTACTAGCCATTTGGAGTAAAACTGGTTTGCGTCTGCTTGTTGATGACGATGGAACCAATGAGGAGAAAGAAACCATAATTTGGTGGGGTGAGGCGATGAAGGGCTGCTTACGAAAAATTGCACCAGATAAGTCTAGGTCTTGGTCCAATCAGATCGGGCAGCCGAAAAGGTGCCCAAGAACGAGCGGTCAAATCTCTTTTGATCTAGAGAGTTGGCAGCGAAAAAAATATTGGTCACTGGGCTATGTGTTCGGCAAAGTTGATCGGATCAACGACGATAAGGGTAAGGTTAGATCTCGTTGTTCGCCGAAAATGATAAGGCCAGATCTATTGGGCTCTGATACCAATGAAGGATCTCTATGCCGAGATCAAAGAATAGAGGAGGATGGTTTTGGAAGGGGGCTACGCTCAGCTGATGTGGGAGCTATTGCTTGGAGATATTTCTTGGGTTGGATTTGTGATCTATATATAGATCACAAAGCCAACCACCATATTAAATCGCAGCATGCTGCTCCGCCCCTTCTTTATTTGTCGCCGATACCACGACATAACTCCCGGAAGGGATAAGGCCATGTGGCCACACACATCCCAACATGGTTAGGGTTGAGGCCTTGGCAGCCCCACCGACCCTGATCTCCGTCCTCTAATTTTATCTTGATTTTATTTGGGTTATTGTATTTTTCTATTTGGCCCAAGGTGAACCACCGAACCAACCCTACTCAACCCAACCCAATTTTCGTGTTAGGTGGGTTGGGTCAGGGTTGAGAGATTTAGAGGTAGATTGGGTTAGGGTTGACCAACCTCAACCCGAGGCTCGGGCTAGGTTGGGTTAGGGTTGGGGGAATGCTATCTCAGGTTGGGTTAGGGTTGGCCTCAACCTGACTTGAGTAGCACCTATGGGTGCAACTCGGATCGGGTTGGGCGACCCAACCCGAAGAACCCATTTTTCCAACCTGAACCCGACCCGACCCGACCCGATTTCCAACCCGACGAGGTTCAACCCGACCCGATCCGAGGAACCCATTTTTCCAACCCGACCCTGACTTCAACCCAACTCGACTCGACCCAACCCGAGGTTTTAAGCTTAAAAAAAAAATAAAAAAAAATTATAAAAATGTCTGGTTTCACTCAGGTTGGATTGCCAAACCCTCAACCCGAAAGTGACCTGGGTTGGGAAAAGTCAACCCGAACCCGACCCAACCCGAACTCAACCCGACCCGAGTTGCACCCGTAGTCGCAACCCGGTGACCAGGATCCAATACACTGCCCTCTAGGTTTTTGCAAGGGCGCACCTCACTTTAGCATTCATCTTGCATTATGATGAAGTAGAGGACTTAGTGGGCCCCATCATGATCAATATCATCTAGCCAAGAGATTGTTGTTCGCTGGGCCCACTCCATCACTACCATAACTTTCTTCATCGACGGCTATGAAGTCCACCAATAGCCACTAAAATTAGTAAGTGATATATTCAGCCCTCTTTTATACTTGGGACAGCCCTCCTGTATTGTATCAACGAGCACTCTTTTTATAGTACGCTAGAGTGGCCTGTCCCAAGTAAAAAAGGAGGCGCAAATATATCCTTTCCCTAAACTCTAGAAAGGGTTTTGCAAAAGTGAGGATTTCCTAATACTATCGAAGAAGAAGCGAAATGGAGAAGCTGAAATCTCTGATTCCGATCAATCTAAAGCAAAGAATTTTCGAAAGCACTTCTGAGAATCTTCCCTCTACATGTTCTTCGCTTATTGAATTCTTTCTCACTTTGCCTGAATTTCAGCGAGTAATTCCTACCCTCTCTTTGTTTTTCTTCTTCGTTTTTGAGAGAATTTATTCATTCAACTCAATCCAATTTTTTTTCTCTACTTTTTTTAGGTTGTAAGAGAATTGAGTGATCCAGAAATGGCTTTATGTCGCAAGAATGTGGCCTCTGCTTTGGATTCAAAGCAAAAGGGAAATGAATGCTTTTCAAGTGGAGATTTTTCAAAAGCATTGAGCTTTTATACCCAGGTTCAAATACTATGTTGTTGTTTTTTAATTTTTTGTTTCAATACCATCTTCTGTAAATTGGAGAGAAATGATATTAGCACAACCATGTTTTGATATTTGCACTAACTCGTCTTGTCTTTTATTATTTAATGAGCTTTCAAAGGTTATTACAGTTCCCAAAAGCTCTCAGAAGCCAATTTAAAAATAACAAGCTGGGTTTGTGCAATTATTAAAACATGATTGTGCTGATATCATATCCCAAGTTGAATCGATTTTATTTTATTTTTCATATTTTCTATTAAAATACAATTGTTATTTTTAGGGATATGATATCAGCACAACCATGTTTTGATGAATGCACTAACTCAGCTTGTCCTTACGTTTTTCATTGGCTTATGTGAGCTTTTAGGGAAATGATATCAGTTCAGCACTTCAGCACAACCATGTTTTGTTAAAAGCACTAAATATTGTCTTTTATTATTTAAAGAGATGCCAAAGGTTATTACAGTTCCCAAGAAGCTCTCACAACGCAATTGAAAAAGAAAGGACAAGCTGAGTTAGTGCAATTATCAATATATGGTTGTGCTGATATTATTTCCCTTTTTTTTATTATCTATGATGTTATCTCAATTTACTTTTTTATTTTTATTATTTTGCATTGTCACTTTGCCAACCAGGCATTACGTTTTGCTCCGATGAATGTCGATGACATCGATAATAAATTGGTGGCTACAATCTATGTAAACAGGGCTACTTCCATGCATGTAAGTTTGATTCTTAAAATCCCATATAGCTAAAATTTTCAGGTCATTTAATTAAATTGCGTTTATGATATATATTGAAGAGCTGTGTTATTAAATCTCCATCAATCACAAACCAGCTACTTTATTTAAAAACTGAAAGTGAGCCTTGCAAGGCATTTGGGTGGAGATTCTACCTTTTTTTTTGCGCAATGGGTGGAGATTCTACTTGAGTACCAATATTTTTGTTGTCTACTCTAACCATGGTTTTAAATTTCGACCGAAATCGAAACGTACCGAAACCGAAATTGCAGTAATGTACCAAATTTCGGTAATTTCGGCCGAAATTTCAGCCCAAAATACAGACATTTCAGGGCTTTCTTCTGAATTTCAGCGGAAATTTCGGGATTTCCGGCTGAAATTTCGGTTTCAGCTAGGCTCGAAATTTATACTGAAACCGACATTTAAAACCATGAATCTAACTTGACAAATTCAAGTTATTTCATTTCTCAATACGGTGAGATAGTGGTACTCCACATTACATCACAATGAGTAGACTAGATGGAAACATGTCCACCAGGGGAATTTGTTCCCCCTCCTTTAGGATTTTTAGCTCATTGAGAAAACAGCAAAAGATAGATGATTCGTCATGAGACTGGTTATCTCGATCAATCCCTTGAAGGAAAAAGCTTCTTCCTTGTTTTTGCACTAGATCAATCCTCTTTTTATAGATGATTATGCATCCATTCAACAATAGACACATCCCTTTGTGAACAGTCAGCAGAAGAGGAGATATTACCGTTTGAAATGGTTTTCGTATACACACCTTTTTTCATCCAAGGGATGTATAATAATGCAATCCTTGTTCAATTGAGGCAACAAACATATGTTTCCAATCAAATTAAATAAGACATAACAGCCATCCACAGCTAGAGCATTCATTGAAACTTGTAACTTTTGAGTTGTACATAAATAAGGAAATTAATCTAAACAAACAAAGTGCAATGTAATTGATGCATAACAACTAAAGAAAACCATAAAACAAATCAGTAGACTAGAAGGAAACACGCCCACCAGGGGAATTCATTCCCTCTTTTAGGGTGTGTTTGGTTGCACAAAGGCAAGGGAGGCTTAGGAATTTTGCTTTCCATATGGGTGCCATGTCAGCAAAATCCCCGTTTGGTTGCCAATAGCATTGAAATCCCTGGGATGTCTCCCGGGTAATTATTCCATGTATGCTTATGTGGCATTATTGTCCCCTCCTAAAAACTTCCAAGCCAAAATCCACAAAAAAGGTGGAATTTTGCTTAAGAAATGCTGCTTTTTCTCTCTTTCTCTCTATTCCCCCATCTCTTCTCTCTCTCTCTCTCTATATATATATATATATATATCTATATATATATATATATATATATATATATATATATATATATATATATATATATATATATGAGTAATGACACCCCCTACTTTTTCCCCTACTCTCTGAGTCTATGCCGCACACCAATACACTACTCACCGCTATTCTCCGAGGTAATTCCATGGAACTACAATGCTTGTCTCCTCCCTTGCGACTACTTATTCACTCTCCGAGTCTATGCCGCGCAACCAAACAGACCCAAAGGTTTTTTAGCTCATTGAAGTGTTCTATTTGAAAGAAAACAACAAAAGATAGATGATTCATCATGAGACTTGTTATCTCGCCCAATCCCACGAAGGAAAGAGCTTCTTCATTGTTTTTCCACTAGATCAATCCTCTTTTTATAGATGATTATGCATCCATTCAACAATCGACACATCCTTTGTGAACAGTTGGTAGAAGAGGGAGATATTACGTTATAAATGGTTTTCCTAGAATGAGTTAAAGTGAATACACAAGCCGAGAATTTGTGCATTAATTTTATTGCTAAATGATCTAATTGGGATCAGATTTATATTTGCATATCCTGGCTTCATCCACTTCATTTGTTTATTAGAAACTGGGCCTTTTGGAAGAGTGCATAAGAGACTGTAATCGGGCTGTTGGACTTTTCCCTCACTATGCAAAGGTATGTTTTTCTGTCCTTTTTCTTGCTTTCTCACTATAGTTATATGTCAATGGAAGTGGGCTTTAGCTGGTGTTGCCATTCTTTTAATCTCCACATTTTCTGTTTCTTATTAACTAACCTTACCTGTAAACCTAGTTAAGAAGCAATGCCACTTATATACATGTCAAATTCATAGATGCTATTAACATGAGAAAGCATTCATAAATTCAGCATAATGCTAATGCATTTACCAATTGCCATATCATGACCATTGGGAAAAGAGATGCCGACAGAGGGAGGGGAAAGTAAAATTACACTCGTTGGGGGCAATAATGTGTTCATCAGTGAAATGGAAAACCCTGCCTTGAATTTGCTTGCCTTTTCTATCCCAACAATATTAGCTGACATGCTTATATTTTTGTAATCAATGAACACAGACTTCACCACATCCTATTTTTCTTTTGTGCTCAACCAACTTCTTTGTCATTGTACTTTTCTCGGCCATTATTAAAGGTTACTATAATCGGAAGCATTTCCCAGCAATTTGTTCTGAATTAACAGAGTTACTGAGTTATGGCTATCCTAAAGGAAGGTTATCCCCTTCCGGCAAGATTGCTATGCGCGGCAGAATAAAAATCGCATAGTACTTTAAAATTTTCTTTTCGATCTTGCTTTTGCCCAAGATCCTAGAGTCTAGATTAGTTAATTATGTTAATTAAACATAAAGAAATACCTCTTTGAATAAGAAATCAAGGAACCGCGCTTCTTGATCTACTCCTCGAACGGTTGCGATTGTTCTCAACGCCGCGAACCCCTTAAGTTGAACCGATGGATTCATTTCTTTGCACCATTGATCGTGGATGTGAATAACACTTATTCACTTCTTTAAGGTATGATCTAATCAGTACCACCTTTGTATAAAGATCAGAGAATTATATTGGATGCCTTTCTCTTTGAATCTATGGAGTGAAATTCCAACAATTGGAGAAGATGAGGAGAGAGAGAGAGAGAGGGAGAGAGGGAGGGAGTGAAAATGATTTTCCAAGGAGAGGAGAAGTGGCTGACGAATTTTGGAGATGGAATACACCCAAAATTCGTTCAGCTCTCTCTCTTATTATCTCTCTTAAATAATAATAAGAGTTTGGTTTGATCTTCCCCTTGTTTATCTCTCCCAATTCTTATCCAATACGAAGAATAGTTGCATTAAGACTTTTTGACGAATTGGGACTCTTCCCAAATGTCCAAGGCTTTGTGGGGACGCCCAAGAAACCTTGGGGAACGTGTATTGAAGCCTCTCTCCAGCCCTTGTGGCCTTATCTCATAAGAGTTGGTGTTGGATATAAATTGCTTGCTTTGTAGATCCTATATTTTAGCAATTCTTATCCAAAGAGGAGCTTGAGTGCAACTCAAAGTCCTTGAGAAGATGGAAACGTTTTCTCCAGCTCTTCAACTATTTTTGGCTTGTGGTGGGCCCCACCAACCTTATTAAAATGTGTAGTCCTATCCCAATTCCCAATTCCGTTCCAATTCCGCAACTTTTGCAAAACCGGTTTGGGAATAACTATCCTCATTTGGATTTCACATTATTATACTTATTATTAATCATATGAATAATATATAATAATGTATAATAAATGAATAATTAATTATCCATTTAATTAATTGCTAACTCGCATCCAATGGGAGTTATTTCGGCTCCAATTTGTCTTCGAAAAATTCTCTTATTGTCTCTTATTAACTATTGACAAAGACATATATATTTACATATATCAACATATATATATATATATTTACTTAATTAATATCCATATTGATCTAACGAATCGTATCCGTCCGTTCAATTACATAAAATGTGGAACCCTTATCTGTTTGGATGTTCTCCGGTTATTCGAGTTATAAGTGGGATCGTCGCAGGGATCCGACGGTCAATCCTGCAGAACCCTATGGTGGGCCCCACTGCGATCTCTTGTAGTTAAACTACACTCACATTAGGTCAGTGGCCTCCATCGAGATGTAACCCTGAAGATGACCGTCAGATCATCTTACCCCTAATCACATCTTGTATGTGCAAGTCCTTTCTTCTTGACTGCATCTATTGAGTTGAGTCATACGGGGGGTGGACATCTCTTACTCCCTTGGCCCACTCTTGGTATACCGTTTTGGTCAAGCGGTGTTCGGCCTCCAAATGCATTTGTAAAATCCTTTGAAAAACATTTCAATATTTCATAAAACATTCCGATAAACCTTTTATCAAGTCCGCCTGACCAGGCTATTTAATATGCCTACCGTTCTGACAAAATTGTAGATGTCAATCCCTAAATTTTAGGGCAAAGAATCCCATGTTGAGTATCATTATTGGTTTCGAGAGCTTGCTCTAGGACATAGTTCTATCTGAATGTGATTCTAAACTAAAATCACTATGAGATAGACTAAGACCCTAGAACGGGTCGACAGACCAATAAGATCCCTCAGGTCTAAGGACATGTGAAGGGTCCTGTCTGGAAGAATAGCTTTATACTCTCTCGTCCACAAGTTGTTCTTTGTTTGATCCGGTTCGGTTGCACGATCCAATCGTCGCACCCACTCTTCTTGCTTAGGGTCCACTACCCAGATGACCGAGATAAGCCACCTCACGACACGTGCATGTGGGCAAGACTGGTGCTAGTTGTATACAGAAAGAGATGTCCAGTCTCTTTCCCAACTAGGAACTATTAAGGCTTGCATAAAACCGAGATGCCATATCTCCTTGCTCCCTTGGATCTGTGAATCCTTTGAGCATGACATTTCTAGTACGCTACCTAAGGACAACCATGTGTCATTAAATAAGCACATCACACACATTCAGTAATATAATTACCCATTCATGTCATGAAATAAATCTTTATTGATTAATAAATGTCATTCTACTGGTTTTTCAGGGCATATACTCTAACATATCCCACTCTTGTCAGCCTTTAAAAAAAACATTTAATAATATTCTCTATATCACATTTTGTGTACCTCTCACCTACAATGATATTATTTTACCTTGGAATACAGTCCTGGCTTTCCATTTGTTTGAATTTTCTTCTTTGTCTATCTGTTTGGATACGCAGTGTATGTGAGTTATTAGAGTTATTATGAGAGCTAGAAAGTTATACCATCTAGACCTCAAGGAATCAATTTTGTAATCATTTTCTTACTAGTTAATACCTCCATTCATCACCTTCCTTTTTCGTTAATGTTGTCATCATCTTTTTTCTCATCATTTCTGCCATCCTTATTTCATTACACTGAATTGGAATGACTACTAATTGTTGTAAAAATTCCTAAAGTTGTGATGTTCTAATGAGCATATCAGACTGCCATGCTATTATATGTTGCAGTTGATTAATTTCATCTGATTAAGCATTTATTTTTTCTTAGCATTTATATTTTGCACTCAATTAATTTCATCTGATTTGGCATTTATTTTTTCTAATTTCATCTGATTTGGCATTTATTTTTTCTTAGCAGATGGGTAAGTCTCCCCGTAGTTACAATTCTGATGTGATTTCCATTAATATTGTTACAGGCATGGTATAGGAGAGGTAAGGCTTATGCTTCTTTGAAAAAGTATGAAGATGCAATCTGTGACTTCAATGTTGCATTGAGCATGGAAGGCTCTTTGGATGGAAAGAGTCGAATAAAGGATGAGCTTGAGATAATGTTAAACTATTGCAAGAGGAAAGGTGGGACAAGTAGCTCATGTAATAAAGAGAATGAGAAAGATTTATGCTCCCGTGGTAAAGTCTCTTCCTGTGATCCTGAAAATCTAAATTTTCTTTTTTTGCTTTTTTTTTTTTACATTTTTCCTAACCACTGACTGGTGTTGCACTTGTTTTTTCTTTTCTTTTTGGGTAACATTTGGCAGATGGTGCACTACTCTTATGGTGCACTACTCTTGTTTATTTGGGCTGTAATTTGGTTTGATTGCCATTCACGCTCTATGACTTTTGATATCTCCAAGTCGGACTGATTTGGTGCCTTATTGGCCATATCAGTTATTGGTCCTATTAACCTGTGTCTACTTATACACTACAGATATGACTCCGATTGTGACACCTAGATATGGATACAAATACATACACTGACATTGGAACAGACATACTACTCGGTATTTTCCATAATCTTAGACAGGGTTACGGATGTGGGTAATTCCGTAACATAGGATAAGTCACAAGATATATATAAATAAAACATTATAAAACATAACTGGAATTAACTTTGAAGACGAAATTAGTAGTGCATTAATTTTAGCATCTATAAGACTAATGTACCCAGTAGTTGCAAATGTTGTCCACTAAAATGAAAAAAGCATAATGGTTAATTCAATGAGAGTGGCATCTGTTTGAAGCATAATAGTTTATTTCATCAACATAACTCTGCATGCAATTTCTATCATGAGTACCGATACCTTATCGTGTCAGATGCAATATGTAGGGTCTTACACAAGTATCTGAGTATCATTCAACACCGTATCAATGTCACTAACATTTGACCTCCAACTTGAGCCTTTTTTTTAAAACTATTTACAACTCTTTTAGGACATCTTTGGGATTAAGGTAATGTACCAATCATGGTTTCAAATTTCAGCTGAAATTTTGAGACACCAATTAAAAATAATATTATATTTAATACTAAATTTCGGTCAAAATTTCGGGAAACCATTATGTAATTAAAAAATCGAGATTTTTTGGTTGAAAATTTGAAATTTCGCGAAATTTTGTAATTTCGGGAAAAAACAAAATTTCGACAGAAATAAAGTACCTTTTCGGGTATTCCCGATATCGGTTTCGGTGCTGACCGAAATCCGAAATTCCGAAATTTCGCATTTCGGTCGAAATTTAAAACCATGATACCAATTCTTACTTATCTTTAGTTGGATCGAGCATCCAAAACACAAATTAATGGATTGACAGATTTTTGGGGTTCTCTCCATATGATGTAAATGATCTACTTCTCTTCCTTTTTATATTATGTATTAATTGTAAATATAAAAAAGATGCTCATTGAAGAATGAAGATGCTTGTTATTAGCGAGATTTGGTATTTATTTATGATTATTTTTTATTTTTCTCTTTTCCCCATAGTTTAATGTGGTTTTTCGTCATTGTTTAACACTTTTGCTTGTTTTTGAGGCTAGGTCAATGAATTTCACATAAATTTGATTCTTTTTTTTTATATCATCCTTTTTTCTCAATTTATTTCATTTTTTTATGTTTTCATGTTCATTTTGCATTCTCATTTAATAGATGTTGATGTTTTACTTTCATTAAGTTAGATCTACATAACTTTGAGCTTGGGATTTGCTGGCCACTTTTGCGGAAAGCCATTTCGGGCCCGGCTTTTGCATGTGATGAGAGCCATGTCAGATGAATTGAATGAGTAAGCCGAAAGCTGCCAAAAAGTCAACATGTGCGGCTGTCATCACATGCAAAATCCAGGCGCGAAATGGCTTTCCGCTACAGTGGCTAGCAACTCCCTATATATATATATATATTATATGCCCATTTTTTAATGTTTATTTTTCTCTTATATTTGATATATGACATTCTTTGACATAGATCTATGTGTGAGGTAAACAATTGAACCGTAAACTTTTTTTTTGAACGGCCATTTATAATTGAACCATAAACTAGTACTAGTGTATTCTAATTTGGAACTTTGAATATTCATCTTCTGATACTGCTAGGTGTAGTACTGCATTTTTATTGATAGAAAGAAAAAAAAATGATCAAAACATAAATATTCATCTTTTGATACTGCTGGATGTAGTATGATTTTTGAAACTGCATTAAAATAATCAAAACATAGATAATTGTTGAACAAAATATGCCAAAAGTCATTAAAAATAAATACATCAAGGGATCCATTGTGGAAAGCATTTGATGCAACCATCGTTCTTGTACAAGCCTATAATTCGACAAAGGCGATTTGGGGGAAATAGTGAGTCCACCTATATTCGAATGTAGGCCCAAACAATGTTTTGAAAATCGGAATCGAATCGTAAATCGTAATCGGGGTTGAATCGTATCGGATTGTAAATCGTATCGTAAATCATAAGATTCATTCAAAAATATAAAAAAATATGTATAATAAAAAATTATAAATAAATTAAAGAATAAAAATAGGCAATTATTCATTTTTCATCCAAATTCATTAATTCAAACAGAAACTACCATGATTAGCATTCAATATCGTAATACGAATTGTTTGCTGACAAACTTGTTTACTTGACACATACTAGTCATCTAATTCTCATCCAAACCCATGCATCTTGGTTAATAATCTTTAAAAAAAGACACAAGATCATATCAATTCTCAAAGTCTCAAACATCAAATGACAAATATCAATCATAAAAGACGGGAATCGATGTTGTCCTTATTATGGTAGTCTCCCACCTCGATGTGAGTAATGCCCTCAACAAATGCTTTGTGCTCGACTGGTTCGATTCGTTTGAAGTCCTACTCCTTTGTCTTCTTCCTTCTAATGAGAGGGATTTCAAAGGCTTCTTGTAATGTAGAAAGGAAATGAGGTATTTTGAAAGAAAAACATATTTTCTTTTATACAAAACTTAATTTGGATAAATCGCATAAATCGTACGATTTACTATCGAATCGTAAGATTCAATAAAAAGCCGTAAGATTCATACAAATTAAGATTCAATCATGGGATTCAAATTGTTTTGCCTAAGAATCGTAAATCGAACCGTAAATCATAAGATTTTCAAAACAATGGGCCCAAAGTTTTCCAAATGTCATGCTAAAATCAATGGTGGGCCCTACAAGGCTCCATTCTTCACAAAAATTGGCAAGCTGGGTCATTGCGATTATCTTGATTTTCAATAATTTTTATTTAATATTCGACAAAGTTTAATCTAAGGGATGCAATTGATCTTGTGCCAATGGTTATGATTAAACTAGGGTTTTAAGGTGTCTTGAGCAAATGTATTAAGTTGTATTGTACTTTTTGCGAGGTTAATGAATAGTCACAACGTTTCCCTGTAGGTTAATGAATAGTTATGACTTTTCCCTTTTGGGTTTTATCATATTTTGATTCAAATCTCTTTACAATTTATCTCTAGCATCATTTTTCAAGATCTATTTTGTCATTTTGAGTGATTGTTCAATTCTCTAGCAAGTTTACTACTTTTGATAAATTTCTAGTAGATTTAAACAACGTTTTAAATTTCAATTTTGGTTTTGGTCGGCATGGTTTTAAATTTCTCAATACCACATAGAGTTATGAGGTAGTATTGGTCATTTGGTCCCATGCCGATATGGCGTCCCATGCATAAGATATGATTACTCTCTTGTGGAGTCTAGTGATGTTGCCTGCCAAAGTAGAATGAGATGCAAAGTAGAATGGCTTAAAAAAAGACATTTCCCCTTTTGTGCTTAGTTATAGGCTTCATTTGTATGATGCATTGGCTTTGAAATTTGAAATTTCTGTGACTCCACATTGAAATAAATAGTGGCGATACTTTCGATTCAACTAGGATGTGTCCGCAATGCATGTTGATAAAGATAAAAAATCTTAGATGTTTTTCTACATTTGCAATTGGTATTGGCACCAATATTTGCACCATTTACATCTAGATGATAATTTATCTATAATTGCAACAAATCGAATGTTGAAAAATAGGGCCTTAGTAAAAACTGAAAAGGTTCAAAACTGAAAAACAGGCCCTTAGTAAAAACAAATCAAAAAAACATGTTTTATGGAAAGAATTCAAAACATTTTAGGGTTTTCCAAAACATGGTTTTCAATAAAAATTTCAAACTTCTTAGGTTTTTTCAGGAAAAAAATTCCATGGAAAAGCAAGAAAAATGTGTTTTTTGATTTGCACGTTTTTTTTTTCTTTCAATTTACTGCAGATTAGGGCAGGACTTTTTTTTTTGGAGGGAAATAGCTCTATAAGCTGTAAATCGTGACATCTTTCCATTTTTTTGTCATTTCGACCATTTCGGTCAAAATTTCGATTGAAATAATAAAGTGGAACGAATCAATTGAGAGTTCATTTTGGTGGAGATGGAAAAAGAAACTTTTCGGCCGTTTCTTGTCACTTTTGGGTTTTGGTGGAAATTTAAAACCATGCCATTAAGTCGCATTGAAACAGTTGCAGATAAAGTTTGTTCAGACAAGACTGTTGTTTCTTTGCATGATTATTTTTTCAAGTTAGAGTTAACTTAGCATAATGTTGAATTCAGGAGCTTCTTGGAATGCATTTCTTTTGTTTTAGCAAAAGGTGCTTTGTCTGTTTTAATAAAAGATATCTAATTTTATTTTTCTTGGTTTTTGGAATAAGATAGGTCATATATGACAGTGGAGCCACACCAAATAAAACTACAGTGTATCTCAACGTCAGCTAAAGGAAGGGGTATGTCATCTCCAAACAATATTGATCCAGCTTCGTTGGTTCATTCTGAAGAACCTTTTGCAGCGGTATGAAACATGTCTTTTCCATGATTGTGACATGCCTCAGTTTTGTATTCATCTGCTTTTTTAGGCTTGTTCGTTTATATGCTGATGTGTAGAAAGATAATGACCTTCTGTACATTGTATTTTCTTTCCTCGAAAGTGGCATATTGATGCATATCTAGATCTCTCTTGGATGAAACTCCTGTTCTAAACTAATGAGAAGGCTGGGTCTAACTACAAGACCTCCCAATATGAGGATAGGATAACAATGATCATCTACAAAAACCGAACACTTTTTCTATTGAGGCTATCAATCACCAAATATGCTTCTTGATTGCACATGTGAGGTTTGAAAGGTTTTCCATTAGAAAAAAATTCATAATTTATTAGGCATTTGGCTTGCCTTGCGAGAGAGTCTCTACCCTCATTCCCACTTCCAGTAGGTGAAAATCCTCCCGAGGGCTTCTTCTCTGCCCTCATTCCCATCCTTAGTTTCTAAAAATTCTCCTGGTTTCACAATGTTTGCATCGAGCAGCGATGAAATCCACCTAATCAATCAATCCTTTTTCGAGAGCTCCCTAATGACATGCTTTTCATTGGGTAATTCATTTGCAATCTCAGAAAAGCTTTGTCAGCAATGCTACAAGAGTGATCATCAGATGCATCTTACATCTCTTGCAGGAACCAACTATCATCAAGAGAGAAG
Source organism: Tasmannia lanceolata (assembly GCF_043159265.1). Classification (NCBI taxonomy): domain Eukaryota; kingdom Viridiplantae; phylum Streptophyta; class Magnoliopsida; order Canellales; family Winteraceae; genus Tasmannia; species Tasmannia lanceolata. The sequence goes on along the minus strand of NW_027518701.1, from coordinate 5,568,828 downwards.
AGAGGTACATTTTCTTGAGAAAGACAATCTTAGTTGACATGGGGCATTCGAGAGGCCACTCTTGTCACCCTGTGTTGATGGTGGTGACTTGCAGGGCATCAAGATAAAGGTCTGCAAGTAAGCTCGTTGACAGAAGGGACGTGTAGGTAAAGTGGTGAAGGGAGACTGGGAGGTTACAACAAAATAAAAAATGAGAAAAAATGATTTTTCTACTTAAAAACCCTACCTAATGTTATAGAAGAGTTGTTTAATAATTACATTTTGAAAAAGCTTGGATTTAGGATAAGGGCAAAGTGGTAAGGGCATATTTTCCATATGCCCAAAAGAATTTCCGTGTCCAAATTTGGTTGGTTGATGTATCAAACCAGCCAAAACCAGGGTTTCTGTTAGAAGGTGTATATGTGCCTAAGGGCATTTTGGTCATTGTACTTCTCCTTTTATATAAATATATTAGTGAGGCAGAGCAATACTCTCTAACTCACTCAATCTCTCATTCTCTTCTCTCTTAACATGGTATCAGAGCCCTAGGGTTGTGATGCCTTAGGGACCACCATTGGAAGAAACCTCTTCTCTTCCTCTCTTCCTCTTTTCCTCTCTTCCATTCTCCTCCACGCCTCCACCCTTGTCCCTTCTTCTTCCTTTCCACCCTCACCACGTCCCAAACCCTAAACCTAACATCATGCCACAATCCCCTCCACCCTCGCCTTAACCACCTCCCTCACCTCCACCGCCACCCTCTTTCCTAGCCCACCTAACCCCTCCACCCGACCCTACTCTCGCTGTAACCCATCCACCTCCACCCACAATCAAAATCCAACCGTCCACAGCCCATCCGACCCCTCTTCCACCCTTACCACCTTCACCCACAATCAAAACCCAACCGTCCACAGCCCATCCGACCCCTCTTCCACCCTTACTCTCCTCTATCCTCGCCTCCACCCTCTTCTAACCTACAACCATACCCCAATCTCTCCATAACCCTCTAATCAAACTCCCTTCAAACCCTAATCTTCATTCTTGGTGTTTAAACCCTTCTCCCTCATGACCTAAATCATCTTTGCCCCTTTTTTATTCCTTCCCGCGGCTCCGATCTACTTTGATAGTTCCTCATCTTTTTGGATAGCGGTCCTATGTCTAATTTTGCTATCGGTCTTCTTCGGAGTCGTGGAATGGTGTGTGGGCTCGTCTTGTGAATTCTCCCTTTTCTCATATTCTTTTGCCGTTATTGTGGTTTAGAGTCTTCTCTCTCTGTCTTCATGGATCCTCCAGTTATCTTGGATCCTCCTGTCCACACGAATCCTGCTGTCAGCATCACTCCTCCACCCTCGGCTCCCTCATCTAGTCATTCACCTTTTGTGGATGCTTCTTTCCCGTAGATGACTACGGTTAAACTTGACGGGTCTAATTACCTGAACTGGCATATGGTTGTTGAAACCTACATCCTCGCTCGAGGCAAGATTGATTTCATTGAGCGTGATCCTCCCTCTTCCACGGAATGCTCGGTAGCGGCAGGATGATGCCCTGATCCGCACTCTTCTCTGACAAAGCATGGCACCTCATGTCACTGGCACGATGATATGCCGCAAGACATCCATGAAAATCTGGGAGCATATAGCTATCCTCTATTCTGGGGTTGATAACCTCACTCGCATTTGCGCTACTTACTCTTAGTGGATGCGCCTCCAGCATGGCGATGCACTTGTAGCTGCATTCTACAGTCAATTTATTTCACTTTGTCCACAGCTAGATGTATTTATGCTCCCCACAACTGATCTGACCGTTCTAGGTAGCCAACGGGAGCAACTCCGAGTTGTTCACTTCCTTGATGCCTTGGCCTTCCATTCCTCATAGAGGTTTACTCTCGTGCCCAGCAGTGTATCCAGAGTGGTTCCTCTCATGATGCCTCTGTCGATGGTTCTACGCTTGCAACCTATGATAGTGGTGACCGTTTTGGCCGCGATAGGAGTACCTTTGGCCATGGTAGGGGTCGTCGAGGCCGTGATGGTGGACGAAATAATGGAGGGGTGGGCGTGGCCACCGTTATTGAACTCACTGTCAGGTGGCCAGGCATCATGAGGATACTTGTTATGCCTTACATCCCAAGCTTCGTCCCTACCGTTCTTCTCACATCACCGTCGCCAGTCTTCTTGATGCCTCTACATCTACCTCCGTCAGCCTAGCAACACCTCATGATTCTTTCTTCGTCCTCAGGGCCGACTATGAGGAGCTTCAGTGCCTGCGTGCGAGCAGCCGACTACTTACTGCGGGTTTTTCATAGCGAGGTAGTTCTCCTGCTTATCTCCTTACTACCTCCAGCTCTTGGATTATTGAATCTGGGCCTCCAACCATATGATGGGTACTTCTACTTCCTTTAGTTCGTTTAAGCCCTTTCACTCTGGATCTTATAATATCACTGTTGCTGATGGGACCATTGCTTCCATCTCTGGTATTGGTGTTATTTCTCCTTGTTTTGGCATTACTCTGTCATCGGTTCTTTGTGTTCCTAAGTCTCCAATTGATTTAATTTCTGTTAGCCAAATCACTAAAAGTCTTAGCTGCTTTATCTCTTTTTTCCTTCTTATTTTGTTTTTCAAGATCTCTCGACTAGGAGGACGATTGGTTGGGGTCGTGAGGTGGATGGACTCTATCGTCTTGACCGTAATCCTCCTCGAACCGTTTTGCGTAGCTCCGTCGATCATTATTTTTGGCATTGCCATCTAGGCCACCCCCTCCATCCAGAAGCTTCGACAATCATCTGCTACTTCTTGTCCTATTTAGTCGTTTCACAGCGAGTCCTGTGACTAGGAAAGCACCGCCGTGTCTTTTCCTTCTAGGGTCGTTAGTCAAGTCTCGCGTCCTTTTGATTTGGTGCATTGGGTTCCTCGCAGACTATGTCTCTTTTTGGATATAGATATTTTATCATTTTTGTCGATGATTTCTCTCGTATGACATGATTATTTTTACTTAAAGACCGCTATGAGGTCTTTCATGCTTTTCTCACATTTCATGCTAAGATTACTAACCAATATAATTGCACTCTTAAATGTTTGCGTACTGATAATGCTAGGGAATACTTCTTTGCTGACTTTTGTGCCTCACCTCTTAGCAAAAATGGTGTAGCTGAGAGGAAGCTTCGATACTTTATATGGCCCGCACTCTTTTCTTTCAATGCGGGTTCCTAAAGCCTATTGGAGCAATGACTTTCATACATCCTGTTTCCTAGCTAATCGGCTCCCATCTTTTGTCTTAGGTGGTACATCACCTTTCTCGGTCTTACATCCTCAAGGGGACTCGTTTCCCATCCTTCCACGAGTCTTTGGTTGTGTTTGTTTTGTTCACAACCTCTCTCCTAGCCTGGATAAATAGTATCATCGGGCGGAGAGATGTGTCTTTCTAGGCTACTCCCGTACCCAGAAGGGTTATAGATGTTACAGTTCTCGGTTGCGCAGGCTATTTGTGTCCGATGGCGTCACCTTCTTTGAGTCCGCCTCCTTTACTACTCCCACTAAGAGTAGTAAAGTTGTGCTAGACTCTCAGGTCCCTCTTCCTCTTCCTATCCTCCCTGACCCTGTTGAGTCCACTTCATCCCAATTGCAACTGACTTCGGCTCCTACGACTCCTCTGAAGGTCTATTAGCGACGCCCTAGAGCGAATGGCCATCACCCTATGCTCGAGGCATCCTCTTCTTAGCCAGGGAGGCCGGCTTCTTCTTAGGTACCTCTTCTTCCCTCTCCTGATGCTCCTATTGATTCTCCTATTGCTTATCGCACTCGTTCCCATACCACTACTCATCCCATATCTCATTTTATGTCATATGATCACCTCACCCCTCTGTTTCATAGTTTTGTCTCTTCCTTATCTTCTGTGTCTTTGCCGCAATCTGTGCCAGAAGCCCTTGCCCATCTAGGTTAGCATGCTTCTATGGATCTTGAGGTGGCCGCTCTTCAATCCAATCATACTTGGGATTTGGTCTCTCTACCTCATGGACTCAGCCCGTGGGCTGCCGTTGGGTCTTTGCCATCAAATACTTGCCAGGACAGTTAAGCGCCTTAAGGCACTCTTGGTTGCCAAAGGTTATACATAGACATTCAAGGTTGACTACACTGAGACATTCTCGCCGGTCGCCAAAATTCCTTTGGTTAGAGTATTGATTTTCCTGCCCGTTAATCGGGGATGGCCCTTATATTAGCTTGATGTCAACGATACCTTTTTGCATGGGGACCTCACTGAGGAGGTGTACATGGAGCAACCTCTTGGGTATGTTGCTTAAGGGGAGATGCCCTCCGTAGCTTGCCTACTTCGCAAGTCTCTATATGGTCTCAAACAATCTCCTAAGGCATGGTTTGGGAGATTCAATGATGCTGCTCTACGATTTGGCACAAAGCAATGTGCAGTTGACCATTCAGTGTTTAGTCATCGGTCTGAGGCTGGGTATGTTCTCCTCGTAGTCTATGTGGATGACATCATCATTATAAGGAGTGACACAGTAGGCATACATAAATTGAGGGCCTTCCTGCAAAAAGAATTTCCCACCAATGATCCAGGGCATCTAAGATATATCTGGGGATTGAGGTAGCTTACTCTCAAAGTGGTCTCTCCCTTTTGCAAAGGAAATATGTTCTATACCTATTGGATGAGACAAGTTCTCTGGGTATGAAACCAACTATTGTTCCCATAGGCCCGAATTCAAAGTTACTTCCAGATGAGGGAGAGGAGTTAGATGATCCTGGCAGGTACATGCAGTTGGTGGGAAAGCTTATATACCTCACAGTTACTCGCCCAGATATGTCATTTGCAGTGGGGGTAGTTAACCAGTTCACGAGTGCTTCACGTACCTCCCACTGGGCAGCCGTGATTCAGATTCTTCGCTACTTGAAAAGCACCCCAGGTAAAGGACTATTGTTCAAGAGACATGGAGATGAGAAATTGGAAGGATTTTGTGATGCGGACTGGGCAGGATATCTAGCCGATAGGAGATCCACCACTGGACATTGTACCTTTGTTGGGGTTAACTTAGTCAATTTGAGCCGGGTGGATCCTCTCATCTTCTTCATGAAAATTTTCTAAAGGATTCATTAGCCGACCCCAACTAGTTTGGGTCAAAGGCTTAGTTGAGTTGAGTTGAGTTGAGTTGCCGAAGCAAGAAGCAGACATACTATCCAAATCGAGTGCAGAAGCTTAATATCGAGCCGTCACATACGAGTGGAGAGCTCATATGGTTGTGCTCTCTCTTATCTGAGATTGGTTTCTCTTCCTCATCCCCAGCTCTCTTACATTGTGATAATAAGGCCACTATCCGCACTGCTACCGACCCAGTTTTTCATGAGCGAACCAAGCATATTGAAGTGGACTGTCACTTTATTCATCAAAAAATTCAGAAGGGTGAGATTAACAGCACTTCACCCGATCAGTGGACCAACTAGCCGATGTTTTTACTAAGTCATTGAGTAAAGCAAAGTTGAGCAATATTTGTAGCAAGCTAGGAATATATGATATATAGATTCCAGCTTGAGGGGGAGTGCTAGAAGGTGTGTTGTGCCTAAGGGCATTTTGGTCATTGTACTTCTCCTTTTATATAAATACATTAGTGAGGGGGGAGCATGACTCTCGAACTCACTCATTCTTTCATTCTCTTCTCTTCTCTCTCAACAGTTTCGTTTATTGCATTTCTTGTGCTTACTCTGCATTCGGATATGCTTCTTGTTTGAGTGATCTACAGGTCATATTGAAGCAATGTCGGGAAACTCACTGCCATTGCTGCTTCAATGAACTTCCAGCAGATACCATACCCTGTTCATCATGTACAATACCATTATACTGCTCCCAGCGTTGCCAAGAACAAGCATCTGGAAAACTATCTGAGTACAATCAAAGCGAAAATAACATACATGAAATTCTATCACTGGACCTTGAGAGAGATATTATGGACACGACATTGGCTAGCAATGTCAAGCATGACCAAATCCCTGAACATAGACACGAATGTGGAGGCATACATTGGGCTGCTATTTTACCACCTGAAATTGTTCTGGCTGGTCGAGTTCTGGTGAAGTCCATAGAGAAACGAAGGTGTTCTAAGGAGACATTTGAACCCATGGATGATTTGGTAATTCTCACAGCCTAAATCTGTATATTTACTTCTAGTTCGGTTCTTATGTGAAGATTCAAAGTAATGGGTCATTTCCTTATTTACCATTGTTTTTGTAGGAGCTTTCTCACAATTATACTCAAATTCCTTTGGAAAGCAAGTTGGAGTTGCATATTCATTCAATTGTACTTGCTTACTGTCTTCAGCATTCTTATGGCTCTGCATTTCCGTTTACAGGGGCTTCTGCCTCACAGGTATGCCTGAGGTTTTGATTAACCTTTGAACAGTCCAACTCTACAGAAAGAAGAAAACTTCTGTTTACTTTCTTCGTTACACTCAATTTTGATAAAGGAGCCACGAGAAGTACCCTGCGTAGCCAATTAATCAGCAATATTGTTAGCTTCTCTCAGGTTAATGAGTAAACATTCCTTTCCCTGGATAAATCTTGATTTCTATCAATCCAATGAGCTATCCACCAATGTCTTGGACTATGTCACCTACCCTGGTAATGATGTTGGTTGAGTAGCCTTCGACCCAAAGACTCCATTCCATCTCATCAACTAATTACATCATATCAATGAGCAAAGCCTAAACCCTGGCTTCATTAGAGTCCGCATTAGCAGTCGGGGTCATAGAATGCTTTCACTCTCTGCCATTTCTAAAATTACTTCCTGTAGCTGTTGGAACTGGATTACCCTTATAGCTGCCACCAAAGTTGAGATTGACTGTAGATGGAGGGAGTGGTCTCCACAACGTTATGTTCCTCCCATTTCCAGTAAAGATTTTGAGCCGTGACCTCCCAAAAGTCTTTTCGCACTAAGTCTCGAAATAAAATCAAAACCTTGACATCAGAAATAATCTCATAGTCGAGCTTTTATCTTTGAAAGTTGTTGGGTTCCATGTGTTCCAAAGAACCAAGCTGTAGCAAAGGGAGACATATTCCAAAGGATCTGTCCTCTCTCCCTAAGATGCGTGTTTCCACTCTACCATAGGGCTAAAAGATGCTGGACATACCCACCACACACCAAATCAGCCAAGAATTGTAATGCAAATATTCTTGGTCACAAAGAAATGAATTAACGAGTCGTTACAGGATCCCTCACGCACTTTGCGTAGAATGCATTTTTGCCAAATGGAAATCCTTTTTTAAGCAAATCTTGAGAATTATTCCTCTGGAGGGCAGCGGATCAGAGAAAACCTTGCACCTTTGGCGGTGCTAGCGAACCCCAAATGGAGCCCCAAAGAGCCCGACTATCACCCCCCCGAGCCCGACTATCACAAACGCTATCATCCCTTCTCACTAGCCCAAGCCCTCCTATAACATATTGAACCTCTCGAAAGATCCAACAGAAAAAGAGCTCGAGAGTCAGTAGATCGAACACTCCTATTACCCTTCTCACTAAGCTCAAGCCCTCTTAATATATTGCCATGAAATCCTCTTGGATTTTGGAACCGGTTGGTTGTTCGAAGTATGAATGTTGAGAGAAGAGTCTATAAATTAGACCGGCTCCCGTGATCAAATCAGCAAGCAAGAGAGAAGGAAATCCCCTTTTGGAGGAGAAAATCCAGCTCCATTACAGAAGGATTTAGATCCATTATTGGAAGATCATTGTCCCTGTCTCCCCATTATTCGCGTTTTTGCAAGTTGCAACTACTCCATACTACTGTTTTTTTTTTGTTGGCATTTGCATCATCTTCTTCTCTGTGGTTTTACATTGGTATTAAACATGAGGATCACTAGCCCGTATCCCCCTCTCACTAGAGACAAAAACTTCTAGACTTCTAAGCAACAGAAGGAGACACTCAGGTTCATTTCCCTTTAAATCACTACATATAACCCAGCCCCAAACGACCGTATCCTCTAACATCTCAAAACAATCTAACATCTCAAAACGATCAATCATTCTTAACCCATGCTCTCTAACTATTCTATAAAGAATTGGGATGGTGTGGCATAAAGGAATGATACTCCACCAAAGGCCCTCCAAAAATTTCACTCCACACCGAAAAAACTCGGTCTAAACATAACCAGTAACTTGAAATCCAACTTGATCGACATTGACGGACTTCCATGCTCATGAGCCTTTTCTTCTATCTAAATTCTTACACACCCACCCACTCCTCATATTTACCTGAAATTAACGACCTCCATAGAGCATCCGCCTCATCACCGAATTTCCACAACCACTCAACAAAAAGGGCCTTACTCTTCATATTGGCATTCCCAATCCTTACAGCGCCGTTTCTTTTGGATCTGCAAACTGCTTCCCCATTTGACAAGATGTTTAATTTTCTCACCCTCCTCATCGCATTCCCATAAGAAACCACACTGCAACATCTCAATCTTTTCTCCATGGAATTTTAACCATTCACATAAAATAGGTAGCAAGTTTGACAAAAATATCTATCTGCATATGTACATCCTCCACTACGTATATGCACATGTTTGCATTCAAGGCGTCCCTGGATATCCTATCCCGTATCTTTTTTCTGTGATGCTATGGTTGCTAGCTACAAGATTCCAAATTTCTAGTATTTTCATCATAGATTTTTTTTCTTTTCTATATTTACTGGAAAGGAGGAGACTAGAATAACAAAAAGCGAATTAGGGGAACTTTAAAATTCAATTTCATTTATTTAAAGCCCCATTTTTAAAAGTAAATCACCAAATTGTTACTGTTATTGATCCTTAAGTCTTTTGTCTTTCTTTTATGTAGTTGGTTATACTTATATCTCAAATCAAGGTCAATTCTATGGCAATTGTTCACATGAAGTCATTGGATGCATATGGGGCACTGGGGCAGTCAGGAAAGCTTTCGGCTATTGAAGATGCTTTAATTAGTAATGTAGAGCAGGTTTGTATCTGTGTTTTTCTAACTAGATTTTTCTTAACTGCTGACGATCGTCGATAAGTAGTTCCTAAATAAAATAACCATCATTCCTGGTTAAAAGTAAAATAAATAGCTTTCACTACGATGATCCTATATTGAGTTAATAGTTCCTCTGAAACAACCAGTTACTCCAAAAGCTTAAGCTGTTGGAGAAGGTGTTATTTAATCTTTTATACTTTAACACTCCCCCTCACGTGTGGCCTCTCTCTTTTTAGGGTTGGCCTACACGTGGTACACATGTAGCCCCCCTTTTAGGTTTGGCCATTGCATGTGAATTTTTACTATCAAGGAGGTTTGAACTCAGGACCTTTGGCTCTAATACCATGTGAAACAACCAGTTACTCCAAAAGCTTAAGCTATTGGGGAAGGCGTTATTTAATATTTTATACTTTAACAGTTCCTACATAAAATAACCATTATTACTAGTCAAAAGTGAAATAAAATAGCTGCCATTATGATGACTCTATTTTTAGTAAATTTTATCTGATGGAAAACTGAGTTGTTTGCTGAGGGATGCATATCTCTGCTTGTATCTGCTCACACAATCATGTGTTTGGCTCTATATGCACTCATGTTCACCCTACTGGCACTTATATCAAAGCTATGGTTTTTTAGTTCCATAAACAATTGTGGAATCGTAGCTCTTCATTGTTAATTTTGTTTCTATTGGTCTATAATTATACTTACTGGAAGGAAATGACGCTTATAGAGTTCTCTCTGCGATGAAGGTTAACTTCCGTACAAAGAAATATTTTGTGTATATCACTTTATCTATTGGAACTTTCAATGATATGCCCTATTGGATGAGGATGGTGCTCTAGCATCATACAGAGCTTGGGATGAGATGGAATAGTCAAACATAACATAGAAGAGTTTTCTCATCCTGTTATCTTATTGGTATAACTCACTGTTTAAAGATCCCCACTCAATCATCGACTCATCTGAGTCCTCGGTTTTGTGCTTTCTGAGTCAATTAAAAACTCCTTTGACTCACTCGAGTCAATAGAAACTTGCTGCATCAACCGTTGACTCGTATGAGTCGATTCAGTTTTACCTTAGGTGAGTTCTCGTCGACAGTCTTAACTGCGAACCGAATAAGATGTCACAAGAACAAGGATGCTTCTCCTTCATCCCTTCAAGATAACCAGTATAATTACCCTACTTTATCTGGAGTTGCTGATTGTTGCAATAAGTGGCTGGTTACTTATTTCCTGGAGCTGTAGATTGTAGAGGGCGACTCCCTCAATGTGATTAGGTTGATGAAATCCAAGCTCTTCTGATGGAGATTCGTAGACGCCATCGGGAGATGTTTGAGTGCATTGTGGGTCATCGTTTGTCCTTTCAACATACACACTGATTGGCTAATATGTATGCTGATTCGCTTGCTCACAGGGGTGTCCCTAGATATACCTTAGTCGTTAGAAACCAGTGTTTTTAGTTGCGAAGGCTAAGGTGAGGCGTTATTCCTCTTGAAGCGCGAGGCATAAAGGACAAGGCCGAGGAATAAGGCTCACGAATTTTCTGAAGTTTTTGATAAAGAAAATTAAGAAAAAATGGAAAAGATTATGAAACATGCCCAAAAAACAATTAAAAAATCTAGAAAAATGTATGCTTCATTTTCAATCAAGTATCATCATCCCAACCATCATTACACGAACAAAATAAAGTGACTATCCATCATTACCAAGTTACCAACCAAATAGTGCAAAGTAGAGTGTTGAAAAAGTTTATAATTTTGCTTACTACATGATTGCATTCCCCAAACTTCTTACATAAAAAATAATAATAAAAAAATACACAACATAACCCATCGAATACAATAATCTATGTCCTAACCGATATGAAATCATCCTCATTATTGTAGGGGATGCCCCACTTATTCTCACCACCATCATCATACTCCTCATAAACTATTACATGATGAGGATGTTCTACAACTTTACCTTTAGATTAACCCGAATGAATGTGTAATTTATTACTTGTTAGAAATTGAAAGTATAAGTAGTTTATAGACTCAAAAACTTAGAAGTAAAATGTTTACTTTGAGGGGCAACCTATTTCCTCTTAGGTGCTTGCTGAGAAACTGATCCCGAACTACTCCCAATCCCAGTAGATTGTGCTGGGATGGGTGGAAGATCATTTGAACCAGTGAAAATGGTTTGGATAGCTGTGATATAAAGCATATGATACTATCTTCCAATCAACTTGGGTCGATAGGAAGAGCATGATCCTCCTTCTGAAAGATCCAGTCATCGTCGAGATCCTTATGATCCACCAAATGTTCTGCTTCCTCCTTAGGCTTCTCTCACCAGTTTTTGTGTTATACATAACATAGACTAGAGTATCTAACTTCTCTTATTCTAGTCTACTTCTCTATTTTTTTTGTACGGACCTCTAAGCAAATGTCAAAACCATTATAAAATAAAAAATGGGAAGTGATATATCTGCCCCTTTTGATTACTTGGGACACCCAGCAGCAGTGTACGTGGCAATCAGCCCCATTGAATCCTTCTAACGTGAAGTACATCAGCCCCTCTGTAGTCAGTGATACACTGCTGCTGGGTGTCCCAAGTAATCATAAGGGGCGCATGTATCACCTCCCTAAAAAATCTTTTCCATAAATAAAGGATAACATGTTGACATTTGACAATGGTACTCCAATTCTGCTCATAAAGTACTGCATGCGAGGCTTAGGACCCCTTTTTAAGGCTGTCAACTTTGGTGTCTTGGATCCAAAGCAGATCCACCAATCAACTACAATAAGCAGTTGACATTTTATTAGAATTAGATAGTAGTAAGATATAATAAATAAAAAAGAGGACAAGATATCAATTTATCTAGCAGCTAATAGTTTTTTGTATTGAAAGATAACAAAATTTTATTAAAATGTTGGTAACCGTATTACAACAATGTGGATGAAGCATCCCGCTCATGTGAACAGCAGCTACGCCCCCAACAACAACAACAACAACAACACACACACACACACACACACACACACCATGTCAAGAGTTCGATCCTCTCACTCAATTAACAACTAATAGTAAATACTAATACTAAATATATAAAATGTGAAAAGTTCAAATTAAAATGTACGTGGAGAACACTTATTCCTTTAGGAGGCTAATGCCCCTCCGTGCACCTTTGATCACAAAATGGGCATTTAATTTATCCTCTTTTTTTTCCTCCCACTTGATTTTCTTTGCATATCTAGATGCAAAATCTTTCTTATCACCCATGTTTATACCAAAAAGATCAAATGCACTCCACTAGCCTCAAATACTTGAGAAGAATAGCTTTGGATGAATTTATGAAGATAAAACCACAAAAAATAGGGAATTTTTCTAAGTAAAGGAATGCACAATCACTAAGTTTTCCACCTCCACAAGCTATGTTTTATTGAAAGAATCCATTGCAAGTGACAAATTTTGATTCCGTTGAATGGTTGGAGAGAAATCACAAAAAACAAAGAATAGGGAAAAAGTTCCTAAAACAACAGCTCATAATATCTTAAAAGACCATTCTTTCTTCATAAAAATGGTCTTAATAGTCCATATTTAACCTAAATTAAGTATTAGTAGGTGATTAGAGGAAGAAAAAAGGGTAAAATGAATTTTGGAGGGTTCAGACCATAAAAAATCACGCTTTTCAGCATGTTTCCTATCAGGGGTACTCCTTTTGCTGGAGGTGTACGCCTTGACTGAAAAGCGTACGCCTTTTACGCCTAACATGCCTCACCCACCTAAGGCTCATGGCTCTTGAGTACCATGTTTTTTTTATGCCTCGTGGCGTTTTTTTGTAACGCTTAGCCTCGACCGGCCATCATCTATAAGATAGGAGTCTCTAACAGTGTTTTCATAGTACCACTGTTAGAGACTCCCATCTAATAGATGATGACCTGTGAGAGTGTTGGTTTGAGAAGTCAATTTTTCTTTGTTCCTCATGACAAGCTCCTCATGCGTTCCTTGTAGGTTTTGCTCTTTTTAAATAAATTCCTTTCGTCGTTCAGTTAAAATAATTCTTTGTTCAATGCATAGAAATAACTTTTGTTCTTACCATGCTGTTGTGGTTATTTTCATTTGCATAATAGGTCAGAGTGGGTCAAGCTATTTATTCAAAGGGCAGTTTGTTTAATCATTCATGCCAGCCAAATATTCATACTTACTTCCTTTCACGTACACTCTTCATACGTTCAACAGAATTTATCCCAGCAGGAGTTCCACTTGAGCTGTCCTATGGCCCACAGGTATGGTACCATCACTGGCCAACAAAACCATCTCTACTTTTCTTGTGATTGTATCTAGAAGACTGATTCTAATAGTGTCCAAACATGTGTTTGAGTCTTCACATCCCAGAGCTGTGTGCACCTCCGCATGTACATGCGTGTGTGTAGCAAGGTTTGAAATTTCGGCTTCGGCCTCAGCCGAAACCAAAATTTCGGTGTAAATCTTAAAATTTCGACCATAATTTTTAAAATTTCGGTTTCGGTCCCGGCCGGAATCCAAAATTTTGGTATTTCAGCCGAAATTTAAAACCATGGAGCGTAAATGCTTCTTCATTTGTTTTTAATACATCTCTCTATTTTGCAGGTTGGACAGTGGGATCTTAGAGAGAGACAACAGTTATTGGAAGATCAATACTCATTCAAATGCCAATGCAGTGGTTGCTCACAATTAAATCTGTCTGACATTGTTATACATGCTTTTCAGTGTGTCAGACCTGATTGTTTTGGCGTAGTCTTAAATTCCAGTGTGGTCAAGCATGGCAAACTAGATGCTAGTTGCGTACATGATTTTGCTGCAATCGATGGCTTGGAGCGTGCTCTGCCGGTCTGCTATATTAACTTATAATGAGTTGTGAAACAACCAATTACTCCAGAAGCCTAAGCTGTTGGAGAAGGAGTTATTTAATCTTTTATACCTTAACACTCCCCCTCACGTGTGGCCCCTCTCTTTAGGGTTGGCCTACACGTGGCACATGTGGCCCCTCTTTTGGGTTGGCCATTACATGTGGATTTTTAACAACATGGAGTTTTGAACCCATGACCTTGGCTCTGATACCATTACTCCAATTACTCCAAAAGCTTAAGCTTTTGGAGGAGGAGTTTTTTAATCTTTTATAGTTATAACATGAGTTAAATAGTTTTTTCTTTTTCAGCAAAGTTTGACAATTAGAGCTGGTCATTTTTTTTCTCTGATAGAAAATGATGTTTCTTATAATTTGAAATTAATGCCGACCCTGCTGATAATGCTTACTCGAGTTGAAATATCTGCATGATCCACAGGTTGTCAAGCATGAGCAAGATACCATTGACAAAGTTGCTCACCTCTTGTTGAAACAAAGTGATGGCTTACTTCGAGTTGGTCCTGGATATTGTTTGACCTGTGGTTCTTATCGTGACTTAGAATCTTCATTTGCTGCAACCAAGAAAGCTGTGACGAATATCAAAAGGTATGCATACATGATTTTAATGATATTTAATCATTGCTGCTCAATTATATTTTTAAAAGATCTCAAAAGTTTACGAAAGAGGAGAGAGTAGAAGATTTTTCATAGGGAAGAGGAAAGAAGAGGAGAACCCACACAATTCATGGGTCTGGAAGTTGTATTCTCAATGCTAATGAAATACAGTAGCGATGCTCTCCCTTGGTCATGGGGTTCGAGAGTTTGGAATAGCCAACCCATCCCCTATGAAATTTTCTTGGACACTGAAAGGGGGTTTGACACGAGGTTGCAGGGTTGGGATGTGTTAAGTGCCAACCCTACCCGATGAACACTGAAAAGGGGTATGACATGAGGTTACATGTTTGGGAGGTGTTAAGCGCCAACCCTGCCCGATGAACATTGGTCTCTACTAATGTCCATAGGATTTGTAAATGATCTTAACATGACGTTAAAGGGTTGGGAGGTGTTAATTGCCAACCCTTCCCGATGAACATTGGTCTCTACTAATGTCCATAGGATTTGTAAATGATCTTAACATGTTTGATTAATTGAGAATGATGCTTTAATTAATTGATATGCAATGGATGAAATATGAACCATGCAACACAATTACATCTAAACATGTTCACAACTCCTAGAAAGAGGCATAAAGAAAAAACGAGCAAAAACTAGGATGAATAAATGATTAACATACTTGATCAACATGAACTTATGAACTAATAACATCATTAACACATATAAGGGGCCTAAAGAAAAGAATAGAAACTAGAATGAATAAATGGTCGACATAGTAGATTAAGACGAACCTACAAACTAGCATTATTAACACATATATTGACATTAGAATGAAATAAGATACCAAAAACTACTGATAGAATATGATAATGGAGAATAGAATACAACATTGCCTGGAACTCTCAGTTCTCAGATTCAATAGATAGACATTCTCATCGAGCAAGAGGCTGTACTGTCGATCAATACTTCGACCCCTTGGTCGTTGGATGGCCCATTGATTGGCTCCTGGGACACAATCAGTGCCTCAATTTTTTATCCGGATTATGAAAATGGAAGGAATTTAGATAGGTTCAAAATAGTGTGTTCTACTTTATGGTTACTGAAAATTAAAATTGAAAAGGGGAGTGAATCAAAGTTTTGAAGATCTAGATGAAACTAATTTTGTGAACAACTAGATTTTGAAAGCAAATAATCCTATGCTAGCATTCTTGGTCTACGTCATGTTGGACTATTTCTACTGAAGTAAACTAGCCTAGAGGATGGAAAATTATTAATCCATTGCAAAGATCTAACTACATCCTAAGCATGCAAAGA
This sequence comes from Tasmannia lanceolata, assembly GCF_043159265.1. Taxonomy (NCBI): domain Eukaryota; kingdom Viridiplantae; phylum Streptophyta; class Magnoliopsida; order Canellales; family Winteraceae; genus Tasmannia; species Tasmannia lanceolata. The sequence goes on along the minus strand of NW_027518701.1, from coordinate 5,553,075 downwards.
AGTATGAATTGATAGGCTTCAGAAAAGAGAGAAATATGAAACAGAGATATGAAACTAAAAACCTAAAAATACTAAGTTGAATGAAGGAGGTGGTAAGGTCGCGTGCAGCCTTAGCTTATCTTGTTGGGGAGTCGTAGAGCTTGTCTTTGAGCTTGTAGAAGCTTTCTTGCACAGTTTTTGTACTCTTCCTTAGAGAATTGTTGTGTATTTGAATAGGGCCTTAACACCCCTTTTATTGTCTAGAGTTTAGACTCTAGTGCTTGTGGATTTGACATTAAGAAGCAACGTAGGACTGAAATTCGTGCATAGGCTAGTTTGAAAAGGTTTGTAAGTGATATGAATGGTGAAAATTGGGTTTTATGAAAACCGATGTGTGTTTTGAATTGGAAGGTGGCGAATTTAACCTTTCTAGGGGTTAGTTTTGGCAGTAAAGGGCTTAGAAAGAACCACAATTTGAAATGATATCTTTGTAGTCGTTTTGGATGGTTTCTATATCAGAAGTTCTGCAACTCTCAGACTTTGACATCAATCGACATGCTAAATTCTCGATCGAGAGACTAGCCCATCGATCGTGAAATCTGACCTTCGACTGTGAGTTTCTAAATTTAACATCATAGTGCTCGTCGAGATCTTTCCAACGACACAGGAAGACCTTGATCCGATATTGAATCAGTCAGATATGTTCATTTAAAGATAGGTTTTATGGGGATGCTATGATATACTTGGATCCAAACCCTAGGTCTTTGGAAACTTTTGGACTTTGATAACAAGACTAGGATTTTTGACAGCACTTTGAAGTATCACATTTGAAAGCTCTGAATTGCTGTTGGGAATTTTTTCCTAAATGTGTTTTGCACATTAAAAAGGCTTCAAAGAGTTTTGAAATGGTGTAAACTCAAGTTTCAAATATGAGATTAATTAAATGTCTTTAGGCTTGGATGTTTCAAATTGCTTTGAAATGGTTATCCTTTCGATCTATATTTAAGAGATGCTTTTGCATTTTCCAACAAACACAACTGACCATCATTGGCACACATGACCTATGACTAGTGTCAAGTCAGGAAAGACAAAATGGGGTATGTACAATTACACAAATTTCAGTACTGCCGTTTGTCAAAAGATACATCATACTGTACTATTGTATGCACTATATTAAAAAGTAAAAATTATGCTATTTTCAACAATATTTATGTCTTCGCTTCTATCACATGTATATTCCTATGGCCCCATGTGATTACAATGTTGTGCCAAAAATCCCTCCCTCCAACGTCAGCTGGGTCCCCTAACTGGGGGTTCGAGGGATAGCACCCCGAAGCACAAAATAAAGGCATTTTTGTCACGTGAAAATTGCCTAGTTTCTGTGTTTCGGTGAAACTTTATTAGGATTAGAGTTGGGATTCTATATAAGATATCAGAATGTGACGAATTGCATCGTTCTTTAGGGCCCGTTTAGATACCTCATATTTTGCATTTGAATTTGGAATTGAGTTTTGAATACAAAATGAATAGATCTGCCAGCTCATGTTGAGGGAGATAGAGAGGGAAGGGGGGGTACTTCCTATTGGAGGGGAGAGGTTGAGGAGCAAACAGGGTGAAGGAAAATACCAGATCTGTGGATTTCCAATTACTTATTTCCACAACATATTTGGAAATCTTATTTTTTTCACTGTCAGTCACTGATTTGGAAATCCAATGATTTGATCCGGATGCAAATCACAATGCAGAATGGGCTGCAAATGTGGGGAATCCAAATCAAAATCTTCTCGGCATCCAAATGGGCCCCTAGTGTTCTCGATTTTGGCTCATGTTGAATTTCTCTGTTTATTTGCATTTACGTCGAACACTACATCAACAATACAGTATTTATATATATCTGAGGGACCTCAAATAAGCTATCTGATCTAGCCACTATAAATAGCACATCAAGCCATCTTGTTTGAGTCATCCAACCCATTCATTCCATAAAACCTAACATAGATAGGGTGTTCTGATGCAGGAGCATCCCCTTGGAAATTCTAAATTGGCCAAATTTGCTCATTAGCATAGCATTAGCGTAGGTTTATCTTTGTTCATTAGAACTAAGCAAATAGGATAGCTTAGTCATTTGTGCATTTTCTTACCCTTTTTGGTCTTTTCTTAAACTAGGGGTAGTTTAGGCATAATACTGATTTGTAATTGGCTATAAGAGCCAACCTTCTTTCATTTTCTTTTCAGACCATGATATTGAATACTTTTGGAATTTGGAGAAACTGGATCTGGATCCCTCGTTTGGGAGTTACTTCAACCAAGCTAAGGAAGAAGGAAGCTCTAACCAAGCAATTGCAGCGTGTAGGAGGTGTTCAAATCGGTTCATCTCCTTGCCTGGAGTTGTTTGATCCTTGTTGCAAACAAGGAGCTGAGATCATTTTCAGAAATCTGGTAAGACTCCATTTGCCCCATCTATTGGAGATAGAATTATTGGATTTCCATCTATCGTTGTATGTTCTTGTCAAATTCAAGGAGACATTTCTTGGAAAATTCTATCAATGGTATTTTGTGCATGCTTTCTTGTTCTTTTGCATTTTTTAAGCAATTGGCATCAAAGATGATCAGTGAATATGCTAGTCTTTTTTAGAAGGCTCCTCTGCATAGTAGGTCATTGCATGTATTGTTGATTTTAGCAAATTAAGCCAGCTTCACCATCCGGTGCAGAGAAGGCATTAAAGAGAGTTGCTTACAAGGTTCGTTGATAATTTCCATCAGATCCAAGACAAAACCACTTGAAACAACTGATTTGAACAGATCGTTTTGTCGAGGCCGAATGATTAATTTGCCAGATCCATTGGACTAGCTACTTCTCTTTTGTTAGTTGTGCTTCCTTATGTACATATCCTGAAGTCTAATGCCTTAATTCATATTGGAACACATCTTCAGAGTTGAAGCTAATGCTTGGTACATGTTTGTTTAAATATCACAACCAATACAAATTGGCATGCTAGGTGTGGTGGCGAATTAGTATTAGGCCTTGTATTGGATAAGCATTGCTCAGCTTTGAGACACAACTAGTTATCAGAGTGTCATTTGATGGCCACTTAAAAGCTTACTCTCTTCAGCCAGCGCTGCGTCAATTTGCCCTACGTCAATTTGGTATCAGAGCTTTGTCACGTGGAAATTCCATCTGTCCACAGTCCTGGAGAGAACACTGATCTGCTGCAATTGAACACAATTGCTCCAGCTTGCCTTGTCTGTTTTGGAATTTCTGGTACCTACTAAATGAAGCCAACTTCAAGAACCGTTTTCCTACAGCCAAGAAGCCCATGAGAAGTTTTGGATTCAACTTGAGATCGATAGATTGACAGTCATTGTGACTGGGCTGTTAAATCTAGCATTGGGGAGTATATTTGATATAAGGAGGTTCAATTAACTTGGTCATTACTTTTGTGACTGTCTACATCCTAGTGTCAAAGGTACAGCGCTTCCATTATCAATTGCTAGTCTAGGCATTCAAGGTTGTTATTTGCAGCACCTAGGTGTCACAGTTCATCTCTAACAGAAGGGCACTTGAAGCTTCTTTCCCCTGCTGAGTTAAAATACTCAGTTTTTGAGCTGGCATTGAAGGATTGTTCATGGTTCCTAAAGCTTGAGATTTTGGTTCAAATTATGCAGAATTTCTGCTCATCAGCAAGCTGCCTCTGACTTGAGAATTATGTCATTAAATCTTGTTGTTCAATGACGCACGGTGGCCATAAGAATTTTGTCCACTAAAGCCTTTCTCTCGTGATATTTTCAGACCTTTAGCCTGTCAAAAGAAGCTTACATTGTTGCTGCAAACAATCTCGAGCCTGTGCTGTTTGGAAGGTAGCCAAGCTGAAATCCCGCACCCAAAGCAAAGCTCTAGAGCCATTTATTGAAGGTGGCCCATGGATGACCTGAAATAGTTAGAGTGAGCTGTCCTATTAAATGTTTTTGTACCTCCAATTCTGCACATATACAGTGTAACGTACAAGATACATGTGCCTCCAAGAAGACTTGATCATTTGTTAGTCACGAGAATACTTATAAAATCACCTTTTGAAAGTACAGAATTAGTGCATGTGCTCAAGTGCAGACACCCTATATGAAATTGCAGGATTCAGGTGTTCATTTTGTTTGGCGTGGCTAAGATAAATTATAATCAACTGCTAGACCTATTGTTAAGAGTATAGGAAGGGACAAGATCGATTGTTGGAGTGTGTAAAGAGGCAAGGTGCATTGTTTGAGGAAGCTTGTGGCCATAACCGAAAACACAGGACAAAATTGAAGCTCAACGATACCAATCTCCATCAATGAATAAGAAAACTTTTCAAGAAGGGGAGAGAGTTGGCAAGCGGTTGAAAGAGAAGCCAAGAGATCATCCTAAATTGAAATCAAGGCCAAGAGTGAATCGGCCTTCTTCTCCATCATCGCGGTCAACCAAGGTGAATTCCAAGCCTTCTCCTAAGGTTGTCTTTACTTTCCCTTGCTTGGCACACTATGAGGACAGCCAAGACCACCAATATCCAATACATATGTGTAAAAGTATAAAAGATAAATAACGCCTTTCTCCAACAGCTTAAGCTATTGGAGAAGTTGGTAAGTTAACATGGTATCAAAGCCAAAGGTCTCAAGTTCAAACCTCCCGGATAGCGAAAATCCACATGCAATGGTCAGCCCAAAGTGGGACCACATGTGCCACGTGTTTGCCAAGTGGGCCACACGTGCGGGGGAGTGTTAAAGTATAAAAGATAAATAACGCCCTTCTCCAACAGCTTAAGCTATTGGAGAAGTTGGTAAGTTAACAATATGCATGAAAAGAAGTCCGAAGTTGATGAAATTGTTGAGGAAGGCACCCATGACAGTTCTGCACTAGTTCAATGTCAAGAAGAGGCTGAAATTGTCGTTGTCTTGGAGCCGGTTGAGCATGGCATCAAACTTCATGACCCTAGTGACAATGAAGTGGCTTCCACTCATGAACAAGAGACAACTGAGCAACAGGACAGCAGGGGTTCTAAGCCTAAGCAAATAATGCACATGCGAGAAAACTTCGATGAGGAAAGTGTAGTGGTCAGTCATGAGCAAGGTGAATGCAATGAAGAGTTTGAAGAGCCTCTTATTCTATGGGAGGATGAAAGTCATGGAGATGAAGGGATCGACATCTTAGTGCTTGAGGAATGCCAAGAAAGGGCCAAAAATATTGATACGTTGGAGGCAGGTGAAAACAATGCTGGACTTGGTGATGCTAATGATTTAGAGATAGATCATAGTCATGGCAAAGGCGAAATAGTGGGACAAGATTGTCTTGAGCAGCAAGAACTTTTGGGACATGAAGATGGAAATGAACCTAACAAGGGAGTTGACAACTTTGAGGATTGTGCCGATGAGATTAGTGATTATGGGAGCGCGGCTGATGTTCTATCACTTCAAGATTTTGAAAGAGGCAAGAGCGATAATTATGAGTTTCCAAGGCATGATATGGTTGATGCATATGAGGCTTCCATGATCGACACTGGCCAAGAGAATGATGAGGAAGAAGAAATCAGCCACACATTTTCACATTTGATTAGAGCAGCTGTCATTCCAAGCCTTGTGGCGTTTCACAAGGAAGAAGAGACACTTCACAGCAAGCTCTATGAGGTGTACCCGGCAAAGTTGTTTCATGGGCAGTTTTATGCACATTTCCTTCGTCTTGAGTCTCTCTACAGCAACCATTGTGGAATGAACATTGACCAAGGAAAGAGACAAATAAAAATGGGAGATTATTACGGAGTTATGGCTCTTAATCGGGCATGGATCATATTTGTTTTTGATCCGGGTGGAGTCCAATGATGATGAGGTCGGTGGGGAACTTGAGGACGAGTTCTTTCAAGAAGGGGAGTTTGATGCAGGAGCATCCCCTTGGAAATTCTACATTGGCCAAATTTGCTCATTAGCATAGCATTAGCATAGGTTTATCTTTGTTCATTCGAACTAATCAAATAGGCTAGCTTAGTCATTTGTGCATTTTCTTACCATTTTTGGTCTTTTCTTAAACTAGGGGTAGTTTAGGCATAATACTGATTTGTAATTGGCTATAAGAGCCAACCTTCTTTCATTTTCTTTTCAGACCTTGATATTGAAAACTTTTGGAATTTGGAGAAACTGGATCTGGATCCCTCGTTTGGGAGTTCCTTCGACCAAGCTAAGGAAGAAGGAAGCTCTAACCAAGCAATTGCAGCGTGTAGGAGGTGTTTGAATCAATTCTTCTCCTTGCCTGGAGTTGCTTGATCCTTGTTGTAAACAAGGAGCTGAGATCATTTTCAGAAATCTGGTAAGACTCCATTTGCCCCATCGACTGGAGATAGAATTATTGGATTTCCATCTATCCTTGTATGTTCTTGTCAAATTCAAAGAGACATTTCTGGGAAAATTCTATCAATGGTATTCTTTTGCATTTTTTAAGCAATTGGCATCAAAGATGATCGGTGAATCTGCTATAGTTTTTTTTTAGAAGGCTCCTCTGCGTAGTAGGTCATTGCATGTATTGTTGATTTGATCAAATTAAGCCAGCATCACCATCCGGTTCAGAGAAGGCATTAAAGAGAGTTGTTTACAAGGTTCGTTGATAATTTCCATCAGATCCAAGACAAAACCACTTGAAACAACTGATTTGAACAGATCGTTTTGTCGAGGCCGAATGATTAATTTGTCAGATCCATTGGACTAGCTACTCCTTTTTTGTTAGTTGTGCTTCCTTATGTACATATCCTGAAGTCTAATGCCTTAATTCATATTGGAACACATCTACAGAGGTGAAGCTAATGCTTGGTACATGTTTGTTTAAATGTCACCACCAATACAAATTGGCATGCTAGGTGTGGTGGCGAATTGGTATTAGGCCTTGTATTGGATAAGCATTGCTCAGCTTTGAGACACAACTAGTCATCAGAGTGTCATTTGATGACCACTTAAAAGCTTACTCTCTTCAGCCAGCGCTGCACCAATTTGCCCTACGTCATGTTCGTAAGAAATCATCTCCATAGGATCATGCTAACCCTTGATTTGGAGGTTTAAAGGGTTAGCATGATCTTATGGAGATGATTTCTTAGGAACAACCTATCTATGTTACGTCCTATAGAACCAATATCTAACATAACCCAGACAACATAGGCACCTACCCCATTTACACTCGCTAGCTCAGATAAGCTATCTGAGGTCTCCCTATATATATATGAGTAAAGTGTTCCTGCATTCTTGTGCAGATAAGCTTATCTGCACTCGAGTTTAAAAACTGGGTGGTCCCACATTTTTTAGGGGATCCAAAGCATTCACTTGGAAGGCCCTTTCATGGATAGGATGTGTACCAAAAATCAGCCCCATTGGATCATCCTAACCCTGCCATTTGTGGAGGGAAAAAAGGGGCAAAAACATGGACACAATGTCTGTCCATTTTCCCCTCCACCTTTGATTGGGTTAGGATGATTCAATGGGGCTGATTTTTGGGACACACCCTATCCATGGAAGGGCCTTCCAAATGATTGCTTGTGATCCCCCAAAAAATGTGGGCCTCCACCTTGTTTCTGCACTCAAGTGCAGATAAGCTTATCTGCAAAAGAGTGCAGGAACACTTTACTCTCCCTCTCTCTCTCTCTCTCTATATATATATATATATATATATATATATATATATATATATATCTATATATATATATATATATATATATATATATATATATATATATATATAGAGAGAGAGAGAGAGAGAGAGAGAGAGAGAGAGGAAAGTGTTCCTAAGCTAAGCTATAGCTCAAAAACACATGTGGCCCCACATTTTTTGGGGGATCCAAAGCATTCATTTGGAAGGCCCTTCCATGGATACGGTGTGTACCAAAAATCAGCCCTATAGGATCATCCTAACCCTGCCATCTGTTGAGGGAAAAAATGGGCAGAAACATGGACACACATTGTTTGTCCATTTTCCACTCCACCTTTGATTGGGTTAGGATGATCCTATAGGGCTGATTTTTGGTACACACCCTATCCATGGAAGGGCCTTCTAATTGAATGCTTTGGACCCCCCAAAAAATGTGGGGCCACATGTGTTTTTAGCTATAGCTTAGATAAGCTTTGATAAGCTATAGCTTAGGAACACTTTCCTCATATATATATATATGAGGAAAGTGTTGGTGAGCTTAAGCTCACCAAACTTATGGTGAGCTTAAGCGCCCCAATCACATGGGTCCCACATTTTCTGTGGTGATCCAAATCATTCATTTGCAAGGCTCTATCATAGATAGGGTGTGTATCAAAAATCAGCTCCATAGGATCATCCTAACCCCTCCATTTGTGGAGGACAAAAATGGGCAGATTTGTGGACAAATAATGTCTGTCCATTTTTACTTCCACAAATGGAGGGGTTAGGATGGTACACACCCCATCTATGTAAGGGCCTTTCAAATGAATGCTTTGGATCATCCTAACAAAGTAGGCCCCAATGTGATTGGGCGCTTAAGCTCACCATAAGTTTGGTGAGCTTAAGCTCACCAACACTTTCCTCATATGAGGAAAGTGTTGGTGAGCTTAAGCGCCCCAATCACATGGGTCCCACATTTTCTGTGGTGATCCAAACCATTCATTTGCAAGGCTCTATCATAGATAGGGTGTGTATCAAAAATCAGCTCCATAGGATCATCCTAACCCCTCCATTTGTGGAGGACAAAAATGGGCAGATTTGTGGACAAATAATGTCTGTCCATTTTTACCTCCACAAATGGAGGGGTTAGGATGATCCTATGGAGCTGATTTTTGGTACACACCCCATCTATGTAAGGGCCTTTCAAATGAATGCTTTGGATCATCCTAACAAAGTAGGCCCCAATGTGATTGGGCGCTTAAGCTCACCATAAGTTTGGTGAGCTTAAGCTCACCAACACTTTCCTCTCTCTCTCTCTCTCTCTCTCTCTCTCTCTATATATATATATATATATATACACTAGTAAAAAACCCCGTGCGATGCACGGGCCGACAAAGAACTCTACGGACCACATCATAGGTTGATCCAAGCCGTCCATGTGATGGAACACAACATCAATAGGTTGTGCCCGTAAAATCATTTCCATAGGCTGATCCTAGCCCTCCAATCTACAGAGGTTTCCATAATTAAAAGAGGCATAAAGGAGGGGGGTAGGATTGAAATTATGTGGCTTTAATGGGTGCCTTTGTTAAAAAGCATGAAGGAGGAGGAGGATTGAAAATATGTGGGTTGAATGGGTGCCTTTGTTAAAAAAAGTCAAAAAAAGTGATTTGTAATTCTATTAGAATTTTGGGAGAAATTCAAATAATTCTCTCATTTTCTCTTCTGCTATATATATATATATATATATATATATAAAGAAGAAAATGATTGTGCGCTCGAGTGCATATAGCTTATATGCGCTCGAGGGCACAAAACTCATGTGGGCTCACATTGTTATGATGATCCAAAGCATTCATTTGAAAGGCCCTTACAAGATAGGGTGTGTACAAAAAATCAGCTCCATAGGATCATCGTAAAGTTCCTAACCCATCCAAAAGTGGAGGGCAAAATTGACAGGCACTGTTTGTCCACAAATCTGCCCATTTTGCTCTCCACTTTTGGAGGGGTTAGGATGATCAAATGGACCTGATTTTTGGTACACACCCTATCTATGATGGGGCCTTGCAAATGAATGGTTTGGATCACCACAAAAAATGTGGGACCCATGTGTTTGGGCCCTTTAGCGCATATAAGCTTATTAGCTCTCGAGCGCACAATCATTTTCCTCATATATAAATGTATAAATGTTTATTATATATAGAATTAATAAACAATTTCATCTTTAACTGAATACACTGATTCAGTGGGCTTAAGGCATTGTATGCTGTATCATGCTGATAAAGTTTCTCTCTCTGTAATGAACATCCAAATACCTCTCCTCCCTAGAAGGGATGTTCATGTTGGGAGGCAAGCTCTGTGCCTCCTGTAATTTGTATTTGTTCTTGTTTTACTCTAATAAATTTATGTTCTCCTTTAAAAAAAATCTCCTCCTTTTCTTTTTCTTTCTCTCAATTTTTGTAAATTTTATGGAATGTTTCTCAACATATGCTTATGAACTTCTTGTTTGTGACAATGCAAAAAAGTCTATTAAATTATTAACTGATTGCTATGAACTTAATTTAAAAATTTTACTCGACAGGCTGCAAGCTACAATAATTTCAAAGAAAGTCTCAACTATTTTACTCTCCGATGCTCTGAAATCCCGTGATCTCTTGAGATCAACGATGCATGCATACAGCAAGGATGTTGCTCAGGTCAGTTCCTCTCACTTCATGATTCTCCAGTTTTCTGATTAAAGACTAATATCCTATGGATATCAGTGCTCATTGAAAATGAGAAACTTTTGATGAACTTTATGAGGATTGGCATGAATGATAGTGGTTAAAATAATTATAATGATACTAGCGACAGCCATAAAGCATTATGAATTTATGATAATAAAAAGGACAAAAATGGTGATAATATTACACTACCTATGATGCTGTTATGATATTTTGTAATTTTATTGTAATACTGCAGGCGGAGGACAATCTTGCAGAGGCATTTTGCTTGGTTGGGGAGTTTCAACTTGCCATGAACCACTGTACAGCGTCAATTGAGGTACACTGGACTAATTATTTTTAGTTCCAGTCAGAATCTTTTCTTTTTAAATCATTATGTCCACCTTAATCTATTACTGAATTTTACTTACTGAAATGCCTCTTGAAATCCCTATGTCAAACAGGAGGTATTTCCATATGTCTCAAACATACACATGTTCTTCTGAAGCTCTTGCATACATTTTTTTCCTTTCTTTCTTTGGAACATGTAAATAATACTTTGTGTTCATAATCTGATCAGATTTTACCCTCATCTCAGATTAAAATTGAGCTACAAATGTCTGTTTTTTTTTTTTTTTTTCATTTTTTGATGTTTATCTTCAAATCCAAAACAGCCTACGTCAATCACCCATTTTCTAAAATTCAAATTAATTGAGATACATGCAAAATCATTTACCAAATGAACTATGGAATTTTATTTCCTATTTATTTCTCTGGAAGAACTCCTGTCTCAAAGATGCAAATAGGAGAAAAGGTCATATTCTTTAGGCTGCATAGTAACAGTTGCTTTTGATGTAAAAGGATATGGTTGTTTCTTGGTAATTTTGTTGAGTTTGGTTATCTGGTATCATAGTATCTTTTGATTCTAGTTTAAAAGTATTTTCATTGTTTGTTGACAGATCCTCGAAAAGCTTTACCATAAAGACCACATTGTCATTGGAAATGAGTTGATGAAACTCGCATCCATTCAGCTCTCCTTGCATGATCTTCCTGCGGCTCTGAGCAGCATAAATCGATTAGATGCAATATTTTCACTGTATTATGGATCTCATGCGGCCAGATTATTTCCATATTTAGAAAATCTCAGAAGAGAAGCTAACAAACTTGCTCTATAAAGCTAGGCCTACTCCACTTCTGCTGTATTGATTAATTAGATCAGGTAAATATCACCAAACTTTCCTTTCTCGCCCCATGCTTGGTTTTAGTATAAATGTTATTCCCTTTCATGTCCCTTGCTTTCCTCAATTGTGTTTTGTTTTCAAAATTTTCTTTGGCAAACCTGTCATGGATGTGTTTTAAGTTTTAACTTTTGAGGGCTTGTTCAATATGTTTCACGTTTGAAGCTTCAAATGCCTACAACCCAGTTATTGACACAATATTTTCCTGAATATTGGGCCTTAATTGGATGTATCCATTCAGTTAAAAATGGAGTCTCCACGCAATTTTTTTTTTTAAAGAAAAGAATAATTTGAGATAAAATGGAGTCTCCAGGCCCAATTGAATGCATCACGACGTGACTTTTACAATCGTATTTCCTTAAATTCTGGGATTTGGTTTAGAATTTGATCTGAAACTACCTTTTTAATCAAGTAAAATGGGTTTGTGATAATATATACTGCTAATTCTCTGAGTTCTTGAGATAATAAACTAACTTCTGAGGCCTGTTGAGAAATCAGGTGGAAGCACGTGCCGTTCACCAGGGTATAAAATTGCTTCAAACTGAGGATCTGAAGGTCTGAACAAGGTAGTGGTGGAAGGGGACCCTCAATGTTATTAGATGGCTTAGAGGCTCACAAGCGCAGCTTTATTTGACGAGATTCAGGATAGAGTTGGGTCGGCTTCGATCTTCTTTATACATGTTAGGAGGTCAGCTAATGGTGATGCAGATAGGCTAGCCAGAGAAGGGGTCTCCAAAGAGAGTCTGGAGCTTTATGACTTCCTTCTCCCATAACCTCTTGTTCTATGTATTTTTGATCATGTTTACTTTGTATTCATTGAGGTTGTAATTTTAGGGACCTTCTCTGTCTCTGTTTTCCTTAATGAAATCTTCTTACCATTCGAAAAAAAAAACTATAACTTCTGAGACCTTACCACTTCTTTTTGACAGGTATTAGAATTAAAACCAGGGAAGTTGGCCTGATTTGAAACTGGGACCATATCTTCGTAACTCAACTGTCATACTCCAACCACTCAAAAACTTGGATGAAGATCAGTATTCCAATCTCATGGCAGCCCACAAGATCAGTGGTCCAGATAATCACATCCCTCATATAGGGTGAGCTGAAGAAAATGATATCGCTCAATTGATATTAGCATTGCTTTAATCCCATTTCTTATCGGGCATTTTCTGTTCTTAAAAGTTAATGGTTCTGAACCTTTCTCATGAAAAAATAAATCCGTGGCATCGTTTAATTGGTCGTGGGTTAGTGTGATCTACGTCCATTTAATCAGTGCACACATTGATTAAGGGCTAAATTTCTGCTGTATCATATCTGACGAGCTTCATTTGAAGGCGACTTCAGCTTGATTGTGTATTGCTATAGGGAAGATGGGGATTTTACTACCCATTTTTTTTTTTTTTTTTCTATTTTTATGGCTTCTTTGGAGGATTTGCTTACCTTGTGAGCCCTTTTTTTGGGTTAGTTTTGAGGTTTGCCAACATGGCTTGAGTCATAGGTAAAAGGATCACAGCAATCAGGCCATCCTTGATCATTAATCAGTCACCTGCAAGTGGAAGGTAGGTGTCAGATAGTGACTAATTTAAAAAATATTCCCTGTTTTTCAGCCCACTTCTTCTAACCCTCTCTCCCTATGCCTTCTCCTCAATTTTCTCCCTCTCCCACCACTAGGGCCATATTTGGCTACCATGAATATTTTTTTCTTATTTTTTTAGCCACTTCTCACACTCATTCTTGCACTCTCAAGTCTCTCCTCCCACCCGCCCCTACTCCTCTCTCATCACTTGAGAAACTAATTTATCATAAAAAAATATTCATGTTGCAAGACATGGTCAAGATTAACTAATATTCCATGAAAAAACTTTGGCCTAAACTAGGGCTGCAACTCGAGCCGGGTTTTACCCGACCCGAAAATAGCTTGGGTTGGGTTCAGGTTTCATGGGTTTCGGGTCGAGCCGGGTTGAGCATTCAAAAGCCCGCATGAATCTCGGGTCGAGCCGGGTTTGAAGGGGCCGACCCGACCCGAGTTACATAAGTTATAGTATGTACATTTTTTTCTATTGTTAGTTAAAAGTTAAAAGTGAAAACCCATGCACCCACTGTTATTGTATGTGAGTGTAATTTCTACTTCTATGAGTTGAGTGGATCAGCATTGTTTGATTGTAATTACAACATTGTTTGATTACAGCATTGTTTGATTCAAGTGCAATGTGAGTGCAATTACATCATTGTTTGATTCAAGTGTAATGTGAGTGTAATTTCTGCTTCTATGAGTTGAGTTGCCTTGCCAAACAAGAATTTTCCTTAAAAAATTGCTTCAACGTGAAAAAACCCGACCCGACTTGACCCGAGATTTATCATGGGTAGGGGCCGGGTTTGGGAATTGTGGGTTTTCCGAAAAAAAACCCAGCCCGACCCGACCCGAGATATTTCTCGGGTAGGGTTGGGTTCTCCAAAACCCGACCCGCCCCACCCGAGTTGCAGCCCTAGCCTAAACGTTAACAATTTCAAGGAGGTGAGTTGAAAGGCATAAGAGATTTGTTGGATCATAAATTAGCAAGAGTGACCTCATGCAGAATTAGTTGAGAGGATTTATGGAGATGGAATCTTTCCTCTGTACAATTTTATACTGACCCTTTCCATTCACTCCCTGCTATTGTGGAATGTTTTACTTTCAAGTACCTAACTTGTGGTTTAGCTCATGAGTAGAAACCATTGCAATTTTGTCCCACAGCTCCTCGTCTCTTTTGAGCATGGTTTTAAATTTCGGTTTCGGTACCAGTTTCGGACCCCTTTTGACCCTCTATGAGAGAGCCACCTGCTGCTATCTCTACAACAAGCCATCTGCTGCTTGCTGCCTCAATTCAACCACCTGCTGTTGAATATTTCAAATACAAGCTTCCGCTATACGCCTTTGCATCATTTGGTATCAAAGCATCAATCCGCTGTGTTGCTTTGGGTCACATCCCTCCTTCACCAACTCGTTTAAATAATAATAAAACTTCTTTCATTAAAGCTTTCAATAAAAGAGCTGAATTATATAAATATCATACATGTACCTATTTCAAATGCCAAAGCTTGTAATAAAGGAAGTACATTAAAGAATATTTCTAACAGAATTGGGGCTTGGCAACAAGAACAAGAGGAGATTTCTTGTGGAGTGAGATCCCAAAAGCTTCATCCATGTCCAAATCCTCCCCAATTGCACCATTTGGCAACTCCCATTCGAAGTGATACAGAAGATTAGCAAGTGCATGTTGGAGGGTGGGGGTTGAAAACTGAATTCCAGGACAACCTCGCCGTCCCGCTCCAAACGGAATCAACTGAAAATCTTTTCCTTTGAAATCTATCATACTACAAGTGTTCATGAACCTGTCCGGTCGGAATTCCTCTGGTTCTTCCCATGATGTCGGGTCCCTTCCAATTGCCCAAGCATTAATTATAGCCCGTGTTTTTGCGGGAACATCATAGCCAAGAATTTTAATGTCCTCGATCGATTCTCGAGGAATTAGTAGTGGAACTGGAGGATGCAACCTTAGAGTCTCCTTGATCACTGATTTTACATAGTTAATTTCATTAGTATCATCTTCGGTAATGCTCGATTTTCCCCCGATGATCCTTCTTATCTCTTGCTGTGCTTTCTTCATAACTTTTGGATGACTGATGAGCTCAGCCATTGCCCATTCTATGGTTCTATATGTTGTATCAGTTCCAGCAGCAAACATGTCCTGTTAAGGAAAAATATCAAAATATGTTACAAATAAGTGTTCTTCTGAAGAAATGGGACTGCATCTAATTTAATGGATAAGGGCTGTTGTAGAGCGTTCATTTAAATGTCCTACCATTGATAAACCAAAGATCTCTGCTATGAGGTGACCCTAGCCATTTGATCAACAGCCTTTTCCCCATTTAGTGTGGAGCATTGGCCATATCTATTTTGAACATTCAGTTTGCAAATCATATGGATAGTTAGGATCAATGAAACTATATCCAACTGACACAAAATCTCTAGTGGATATCTTAAGGCATTGCAATACAAAGATGGATTTGTTTGGTAAAGGGCCCGTTTTGGTTGCACAATATCTCTGGTTTGTGAAGTGTTTGACGGTTTTTTGGGGTGCCACTCATCAAAATGTAGATTTTGGTTGCATATAGACTTTCAAACTGCTCGGAGACTAATTGGTTGGTCTCGTCGTTTCTTCATTGTCTGCCCAAATGGCATATCACACTAAAGTACTAGCAAAAACGACTAACAATGTAGTTTTTTGCTACTAGAGTTGTGGGATTTATATTTTTCTCTCTTTCCCCATTTCTGTTCTCCCTATCTCTCTCTATGTATGCATTTATAGTGTATGTATGTATGTAGGTATATATGTATATATATAATGACACCACCTTTGCTCCCTTCTTTTGGCAACGACACTTCGCACCAGGAAACTACTTCAGTTGACAATCAAACAATACTTTCCACTACAAGGTAACTATGAGGAGATTACTTGACTTTTCGTCTCCCTATTGTCTACTTAAGTCACCGCTATTCTTTGAGGTAACTACATACAATGGAGTGGTTCTCGTTATGGTGATTAACGGTCTTGATTTCACAGACTTTTTCATATGGAACCTAGAAATTGCCTTGTACCATCATCCATAACGTGTCGTTGTGCCCTAATCGCCTTCCGCAAAGGGATATAGAAAGTGACTTCTAGTAATGGAGAATGGCTAAGATACTTCTTTATGTGGTCAGTTTCGCATGTGAAGTAGACCATGTGATTCACCTAAAGCAGACAAATCACCTCTTTATGTGGTTGAGAGAGAGAGAGAGAGAGAGAGAGAGAGAGGTACTTGAACAAGTGCTTTGATGTGATCTTTGGTAAGGGAACTACCCAAGGGATCGTCCTTCTGAAGTCCAAGCAAAATATGCACAAAGTCTACTTCACCCTCACCATTACCACCTCTTTTAACATGTTCCTCAACTACCTTTTCCAGAAATCCATCAAACTCTTCAAAATTCTTCCTTATTCTCGCATCCAACCCATTTAAACTATGAATCCATGCAAGATATGGGAAAAAATCTCCCACATGAAAAGTCCCCATCAGTTCCAAAAAGTCCCCCAGAAGTTTGCGAAATCCACGAGTAACCCCCTCCGCTGTTGATAACTTCCCCCCAAAAGCAGCCCTAGAGACTATATTACTAGTGAGACTCAACATCAACTCGCTCAAATTTACCACACCCGAAGAAGTTCTTATCTTCTCAATCATATGGGTCACTTCTTCTTCCCTCACAAACCGAAAAGACTCCACCCTCTGAGTGCTCAATAGGTGAAGAACACAAATTTTTTTAGCTTGCCTCCAATACTTGCCGTAGGGTGCGAAAGCCACGTCCTTACCATCATACATAAGTCTCTTGGCCAGGATAGACGATGCCCTACTCGAGAAGGTGAGATCATGTGTTTTCAAGATCTCCTTTGCCGCATCAGCTGAGGATGCCACGATAGTTGGGTGGGGACCCAAGTGTACAAGCATCAGGGGGCCATGTTTCTGCGAGAGAGCGCGTAGAGAGCGGTGGGGTGGCATAGTTATCTGGTGGAGGTTCCCTATTATAGGAAGCTTGGTCGGAGAAGGCAAACGGGATTTTGATTTCTCTTTGTTTTTGTGAATGAGAGAGAAGAAGAAGAAGAAGAAGAAGACGATTAAGAGGAGAATAGCTACTAGAATGAAAGCCATTCCTTTGCTTATTAAGTTATACAAGAGTGACTAACTTGAAATCTCCTTATCTCCCCTCCACTTTTTATAGCAATACTTTCGTGTTCGGTTTGCTTTTCCATTTTAGGTGGCCGTTGTTTTTTTTTTTTTTTTATGGCCATAAATGGCAGTGTCTTCTGTCTTCCCTTTCCGTGTTGCATTATATGGAAAACGATAGTTGGGATGTGAAAAACGATACTACGGCGACCAGCTTTTAGAGGCTACTTAGTAAACTCCCAATCAAACCTTTTCCAGCAGGTATTTTTGCGTTTTGGCCACCCTGTAAAACCAACTTTCTTGTATCGAATTCTATGCTGCATGGAGTTCGACTCTACCGAAAATAACCCTATCAATCCTATGGAGCAGTTTTTCATTTCTTCAAGCCTTCAGTGAATAGGTGGAGGTGAGATGCCTCCGGCCTATTTGTAATTTTGTTTGGTATAAAGGGTATTTCAGACAAAAGCCATAAAATTTGGAGTAGGGATCTTAATCCTAAGTAGATAATATTGTTATACAGTCTTACACCATATAAAATTTTAAACGAGACACAGGGAGGGAAATGTTTCCTTTGTTTAATAGAGAGAGGGAGCAGATTTTGAAATGATTTAATCTTCGATTTACTCTTACTGATGAAAGGAGAGATTTTACAGATTTCTACACTATCTATCACCATGCGTAACATAATGAACGGTAAAATGGATAAAATGGATAGAACCGATAGTTTAATCTAACAAATCCTCACTTGCCACATGGCATGGGAGAGTAGTTTTGCTATTTTCATAGACAAAAAAACTCAAAAATCAAGGGAAAGATTTCTCATGTGTTGAGAGGATATTTGTTCCGTTCCAGTCTCAGTCCCCAACTCGGTTACCATATATTATACAAGACAAAAGTAAAAGTTATTTGTCGCTACAAAACCATACTTTATATTGGTAATTAAGAAAATATTGGGAGATTCATGTGGGTAAATTATTTATCCGGAAGGTTTAAGTATTTTTCCAATGTTTTAATTTCTTAACTAGGGGTGCAAATCGGGTCAGGTTGAGGCGAACCCGACCTAACCTGAGGAACCCTTTTTCCCAACCCGAGCCCAACTTGACGAGGTTCCACCCGACCCGACCCGACCCGACCCGACCCAAGGGACCCTTTTTTCCAACCCGACCCGACCCGACCCAAGTTTTTATGCTTACACATGACAAATTTCATAAAAAATATTGGGTTTCACTCGGCTCGGATTGCCAAACCCTCAAACCGAACCCGACCCAAACTCAACTCAAGTAAGGAAAATTTGACCCGACCCCGACCCGACCTGACCTTTTTTTGGGGTTGAACCCGACCCAAGTTGCACCCCTATTCTTAACCACCAGTTCCTAATATAACGAAACCTTTTATAATTTCCTCACGTCTACCTATATTTCTTTTTCAGGCAAGTTTATAGATATTTTTGCAGTTGTTGAAGTAATGTATCATCGCTTTTATAAACATAGAGTAAGTGGCGTGTAAAAGTCACATCATGTTTTCTCACATTTTTTATTTGAGAAAAGTACGGAATGTGGGTATTTATTGCAACATAGTACAGAAAGCAGGGACCTTTCATCTTATCGACGAAACACGCACGATTCTTCAAAAATGGGTGAAAAAAAGACCCCAATGCCATTCCTGACATAATCAGAGCCCAGATAGCCACATCGTATTTGGTGGAATGCAGTACACCTCAATCATTCTATTTGCAGTCCCCTTTTCATTATTTTAGTATTTCTTAATAAGAAAATGGGGCTGCATTTAAATCATTTCTCGCTCCCCGTTAATGCCTGGGACGCTGATGAAATTGCACAAATAACCCTTGCTTCCACTCCACTCATGTCTCTATACACATCAAATAAAGGGGGCAGCGTTGGCGTTTTCAAATAGACACTGTCGTTATACGTATAAACGTTGTTTGCCTTACGTAAAGCGTGCGCGAATTTTAAAGATTGTCTGGAATGTTGCCGGCATTCTATTTGTGAATTAACTCCTTCGGGTCAAACAATCGGGTACGCCGCGATAATCTCGAGTACGCCGCTGGAATATCAAATATGCCGGCAGAATTTCTGGGTTGAAACACATGTTCAAACATATTAAGTACACTGGCGGAATCTCGAGTACGCCGTCGGAATATCAAGTACTCTGCCGAATTTCTGAGTTCAAACAAATGTTCAAATATATCGAGTACGCCGCCGGAATCTCGAGTACTCGGAATGTCGGATATTCCGACGGTGTACTCGAGATTCGGGCGGCGTACCCAATGGTTTGACCCAAAGGAGTTAATAGACTAACCGAAAACCGGCAATGTTCTAGACAATCTTTAAAATTCGCGTGCGTTTTACTTGATGGAAACAAAGTTTATACGTGATAACAACGTCTATTTGAAAACAGCAACGCTTACCCATTTATTCGAAATGTATAGAGATAAGCGCGAAGAGGCAACGAGGATTACTTGTGCCATTCCATTAGTGACCCATGCCTTAACGGAGAAGGATATATCATGGCAAGTACCGCCTTCAACCAAATATGAGGAGGCTATCTGTGCTCTGATTATGTTAGGAAGGGCATTCTGGTCTTTTTTCCACTTGTTTTTGAAGAATCGTGTGTGTTTCGTCGATAAGATAATGCTGCCTGCTTTCCATGCTTTCCAAATTTCGTACTTTTTTCTTTTGATTTGGGTGGTGTGAAGAGCAATGATACTCTCGTGCATGTGTCATGTCATGGGCATGTCTCATGCCATGTTTTCCCGTATGGGGTGGGGTGTAAAGGAGAGAAATCACATTATGTGTTTCACATTTTGATTTGAGTGCTGTGATGAGAAATGGTCTCTTGTAAAGGAATAAAGAAAGCGACTTGTGGTTTATTTGAATTTTGGAGAAATTCCGGAAATTTCGGCGAAATTCTGCGAAACCAGAAAAACAATATTTTACTGGATATAAAAATTCGGCGGAAATTACCAAAATTTCGGTAAAATATTAATTTATTTAAAAAAAAAGAAACAGATTTTTGGGTGAAATTTCGGGGGAAAACGAAATTTTGACCCGAATTCCAAAATTTTGGACGAAATAAAATACCGTTTCGGGTATTATTGATTTTTTGGTCTCCATCGAAATCCGAAATTTCGGTCTGAAATTTTGGATTTCGGTCGAAATTTAAAACCATGTTTTTGAGATGCAGTGTCAAATCTTTTAAAAGCTGTCTTGCTCAATTTCTTGCAAAATGGTTTAAAGAGCAGAAAAACCATGTTCATTCAATTTCTTGCAAACTTACAACTCAGCTGACATTAATATTCTGAGAAATTCTTAGCTATGATCTCCTTCCTTCCATTTTCCAGATCATTCTTATAAATGATCTTGTGCTTTTAAATTGACATAATAATAGATAAGCTATAAAGTGTCCCTTGATTTGTGTAGAAAAACAAAATGCATGCACTATTTTTCTGCTAGATATGTAGAAAAAAGCAGCATTCTCATAATCTTGGAAGGCAGAATAAAGATGGAGATAGCTTTATTTTATGTATTTGAAGTGAAGGGAAACATCAAGTTTATGAGTTGTGCATTGAAATGTTGTTAAAACTGAAGAAAGGACACTGGGAAATTATATCAGCACACCCATGTTTTGATACTTTCACTAACTCATCTTGTCTTTTAGTATTTAAAGAGCTCTTGAAGGTCATTACAGTTCCCCAAAAGCTCTCATAAGCCAATTGAAAAAAAGAAAGGACAAGATGGGTTTGTGCAATTATTAAAACATGGCTGTGCTGATATAATTTCCCTAACCTTGTACAGTTCTCTTTGCTCTGTTTCCCCTTTTTTGCACAGCATGAGAACAAAGAGTATGGAACTCAAAACAAGAAAAGGTGAAAAGACCCACAAATCCTCTTTGTTTTAATGATCTCAAGATTCATATTTTTTTTGAATGATAAATCGTGCTCTCGCATTCTGTACACTTTTCAACAGATCTCAAGCTTTCCTGCCAGCCAAAAAAATATACAGAAAGAGCCGAATTTGGCGGAAAAAAAACATGATTCAGACGTATATCTTGGATTTACAGAGTGGGCCGCGGAGCTAGGATGATATGACTAGTTCTGCCCATGCCAAGGGAGACTCCTTCAGATCAACAGCTGTTGATGTGTCAATTCCTTTCTCCAGCATGGAGCCTAGTGACTCCATGGAAGGCCGCTTGGATAGGTCGAGTTGGAAACAGTTGTTCACCACCTCGCATATTACTCTAAGGTCATCATACTTGAAATATTTCAATTCAGGGTCAACCAGATAGGACAGCATTTCTGGCAACTCCAGATACTCCTTTGCCTGCAAGACAAAAGAAACTTAGTTTAATTGGAACTTACACATCAAATGTGTATCCAAAGTCATATGTTGTTTATTAGAGGTACTCAGATGAAAGAAGGAAAAACAAATTGATAGTAGATTAACAACAAGATTGATGGTTATTCTAGTTGATTCAGGGTTACTAGGCTTAGTTAGTTCTTCATAGATCCAGATGTTGCAACCTTTCGAGACATTCATTAGAGACCAAATTGTAGATGCAATTAGCTCTCCGATTCACCTTGTTAAAGTATAAAAGATTAAATAATGCCATCTCCAACAGCTTAAGCTTTTGGAGCAATTGGTTGTTTTCACACTCCTATCTGCTGTAACATAAATAGGAAATAGAATGAAAACTGCATAGCTACTTTGTTTTCTCATGGAATTTTAGAATAAATTCCGCTGCACAGCTATTATGTTTTCTGATGTAACTTTAGACTAAATTCCTTAAATAAGGAATAAGGTTCTGATTAGAAAATAATGCTTACCTTTATGGAGAGTTTCCAAGAAAGAATGAGAAATCATTTTGTTTCTTTCATAATGATTCAAAGGCCTTTTATATGAGGTTGGGTTTGGATACAAATGTGTATCCAAACAGTTGAGAACACCCAGTGCCCTAGTAATGCATATTACTAAAAGATAACATTCCTGATTTGTGAAATTGTTCTTACGAATTCATACAATTTGTTACCCCTCTCCCAGTCCTTAATGCTAATAGGACAAACTATTTAGTAGTGAAAAATCAACTTGGGATCAAATCTTTCAACCGAAGACACATATCTACATATGCCCATGCAAAAGAAAATGGGGAAAAAGAGAAAATAATAGCACACAGAAATTGGTTACTTAGTTCTTACCCAATTCACCAAGCATCCTCTATCTTTGCAATATGGGGGCCTCCCACTGATTATTTCCAGTAAGAGTACTCCAAAAGCAAATTTGTTCCCTTGGACATCCACATTGCGTCTCTCTAGAGAATCCAGAAAACCACGAATAGCAACTGCATTGTTCATAAAACTGGGGTTCTTTTCTGATTTTGCAAGTACTGTTTTCCATCTTTCAAAATCGACCAGCTGCACAAATGGAGATGGAAATAATATTTCGAAAGGGATATATCTCTATAATGCCATATGAGATTGCATACTAGAATCATAGTATTGAATTTCGGCCGAAATCAAAACATTTCGACCGAAATTTTCTGATTTTGGTAAAGGCTGACACAAAATTTACCTCAAATTGCCACCGAAATTTTATGATTTCCACTGAAATGTTAAAAATTTCGGTGGAAATTTTATAGGTGGAAATTTTATAAAAAAATGAAATTTTATTATTTTTACATGATTTCGGCCAAAATTTCCACCGGTGGCCGAAACCAACACCGAAACCGACATAAACATTGACTAGAATTAGAACCAGTTGAATTGCAGTTAAGCCGATGAAATAATCTTAAGGTAACATCATGTGTGGAAACTGGAAACAGTAACAGAAAGTATTTCTGAAATCTGGACTTTCAAATCCTTTAGCTGCAATCTATATCTTAAATCCACGAATGGAT
Organism: Tasmannia lanceolata; assembly: GCF_043159265.1. NCBI lineage: Eukaryota > Viridiplantae > Streptophyta > Magnoliopsida > Canellales > Winteraceae > Tasmannia > Tasmannia lanceolata. The sequence continues at coordinate 5,529,880 of NW_027518701.1, read as the reverse complement.
TATATTGTAAGGACTAAAAACACTCTTTACATACTTAAAAGATGGTGGCTGTTAGGCTCTTTCCTAACAGCTACTTCCTGTGCCTCACATGTGTGATGTGGATGTGATCAGGTCCATTGATCTTACCGGCGAGCACAAGTACAGCTCATTGCCATTGACCCACACAATTCTGGCCAATTTTCATTGACCGCACCTTGATCGGATGATCTGATCCCTTTAATTCATCAGGACCCGTCTATGGTTCAGCCAATAAAAGCTAAACTGTCGATTTTTGTAGGTCTTAAGCTGAAGGATGGGATGTAAGCTTGGACTGGGACCACAACCAAGATCATGATACTCTATAAGATCAAGCGTCTCAATTATACATACATGTACGCATGCGGGACCCAAAGGTTGATAGTTATGATTAATCCCAACACACACAAAAGAACGAAAAAAGAAAAGAAAAAACGAACTATAGATGAGATTGGTTCAGCATACCTTGGGAGAAAAATCTTCCGTAAGATATATAGTACTTGAATTCAACTCAGACAGTGTGAATGGGGGATGAAGCTCAGTGTGCAGATACTTTAAGCCACGAGCGATTCCAATAATTATTTTCATGCGCCTGATCCAGGATAACTGACCTCCTTCACCATCTTTTTTATGAAATAACACAATAAAATAGGATTAGAAATAGAAATAATGAATACCTATAACTAGGATTACACAATAAAAATCCACTTACAATGAAGGTGCTCATAAAGTGTCCCATTTGATGCATATTCAAAGACCAGCATCCTTGAAAATGGGATGCTCTCTTTGCAATAACCAATTAACTTTCCTGTATTCTCATGATTTAATCTTGCCAAATCTGCCACCTGATGCAAGGAATTATGCAAAGAATCTTAAATTGCTCTCTTTCCCAAGTCAAATGTTTTATTTCCCCTTTCTCTTTCGACATCAATTAAACTATAGAGTTCATATAGTTGAAGAAAATTTAATAATTTACAATTTTCAGAAACTTGTTGATGACTCAGAACTAGGCAGAGCTGTCCAGGTCCCACCTCCAACCTATGCACAAATGCCGTTCTTGAGAATTTCTTGGCAGGGGAATATCTCGGGATATATTGATTTTTTTTCGGGTTTATATCGGGAAAAATGATAAAATAAAATTATTTAAAATATAGAAATTAAGAAAAAATAAAAAATAGAGAAGTGATATATCCGCCCCTTTTCATTACTTGGGACACCCAAATCAGTGTGTGTGGCAATCTGGCCCGTTGAACACTACCCCATGATGTCAGTCTGGTCCTCTGCCAGTCATAGATACACTAGATTTGGGTGTCCCAAGTGAAGAAAAGGGGCAGATAAATCACTTCCCAAAAAATATTGTAAAAATATCATAATATTATCACGATAAATGAAAATATCGCTATATATATTTTTAAAATTCTCAGGATTATTTTGGGATTTTATCATTTTATCAAAATATCTCGATAAAATCGCTATATTTTTAAAATATTGGAGATATTTGTGACATAGCCTCCAACTCCAAACAAAGACTTTATATCAAAATCAATGACTTTAAAAACTGATGAGGTTTCCATTTTCTCGGTTGAGACAGGGTAGGGAATTAAACCACCAATTGCAAATCAGGTCAAAGTATTAGAAGCTTGACCCTTTGTAGCAAAAGGAATGCAAGTCCAGGTGCACCACCACACCCTAAAAGCAGTTATTTACACACATAGAAAAAAAAAAAACCCTTCATCATAGGAGGTCCATTTTAAAGCAATGTGGCTCTTCCAAAGCGAGAAACCAACTACAATTTGGGGTTTGTGTGTCTACACTTGACATTTCCCTAGCAACAATTATGGTTATAGAAATATTATTCACACTAATGTTTCTTAGGGTATTCTAATGGAGGTCGAATTATATGGTATTAAATTCGAGAAAATATATTATCATGTTAGTACAATTCTACAATTTCTCAATTTCATTAAAACAATATTTCAATGTTAAAATTTCCTTAATTTAGCATTTAGAAATTAAACTTGACTTTAGGTTTCAGGTTTACATCTTCGAAATTTTCCTTCTGGATTTCAAGTTCGTTAAACTAGGTAAAATGCTTTTATTCATAACCATAGAACATTTTGCAACCGCGGGGATGAGGAGTACCCACCATTGAAACATTGCCACAGTAACACTTCATGTCTCCATCACTATACTGTTAAGGCCCCCAACTAAAGTAACTAGTAAACGCAATGTAAACTAGTTACTATGATCAGAGCACCATTTACTAATGGAAACAAGGGTCGTTGTCAACTTATCACGATAAATTCATTTGAATGCAATAAAAGATAAAAATTTTTTTGAATGGTAGTGCAATAAAAGATAATATTAGCTATTCAATTGATCATTGATAAAATCAAAATAAATTGAACTTATAACTGATATTTCTCACTAAGGTTTGAATTACCTCATTCTGAAAATAAAGCTCAAGATAGCCTGTCCAGTGTTCCTCCAAGATGCATAGAGATATCACAGCAATTTCACGACCATCTTTCATAGTGCCTTTATAGACTAGACTGTCCGGAGAAGTGCCAATAATGTTGCTGAAATCTTCACAGGTTACTTCAAGATCCTGTCGACTTATCCTCAACACATCCTTCAACAACTCAGCATCTACTTCACAAAATATCACTAAATCAGAAGTATGATTCCTCTACTAAGAAAAACATACGGAGAAAGTACAAGAATTATGTTTCCTCTTTAACAATACTGTAGAGAGTAGTATAAGAAGCACCACAGCAAGACTATAATCTATGTCGAAAAATTTCTCAGATAATTTCAAACTACCGCGTTTTTTATCACGACATTTTGATAAAACGACAAAATCCCAAAATAATCCTGAGAATTTAAAAATAAAGCGATATTTTCATTTTTTTTCCATAAAATATCTTGATAATATCATGATATTATCCCAATATTTATATGATATTTTTATCTTATATTTTTTCTTAAATTTTATATATTTATATATTTTTTAAATAATTTTATTTTAATCGTTTTCCCGATATTGACCCGAAAATATAAAAAAAAATTAATATATCCCAAAATTTTCCCTTGGTGAGAAATTTCCGAGAACGATATTTGTGACAGAGACTGTAATTAAATAAAACAACTTTAGAACAAGAGAGATAGAAAACAACCAAGTCAACAAACTAACCTACAGATATTGCAATGTGGTCCTTCCCATTAGCTGTTTTCTTCGAAGGGATTATGAGTTGAGATTTTGCCTTGCATCTTTTAACAGCAGCGAAAATAGCAAGTAGTAAAAGGAAACCAACGACTATCCCTGTCGTGATTTCCAAAGCTAGAAGCCATGTAGGTCTTGATGACCCCAGGTGTGAATGTACATCTTTGGTATGGCTATACTCTTGGGTAGGTGCTTGATGACTTTTCACAGGTGAAGCCCCACCTACAGAAAACAAAGTGATTCCTGATGAGATTTTGCCTTTATAATCATTTACGAGAGACCATTCAAAAACAAAAAAAAACATTTACGAGAGAAGCAAAAAAAGTGACATTCAATATGGCCAAATAAAAGTGATAAACTTATCAAGAGGCAACCAGGATTTTGATCCATAATAATGAATATGCTTACTTCTAGTGTCATAGTTAAAATATCCAATGTTTAAAAATAAGACCAAGTACCAACAGTCTCTAGCAGCCCATTAGACCCATTAGACTCAATCGAGACTTTTAACTCAGTAGTCTAATAACCTGAGGCTAAGATGAACTCCATTGGAAACCTAAAAATTTCTAGTTTTGTCTCAAACAAGTTTTTGTGATACTGTTGATTTCTGGGGCTTCCATTTGGCGAAGTCACACATAACAAATTTCTATTGTAAGAAAATGTATTAGCAACTAAAAAACTCAAGTTTTGTCACAGTTAAGTTGTTGTGATACTGTTGATTTCTGGGGCTTCCATTTGGCGAAGTAACACATAACTAATTTCTATTGTAAGAAAATGTACTAGCCTGTATCATACACCTTACTGGAATAATATTCATTTTACATTTATTCACCGGAACTGGTAGAGATCTGACAAAACCTGGTTTACCCACCAAGGGAGAGCAATAAAATGTCTTCATTTCTATCATGGTTTTAAATTTCTACCGAAACCGACACAAACCAACCAAGATGCTTCTGTTTCCATCTCCACTGAATGCATACCGAAACCAAAACCGTCTCTCTCTCTCTCTCTCTCTCTCTCTCTCTCTCTCTCTCTCTCTCTCTCTCTCTCCACACACACACATACATATGGGATTTGCTAGCGTCCATCGCAAAAGGCATTTCACGGATGGTCTGTTGCATCTGACAGCAGCCAGACAGGCTCACTTTTCAGCACATTTTGTCTTCATTCATGAGGTGGCTGCTGTCAGATGCAACAGACCATCCGTGAAATGCCTTTTGTGATGGATGCTAGCAAATCCACCCCCCCCCAAAAAAAAAAAAAAAAAAAAACACACACACACACACACATACACACTACATTAATTCAGTCAAAACTTGAAAACATGTCCGTTTTGGTTGCAATTTTCTGTAAAAATCCTGTAAAATATGGAAAAGTATAGAAACATATGCAAATAGAAATTTAAGATGGAGTGAACTCACCCCATCTTTTATTATTTAACCAGCTGTCAAAGGTTATTAGTTATTACAATTCACAAAAATCTCTCAGAAGCCAATTAAAGAAGAAAAGATAAGGAGAGTTCGCCCCATTATCAACACATGGTAATGCCAATATTAGTAGCCTGAATAATATTATAACTAGCTTTTTTTATTTTAGTTAAAAAATTAAAAAATCATTAAACTTTTAGAAAAAAGGAATGAAATCAAGGAATGAGAAGATTTAGCACAATCCAGTTATACATGAATTTTGTTGTATTTTCTCACTTTATTTTCCTTTTCCTTTTTTCTCACCCCTATTCATCAGCTCTAGGCTGCCTCCATGGAGGGCCTGATTGCTTATCAGGTCCTCACCGAAACTTTTCTTTTTTCTTTTTCCTTGTCTAATTTTCTTGCTTTCTAAAGTGTAGTGAAGCTCTATAGAATTTTTGCTAGGAATTCTCTATTTCCCAAGTGTAGCAGAAGCACGGTAGTCACATACAACCAATCAGCGGTGGGATAATAGAAAATTTGATCACCAATTTATTCTACCAACTTTACAACAAACAATACCAAAATATCACTAATGTGCTACATCACTTGGACAAAGCACAAAGCATCAGACATGGGACCAAAACCTAAAATTTTGACAATCCCAGAAAGATGAATTGCAAGGATATGAATATCATCCCACACAATGCATATTCAGCAAGTATTGGTTTTCACACTTGATATACAAAAACACCATGCAACTCACTTGTATTGATTGTATAATGTTTTTTCACATGGTCCATATGGGCTACTTACATGCAACATATGAGTGGCATATAAATTGTCAAAATTTCAGGTATCATTGTTTCAATTTTCTTTTCATACATTTTGCTAGATCAAAGCAATAAAGAATACATAATACTTGGGTTCATTTTGAAACAAGTTTCATCAAAATTGCTAAATTCATTAACGATTAAATTTGCTTAGTTACTCAGTTTCAGTGCCATAAGCAAGATGTAGTTATATCCAAGGCTTTAAATTTCGGTTTCGGTGTCGGTTTTAGCCACCACCGAAACCGAAATATTTCGGTTTCAGCCGAAATCATGTAAAAATATGATAATATTTCTTTCTTTTTTTTAATTTCAACCGAAATGTGTAAAATTTTGGTGTAAATTTCAGCGATTTCGGTGAAAATTTCGGCTATTTCGGTAGAAATTTCACAAATTTTGGTGCAAATTAAAACATTTCGGTGGACATTTTTAAAATTTCGGTGGACAAATTTGTAAAAAAGGGCTAAAAACGAAATTCCAACCGACTTTTCGGGGACATTTCAGCAAAATTTTGAAAATTCGGTGAAATTTTGCCGAAATCTTGTAAAGAAACAAAACTTCATGTAAATTTAGTTTCGGCAGTGGCCGAAACCAAAATATTTCGGTCATTTCGTTTCGTTTTGGCCGAAATTTAAAACCATGGCTATATGATATCTAGCCTTGTAAAGTAAACTGTGACTTGTCATTGTTTTCCTCTGAAAACTTATAAATATTGGTATTGAGCATTCTATGATTAGCTTCCTATTCTTAGTCAGTTCTTAAGGTTTTACTTCTTTTAGTTTATTTCTTAATTCTTAGTTATTAAAGGCAATTTATAACATAATTGTTGGTTACAGTTGCATTAAACTTACACACACACACACACACACAGAGAGAGAGAGAGAGTAGCAGCATAACAAATATTATTATATTTCATATGCCATATGATGCAATATGTACTCAAATCAGAAAACAAGTTGAGACACAATATTATTATCAATTTTTCAAATATCTTAATGTCCATAATATGCATAGAAGTAGTATAAGTGCCTTTATAAAAATATCAGGAATAAGAGAAGCAGAAAACATGTCCTGATGTATAGAACTAAGACAAACAAAAAAAATAATCCGATAGAAATTCAGTTTTTCTTCTTTCTCTCAATTGAAATGCCTATTGTCCAACACATGAGCCTAAAGAGGGAAAATTTGAAAGAAATAAGAGTTAATAGGAGACCCACCACATTGCTTAGCAGTACGCTGCATGTTAGAATCACTGTCTTTGAAGCAATTTCCTCGAAAGCTTGATCTGCACACGAAAGTATAAGAAGCTAGCTGGAACAAGAGCATTTCTACCATTCCACATAAAAAAAAAAACAACAACAAGAGCATTTCTATGGGGATTACGAAAACATCAGATCGGTACCTTGGAAGATATTTCAGGCATTGGGGTATCTTTCCAACAAAGAAGTTGTATGAGAAATCTGCAATTTTTAATTGAGGTGATCGACAGAAGCCCGTGGCATTTTGGAGAGGAACATACCTGAAACAGCAATTAGCCATTAAGAAATCCATAAAAAATCTTTGAAAAAAAAAACTTCTTTGACAGCATTTGAAATATGTTGAACTACTTGACTATTACCAAATAAACCAAGTGATTTTCTCGATCAAATACAACCATATTGCACAAGCGCAAGTACTACACTCCTTTTTTTATCTCTTCATTTTCAATTTTATTGCCGAAGTAAAAAAAGGTTACAAGAACATACGCAGGCCAGTTACCACCAAAAAATAAAGGAATATGGAGACATAATTCATGCCTACTATACACTCTCTAGTTAGTTAGAGAGTTCACTATCTTATTGGCTCGTGCAATATAAGTTTGAAAGATACTTCATTATCATCGGCTAAGTCCCATCTCTCATCTATGGAAAAACTAAGCTGGACGGATGGACCTGAACTTCTTTTCAATGACCAGCAATAAACATTTATAGAATCCATTTTCTTTTTTAACTCTCTCTGGAATCTTTGTTACCTAAATGCCATGGAATCCTAACTTTAACAGCCTGCCTTGACCCTACCCACTGAAAGCTGATGGAGCTCAGGTTGCCTGTCAAGCTCCCATCAAAGTTTCACTTGATAGAATCAACCAAGGGTTCCTTTTCACATTACAGCTATCACTTCTCAGATTTCATTTCATCACTTTCAACAATAGCCAAGGTCTTGTATTAATGTTCTCAATATTCATTTTTCAACATCACTCATAGGATAGGAGTCCCTTGTCCACTAACTTTGACAACAATGTCAGTTTGGCTCTAAATATTCTATCAATTATTTTATTTTCTTTTTCTTTTTTATGTTTTTAATGGTTCCATCACTTATTTTCTAATATATCTGGTTAGGTGAGTTTTCAGGATGTCATGCCTTTTTGAACTTATATCTTCTAGTCAACCACCGGGGTGTATGGAATATCAATCTCAAAGAAACCTAAACAAAGAGAAATTGATAACCTATCTTTCTTTCCTTCTTGGTCGATTTTTCCTATCAAGAACCCGATAGAAGGACTTGGACCCCCAATCCAAAAGAACAATTTTTGTTTAGATCCCTTTTTAGCTATGCGGTGGAAATGGAAACTCCTCATCACATTGGACTAATATTCTTAGTTTAGTCTCAAGAAAAGACAAATTCGTCTTGCAAGTAGATGCACCCTTTGCAAAAGTGAGGAGGGATTCTTAAATCATCTAATGATTCCATTTACTTTGCAATTTGGTTTTTCATTGGTGAGCTGGGATCGAACTTGAGACCTCAAGGTTGAGAAACAAAGCCTGAAACTTTGAGCTACGGGCGCAAACCCTCTAAATTTGCAAATTTTGGGAGGACTTCTATCCCAATTAGACATTGACTTGAGTTTTTCGAAATTTTATCAATCTGTAATTTTTGGATAGGAACCCATCCCCTTTCGGTTCACATGGAAAGGCACTATGGATGCTCGCCCCATATGTTTTGTTATGGCATATTATGAATGAGCACAATAACTGGATAACCCTTCCGGTATAAGTAATCAAACTCAACTTTATGGGATCATTACAAATCACCTTGAGGAGGTCCTCAAATGTTTTTCTAGGCATTGTGGTGTAATGAGTACTAATGAAGCAGAAGCTAGATCCTTATGATCTGGATTGGAGATCTTTGAGGTATGTTTTCTCGGTATGTGTATGATTGACAGTGACTCCAGTAATGAGATATTAAGGTGACTCCAGTAATGTGATTTCTTGGGCAAAAGGACTCTCAGAAGGTCCATGGCGACTAGCTCTGTTCATTCTTGAGATGGTCAATCATTGTACTATGATCAAGCCTTGATTAAACCACCATTTATAAATGGCAAATGAAGATGCGAACATTCTGGCTAGATAAGGCACTGATAAAGATGTTTTAGTCATTAGTAATCGACTCCTTATGGGTTAATATTTCCTTTTCCTTTTTTTGTATTTTATGTATGTCACACCTTGGCATCCCTTTGTAATTTTTTATGTTTTAGTCATTAGTAATCGATTCCTATTGGTTAATATATTTTCTTTTTTATATTGTATGAATGTAAGGACACCTTTTCATCGCTTTGTAAAAAAAAAATTTAATTAAGAAAGCAAATTATCTTCTTAAAAAAAAAAAAAAAAAATCTGTCTAAAATAAGCAAGCTCTAACACCAAAGGCTCGCTCTCCCAACATCTGAGGTGCCACACCCTCTAATCCCATGTGAGGTAGATGAAGAATTGATCAATGAACTCTACTACCCTTCTATACCTTTGCTGGAATTGAATCACTGACACCTTTTTTCAAGTGAAACTTGAAAAAGGTATGAATAGAATCACCCTTTGATGACTGATACCATAACAACACCCCTATCTACCTTATTCTTCGGAACATTTTTTATACTTTCATAATAACATTATCATATATTCTATGTTGCATGGATTCTTAGGAATATAAACCTCTAACCTCCCTAATAATAACACCAGATATAGTTTATTCTATCCTCTTCGAGACCTGTCCCAAACCATAATTTCCAAAGTACTTTAACCCTTACAATCCCAAATAACTACGACCACCTTTCTAAACCATCCAATATAGGCTCATGTAAACCCTATAAAGAGCTTCATTTTCAGTCACAAATCCAACAAAAACCTCAGTTGTCCCTAAAATCTACCCTATGACTAATACCCATCCTAAATTCAATTACATCCTAAAAAAGTTTTCTTTTTTTAATATAAACAGCCTACCCTCTTCGGACTTCAATTCCCAAAAAGCCATATTTTTTCATAATGATTTCTATCCACAATGCTTCCGTTTCTTCTGCGAAATCTCACACTGTCTCCGTGATGGAGCACCAATTTTGGTGGAGAGTTCCTTGAAAAGCAGCCCATGCTGCTAAT